>NC_080633.1:112664276-113864276 GCF_027579445.1 Ammospiza nelsoni
TGGAAGACAATAGCCTTAATTTCAAAACTGATAGACACACTACAAGACTTCAGATTGAAATAAAAAAAATCTTTAATTTCCTTAAATTTTCTTACCCCAATTATTTTGGTCTTGTTAAAAAAATGGGTAGAAATTGAAAGGAAAAATACTGGAAAGCTAAAATGGTTAGATGAGAGAGAAATGTAGTTCAATTTTTTCCTTAAAGAGAAGGGAATGTAGTTCGAGCTTTTTCTTACATCTTGAAATGCAAGAAACCTTAACATTACTGACATTATGCAAATTATGTGTAAATGCAACTCTTGGTGAATTTCAGCTGCAATTTCTCATGAAAAGGCTATAAAATCAGAATCAGTAGTACCAATACCAAGTGCACAGATTATTATTAGTTTTAAATTATACTAAGCAGTACAAATACAGAAAGGAAATTCTGCAGCATTACCAGTGACCTTACACTGAATAATGATGGCAGTGAACAACACCCACTGGGCTAACATTTTTGTGCATCTGCTGGTGATGACCCTGCCTCTCCAGAGGCAGGACAGGATGCTGCCTCTGCCTGAAAGAGAGATGCCAGTGTTTGGTAAGTTCTGTGCAGGGCACACTGAGGACAAGACAGGAAAGGCTACGGCAGGCATAGAAGCCTTTATGTGGAATTAAATTTTTAAATAAGCGTGGGCTGGTACTTAATGAGAGCAATAACTTACCTTTATAGCACCCACAGGCTCAGATTCTCTGTGTGGATGCAGTGAGGGATCAAAGACCTTTACTGTTCGGTTTATATAAGAAGTAGATAATATGAAGCCATTAATTACTCTCTTAATGAAATGTATTGATTGCCTCTTTTAAACCAGTAAATTAATTACAAAACTTTATTAATCAGCTTATTACCTAAGAACAATTACAGTAATAAAAATAGCCAGCAATATTTAATTTTGTTAAAACATTATAAAAGCAGAAAGTATCTGCTGAAATTCATGCACCATGCATTCTGGAACATGTCCAGTTGGGAAAAGGAACTGCAGTACTTGAAGAACAGACATTCATTCACAGCAACATTTTAGTAAATTTCCTGATTGGGTGGGTCCTAGGAGTATGCCTGTGTCTTTCTTTGTGTTTGTACATGGATAAGGTAAACAGGAGGATATAGCTCATATCAGATCTTGCAGACTGAAAGAGTTTGTGCTCCTGTTAACTCTGTTTCTGTCCTGTAAGCACAGATCCTACATGGTATTGGTATGGATCCAGAGGGAGTGCTTTCCATGAGGGGAAATGGTAGCAGCAGAGTTGCTTTTGTCACTAAGGTTGAGATACAGCCCTTTCTTTACATGCTGTGAGAAATTTTTTTGTGACTTTAGGATTTCTTGTGTAGAAACTGACTCTGTAACTATTCAAGTTGATGACACAAAACAAGGAAACTCGCTCAAGAATCATCTCATAATTGCAGCATGTTGCTGAAACAAATAAAAATTTGTTAGCATGCTTCCTAGCATAATTTCAGTTTAGGCCAAGTAATCTTTGCCACACAGCTCCTGTGGGAGAGTGATGTTAGGGCTGGAATAGACCAGGGTTTCTGTACACAGGTCAGTGTGAGGCAGACTGCTCCGGAAAGCAGAAGGTACATCCACATGCCATGGTTAGAAAGGACGCTATGACCTTTCCCAGAAAGCAGGCCTGGTTCTGTGTGTTTATAGCTGTGCAGCCAGGGATCCCTCTCTGTTTACCAGCTCACCTTAAATGACATGGACTCCAGAATGGGTCATGCACATGAAACAGCCTCTCTCTTTTCTCCCACTGACATCAAGTATCATGAGCCTTCGAGGAGAGAAACTCAGGGCCTGATACAAACTTGGGCAGGAGAAGGAGCAAGAGCAAACAGTAATGAACAAGTATTAGAACATGCTGTAATTTTCTTTGGTCTGCAGTAGGAGAAGATTGTTCCTGACCTCAGCAGCTCTGCTTTATATCAAGGACAAGAAAATGAAAAGGTCTCATTACAGTCAGATGAGATAATGGGGAAAAAGGTAAAACAATAGTATTTTGGTAAGGACTGAGGTTAATAACTCAGCTAGTGCTATGAATCATTACACACCAATTAGCCCAGCTTTGCCCCCTTTCTGGATTTTCAAGAAGAAAGGCATAAAACAAGACTTTCCTAAATTCTAAGCATACATATACACATGCATATACACCTAGTTAATTATATAAATACTGGGAGGTCTACACTAGATGTCTCATAAGCCGTTGGTGTTAGTGGGTCACAGTTTAAATTAAAATAAAGTAGTCAAATAATTTGTCAGCATGTTTAGAACTATTTCAATGGCACAAGAAGAATCTGCCAGGGTATTCTGTTTACAAAATAGCACCTGCATAGCATGCAAAATTTGATTCTTACTAGTTTTTCAAAAGATGTTCTGGGTAACATAAAGGAGAACGTATTAAATGTCAAACACAAGCTAATTTGTGAACAAAAGAGAAAAGCAGAGACTGGATTATTAATCAGTCAATAGAAACTGATAATTTCCATTAAAAAACCCTTTGAAGAAGGTAATGAATTGGACATGGTGCCTAAGGCACTATGTGTTAATACAGAATTTATTTTTGCTTTCAAGATATCTCTGACAACATTATACATTACTAGCTTGAAATAATCTGCCTTTTCCTATCTCACTGTGCAGTTAGGGCAAACAATTTAAGATGACCTATTGAATCACTGGGTTCTACATGGCTGTGGATGAGAAAAACAGGGTCATCACCAAAGATGCTGCAGTCCATCATGTGGCAGTGATCAGCCAGCCATTACAGAAATCTGCTTGTGCACTGCTTTTTTGTTGTTTTCCTGTGCCACAGCTTTTTCTTATATTTCAGCCTGGCTTTAATTGCCAGCTTCAGATAACAACATGTAAGCAATAATCTCTGTAGATGATCAGCTCAATCCTTCACCTTTACAGTTTTGACAGATCTGGGCAGAGTCCTAATCCTAGACTCTGGCAGAGCTGTGAGCTTCAGATTAAAGGGAAAGCTAAAGGTGACTATGTTCCAGTACTTCAGAGTTACAGATGAATTTATATATATATATATATATATATATATATATATATATATATGAATACAGTACATACAGGATGAATAAATGTGCCTTAAACTGTAATTACACCTAATGAAATGGAATATAAATTATAAGAGATAAGGGTTTTTCCCCCTGAGTACTGAAGAAATACGATGTGTAAAAGCATACTTCCTATCTACACAAGCATCTTAGCATTGGGAATAACAGAAAACTGGTCTGGAAGGGATCCAAAAAGGTCGGTCAGACTATGCCTTGCTCCAAGGCAGAATAAGCTCTATATAAATCATCTCTGACAGATGGCTGTGTTATGTCCTGCTCAAAAAAAAAAAACCCCAGTGAGGCAGGCATTATAGCTCCCTGGGCAGTCTTCATTACTCAATGATCTTTCCATTAGAGAGTTTATCTCTGGCTGCAGTGCAAGACCCTGCTTCTTTTCCTGTTGTTTTTGTTGTTTTTCAATCAAGATTAGAAAAAGAGGTTTATTCCCTTTCTCTTTGCAACAAGAATGTGCTGCAGAAGAGCAGAACACTCTTAGGAGAGTGCTCTACACATGGAGACTGTGGCATGGGCCACACTGTTTTCCCAAATTTGGCAACGTTGGGAGGCCTGTCCAGTTAAACTCATGTAATGAGTTATCTATCAGTACAAGTTCCTGAACAGAAAGCTAAAATGTTAATTTAAACCTTGCTGGTATGTCCCCACCACCTTTCCCTGGGGTTACTTTTAGCTATGATCCCCCAAGACAAGCACACCAAGACTCTGCTCTCCCTCTGCCCTGGCCACAGAGTGGGCATTCAGTAGCCACGTGTGATGGATCACAGTAGCAGGACAGGGTCATTGAGCCTGCTGGTCTGTGAGTTAGCTCACAACACAACCACAGCAAGCTCACCCCCTTCCAGAGCTGCCTTTTTTAGTACTAAAGGACTGCTTGTATGGGGAGGTTAGTGTGAGCAAAGTCAGGAGACAGGCATGGCAGTGATGAGCTGCTCCATAAGAACTGTCTGTGCAGGAGGCATTGCAGAACATCAGGGATGAAGGAATAGCAGGCTGACCAATTAAAATACATCTCTCTGTTTTTCTGACCCAGTTATGGAGCTCTGTGGGTGACAGCAGAGAAATCAGACCACCATGTGCCTTGGGTGGCCTGGCAGGAGCTCAGATACAGTATGATACAGAAGAGACACAGCACCAGCACAAGGCTGTAGATGGAGACAGCCTGGTGCCTAGAGGGGCCTGTTAGCTGCAGAGCCTTGCACAGAGGTAAGGCCAATCACCCTGACTCCTAAGAAGCTCTAGATCTTGGATATGAGGTTCTTTTAGTTAGTGAGTCCATGCACAAGTGGGTTCATAAAGGAACAAGGCCTCCAGGAGAAGAATGAGTGAGGACCTCTGTGCATGAATGGTAATGCCCTCTAATTTCATACATTACATCACTTATCAAAAATCTCATTTCATATGTTAGCCCCAAAAGTACTTCTGTGTGATGCAGCTGATTTGACATTAAGTATGGGACAAATTATTTCAGTCTTAATGTACAGTATGAAGAAAGTGGATGTTAGACCTAGCACACTGATGTCCCCATGTAGATGTGCCCACACAGGTAAAAGTTGAATTTAGTTCAAACATGTTTCTCTTTCACCTGACATTTTATCTTCTTTTCTGCCTTTTTCACTGTGTTTCTAACCAATCTCAGTTTCCTCAGTGGAGGGTAGTGGTACAATCTTTCACATGTGATTGAAATTTGAGACTTCACCCTTCCTTAATATTAAAGATAAACTAAAAAATTAGAAAAGTACACAAATTTAGGTTTAATAACTTCTCTAATCTAATCTTAATCTTCATCCTTTATAGTTTATATGAGTCATAAAACTATGTGCTGATACAAGAGAATTTTAAGAACAAGAAATACTGCTGAGTGGTTGAGTCAGCAGTTTTTGTCCTAACAATTAATTTTCCAGCTTTTATGCTTGCATCCACATTAAAACAGTGAACACATTATTCTGCCAAAGAATCCCCATCCCCACCAACTGAATAAAATAAAAATCAAGTAATGAGCTAGGTAGAACTGTGAGACATGCACAGGCATACACATTTCTTTCAGAACCCTTACAGTATCTCTTTTACTTCTATGCATACATCAATATTTTGAATACATGACATGATAATGAAAACAAGATTCATGGTTTGCAGTAGGATTCTAAAGCTTCTTAAAGAAATTGGAGAAATTTGAGATAACACTTAAATGTATAACGTCTTTAGCCTTTGGATTCTGTTCTTTTGTTCTTGAACAAGTCTAAAACCAACTCTGTATTGATAGACATGTAACAGACAACAGAAAAACACCTGCTGTACACAGAAGCATTCTATCTCAGTGCTTTAAATACAACCATTCAAACATTTGCAAATTATACTATTCTATAATTCAATGAGTAGATTTTTTTCCCCCTCAGAACATGTATATTTTATGAATGTAGAAGATTGTCATCTCTATATGTAAGAAAACCATTCCTTATGAGTTTGGCATCTTTCTTCTCTTTGACATCTGGACAGAAGGCTGAGTAAGAAGAGTAAGGTTTTCTTTTTGTTTTCTGAAAAGTACATTGCTTTCCTCTGGCAACTTGCTGATTTCAGTCTTATGGTAAATTTCTTAAATGCCACTTGTATTTATGAATAATTAAATTATATATATGTATGCGTGACTTTTCAGCATTTAGTTTTAAGGTGGAGTGTATGTGTTAGAATACATAAATACAGAGAGACCACATTAAGAGAAAATGTTGTTGCTACAACATGGTATTTTAAAAAGACTTACACGGGCACCGAGGGAAAATCAAAATGTGAGAATTTTTGAACCATAGAAAATAATTTAAGGACAGAACTCTCCCGGTGTTTCCAGCAGCAGAGATGTGCTCTTTCTGAGCTTTAAATCCAATATCAACAAACTTGGTTAAGCCATAAAATCCACAGAGGTTTGGTATTCTTCATGTTGCTAGGAATCCCATAATGTACACATTCTTAAAACAATATATTTTTGAGACACATCCCATTGGCTTCCTGTGAAAAACACATTAAGAAGCCTAAAATAGAGAAAAAAGCCTAAACTGTGGCTTCCAGCCACAGAGACAAAGAGCCTTGCATGAGGCAGAATGTAATTAGGAATTTGCAGTACAATGATGCTTAATGCCTTCTCAATCTGCAGGATAATCAGGATGGTGCAGATCATTTGTTCTGCAGCCTGATGCAGCCTATAATTGCTACCTTTGGGCAACCTTGTCCAGTCTGCAATGGCTCCTTTTCTTACTGGTCTTTCGGGACATGGTTGTTGAGTCCTGAATTCTGAAATTGTGACTGTGACCTCAACTCTTCGTTTGAGGGCAAATACTCCTTTTAGCCAAGACTACAATGATGTATTGCATTCTGGCTTTTAATATTTATAAAACCCTTAGACAAAAGGTACTGCATATTGCAAATTGCAGTTATAAGACTTTTCCCTGAAGCCTTTTTTTTTTTCATTTAACCTGATCAAGAGGATTTTAGTTGAATTAGCATTTAGTCTGTATATTATTATTATTAATATATACCAAGAAAAATATCCTAGCTTGTTTTGCCTATTTTCATGAGGGCTTAAACTGTTCTAAGCTGCATTAAAGAATGCAAAATCATAATAATTCATTTTTCTCATAGTGGTGGTGAGGTCCTGAAGCATGTTAGCTTAATACACATTCAAATTCCTTGCTTATAATTTAAATCAGAATATAGAGAGTTTGTAGCAAAGAAAAAAAAAGAGATTGGATAGAAAATACTTTAGATATGATTCAGGATCATGAGTGTTCTGTTCAGAAATCTGAACCTGGGTTTCACTAAATGTCAGAGGATGTTGCTTGCACGTAGGATTCAACTTTCGATGTTTTCCTCTCGCTGTTTTCACTGTATTCCTTTGGGTCACCTTTGCCCTACAAAAGGCTCTTGGTTACTACATGCTGTAGTATACGTGAACAGCAAATTAAAAGCAGAGGGACACATCTACAGCACAACAGTCTATTTTAGTACCCAGGGAAACTGGGGTAAAGGTTACAGCTGGTTAGCAAATATTTTGGCAGCGCATATAAAGGAGCAAAAGGAAATCCAGAGTGCTGAGCTTTGCATTATCAAAGGCTTTTCAATCTGTATTCATTTTTAAACACCATAAATTGCTTGGCTTGAGCATACAGGCATAAAATAACATTCATCATGTTTTTTAATATGAAGGCTTGAAACAAGGAGCTGCTGACACAGATCTTTTGAATGCAACTCCACTATTACATATCTTAAATGGACAAAATTTTCTTTTGAGCTATTTCATATCAAGCCTGCTGAATACCTTGGCTGGAAATATAAAATAGGATGAACCAATTTATTCCTGTTACTCCTCCTACATGCGGTTCAGCAGAAACAGGATAATATTCTTTTAGGGCTTGACTTTACTGACTGGTTGTCTTAAATTACCCTACTTGAATAATACTGACAGGGTTTAATTCTAAGGAATATAAATAAAAAAAGCTGAGAGATGGGCAGAGATGGTTTGGAGTACAGAAAATGGCAGTTTTAGCAGAGGGACCACACGAACTCCCCTGTCCAAATGAGCATCACCAGCACCCAAGTTGAAAACTGTCTCCTAATCTGCCAGCCTAAGTGCAACCTTGTGTACGATTCAGTCTGAAGTGTAAAGCTCTGCCAGTGTGGATGAGTATTCAGATAGGCTTTGAGCCGGCCTTGCACTCTGGGCTGACACTCCTGCCCAGCAGGCAAGACTTTAGTCCTGAGTGTGTTCCACAGAATGGGAAGGCCATCCTGCCTGCCTTGCAAAGCCTTGAGGCACCTGTAAGCCTATCAGCCCATCTCATGCTTCGTTTATGGGGCAGAGCATTTCACTGCCAGTGACCTATGTAAGAATTTACAATAGCTCATGGAACATGTATTCATCATTAGTTTGATATTCACCGGATATTGTGTTTTAGTCAAGTTTTCCTTAAAGAGCACTATGTAGAGATGACTCACAGAAGGCTGGGAAGATAGCAGAACGTTGTTTATGTCTGAAGAACAGGGATTTTCAGGGTAACGTTAGTGCTTTTTCCCGTTTCTCAGAATTCCAGTGGACTTTGAGCAGCGCAGTATGTAACTTGGCATGCTGTGCTTCCAGACACTCTAATACATATTTGCTCTGGCTCTTCCAGCAATCCTCTGTATCTCATTCACCTGATGCTGGGAAGACAGGCAGGAGAGGTTGCAGCTGAAAAGTACATGATGTTGTTTTGAACACATTTTTGAAAGATGGAGCAATACTCTGAACTTCCTCACCAGTTTAGTCTCCAACTGAATTGATTCCAGGGACTGACAGCAGTAGTCCTTGATGCAAGAGAACCATCATTCAAGGTTTGGCTCAAAATAAAATAAAAATATTTTACACAAGAAGTTATAAGCTATGCAAAACATAAGTCCTTTCACCTTCCAAACAGATTTTCTCATAATTACAATCATATCATTTTCAGCCACTCCATAAAACATAAAGTAACAGCCACTCCATAAAACATAAAGTAACTGCAAATAGGATCTATAGGCCAAACTACGAAAAAGATGTATGTTACAACAAGAGTTCAGCAGGTTCTTCACATTCTTCCACACGTGTCTTTGAAAATTACTTCATTAAAGAGGCTCAGCACAGAGTCCATACTGAGTTTTATCTTCACCATATTTTTTACCTTGTTTCCTGACTTAAGGCAGCATCAGCAGTGGAAAATACTTCTCAACAGCAACCCAGGATGGTTTCAAAGCAAGGCATGGCAACAAATGGTTTCCCCTGAAGATCTATCTGCTTGTGGCAGCAGGTCATACACACACAATTGGTTTTTCTATCCTTTGTATAGTTTTAAATTAATTTAGCAGGAAATTTATGGATTTTGACAGGTGAAACTCTGTTCCAGGACTTTCTTCTGAATGAGGTGCAAAGACAATAACTAAAGAAATACAAACATTGGTATAAAAACATTTTTCCCATCAAAAGTGGTAGAAAATGCCAGCCTTTCCCTTGTATCTGTGGCAAAAATAAATATACTTATCAGAAAAAAAGGATGCATAAATAGTTCAACAGAAAATTATCTAAAGCATCAGCTAGGTGATAGGGTGGACCTAGCAAGGGATTTCAACTTTTGAGGACTACAATAAAGTCTTGCTTTTTATCTCATACTAGTAAAACCAGTACCAAGTAGGTACAAAGGATCATATTTCAAAATATGTAGTTTTGAGGGTTCAAACCCTTTGTGAGGACAGTGCAAGTTTTAAACTTCTGATACAGGGGCTAACTTGGAGTTACAGTGGTACAGAGGGATTGCCACACAGAAGTGCTAAGTTCACAGGAATCCTTTCTGAGATGAATCAAATGGCATGAAGGATGCCTTGCTGTGCTGAGCACCAGAGGTACAGAAGAAATGTACAACCTAAGCTCCTTCCTGTCCCCATGGAGCCCTACAGCCCTGTCCCAGCAGAGAAGTCAGTGGTGCAGCCCATAATTCTCAGAGTGCAGAGCCTGCAGTGGTATTGGGCTTACAGCGGGGGAAGAGCACTCTGGTGGGATTCCTATGGAAACAGGGAAAGATTTGAAAAGTTTTTTTATGGAAGCTGACCATGCTTATTCTGCTGTATCAGAACTCAGCCAGAAAATTTTGCTCTTTAAAGTAAATAAATTCTGTTAAAATCAGCTGATGCTTTAGTTGATGTGATTGTTAAAATAAGAAAGGCTCCTTTCTTGTGTATCAGCTTTACTAGAACTCTACATGGGCTTAACAATCAACAGACACCAAAAGTAACAAAAGATACCATTTTGGATGCCATTGTGCAAATAGGAAAACTCAGATTACAGGAAAGTGCAGGCAGGCTGGCAAAGAAGTGGCAGGGTTTCCCTCTTTTGCTGCCTTCAAAATGAGATCAAGTGTTTCCTGGAAGATATTATTCAGCCAGAGAGAAGTCTTTGGGCTCAGCAGAGGAGAATATCCCGTGGCTGATGTTGTACAGAAGCTTGAATGAGTTTATTTACTAGCCCTTAAACTCAATGTAAAGCTGAAAAAAGGCAAGGGAAAGCAAAGACAGAAATGAGGGGAGGAAAGAGATAGAACATTTCCAGTCTTATAAATCAGAAACGAATCCTTTGTCAGGAACAGTTTTACATCAATTTAACAGCAGAACATGACCTACAGAAAACTGTGTTAAAAAAGCCTTGCAAGGTAAGTATAGTGTTTCTCACACCTGAGGCTCTGCAGAGACTTTCAGGAAGTAAAAAAAAAAAAAAGGTTAAAAAGTTATAATGTGCAGCTAGTATGTCAGGCAACTTAGTATATTTTTGGATGTGTATAGGTAACTGTGCTCCATTTCTATATTCTTCCCAGTATCACATGCTCTGTGAGTAAATTTTTTTTCCTGCTGCTGGTAGCTTATAAAACATTGATAGTAAAATATGTGAATAGTGCTGTAAATACTGCAAACAGGATTCCTAGTGCATGTTGCAGAGAACCAGTAAACAGCCAACAATGTATGGGTAATGTGAAATGACTGGCTGCTCTTCAACAGTGCTCTAGGAAAATTGTGATTTTCAGTTACGATCTGTTCAGTCAAATTAAAGTCTGATGACTGCCTCAAGATGTTCATTTATCACCCAAAATAAATCAAACTGAGAGAACAGGCAACAATATGTGATTGTATTCAAAGGCAACGCATCAGTACCTATGGGTAGAATTTCCAGCAGCAGTCAGATAAAAGTGGCTGGAAATAAGAGTACAACAATAGATCACATCAGGACAGGATATTATAGAATCTCAGCTTGGTTCATAAATACAAAATAATGAGCTACTGCTTTCATAGTCTTACCTGTCAAACTGTATTAAAAATCTTGAAAAAATGATATTTCCACCTGCTACAGGTGTTGATTTGGTAAAAAAAAAATTAATAGATTATACTAAATGTGTACACTGGCTTTTTTATTTTATGTATGCAGACCTGGAAACAAGAAAAATAAAGATAATAGAGTCTGTCATGCTAATTTTCAGATTTTCTACCTGTAGCAGATGTCTGCATGGCTCAGTTATGTGTGCATGCATTGCCTCTGGGTTCTCAGCCCATGAGAGTGTGTTAAGCACTGGCCTTGCCCAGGGAACACTGAGCTGGCAAAAATGTCATCATCACATCCCACACAGCACAGCTGAGTGTGTTTTGCCCTCTGAACACAGCAAAGATGTCCAGGATGGTATAGATTTTCACCAGACAGAAAAATAGCAGTTGGTGGTGGCCTGCAGACTTTCACTGCATGCACAGCCACAACAGCTTTACTAATACCAGACTGCTGTGCTATGGGTCTAAAGGAGTCTGGCAGAAACAGCTTTCAAGAAAAAATGCCTATACACTTCTAGACTTGGAAAGTGGAAAGAGAAGCAGGTGTGATACCTCTCCAGCACTGAGCAGTTTCTCAGATGGGATCAAAAATCAGCACCAGGAGGGGCTCATGATGCATATCCAGAGCTATTAAGACTTGGCAAAACTGAGTTTGATGGTGCATCTGGCATGCTTTTAGTGCATCAGAAAATCAAACGTTCATTTGGTGTTGGCACAACTTTTGAAGAGCACAGTGAAGGAGATCCAGAAGCTGAGTGGCCTCCAGAAACCATCTGGGAAGATGGGTTTTACTGTTCATGAATCTGGAGGATACCTGGAGCTTTTTGCCACCTCTATTGTGCTTTGTCACAAGCTGTAGCTCGCTGTAATAGAGTGATCACAGGGTAGATGCTGTAAGGCAGCAGCCGGCAGTGATCTTACAGGTCCTGCAGGTCTGTGCAGGAGCAAAAGACATCTTTCAAAGGAGATAGAAGAGCTTGCATGGTTGCAGTCACGGCCTCAAGGACTTCATCCTTGGCAGAGCACAACGTGCCTGTGGCAGACTAAGGGAACTGCAGACATAGACCAGGCACTGCAGCCTGAGCCTCCTTCCTGTGCTCCTGGGAATGCTGCTGACAGGGGTTAATTCTGCCTGCTTGTCTTGCAGCTCTGCAGATCCATGAAAGAAACAGCTGAACAGGTAAAGAGCTGCCTTTCTCAGATTTCCACCTAGCTCAGATATGTGCGTATATAAAAGGCCAGTGCTAATGGTGCATTTCCAAATGACATCACAGAATTCATAAGGTTCAAATACTTGCTTTCAGATCTTCCATTCAGAAAAAATAATAATTTAAAAAAGTAAAAGAAGTGAGTTCTTTTAGGCATGTATTAAGAATGTGCCTTTTTCCTCCTAAAAACCAAAAATGAAAAAATTTATTTTAATGATCATTTGGCAAGATGCAAATTTACAGAAGGGGGAATTTGGAGCCCTAAGGCAGCCAAGAGATGCTCCTTTCCAAGCTGAGCCTGCTGCCAGTGCAAAGAACAAGGTGAGCCAGATTTCATTTACTACCTGGAATAGTACAGCAGGCAAACCACAGGGAGAGGTGTTCACTCACTGATAACACAGCTGCTTCACAGGCACTCTTGTGCTTCTCAGGTGCTGCCAGGGCCACCCTGGTGATTCTTGTGAGCCCTGCTCCTTGGGCAGACACCTGCACCAGTTCAATCTCCTGGATTCGAGCTCCAGTGTTTGTAGTGAGGAGGTGACAGGACCAAATGACACTATTTACTCCCAATTTCTGAGCTTACTTAACTGTGACATTAATGAAAGTGTTGATGTGGATTAAGTGCTTGAGTTTAAATAATTCATTTAAGGAACGCTAAATAAATGAGTCAAGGAAAATGACAGAGTCCTTTAAAATATACAAAATACTATCCATTACAGAACTATCAAAGTTCCCCTCAATTTCAAAACCACAACATCTCTCCCACTTTAATACAAATTTCTATTAGAAAAATATTTTGCAGCTATATTTTGGGAGAAAACTGAAATTCTGCAGTAAGATTTTCTGATCTTTTTTTTTTTTTTCATTTTTTGTACTTCTGGCAAATTAAAGAAGTCATTATGGTGTAATAGAAAATGATATAATTTTGGACTGGGTAACAATTAAAATGAATGAGGTTATGAATTGTATCAGAAACACTGCTTTTATATTCAGAAATGCTGTTTGGTTCAGATGCCATTTTATGCCTCCACTATATGTATTACACTTTCAGAAAATAAAAAAATAGAAAACTCTATCGGTGATATAAATCACAAAATCACAGTAATTATGTACAAAATGTGAATGTTTGAGGATAGGACTTGTTCCTGTTGGCTTTTAATTTATTGCTGAATAACTGCCCCTGCTCTATGTGCCTGCTTTGATTAATGCAGAACCATCTTGTCCACATGTGCCTGAAATTCTGAATATTGCAGCTTGTGCATAAAAGAATATGCCTAAAGATTTAAATTATTGAATCTGAGCTGCTCTTATTTGTGAATATTTTGTTTAACAAGCTAGTTTGGAGAAAAAAATCCATTATAAAAAAGTCTCAAGATTTTATGTAATAAAATTTTAAAAAGGGTGGGGTTTTGGGAATGAATCTCTCCAACAATATTCATAAAGATAACTTCAGGTGTTTGGCATCCCTGGGTCACCCAGATGAAATTACAGAGATGGAGCTCTGCTGTTAAACCAAACATTACCTGAACCCAGATCCTCAGAAGTATTTAGAAACAGTTGTCTTGTATTCTGTTCAAGCACTGATCCTTCCAAAGGCTGACAGCACCAAGCTGGTGAATTACAGAGCAGATGTGTGAGAGTTGAAGCCAATGCTGAGCAAAATGACTTCGTTCTGGCAGCTTGCCTGACTTTAACCTTGCTGTGCATGACCCAGCTCCAATACCAAAGCTCTTTCACCCACACAGAACTACTTTTTTCTCAAAGGTGACTTACAAGAAAACTCGAGGTAGAATGGAAAACTGTTCTTTTCAACAAATATTTCTCAAACTGCAGGTCAGTACCTTTTTGGCAGTCCTGAAAGGGCCTAAAGTGGGTTGCTCAAATATCATGTGGCAGCAGTTCTGTCTCAGGGTCGCAGCAGCTGCTGCATTAACAAGTGAGGACTGCGGTTGCAGGATTGATAACCACCCTAAATTGCTGACAGCAGTTTATTTTCTCCAAGGCAAAGAAGTGAATATGAATGCTTGTAGCCAATTAGAAACTCTTCTCTTTTGACTGATATGGAGGTTCTGAGCTGCTGGGAAGTCTAATTGAAGGTAAATGAGATGAACCAAATGGAAGTGACGTTGTCAGATTTGCATAAAACAGTCCTAGATGTTTCAAGGTTCTCCTGCTGAGTTCAAACAATCTATTCTCTGCATTTATTCTGCAGTGATATGTGAAATTAATCCAGCACTTTTCACAGCTCCTTTTACTCTTGCAAAAGACAGACACATGTCCTGTATCATACCCTATAAAACATTTTCAATTATTAACCATCAACTAATTGTTTACGGTTTTATTGGAGTAACTGTTTCACCTTCTTGTTCTGTTTCATTATAACGCTTGATGTGTTCTACAATATCTTCTGTAGCTTTGATGCATAAGCAGTTTGGGTGATCTCTAGTTTCGCAGTCTGCTATAACTTGCTTTTCTCAACAAAATTCTTCAAAGAGACTAGATTGCATTGTCACAGATGCCCGATAGGAAACAGGAGGAAGAATGGAGGGAAAAATTAGCAGCAATCATAACCTCTGATCACATACATAATTATTTAGTGTACCTTTTGATTACAGCTAATTCCAGTATTCTGCCAAAAGTCAACTGGCAATGAAAGTGTGAAATACTTTCAATTCAAAATGTATGAAGGATCTGTTGGACTTGAATTCACTTGAGAAAATTGCAGTTAACTGCAGTGCAAGCAAGAGAGAGGAAAAAAACCCAAATTTAAGCAGGGTGAGGAAAATGGGCTATGCACTTTCTGTCTGATCAGGCTCCTCATGCCTGAGACTGATCCTTGTAAAACTATTTCAAAATTGTTGTACTTCAGTAGGATGAAGATAAATGAAAAACTGCCTATCACTATTTTCACTGGTAAATCAGAAAGTAGATAAACTCAACCCTTGACAAGATATCCAGTGATAAGATGCAGACACAACACTGACCAAATGAAAATAATGCGAAAACTTCATTAAAGTGTATCAAACTTCACTGCATTATCAACTTGAATCTTTAGATTCTTGTCAAAGTTTGGTTTTTCAATATTGGCATTTGCTAGGAAAACCTACTATGAACCTAGTCAATAAAATAATACTACAAGAATACTTGTGTTCCTGAAATTGCAAGGCTGCATGTGGGCCTCAGTTCTCATTTGTTAGAAAAAAAAATTACTAAACTTCTGAAAATCTGGGAATTATTTAAACTATAAGAAAAGTGAAAGTCAGGGAACTAGGTGTTCTATGTCTAGCAGCTGTATTCAGAGTCAAGTCTATTCACTCTGAGGAGAGTTACCTGTAGCATCACCAATGTGATCAGACTCTCATTTACTGAAGGAGATTTCCCTCCCATCAGCAGAACATCAGTGACCAGTCCTCTGATTCTTCATCAATTTTGATATGATTCAGCATCACGGGAAGTAGACAAACACTTGTCAGGGCAGATTGTGTCATAAGAGGCAGAAGATTGGAGCAACACATCTCAACTGGGTTGGTCTTATTTAGAGTAAATTACTGTCTGTTTGATGCACTCAATGTAACTCTGTGGTGAGAAAGGTTTGTTTATGGCTTCTTGCTAGTGCCTTGGCAAAATACATCCTACAGATTGAGAAACTCTGGATTAAAGGACCCCTTGCCATATTTAATTTAATTTAATTTAATTTAATTTAATTTAATTTAATTTAATTTCATTTCATTTCATTTCATTTCATTTCATCCTCTTCTGTGTTTCTTGGACAGTACTAATACTGTTTCAAGCCTGTAATTCTAGTGGTTCAGTAGCAGTGACTATGGCCTCAGATTCCCATGTGGGAATGTAAACAGTATATCCTGACACAGAATAACCACTTGCATCCACCTTAGAGTTTGATGGGATGAAGAAACTCTACTTTCTTTCCTCAGCTCCAGGACATGCTGCCAACCATGCCTTCATTGCCAGTGAGATGAGTTCATATTTGGAGAAAATTCTGCTGGGATGCTGGGCAATTTTACCTTATGAAGAGCTCAGCTTGGCTACCTTTTCTTTCTCATAGGATAAATTGAAGTGCAGTGTCAGTATGTCATGCTTAGAGGATCAGCAATGGTGTCAGCTAGGATTGAGACTGGGAAGAATGGTCTCCCAAGGAAGTTGCATGTCTGGCTATTTTCTCTCCTGTTTTTGGGGTGTTTTTTTTGCTCCTAAATGGTCACAGAAACAAAGATTGCCATTGCCTGTTCTCCTTTTTTTTATGTTGCATATTTAAAGCAGAAGGCCCTCCCTGGTTGTGTGAATGGGACTGTGCTCTAGCCCTTGCTGTGCTAAAAGACTTGGCAGTGTGTGTGTGGAGGCAGCTTTGCAGAAGCCTCGGAGCAAGACTTCCTGCCAGCAGCATCTGTGGAGATGGAAACTGCCACTGCATTAGATCCATTAAGATCTAAAGAAATGCAATAACTGGACCCTAATTAGCCTAATCTACACCCAAATGTTAAACATGGTAGGTTTTCAAATGGATGCTTAGCAGAGTCATTTGTCTGCCAGCTTATTGGACTGCATCTTACACTAGGCACCAGTGACGTCACATTAAATTAACTAACCCTTGAATTAATGCCAGGGAGCCTTGACAGGAGACAGAACACGATTGTCCATTCTATTAAGATAATTAGAAATGTCCTGGAATGGCTTAGGGCTTTCCCTGGCTTTTTCCCAAAAAACTGCCAAGCAGCTTGGGTTTTAACACAAGCAAGAGAGAATTCTTCTTCATTTTGGTAGTAAACATCTTATTTTGCAGCATAAAACAGTGTGCCTGTTGCCCATTTCATAACAGTTGTCTTCAGGGCCAAAGAATGGTACTAAGCATATTCAAAGTCTGATTTCAGGTGAAATTAAGTGCGTGGGAGTCTAGAAAAAATGGCAGAGTCCCTGATCAGTCCTAATAGTGTTTGCACTTCTGAGGTCAACTGGTTAAATTTTGAGAGAAGAAGGAAACAACAAGCATAATGAACTGAGGATCTGACCTGACATCCTGGTGTGATAAGTCTGACACAGCCAGCCTTCCTCCTCTGCATGCTGGAGGGATTTGTGAGTGAATTAAGGCTTCAATGTTTCTTCAGGTGTTGCTGTCACAACCTCACCATATAGATGTAAGTCTGCCACACCTTCAGGATATACAGTTTGCTCTAAGAAAGCTTGTAAAAGTAGACTTTGGCTTCTGAATTCTGGAACAGTTCAGCTCTGTGTTGTCCTGGGCTAGCTCTGTTGCTAGGTTAATGGGAAATTTTCCAGCTGCAAAATTATGAATATGTTCTTATTCACAAGTTCCCTGATTCTTTTTGCACCTCATGCTGCTCCATTCTGAGCATCTGGCCTGGTGACAGAACAACTAGTAAAGAAATGAGGATGCCAGCATGCCTCAGTGCTGAGGAATATGATGGGCATGACGGGCTACTACAGCCTTCTAGGATGCCTTTGCAGAGCTAACAGGTTGTGCTCAAACTGGCGAGCCTGAGTCCATTCTACCTGCAAGGACAGAGAGAAAGCAGGTACAGAAGTGAATGAGAAAAGAGTCTGTGGGTGTATATCAAAATGCACAGAACTCTTTACAGCAATTTGAAAAAGTGGATGCTATTCAATAAAATGTTTTAACCAAAATGGACAAGAGTATTAAAAATATGCAATTTGGCCCTGCATCTCAGTAATGGATGTGAAATTGAATAACCAGCCAAATTTCTCATCTCTATAGATCAATAAATTTCCAGGGACAGAATAAAAAGGTATAATATAAACATGTTTCAATCTTGCTTTATTCAGTTACATTTCAATCAATTACATATTCTGTTTTGTAGGAATACAATTTTTAATCCTTATATTTGGTGATACTGGGAGCTTATATCTTCTTCTTCAGAATACTTGAGAAAAAAAAGTAACAAAAGTCCAAGTATTGATAATCCTTCTGAGAAAGATGTAAAAGATGTAGCTTGATGGAAGAACTTTGTGCAGCTTGTTGCATATGGATCCAAAGAAAAATGGCTTTAGTGAAGAGCTAAGATAAAACTCAAGTGACAAATGCTAAAATGTCTTTCTTTTTGTGTGAGTGTAGTGCTGCATTGGACATGAATTGGACTGAATATAGAGAAATTTGTAACTTTTAGCCTTTGAAAACTGTCATTTCACAGTAAATGCACAAAGACGTACTAACAATTTAGAAATGTACAGTCTTTCTCAGTGTTTTTGCCATGCAATTTGTATGTAAAAGTATGTGTTTTCCCTGCTTTTGCTGACATTTCTGGCAATGTGCATCATTCAGAGGTGTACTCCATGCTCTCTAGAGATCAGTAGCTACCCTTTGCTTTCAGTATTCTCTCATCCAATATCTTAAATGGTCAGGAAAAAGAAGTCTTTTTCTCTTCATCAAAGGTGCTGCTTCATTTTGTTTTTTGCCAAATTTATATTCACATTTGTAGTAAAGATTAAAAATAAACCCAATGAAAGAAAGTGCCACAGCTCTCAGTAAACAATCAGCTCATTACTGGGAGTGGTCATTACTACAGAGCTGATGATTTGCAGTGGTGTCACACGCTGCAGTGGTGAAGAAAAGTTTTTCTTGTCCCTTCTGTGCTCAGGATCTCCCCAGCAGCTCCATGGCCTCATGTATCTTTTGCAGAATACATACAATATGAATTTCCATTGCCCTGCCACCTCTCACTCTGCCATTTATATAATTCTCACACTGCCATCAATACCTCAACTCCTCTTGTTTTTGATAGATGAGTCCTGCATTCCTGCTGAGCTGTTTGGCTTGGAGGAATATTTGAAAAGTAAAACGAATGAAAAAAGTAAGTGATGGCACTGGTCCTTGTAAGCAGCTAACAAACTAAACAGGTTTTGATAAGTAAATTTTGCATGGCAAAGTTTTTTTACTTCACATAGTGGAACTATGAAATTTCTTTATTGCAAGCCTCTTTTATAGACTCTTCAAAATTTGACAGAATAGGTATGCAAAGCAATTTGTTGAGATAAATAGTGAATAATTAGAGTTACTAATCCATGAGATCCATGAAAGAAATGTTTCTGAAAGTTCTCTAAAAATGTTAATACATCCTTTACAAAATGGATGTATTAACAAAATTCAAGGAAGTTTTGTCTTCTCATGGAGAACTGGTACACACTTCCCTTAAAAAAAGAGTGATTTATAATTTCTGTAAAAAATTGAAATGACATGTTAGCTGTAGATGGGTAATAAGATTAATTGAGATCAGCTCAGTTAGTTACAGCAGAAAGCTAATAATGCCAAGGTGTGGGCTCAGTCCCTGTATTTGCCACTCACTTAAGAGCTGGACTTGATGATTCTTATACGTGCATTTAAACTCAAACTATTCTGTGATTCTATGATTTATGAAAAGGTGCAAAATCTGCTTTTCCAGAGGGTTGTTGGGAGAGAACATTCAACCCCCATGTGCCAAAACAGTACCTTTCTGCATATGCATTCAGAAAGCTGCCTTCACTCAAATTGTTCACATCTCTCTAAACATTGTCAGAGCACCAATATAATCATACACAGGACACAGCTCTGAAGCAACACTGTAGAATTTCAAATGCCACAGTACTCTTAGAGAAGGTTAAGTGGCAAGGAAAAGTAAAAAAAAGTCATAAAAGTGCACGGAAGTCCAAAGCAAGTCCCCAGAAAGCACCAGGCTCACAGATGTTCCAAGAAGTGAAAGAGTAGTTAAGTTTATTAGATAAACATTTTTGGTAAATAATTAACAGGTCAGCTTCAAAGTATAACTCAATATAGACTGCTTGTTTGTTTTCCTTTTTGTGACAGTGATGTTTTGCTTTTAATGTGCAATAAAGGGTTATGTCAGGTAATCCTGGCACAATACAGTGGGAGATTGATCCATTTAATCAGTTGTATTGATATAATTTTTAATTTCAAGTTACTTTCTGAGAAGTATCCATGTTTCATGGGATCACAAACAAAACAGCCTCTATTTAGTAGTTATGCATAATACACAAATGCTATATTAACACTATTGTTAAGGTCATAGTATTATTAATTCAAGGGTCTGGAAATGTACATTTTGTAAACACATTTTTACAAAATTGGGGATTATGTATTTATTTATATATTATTTATTTCATAGGGCCCCTGCCTCTTCTTGGATAAAGCATGGGTATGAACTGAGTTTGTTATATTCAAAAGACTATAGCATGTATTTAATAGGACTACTTCCATATTCATGACAGAATTTGAGAAGTGATGCAGCCAAGGCTTTCAGGGAGAAAATAATGGGTCAGTGGTTAAGGCAATTGAATGCTGTCTTGAAAGTTAAATAGCAACCTTGCCCCTGAGTTTGTAATTGATGCTATGTGAGTTTCTTTATCGCAGGTGGCCACTAACCAAGTTTTTCAGTGTCTGATTGAGAATCTGATTTATCAACACACTGAGCACTTAAATCTGGATCTGAAGTAAATGACAGCTATAAGTGGATAAATGAACTATGGCATTGAACAGTTATAAAAAAAATAAAGTCTTAAACAGCCCTCATACGAGACGTGTAAGATTTTTGGTAAATTTTATCTTAGCTCCTCTGGATCTCAGAATTCCCT
This sequence comes from Ammospiza nelsoni, assembly GCF_027579445.1. NCBI lineage: Eukaryota > Metazoa > Chordata > Aves > Passeriformes > Passerellidae > Ammospiza > Ammospiza nelsoni. The sequence continues at coordinate 112,685,088 of NC_080633.1, forward strand.
CTTGTTAGCTGAAGATAACAGCATGCCTTGGTTTTGTAGCAATACTTTAAAATAATTGTGCCAGTATTTTAGAAACAGTCTGCCAGAATGACCATGCAAGAAAAAACACTTGGGAAACCTGCAGCTCTACATTCAGAGGATGCTGTATTCTTACTAAAAGAAAATACAATAGATAGGACATGACAGACTAAGTGAGAGAAATAGTGGAAAATTTCTCATTAAGTAAGCCCTTTCTATTCCAGTGCATTAAAAAAGGCTCTAAACCAAAAGTGGTAGATGAGCATGTATACCAAATGATAAAGCCAAATTATACATGTGCAGCAGTGAAACAATTGAAAATTTTACAGACCTGGTGTTCCCTGGATCCTGTATATTTTGGCATGGCTCTGAAATGGATCGATGTTTGTGAGGCTTGCAAGAGAGAAAATTATGTCTGTTTCCTTGTAAAATACAAGGCCTATACCATGGGCATGCTAGAGCCTAAACAGCTTTTCTGATAAACTCCTTGACAAACCAATGAACATTACCAAAACATTAAAACAGGATTTTAAAGCTGTAAGACAAAAGCTGATACAATAAATGATAATGTTACTAGCTCTGTCTAGGACACAATGCTGTCACTACAAATGCCCACCCTCACAGCCCAAGAAGACCATTTCTTATGGCTCTTTGGGAAGATCCCTCCTCTCTTTCAGGAATGGATCTGACAATTCAACAGAGTGCTCAGTGTGAAGGCATTTATGGTGACAAAAACAAATGGGGTGTTGCAGAAATTTATTGCCTTCAAATGGAACAAGACTGAAAATGGAACTTGATTAGAAGAAGCTGCAACAGTGAGTACTGCTACTCTTACAGTGTTTTTCACATAACAGGATAAATGTATGGGGTAACTGGTGTTAGTGCTTGGTATAAAGTCATCTGCAAGGAATATCCTGTGTCTATATTGCAGATTTCTCAGTGATGAGCCTTCAGTCTTTGCTCAGGAGAGACCACCACATTGTCAAGACTGACAGCATATCAGTAAAAAGGCCTATGAGAACACACTCTGCTTGCCTGTTACAAATGCTGTGTGGGTATTGTTTTAGAGGTGGTTTCCCTGCAGAGTGGTTTACACTGTGATAAATATGCTAGGAGCTATTATGAGCTATGTCCTTAACATTTGAGATAGAATTCACTATTCAAGCAGATGTGACAGTAACATCGCAGTAACATCGTACCACACACACTTCACCTCTGTGTTCTTACCCACAGCCCCTGCTAGGGAAAAATAAAAAGGACAAAAAGTTTTGCTGTGGAGCGGGAGCAAACCAAACAGCCAAAGCTATTTGTTACTTTTTCTCTTGACAGTTCTGAAAGGTGAGGTCACACACTGTTGGACTAGCTTTGCCATACAATATGATTACAGCAATGAAAAGGAGCTGTGCATTTATCATGGGAAAGTAAAAGTAGTTTTGTGATCTATCTTGGACTTCATTTTAATTTTACCAAGACTACGCGATCACAGTTTTAATCATTACCGTGAGAGTGGAGCTAATTCCTTTGGCTTCACTAAAGAAATCAGTGTATATGCATAGCCACGTTCGCGATTCTGAACAAAAATCTTTATCCAAACCGGCACCCGTCTGTTCTTCCCATTGCCCATAGGGAAGAAAATATCCAACGCAGCAGCTCCTAGTCCCCACTCCAGCGATGTGCTCGGGACCACAGGCAGGAGCGGGCACCGAGAGGCCGCTGTGGGGACGCGGAAGCCGCCGGGGCTGTCCCGGGCCGACCCGGGCGGGGCAGGGCGGCCGCGGGCTCCGTCCCCTCCCATCCCCTCCCGTCCCCTCTCTTCCGTCCCGCCTGTGCCGCCGCCCCCGGGCGGGGGGAGCCGCCTGCCCGTCCCATAAAGGGCGGCCGCGGCCCCGGAGAGGCTCGGTGCGGAGCAGGGCCCGGGTTCTGCCTCTGCACGGCCGCTGGCCCTCCCGCAGGTGAGCCGCGGCGACGGGACAGCACTCCGCTCCCCCGCCGGGCGCCTCCTTCCCCCGGCACAGAGCGTCCATCCTTTCCTCCGCAGGCTCCTCCCGGAGAAAGCCGGATTCCCCGCCGAGTCGCTGCCATGGCCTCCGTCCCGTCCGCCGGCTGCCTCCTGGCCAAGAACCAGTACTACAGGAGTGAGTGCTCGGCGGGGCGGGAGCTTGTCCCCAAACACACCCCCCGCCCTTCTCTCCCCTCTTCCTCTCTCCCTGCCTGGGGAGCGCCTCTGGAGGAGGGAGGCTGAGCCCCCGAGCCTCTCCCGAGAAAGCGGCCGGGTTGTTGGCACTTGTGTTTGAAAGTGTCAGAAAGTGTTTCAGGTGATGTCTAGATGAGCTGGAGGCAAAGAGTTGCCTTTGCCTAAATAGCTTTTAATTTCTTGGAGAGTTTTTCATATCACAGAACTTTAGTTTTAATGACCATCTGCTTCTGGTTATTTATCTACCTTTATTTTTTAAATTACTCTACTTAGAATTATTTATTAGTGTCTTATATATATATATATATATATGTATAAAACATGACCTAGTAAAAGTGCTAGCCTAGCAAGTCATGGTTTCTACCTTTACTTCCTATTTACTTTACTTCCTATTTACTTCCTATTTACTTTACTTCCTATTTACTTTGGAAATCTAGGCACAATACAAATCAATTCACATTTTTTTGTTTCTAAATATGTGAAATAATCACTGCTTTGAGAGTCCACGTGGTGTGTTAGGATTCGTAGGTCCACGATGGACACTAATGGGAGTGTAGTATTTAGTTGTGTCATAAGGGAAAGCATGGCAATTGGGTTATTGTGGACATGAATTTTCAAGGATGTACTTGCTTGTCTTGACAGCAGTGGGGGCATGATCAGTGGCTTTGTCAGTGATTTCACTGAAAGTTATGCAGACAGATCTCAGTATGCTTTTAAGGGAAGTGTGAGTAGAGTGAGAGAGAAACTGATATCAAAGTTCTTATGAAAACTGTAGTAGAACAGTTACACTCTGTGGCTCAGTGAAATTGTTTCCTCTGAGGCAGCAGCATGTCTGAAAAGCTCCTGACGTATAAAGAGTGCACTCTCTCAAAGCACTTTTTTTTATTTTTTTTATTGCATGTGTCTCTGTTTTCCACGAACAGCAAGACTGAACTCAGAATCCAGCGTTTCTTCCAGCTCCTCCTGCTGTTTGGATACTGTGAACATCACAGACCAGGACAAAGCATTGCATGGTATTGTTCCCTTCTTTGAAACACTTTCCAGTTTTTCCTGTTATTCATCCAGTGTCTAATGTTGTGGGCTTTTCTCCTTTGGCAGGGTTACCAGAGTTAATTGATAAACATTGGTGGATAAAAAGCTTCTTCCACAGTGAACCCTCTCCACCCACTGTTGGCAGAAAAACACTCTCAGCAAGCAGGTGAGTCCTGCTTTTAAAACAGGGGATAACTTACTTGCTATGCTTTCCTTTTGGTAACAGTGTTAGTAAACAAGTCATAATCAGCTAAAACCATCTGGTGAGGTGCAATGCTGTTTTGATGATTTAAGTAGAATATACATCAAGTGTAATGCTATGCAACCTTTCTATGTTTTCATTTTAACAAATGAACTCATATGCTACTTCCCATTAGGCAGGTGGCAGTGCCTATTACTGTTTCACACTTATGGGGATGTTTATTTAATCGTCTACCTGTACAACTTGCACAACCATTTATGCAGTTTGGCCATTTTACTTTATGTTAAAAAGCTGATATGAATGCATTAAAAATACTTAGGCAGATAAATAAATGTCTTTGAGGTAAATACAGTGAAAATTATGTTTATAACCTTTATAAATATATTTCTGCAGTACCAACAGTTGAAAAGGACAGCATGATGGCTTTTCTGACTGAGATGCTACATACAGACTTGTTTTTCCAAGAGGCTTGGGATCTTCCTAATGTCTGGGTTCAGCTGCAAGAGGAAAACAAAACCTTTAGGAGAGTGGAAAAGTGTATTTTCAAAATATTTTTTCAGTAGCTAAAATGATATTGCTTAATGTACATATCCATGGCCTACTGTGTTCTTTCCAGATTTGCCATAATTTGTGATGTCTCTCTAATGAAAGTTTCCAGGAATAAACATCCTGATGACTCGAATAATTAGAGAAAAGTGACAGAAAAAATAAGACATCATAGATTTAGGAGGAAGATGTGTATTGAATGACTTTGCAATAGGTGATTCAGTTAAGTTGCCTTTAAGATACCAGCTCTATAGGCAGTCACACTGATGTAAGCAAGATTCAGATCTATAATCCAGAGTAGGACTGCTGTGTGGCACATGTCTTTTATCCAGTATTTGTGTACCAGTTACAGGGTGTAAGTTTACAGGAATGCTTGTCAATAGCTTTGCTTTTAGAAAGCCCAATTATATGAACAAGCAATAATGAGTTTGGTTTCTTTGATCAAGCAGAGTGCATAGATCCCAACTTCAAATACCCAGGTACCACTTTCATTCCTACCTATGTATGCTGGTGTTTGAGGACAGAATACAGGAGAGGAACAAGAAACCAGTAATCCTAATAGAAACTGACCTTTTCCAAGGATAAGAACAACCATAATCAGAGTTGGTACTTCTAGTTTGTTTTAGATTTCTTCTGCCTGCTTTGTTGTGGCTTAAAGACCTACTTGTTCCTAAGTGGCAAATTCTATCAATATTCTGCTCTCTGCCGGATTAGTTATGAGGGCGAGATCTGGCAAAGGATTCCACTCAAAGTAATAACATTATTGTTGTTATCCAATGTACTTTTGTCATGCTCTTGAAAGGCACTATATCGTTGCATTGCTGAAGACTAAATGAAGCTAATTAGTGTAACAATTGTTTATTCTACTGGGTATGACTGAAACACATCGAGGACTATGGGAAATAAGTATTTGGCTGGATTATAACATTTGTGACTAGTATCTATGCAACTTTTTGATGTACTGTCATTAAACCTGCTGGATATTTGTCCATCACTGGATGAACTAACAGTAGCAAACATTAATGTAGGCAACATCTTTTTATTATAGGCTAATGGTTGTCATGGTTATGCATAACTCCAAGGTGTATCAAGTGGTTGCTTCAGGGAGTTTACAGTCTTGGTGGAGGCAATAAAGGCATGGCAGATGACAACAGAAAAGAGCACAATTCTGAAAACTTGATTTCAAGGGTCTTTAAATTGACTTGTGTCTTACTTTACTGCTATGGTATAGTTTCATCTTTGTCTGTTCTCTAAGTATACAGAATGACCTTTTTTTATACTAAATTTTTTTTTTATTAATAAAGATTTAATCAATATTTTGTCTGACTTATTTTTGGCCTACAAAAGCAAAATAGTGTTCTATGTTGCCTGTGGTGGAAATGCTGTGTAGATTTGGGTTTTCTGTTTTGAATGTGTATTTATTTATTTTTTTTAAACAAATTATTTGAAAAATTTAAAACCCCCTCAAAAGTCTATGTTGTGTGTGCATCACATTCTTCCTTTAGTCACTTTAAGGTCTGACGTGACTTTGAAAAGGAGTGCAAACTAAGAAAAAGCCCCTACACCTTTTTCTATAAAACCATGTTGTAAAGGAAGAAAGACAACACAAGAATAGTTACAAGAAGGTGACTGAGACTCTCTTTGAAGATCTCTCTTGAAATCACAGAAGAAAGAATGCTGTAACCTTATTATTATTGCACATGTGAAATACATGATTCAGGAAACACTGTGGAAAATCAGTGACAAGTTTCCATATTACTCACTGAGCTTAAACTGCTTCTGTCCTTACAGAGTCAAAACTTGGGGTGCAGAACAGGCTTAAAGAGCTGATAAGCTGCTAAAACCTACAAAAGCTCCCCTGAACCAAAACACAGTTATTTTTCAGGGAGTGGTGAGGGGAGGAAGGCTGCATGTTGTTTGCTTTCATCTGCTTAGGCTCTATGAACAACTTGTTTTTTGTAATGGCAACAATATGATAGAAATGCCATCCTCATGCCATCCACATCCTCTGCTGCTGTGATCAGCTCAGCATTTGGGCACCCCTGCCAACTCACAGTGGTCTGTGCCAGCTCTTCAAAGTATGCAATGGGCCAGCTCCATTAATTAATATCTAATGTTGCTATAACAAACTCCTGAGAGGATATGGGTAAATGGAACATGAAAGTGCTTGCAAACAAAGGCCTGCAGTTTTTTATGTCCAAGTAATAGGGAAATGTTAGTTTTCTTGATTTAAATGCCAATTCAATGCACCTTTGAGAGGAGGGGAAAGCCAAAATTTAATTGATTTAAAGAGAAGCTGAGATAAATAGGAAGGAGAAGCTAATTGTATCGTTTAAATGTCACTTAGAGTAAGGAAGACAGTATCATTTCATGTGCCAGTCTGGCCAAGACAGTACAAATGTTTGATCAATGATTAATTGTAATAGAAAAGAAACACTTTTCTGCTTTTTCCTGTTATAAGGTCTATAAGTAGAGATCTATTTTAAGTTAATCTGTACATTGTTATCCATCTAGAAAAAAGTGAGTATAAGACACAAGAATTGTGCTAGCGTGTAAATACCGAGTTAGATTCAACTATCATAACCAGATTAGGAGTGGAAAGCTGGCCTTGAGAAAGATTTTTCTTTTCTTTACCTTAAGCACATATATAGTAATAATACGTAATAATAGATTTCCATTTCTTTTCTAAAAGGAAATTTAAGTCATAGTGCCCTGGTCCTAGTAGTATCATATTTAAAATTTAAAATAGAATAAAATTCTTGTACCATTTGTTTTGGTTCAAGAAGGATGAAATCTGCTGCTCTGCACATTTAGAGAGAGAAATTCATAATAATGAATTTTTCCTAGTTGTTATTTGAAAGAAATACTGTAAAGTTACATTTCTTTCCTAGAGTTTTCTTGCCTGTATGTGAGGTAAGCAATACTGTATATTGTGGATGGACAATAGTGAGGATTAACTCTAAAGACTGGAGCTGTTTCAGTGAAATGGGATTTTTTAAAAATAAACTTACTTTTTCTGCAGAAGCAAGAATGATAAATGGACCGAGGTACATACAACAGATTTTCAATATAAGAATAAAGAGAAAATCTAACAGCAAATCAAACTAATTTTGAGTTCTTAGGAGTAAGTAATATCCTTGTAATTTTTTGGTTAGGGTTACTTCTCTTTGTGGTATTGCAACATCCTGATACTTGAAAATAATTGCAAATCCCTCTTCATTTTTTTTTCATGATCTTAAATAATAGTTCATTATTTCTTCTTGAGAGAAGGCTCTCTATTATTGTCATTTCTCAACTCTTCTATGAAGGAAAACCCAAGCAGGGTTTACTCAGACATTTCTACCAGGATTAATATTGTTTGCAAAACATTTCTCGGGTTATTTCACATACAGCTGCTGACTGAAAATTTTGACCATGACCATGTTCATTGCCCTGGCTGACTCTTCATTGATGGAGGGATTCTGTCAGATTTCTTTTGTCATGCACTCTGTCATATGCCATTTTAAGCTGTTCTGGCAGTAGCAGATGTGAAATATACTTTTTATAATCACTAGAAGATAGGTTTTTGTAATAGAAAGAAGCAATCACTACTAAAGAAGAGAATCAGATCACTGTTTTGGGACGGAGTTGTGAAAAACATTTTTTCCTTTTTTTTCCACTTCCATCCCTCTCAGAAACTGCAGAGAAAGAAACTGCTGTTTCCCAGCCCTATGAAAAAAGAGAAGATTCAGGTCCCACTTACAGTTCTTGATGGTATGTTCAGAGACACTCTATTGACTTTTTCTCAAAACTAAAATTATAAAAGTGCTTTTAGTCAAAATGACAGAGCGTGATCTGTACAGAGATATAAAGTTAGTGCAGCTCATAAAAGGAATAAAAAAGGGCCTCTACACTCAAAAAGTTGCTTTTCTTAGCTATGTTAACCACTGTGTCTCCTTCAAACTCAACCATCTTTAGCATCAACAAAATTAATTTTCATTTAATTGCATTTCAGAGCAAGCAGATTTCATACCTGTAATACAGAAGATATAATCTCACTTCACTTGTTTAGCTGAAGTAACACCACTGGGTGCAAGATAAAACTCTTTTTTCAGTTAGGAGAACTAAGGTACAGATTGATGTCTGCTGCCCTGTGGGGATCATCTCCAGGACAGACTGAAGCCTGGATGTTCATGAGAAATCCAGCAGGACTGGAAGTAGCTTTTCAGAAACATATTCTGATTTTGTCTCCCTTTCCTTTCCTTTTATTTTGTTTTGTTTTCTGTTGCTCTTTTGGCACAAAGTGAAAAATCACTTCATCCTGACTTTGAAGTAGTCAGGGATGGAGAGTCTGTAAAACAGCCTAAAAGTAAAATAAACTAAAATAAATTTTTTTCTCGTTGATCACCTTCATCTTTAAAGATCTTTCCCACTGGTACCAACTTGAATTTCTCTGTGGACAGCAGGTCAGGTACTAGTCAGAAATGCACAACCTAAATAACAAGTAAAGTTTTAAAGTGCTGATTCCAGCTTCTCTTCAAGGATCTCTCTGAAGAGGCTGCATGATTTTGTTTAATATCCAGCTACACCAACTTCAAGCAGTATTTCAGCACTGTAGAATTGGATCAATAAGTGGAAGCAGCTGGTGATGTGCTTTTTGCTTCTGTGAGTCAAAGCTAAAAGCCAGGTTCCCAGAGTATGTTTTGGACTCTAGTTTACAGACCATTGCTAAGTGATCCAAAAGAGAAGGAGAAAGTGCAGTATTTCCTGGCCTTTGGTGCAGTATTGGCATGGCATCAAAATGTTAGCCAGTTTGAAATCTTGGATCCTGAACTGCCACCCAATTCACTTTGAAATGAAATTTGATGAGTAAATTCCTTAATATCTCAAAAAAGAATATGTTTAAAGAGTTCTACTTATCACAACTAAATACTTGTCCAACTAAAAACACACATTTTATAAAATTTAAGTTTAAAACAGCTTTTAATCCTCTCTTTGATAAAATGTATTGTACATTTTTTTTTGTTTTAATTCCTTTATTACATATTATTACATTACATAGAGACTAGCTTCTTCATCTTGAAAAAACAACATCTTACACTTTGAATAGAATTTTGGAACCTATGGAAGATTCTTACACTAAACCTAGTTTGGATAGAAAATATCTTTCTAAGAATCTATAAATAAAGTCATGTTTCACTGTTTCATAATAGTCCAGAAGTGAAAGGATGATATTAGGGGTAAAATAAAAAATGAAATAAGTGTCTTTAAATAGGTGTTTTCCCAACATATTTTAAGCAGGTTAATTAAATGCTGCCATGATTCCAGCTCTGACTCACCATACATTTAAGTTCAGATGAAATCTGGAACCACCGCAGCATCACACTGACGGGATGTGTTACTGGCTATACAATATCTCCACGGCAGTAACAAATTGAGTGGAGTATTGCCTGTAAGAGGCAAGGTAACTGTATGTTTTATGTATTAATACCTTCACATTATGTTACAATGAAATGCCTGTCTGCAAAATTCAAAATCAATTTGTGAAAAAAACAAACCAAAACAAAACACTGCAACAAAAATTTCTTCCTCCTTCATATTTTGTACTTTCCAGAGACATATTTTTCTTGATGAAGTATTACTTCCTTTGTATTTCTTTCTAATGTGGCTGCAAAAGACTGACAAACAGAAATACATTTTGCAAATAAATTGTTACTTCCACTGCTAGTTCTACTTGGTGTTATAATTATTGTCCTAAATTAATTTTTTGCTTTTACTGTTTAATGTATCTCGCGAGGAAGTTGTTTTTCTGTGTGTCTGTCACTGTACTGTGAATTGGAGGGGGCACCTTTATAATAGAAATACTTCTTAAACACCTACTCACCACTAAAATAGAGCTCCAGTAACTAAACCAGTCAGCTCAGACCTTCTGAGAGAAATGTGCTTAGGCTGTAATTCTCTCATGTAAGGATTGACTTTTATTCTGCATTTTTACAACATAGCATTGGCTATTAATCTTGAAAGGCATCAACTGCTTGGCATTATAAAATTATACAAGGCCTTTATGACTAATTCTGAAAATGGATGTCCCTTCACTTCCCTTTGGACATTAACGCATCTGTGGCATTTAAAAATACACAGAAAGAAAAAGTGCTTTTTGTAATAAATAAATGTAAACTCATCGTTGATGGATTTGAAGTAAAAAAAGACCAAAACAACAAAAAGGTTCACAAGGTGGATGGTAGTGATAGTCATTCACTCCCACCTAAAACCCTAATTATATGTAGGAATCATTATGACTCAAAGGCTCACAGAGTTTTTTATATTTTTATCATCAGAGTTTTTTTCCTCTTCTCTCCTCTATCCTTGGTTTTCTCTGCACTAATTAAAAACAAACAAACAAACAAACAATACAAGAACAAACTTCATTTTAGCACCCACGTAGAAAGAGGAAAATGAGAGAGAAAGGACAGCCAGGGCAGTCAGCAGTCCTTTTAAGCCTAGAATGGATCAGCCTATCTTTAGGACATATTTTCTGCCTCTGGTTAAAGGAAAAACAGCCAACCCTCTCCCTGCCCACCTCCCTCCCCCCTGCCAATGCACAAGTGTTTTCCTGTGTCCAAGAAATAATCTAGGCCATATTAGAAGCTCAGAGAAAGCAGACCCTTGTATCATTTATACGGAGCCAACTCTAAAAAAGGAAAATGGATTGAAAGAAACCACAATGTGGCTGTAAAACTGGGGGCAGGACTGCAGCACAATCTTTTACCTCAATAAAACCTTGACTTTTAGGCTGAAAAATAGCATCCCTGGAATGTGTTGACAGGATACGTTCCTGCAGTGGCTAACGGGAATTTTGTTCAAGACCTCTTTTATGGGCTAATCTTCTCAGAAATTGCTTCCCTTGTTGCAATGTAGTGCTGTCCCTCCCTCACCCCTGCCTCCTCAGTTTTATGCACATGTTACAATGAAGTGGATGAAGCCTTTATGGGGCCCGTGGTGATGGGCTGTAGCCAGCAAAAGCTCCTTGAGATATGCCCCATGTGTGCATTTAATTCAAAATGTTGTGAATTTCAGGGAAAACATAACTTTTAAAAAACATGCAGTATTTCAGTGAAAGAACAGAAAATATATGTCAAAACATTTTGACTGCTCATAACAATGACTTCTAAAAGATGTAGAGTGAGGAATAACCTGAATTTAACATTTACCTGCAAATCAGAAAGAGCAAAAATTTTACTAATCTCTGAGAAAGCAACATTAAATGCTGCAGTAAATTGTATATGGGGGCTAAATTCTCTCTTCCTTCCACTAAAGAGCAGTAACAGTGATATCTCTAAATAGACCAGAGCTATCAAATAAGCAGGCTGAAAGTAGGAAAGGAGGGTGAATAAACCAAACCCTGACTGGCTGCAGCAAATTATCAGAAAGCAAATCTGAAGATTTATCTGGGGTCCTGACAGAGCATGACAAATATCTTGGCACAGAACCAGTGGACGTTGTTCATCATTTTACAGTAAAACAGTCAGTATTTATTATTTATTTATTTAGCCTGATGAACATTTTAGCTGTAGGGACTGGAAACTCTAATTGGCTGAAGATTCTTGGGCAAATGAATGCTGAGAGATTGATGTTATTAGCTTTTATCTCCTGAGAATTTATATCTGAAACACAACTATATAGAATATCATTATTTTTATATGCTTTAGTAAGTAATAATCAAATTTAATAACAGAAGTTAATTTTTACTTATATAATTTGAGTCTGGAGAATGACTATGCAGTGTATGGAAAAATGTAGGTAAGGACATATTTTTAGTAAGGTTTCATCTATTTTGGTATCCATTTAGTTGATGAGAGGGTTGCACTTTCAGTGTGAAGAGATAAAGGACAATTTTATGGTGTCTTTTCAGGATTGAAAAGACTGCACAGCTGAAAATAAATTTCAGTTAATAAACCTCACTCCCATTTCCCTGATGTGGAGGAGTGACCTAGAAAGAACACTGCTTATGTCTGTCTGCGGAAAGAGTGTTCTACAAATACAGGATGAGGAGTTTGTCTTAGTAATAGATCCTTATTTCCAAGAAATCCAAGTGCCTTTAGTCTTACATAAGTCACCCAGGACACCACAGCTGAAGTTAGTGTGCTGTGACTTGCTTAACACTGTTCTATAATTAGTTAGAAAGTCAATTCAACATTTATTTCAAGTGTATGAGGGAGAAGCAACTTCATGAATAGGTAATAGAGAAGGCATACATTGTCTGAATGCATTAGTTTAAAAAAGTGTTCTTAAATTACTGTTTTATTGAAAGTGTGCATTTGAAGAGTCTAGATTATTCCGTTTGCAAGTCAACACATTATGTGCATTACACTTGTATTAAATTATTATGCCTTGGCTAAATAAAGGCCCTCATCCCTGGTGCTTGACTTTTATGAGCCTCCTACATTAATGTGTGTGAAGGCGCATGGGAGTGAAGGAGAGAGAGAATTCTTTGTACTTTCAGTGTTTATTGAACCACAGTTTTTGGGTCATCTCAAAGAGCAGGCACAATTTGAGCAGTAAAAACATAAGCAAAATCTCTCTTCTGAGAATTTTCTTTTGAGACTTGCCAAGATTTCCTTTATTATTGTCTAATTATTCCTGCTTTCTTACAAAACATGAAATGAGAACACAAAGAGTTCTCAATTGGTGGGGCAATGAGGGGCTGATTCATGAATTGTACATTAAAAAAGTCAACAGAATGACAGGCTTACAGTCAGTATTTAAAGATATGGAAAGTCAGAAATGTTTGAGAAGGCAGAAACAGGAACAGAGAAGGGGGCATAAAAACAGACTTCAGACTTCTTCTTTTTACAATTCTCTGCAAACTCAAGTGACTGTTATCAATTGATTGTTTCCCACATTATAACTATTATACTCTTTCCAGCTAAGACTGTCTGGGCAGGAATGGGAGTAGCAGTGAATAACATCAGTGATTTCTAACAGATGGGGTCTAAAACTTGGATTTTAAACATAATACCAGTAGGTACAAGCTTTTTTCTTTCAATATCAGCTAAAATGTTGTTGAAAAACCTAGATATTTATCCATATCCATCTATCTATTTATTAATAGATAAATATAAAATAAAGCATCATTGCTATATCTTACTAAATGCAAACCCCAGTATTTCTGGAAATTATTTAGAATTTTTATACACAGACGTGTGTCATGGTTTAACCCCAGCCAGCAATCAGGCCCCATGCAGCTGCTTGCTAACTCTCCCAACCAGCAGGCTTGGGCAGAGAACGGGAAGGGTAAAAGGTAGAAAACTCATGGATTGGGATAAAGGCAGTTTAATAGGGAAAGCTAAGGCTATGCACAAGCAAAGTGATACAAGGAATTAACTCACTGCTTCCCATGGGCAGACAGGTGTTCAGCCATCTCCAGGAGATCAGGACCCCATCTCATGTCATGGTGACTTGAGAAGACAAAAGCCTTCACTCCAAACATCCAGCCCTTCCTTGTTCTTCCCTCCGCATTACATACTGGGCATGATGCCATATGGTCTGGAGTATCTCTTTGTTAGGTTTGGGTCACTTGTCCTCTCTCTCTTCCCCACTTCCCACACACACCCACTTTCCTCACCAGCCTGGCAGCATGAGAAGCAGAAAAAGCCTTGACTCTTTGCAAGCCCTGCTCAGCAATAACAAAAACATCTCTGTTGTATCAACTCTGTGTTCAGCTCAAATCCAAAACAAAGCCCCATACCAGCCACTGTGCAGAAAGTTAACTCTACCTCAGCCAAAACCAACACAATACTCTATACTGCTCCTTAAAGAGTATAGATTGTAGTTATTGAACCACAGCATCTCCCTCTGTAATTATCAATACAGTGTTCAGCATTTCCATAGAAATTCTTATTAGCATATACTACCTTTTTTGGCTGTGTAATCTTCAAACTGCATTAGCATTTTTTCTTTCATATAAAATGAGTGATTCATAGAGCAATCTATTTAATTTTGCAGCTCCCCTTCTTCAGTCTCATATCACAGAATCCCAGAATAAGATGAGTTCGAAGGTACCCACAAGGATCATTGACTCCAACTCCCAGCCCTGCACAGCACCCTCCCCAAGAGCTACACCATGTTCCTGAGAATATTGTCCAGATGCTTCTTGAACTTTGCCAGGCTGGTGCTGGATATCAAACCACAAAAGTACCATTAATGATGCCTTTGTCAGGGCCTCTACCAGAAAAGTTTATCATCAAGGACACTGTGTATTGGTGTTTGCATTTCTGCCGGGAAAATTGTTTTTGCACATACTATATTCTTATACAGATGCCTTCTTTTTTCTGGCAGATTGCTACATTTTTGCAAAAAAGGCACTTTCATGGTTTTTGTGTGTACACATAAACTTATATCTAGGATTTTTCATACATTGTATATTTTAATTTTTTTTAGATATATTGTTACTGGGCTTGCAAGGTTTGCAGGGTGAAGAGAGGCGAGAATCTTGACTCCATGATCAGAAGGCTGATTTATTATTTTATGATATATATTACATTATAACTATACTAATAGGAATAGAGAGAAAATTCTCAGAAGCTGCTAAGCTAAGAATAGAATAGGAATGAATAAACAAAGGAGCTCTCTCTGATTCTGTCTCAGAGAGAGCTTGGCCCCTGATTGGCCCTTAATTGTAAACATGGAACATGGGCCAATCACAGGTGCACCTGTTGCATTCCACAGCAGCAGATAACCATTGTTTACATTCTTTCTCTGGGGCCTCAGCTTCCCAGAAGAGGGAAAAATCCTAAAGAAAGGATTTTTCACAAAAGATGTCTGTGACAATATATCAGTAATATTAGACCCAGTAATTTTATATTCATTGTAATGCTTATGCAATCATTAAAATATTATTTAATTGGAGCTGAGCTTCAGACTGAAACAAAATTTTACGTTGTTCAATTTCCCATGTGGTTCATCTTTTAAGCACCAGAGTTAATGGCAACTTTCACAATAACTTCTATCAAGCCAGCTGAAAATATACAAAATTTGTCTTTTCTTTTACTGACAAAGTGGTATAAAAAAATAATTGTGTGGGTGAAGTTACCTAGCCTGCATTACGGTCCTCACATACCCCTGGATACAGAATCATGAATCCAAACTCAGTTGAGACTGCTCTTTTACCAGAGGCATATTGCTTTGGGTTTTTAATGATTGATTAAGCAGGCCCATGCATATGTCATCCTCCTTTCATATCTAATCCCTTGTGGCTGAGGGATCCATCAACAAATTAAATGACCTCTCAGTAACTCAAATTAATCAGTGAGTCCAGGGATGCATGTCCCAGTATTATGCATGACTGCTAAGACATGCATCAAACGTTGTAGTAAAATCTGCACTGCTATCTCCAGAAGCAGCAATGATTTTAAGTTGTAAGATCATAATTTGGAAAACTGCTATCTGTGCCAGAGTAATTAACCTCAGCTCTGTTGGCCCAAGATGTTTTTTAGTTCTCTTTCCTGATGGTAATAGTCTGTGTCTAAAGCCTCTCTGCTTTCCTCAAGATTTAATCTTATTTCCATTAAACACTGTGATTATGATCACAAAAATAGCTGTAATGGAAACCTCACTTCTGGGCCCCCCTGAAGAGGCTGTCCCTGTACCAAATATATTTCAGGAAAGACAAATCATCTTGGTGAAATTATGCATTTAAAGCAGGTTTTGAACTTTACATTTTTGTTCTTAAAGATATGTTTATTCTTGAGCATATATTTCCTCTTACATTTACCAGGGACAGGTGTGCCCTTCCTTCTTGTCCAGTTCTCATATTTAGGACAATTCAGCAAAAATAAAAATCAATCAAGTTGCAAAGGTGTGAATTTGGCTGGAAGGCTTTTATAATGGGAGTTACTTTTATTGGTGGGTCTAGAGGCCAAGGGTTTCTTCTGCTGGGTTTAAATGGTGTTCCATATAGGAAAAAGAATCAACAGGTAAAATGAATATATAGAATGACAGTCCCTGGGATTCACTATTTGACATAGTGTACTCATGTGCATTTATTGTTAGTGACATAATACTCAATAATTACTCTTATCTTTTTTTATGTATAGGCCTTCTCCTTTTCCTTTTGGAATTAATGCAGTGTGGAAGTGGCCATTTTGTTTATTGAGCCCTTGTAATTCCATACATGGATTTCTGAGTGTGTGTGCTAACAAAAGCTGCAGGCATGACCAGTTTTTATGAAAATACATCCCTGAGGAGCCAACATGCCAATTTCAAATTCTGCAGGTGTTATAAATGGAAGTGAGAACATCAACCAATTTAAATAACTTCCCATTGCCAAGCTATCTCTCACCCTAAGAGGATTCTAAAGCACATTTTGCCCTAGATAAAAGGATGTTGTTTGCTATTTTTCTGTGCAGCTGAATTACAAATTACTTCTTCAGCATAGACCAGTAGGGAGAAAAGTAGATATGTGGAATATTGATACCCAGACATGATTTTAGTAAATAAACAGACAAGAAGTGTTCTGTCAGCAGCTGATTATGGTCACTCTCACTCTTTCACATTTTCTACTATACACTAGGTACCACAAACGTGCTCAGAGCTATGCACAATACAGTTGCTGCCTGCTCCTTAAGGCCACGAGTCAGACAGCATAGATAGTAAGGAGGAAATATATTTGTGATATGCCTAGAGAAAAAAAAAATTGGAATTATTTTGTTTTAATTGCTTATTTATGTTTGTTTTCAGTGGAAAATGCCACATAGCTTTTTAAAGACAAAAAATGTTTTACAACCTTTGCAGGAGTATGGGACAGAAGTAATGTCATGCCCTCATTTGTCTTGATGAGCTGGATAATGTGATTTTCAGACAGCCATCTAAATTCTCCCAGATGAGATGATGGTTGTCCAATATATTCAAATTTCCACTCAATATATGGCTTACAAATAATTTATCAATGATAATATAAATAAATTATATTTCTAATTGCCCTTCAATAGATGGAAATATACACACAACTGTCTATCTAAGTCCATATTTCCTTATTATTTATGTACTCGTTCTTTTAAATGAGCGTGATTTGCATGTCAAACTTCTGAATTCCAGCCTGAAAGAGCATTGAACCCAACCATGGTTCATGGCATAGGAATCATGGCTAAATAAGCAATGTATCTGATGTCCATGGTTCTGGTTTGAGGCAATATATCAATATTTTTCTAGAACTCCTGTGGGGTTTTTTTCCTGGGATATTTATGCCAACTTTATATCAGAATTTATTGCAGTTAATTTTTGCATCTACCACTTAAACTTTTTGAAGGCATGGCAGTGAAATCTGCTCTCGCTGAAATCTCAACCAAGAGCTCATGAACAGGTTTAGGTGAGAAATAATTCTGAGTTTTCCTCAGACTTTAGGTGAGAACTCTTTATGCAAATCAAATGACTTTTGAGACAGCAAAGTCCTCTGCTTTGATGAGAGATAATTTTATCCCAGACTTTTTTCAGCATACTAACCACACATAGTTCCATAAAATTAACATGCAATGTCTGGGTTATCTTTAAGAACTCAATACTCAATTTTGTAAAAGCCACTTTTCAAAGTATAAAATAAATTCAAAAGAACGATAAAAAAATCACGTTTCTGAAAAATGTGAAGAATAAAACATTAGATTAGTTAAGGCACATCTGAAGGAGAAAACTAGTCCCAAAGTATTAGTACAAGAAAAACAAAATGTTTTCCCTTTTCTTAAATGTCAGTTCAGCTCACACAGGATTACAAAGTGACTCCTATTTCTTCATTTTTGACAATTCCAAATCAGGTGGGAGAGGATGGAAACCTCTTTCTGCACAGAGGAAGATTTTGTTTGTATCATAATTTCTCCATCACTTTATTAAATAGTAATCCAGACAGGAAAAGATACTTTAAAACTTAGACTGAAGAACATTGTTCTAAGAATTACCTTTGCCAAACATTGACTTGCATAGGTTTAGATGCCCTGTCTTCTTACTTCCAGTTATTTATGTATCAGCAGAGGGAATGTGATACCCTTACTATTGGTTCCACTATGTTTTGCCCAAAGTTGTGCTGAGTGAGACACAGGTCTCTCCTACAGGGTATAGTGGGCAGAACTGATGGTGGAGATAAAGCAAGAATAATTTGGAAATTAATATCTTTTAAGCTGAAGCATTTTTAGGGAAATGCATTTTACCAGACTTGCATCAGTGGTGGTGTGTCAGGCCATAGACTCGTGTTAAACAAAGAGGACTTTTTTTAAGGGACACTAAATGCAACAGACTTCTCTGGACCTCAGTGGTTGTCAGTGAGTACCAGATGACAGCACAAGAAACTAAGAAGTTAGCAAAACTGCTTCAAGTAAACTAAAATGCCATGGCAGTGTAACAAAACAAATGAAGAAGGATTAAGCAATCTCTATTCATTTGATATTTGCAAGGAACAGTTGTCATAAAAAATTAGAAAATCGTAGGCAGCTTTTTCAGAAAACCCTTTGAAGTAGATATGGACTTCACAGCTATGCAAAAAGGAGAAGTGTAATTCTGAAAATATATTACATACCTGTGAGGCCTCATTAAACAGGAAATATAAAAGGGAAAATGTTTGGAGAGAAAATGCCCATTTTTTTGTTAAAAAGGGGACATATCAAGAGAACTTGGAGCAACACTGAACTAAATCCTCTGAGAAATCATATGAGACTTTTTCCAAGGATAAAGAAGCCCTGAACACTAAGCATTGATACCTTTGTTTTCCCTGGAAGCATTCCCCCCTTTCTAATTAACAACTGAAAGAGGAGTAAGTAGATATCCTGCCATGTACCTTTTTTCTCAAGAGAAAAACATTAGTCTCTCTAATCACTGAACAAAGGAAAATTGGTGAAGCATTTTATCTAAGGAGGCATGAAACAGGCAGGTTAGCACATGCTCCAGCACTAATGTTTAAGAAGTACTAACTCAGAGCTGCTGATGTTGAGATTTGTGAAACAAGAGCCACAGAGTATCCTGGAAGCTTCAGAGAAGGGTTGAAAACAGTAAAGAGCAGTGTTCCTGTTAACTTTCTAAAGAGGTGATGGTCCAGCATCAAGTGAGAAAAGGGAATTGAGCCATGGGGACACAAAGATATGACATGGGAGCAAACACTTCACCTGTCCAAGGGAGAAAGCTAATCAGTGTCACAAATCCATGCCTGTTTAGGAGGTTCATCTCTTACTTAGTGTCATGAGGGAAGACCTTGCTCTTTTACAGGGCAAAGGAGCAACTGCATTTGAAGCAATTCTGCACTGTCTTGACACAATGAAACCAGGAGTTCACTCCATGCTGCTACTGCTCATGAGGGTTAGCTCATGCTGTTTCACAAGAATCAACTGTCTCCAGTCTTAGGAGTCCCGTGATAAAACCTTCTGAAGGGAAAATCCATCATAAAACAGTTAAGAATTAACTTAAATTAACTGTAATTGCTGCAGAACTGTTTCCATACTCCATGCATATTCTGCTGCAGCCTGAAAATATTACATTCCATGAAACCTCGCCTGCAAGAGGAATTAGAAAGATACACTGGGAAAGGGCAGAAAGGTGCCTTCTAGCAAAGAAATCTGCCATTCGGGGTAATAGAGCTGAAAGAACACCTGGGAAAAGTAGGAAATGCAATTCTATTTATTTCTATACTATATTGTCTTTCAAATCTGGCCTTGTTGCAGAGACGTTTGGACAAAGTGTTTTTTAAAAGCAAAAAATAATAATTTACTGGAATCTTGGAATAAGGTAAAACTTGCATGGAGTTCTAGATCTCTAAATCAGAATGACTGATTCTGTGCAGTGATGATAAGTGGTTCCGTCAAGGGGGTCCTCACGGTGCAGCACTCAGGTCAATCTGGAGAGACTTCTCAAATTGACATTTTGTTCTGTTCTTGCAAGTCAGCTGGCCATGATGCTATGTGACCATCCCAGTGCATGTACAACTCATTGCTATGGATCCATCGTAGCTACCCACAAAGATCCTCTTAAGGACTGTGGCCATTTCTGCTGGGGCAGTTTCTGTTGATTTTTACAAATGTCTTATCCATGTACAGTCCGACACTTCGACGCTTTGGGACACTCCCACCATGGATGTTAATGGGCACATCTAGGAGAACAAATTGGGCCAGACACAGGGGAAGGTGCTGTGGGGCAATACATGCAACCATTCAAAACTATCAATGGCAGGGCTGCTGTGAACATCAATTAAATGTTTAATGATGATGGGTCAGTCAGTTTTCACGTTGGTCCATTGCTCCAAGCTGATTTATTATCTCACTTGTGCATGTGACTCACTGGGGAAGTCCCAAACCCCTCAAGGAGTTAAGTGTGCACTGGGCACATATGGACACATATGGGCACAGCATCAGAACTCACATGCACCACAATTATGAAATAAGAGGAAACTTAATTTTTATACTTTGAACTCACTTTCAAGTAAAATCCCATGGTCATAGTTTGAGTATTCGGAGAGGTCATATTTTCAAAATTAATGATAAATATTCTGCATACACTTGCGGTAAAATTTTTCTCTTTTTTTTAGATATGTTTCTATAAATTTGACTAAGGAAAGAGAGCTAAAAGGACTGTGTCTCTTGAAAGATTTAATAGGCAGAAAGCCCGTTAATTGAAAGAGACAAATGAATATGGGATAATAGTTCTTATTTCAATAAATGGTAAAAAAAGACAGCAATATTGATGTATTTGGAAGATTTCAAGACTAGGAAGAGAAGTTAGTTCAATTAAAATGGGCAACAAAAGAAAATAATTTATTTAATGAGACAAAAGAAATACAAACCTTTTTACTAATTCACAGATTTCTGCTGGAAATGAATGGCTTGCTTGCCTATGAAATAATTAGAGGTGGCATTGGGAGTAAAGTGGGGGAAACTGCCCTGACAGGGAGGAAACTGAGGAGACAATCAACTTCCACATTTCTGGTTAATGCAATCCAGCTGCCTCCAGGAAAAGAGGGTTAACTGTGGACAGTAACAATAATGATTGCTATTTGCATAGTTCTCTTTTTAAGATGAGAAAACAAAAATTGTTTAAACTCAGTGAATATGGAAGCATATCAACTGCTCTTAAACTGTGAAGCAGCTCCTCAGGGCTACATCATCATTTACTCAAGAATTAAAGAGTTACAAAAGTGGCAGAACAGCTGGCTTCCAGGATGTGGCTTGGTGTTAGTGTAGGCATGGACCATGTCTGTACCAGATCCCAAGTACAAATCACATTAACTTGTTTATGCAGGCTAGAGTACTGCTGTTGCCTCTTGGTTACATTTCTTTAGGCAGTAAAAAGTTGTATTTTTTATTTGAAATATTTGTAGTTGGTTTGAATATGGCAGTGTTTTATTAGAATACTCTAATTTTCTGAATGCGTATTTCTACCATGCATCCTGAGATTAAATTCTTGACTATCTCAAAATTCTAATTTGCCTTAAAAAATCTGTTTTGACTTGACTAAACTTCCAGTGATTATGAATTTGACTGATACTTGGCCATGTTAACTTGTTTTAGATCTGAAGCTACTTTTGCCTCTAAAAAAGAGAGTGAAGCTGTACCCCAAAACCTCTGAAGATGTGCAGACCTGTGCTGTGTCTATGAAAAGTAACATTCCCAGCCTTTGTTATCATCTTTGAAGAGACTGAAGAGGATTAAATATGCTTTAGACCTCATGCCAAATACTTGGGATCAGTGTATTTTTAAACTGATCTTTTTTTATAATTGATAGTAAAGATATTTTTAAGCTAGATTTTTTAGGACTACATGAAAATTGTATGAAAGCTTTCATACAAAAAACTACATGAAGTAACGTGGAATTCATGCTATCCCTATATGTCCAAAAGATGCTAAAACATTTATTTTAGTAAAATTTTGGATGAAATATATTTTTGCTTTTTATTTTTGTGAAAATTCATTCTCCTCAAGTTTTTACTGGTTAGGATTCTCAGCTGTAATATTAACATTTTCTATCATTACTTAACTCATCTTGTTCTGACAAAAAATTATACTTTAGACTAGAAAAACGTAACTTGACTTCTCTTTCATCCTTTCTCCAATTTCCCTTTCAAATGACTACTCAAAAGATTAAAAAAAATAAAAACACTTCAATAACAGCAGTTAACTTTATTTCAGCCTTCCTACTTCCCCTTTCATTAATTTTCTGGTTTTAGAAACTTCCAAAAGTGTTATGTTGTTCCTAATGAGAAACAAATGCCTTTCTAAAACACCTCTTCCCTTTATTACTTAGACAAAAATCTGGTTTAAGAAGAAACCAAATGGGTCCATCCTTGATCAGTGGCTTTCTTGTGTTCAGGATGTAAAGCCAGAAATAGCTCATCATTTCATGGAAATTTTTAAATCTGAAGATTGATAAAATGTGGGGTTTTTTTTTCCTAAAGAAAGGTGATGCACTTCTGCTCCTAGAAATAGGATTTGATTTTTTTTCTCCCTTGTATAAGGAAGCCCAGTCCCAAAAATTATTAGGACTCACACAGCTACTCCTGACAATTTCACAGAGCAAGATGTGCAGGATCAGACCTTATGATTTATTCAAAAGTTGCTATTGTGATGGGTTTTCTTTCTAAAGTTAATTGGAATTAGAGTCTTTACTGATAGAAAAAGAAAAAAAAAACTGATTTATTTTAAGCTAGTTTCAAACTAAGTTTTTAATTAAATGACTGTTTTTTTATCACCACAATTTGCCGTCTCAGGTAAGAAGCTGTGGGTACTCACATTAGAGATAATGAAACCTATTTTTAAAACAAATCTGACTAATTTTTAAATTTTGCTTCAGACTTCTAACCCAGACTCCAGGGTTCAGTATTCTATAAAGTCCTGAATGAAATCTCTAAATCTGAATGTCTCCACCAACTATTCTTTGTCAGAGGCTGCTACAATCAGATGAAGCTAAAAGTAATTATTATACATAAATGAACTGAAAGAAGTTGATTTTCCACAGGCTTTAATTTCACAACATTTATTAGAATATAAAAAAATTGCTTGTAGAGCACTGCATGGGAATTAAAAAAAAAAAAAGAACAGAAAATCACATTCTCAGATTCAGCCAAAGCTTTGTAATTCATGCAGAACCTAAAATTACAGACACATATATTAGAAATATGTAAAGAAATTAACTGACTCTTGTAAGTTGTGAAGACCATCTCCTTTGAAGCGTTTGGGGTTTGGGGATGTTCCATAGATGCTTTAAAATCCCTCTTCCCCTCAGTGAACTCTTAAATTAAAGCACCAAGCAAGTATTTAAACTATTTGTTATCAACTGTGTATGCTTGTTACTCTCTTTTGGAAACTTTGGAAACATCTGAGACAATAATAATCTCTTAATTAAGGTGTAATTTTGCTCTATGACGCCCTGTATTTACACAATCACAGTACAATATTCTTCAGGCTTTCTGAAAAGGAACCTCTCACTGCCACACACAAGTAAAAGCTTTAGAGGATTAAATAGAACTGTTGGCTTATTTTAACTCAGTGGCATCATTACTGAGCTATGAAATTACTGAATTAAAGGAAATTTAAATATACTGTGATACTATGCATGTCTTCATTCATCTAGCCAATCATGTGTGTAATGACCAGGAGCCTTTATTAGGAATCTTCTCTCCAGAAGCAACCACTATTATTTGGTTTATGTTCAGCATAATTCCTCCACAGGTGAAGGAATTAGCCATGGCAAAATGCATGTCAGAGTGATTCTGTGTGAACACCTAGTCTGCTGGGTAGGAAGAAGCAAGAGAGGACAAAGAAGGGAAACTGTAGATGGGAATGGAGAACACTCAGTCATGATTCAGAGATTAGAGAAGACAGATGCTTCCTATGGACACTGTGGGGATGTTATTTCCTCCTGCAACACCAAATGCCACTGGTATTTGCTGGACAGAGATTAAGTCTGGAGTACCCTGCAAGGTCACACTGGCTGTGAGGGATGTATGTGTTCTCAAAGCATTTTATTTTGATCTGCCAATTGATCAGAAACTTGCTGTGCTCAGAAAGCTTTTCTATCTTGCGTTCCTTTTGACATATTCTCCTTTAAGAAAAATAGCAGGCATGTTCATCTCAAGGCTTTGGCTGAATTTAAGTCCTATCACAAAGTATTTCACATTTTTCCAGGACATTATTTACCCTAATTTCAGATAGACCTCTTCTGAGAGAGCCATAAATCATAGGTGCACATTTTCAGTCCTGAATACTTAAAACCACACATCTAAAAATACATGCTGGTCACTGATTTGCCGAATTAGAGGTCTCCTGAAGATTTTCTAGTGTTCTGTTCCTGCTTTCTTGCAGTCTACCTTTGCAACTGAAAAGCACAATTAAAGTACTGTTGAAGATTAAATAAAAGTAATGTCAATAAAATCTCATTCTATAAATGAATGAGAAATTGTTTTTGCAGAGTACTCAGGCATTGTAATGAAGTGTAGGGAAGAAATGCTGAGCTCCCTGAATGAGCTTTGGGAG
Organism: Ammospiza nelsoni; assembly: GCF_027579445.1. Taxonomy (NCBI): domain Eukaryota; kingdom Metazoa; phylum Chordata; class Aves; order Passeriformes; family Passerellidae; genus Ammospiza; species Ammospiza nelsoni. The sequence goes on from NC_080633.1 coordinate 112,709,554, forward strand.
CACTGGAGTATCAGCTATTAGGAACTGAATTTACCTTAAATTTATCTTAACCCATCCATGTAGTTTTGTGTCATGAAAGCCAAAACCCTTAGACCTTAAGGTGGAAAATGGACACTTCTCTTTCTCGTTATCTGCCTATGTCTCTCTTTTCACAGGCAAACAGGACTTGATGTGATGTAGGATACAGTTAGTTAAAGTGGTTTCTGCTTTATACAAATTTTCACATGCTAATGTTCCCTTGTAGTGTCTGCTTACAAATAACCAAATCTTAAGTTATTTGCTTTATATTCCAGAACTATCCTTGGCAGCAGCAATCTTCTTGAATCTATCATCACCCAAAGCAGGGAAGATACTTCACTTTTTTCCCCTTATGAGAACTAGTAAGTTAAATGCTGTCAAAAAAGAAAGTGTTGTCAAAATGAAACATTTACTAAGGGAAAAAAAAAAAGAAGGATTCAGTAACAAGGTAGCTCTAAACAATCATTTCATGATCAAATTCTTGGAGCCTAAATTTAGCTTTGCCAGTGCTGATCTGGACTGGTAAAAGACTACTATATTATTTGAGGGGTCAGTGTTTAAAGAAATAAACATACCGGATCAAGTTTTGTTTATTGCCAAGCTTTATATTTTAATTTTAAACTCTACCTTTGCCTTCTATTTGAACTGTTGAACTGATGATATAGAGACAATAAAATACAAGTGCTCTTATAAGTCTCATTAAATTAAAACCCTATGAACTGCTGTTTTTGCATGTGTTCATTTTATATAGCACCCTTTTTAAGCAGTTACTGGAATGGAGTTTTTCTAAATAATCTAATTTTCAAGATATTTTGCGTGACTATCAAGTGCAGTTAGCAATATAAGCACAAAACCTTGCCCCCAGTTCGGAAAGAAACTATAATTGAATTGAACCTTACAAGTGTTTATGCAGGTGCTCAAACAGGTTTGTATATTCCTGAGAATTACCTTGATCTTGTATTCACTATTTGAACATCAGTTGAGAGTATTTGCTTTTCCTCTGGTTGAAAACATCTGCTGCTGCTGTTGCTGTTGCTGCTATGGGAATTATTTAAATTTACTGTTGCTGTAATCAAATACATTTTAATATGTTGACCTAAATATTGTATGTGGGTGCTCTAAAAATCTCTTTATCCTTGTGTGTCTAAACCTAAATTTGATTTATGCTAACAGTATTACTTTCATAAAGAAATTTTATGTTCCAGTTTTATGTAGGAAGCTTTAATATCTGATTTAAACACTTGTTAGCCATTAGGCAACTAGAAGCTTTTCTCTGAAACTGTGTCTTGCAAGAAAAAAAGGTGATTACTTGGTTCTGTAATAATACTGATGAGCCAAAAAAAATTTTTGTCTTGAATACACATAATTGTAATATGTAGGCATCATTGCAAAAGGGACATTTAGTCCATCAGAATTTGAAGCTAGCACTTTTAATTTTTTGCTTTACCACAACAAAGAAATGGGTACCAAAACAAATTGCCATAGCCGTATATACTTCTATTTAAAAATGTGTTTCAGATTTCTGTTTCAGGACACACAGTGGCCCAGAAGAGAAATCCTTTAAAAATGCCAGTAAGAAAACAACCTTGCATTGCATTGTAGTTAAAAACTGAGGCAAAATTAGTAGGCATGGCTGTTGTTGCAGTACATCTGCCCTGTTCAGCTTTACCTTCTGTTGTGAGGTCCCATTGCTAAATTAGCCCACAGTAAACATTTTTAACTTGCATGTGGTGTTGACCTTTAATAAATCATTCTGTTTTCCTTAGGATTAGCAGGAGGTACCTTCCACCCGGCACAATGCAGATCAAATCTCTAATATTTGCATTAATTTGCTCCTTCTTGAGTTTGATTATGAGATGGTTCAGGTGGATGTGAAAGATCAAGCCTTAAGAGAAATAGAACATTTCTTAGTAATAGTAAGTTACTCTGGGAAGAAGATGACTTCAGACTTTTTCTCTGCTTGCTAGCTCTTCTTACAATGCCTTGTAAAGCTTCTAAAGGACTAATGGATTCCCACAGGTAATAAGGAAAACTTCAGCTCTCTCTTTCCTTTTTCCGAGAACAAAATACTATTATTTACTGAAACTTTTAAAAACATGTTTTATCATGAGGTAACAAGACAAAACCCTCTCTTACACAAAGCAGGAAACCACAAGGACTGGTTCTGCAAGACTACTTCTTCAAGCAATGGTTAATAACTTAGGTTAATATGGTTAATAGCTGAAATAGATATTTTGCATCTGAAGTGCAAGCTAAAATGCAATATAGTGTCCTGAATATGGGGAACTTTTTTATATCAGCTGGATACTATATTAAAATACACTACTTGTGGTTCCCATTGGTATTGAATACACTTTGTCCAGTAAATACTCAGGTATTCAGAAAACGCGTCAATGAAAGCACTTTGCACACACACAGATATCACTCTTAGAGGAAATGCTTTGCATCCAGATAAACAGCTGAATTAGCATATCTGCATGACAGAGAGAAGTGACAGATTGCTTTCCATAAAGCAGGTGCACAGCTTGCTCTGGCAACTCTTTGGTATGCTACAGAGGTATTGATCCAGGAGCCACATCACAATCAATCAGGCTCTCAGAGGGCTGTGGAAGGATTGCAAATGCTTAAGTTAAGTAAGCACAGTAAAAAGTTTGATTGAAATAAAAAGTGACTGCTTTCAGCTGCAGATACTTACTTTTTACCTTAGCTTGCTTGAAAAAGATAATTATGTGAGCTTAATGACTCTCAAAATACTGAGATCATAAACCAACAGGCTAAGGGTGCTGCTTTCTAGTAATAATGTCAAACCACATTAGAGCAACAAAATGCGTTAAAACAAATTCCATAAACCATTTATTTCTAAACTTTCCTCAGAATAATAAAACTCACCTACGCTGAAAATCAAAGTGTGAGACCATTGGCTACTAATGCAGATCATCAATAAATATGCACATGTTGACTCCCCTATGTCTGTGTTACTGCTTGCTCCACCAAATAGTAATACAGACATAGGGGCACCACCTTTGTTAGTACTGCTACTTCCTTTACTCAAAGAACTCCATGTTGAGGTTGCTGTAACTCACTAGAAATTGCTGATATTAACTCTGCCTCTGCTTGGTGCCATCAGTGAAGGCTTACTGTTCCTTTGTCTTCTTCTCTCCAACTCACATCCTCTCCCATTTTGTTTTATTATGCTGAGAGCAGGCTTGGGCATATAGCTCATAATTCATAACTCCTGGCCCCACATGGTGTCTGGATATATAAAAGTCTTTTATAAGTACACATAAGTCTTTCTCTATTTTTCCCCCTTTTTAAGTCTGATTTTTTCAAGTGTGCATGAGTTCAAGTAAAGATATTTTGCTATTTTTCTTCAACACCCGTCCATCCACATGTGACTTCACTATTACAAAAATCTTCTAATTCAGTTTTTAGTGGAAAATGGATATTTTTGTTTAATGCCTTTAAGCAAAGTCTTACCTTTCAGATGCAAATGTATAGAAAAGCAAAGCTCTGCTATAGGTGGAGTATATTCTAGACTGTAAAAAACTAAAATTTCAAGTGCTGTGTCTAGAAGACAGTTCTATATCTAATCTACAGGCTACCCCCCCTTCTCTGGAGATTAATCAAGATGCTTTCCTGGACATTTTAAAAACTAGACACTGCCTGACAATGCCTTGTTGTAAGCTACTTTTTAAAGTTCTCTAGAAAAAAGACAATCTAAGATTTGATTCACCCTAGTAGGTTTGTATCATCACCTGGAGTTTCTCCATGCTTCCTCTCAAGGGCAAGTCTGCTGATCAAGGCCTTCCCTAATAGTATAAAATTATTTCAAACACTTACCAGAAATAATAGGAACTAAAATTCAAAGCTGCTGTGTGCAGCAGTAAACATTCATTAAATGTACATTAATATAACAGCTTCTGTGAAGTATGGTAGCATATATCCCATAAGCAGATGTAAAATGAATAAAAGCAAAATGCTATTAACGTGTTTGATTGCTTAAAAGCATTCATTGTTCAAAATCTTCACAGCAGAATTACCCTTGCCTTCGAATACGATTGACTATAATCTAATGTGTGTGAATTGTTTGTTAAAATACTTGTCTAATTTGTTAAGTGTTGCATGCAGAGATATGTACACTACAATTCCATTGACAAGAACTTCACTCCTACATGCAATTTTCCTTTGGGATCTTAACCTAGCTCTGGTTTAAGTAATCACAACAGATTACTCTCTGAAAACTAACATCAGAGACATGCAGAACACATTTTAAGAAGCTGGAAATTTCAGAACCTGAGGGCTCGAAGGTTACTCAGATAAGAAATAAAAGTTTCCTTCACATCTGTGAGATGTTTTTCTCAAATTTCAGTTTAGGTATGTGACTCTCAGGATCTTTAGCCATATCCCCAGCATTTACTGGTCAGAGTAGCTGTGCAAGCATATTTATCCCAGTAAAAGTGGTGCTTTTGTGATAAAGTGAAACTGCTGATGCTTGAGAAGGTGATAACCAAAAAGGTCTGCTGTGTAACTCAGCATCTGCAATAAATTTCAGCCAGTTCTACTAAGGTGATGAAGCTGTTATCAACCAGAATAATGTTACATTAACTGCCCAGCCCAGGAAGAAAGAAACTGTAGTAGCACACTACTTGGACAGTTTCTAGAGCAAGCTTTGGGAGACAAAGAAGAGCTTTTCAGAAACTAGACAGAATCACTCAGACAGCTGGTCAGGAGAAATTTACCCAGTGTAGAAAAATGGCATTTAATGAGCCAGTACCACCATCCTGCCTAGCAGATCATTTGACCTTCTCTGAAGTCTTTGGTATAGCATGATACATTAAGTTTCTTGAATGAGAATAATCCAGAAGACAAATCAGGAAAAACCCATACTTTATTTACTGAAAATATGGTTGGAAGGGGAGCAGCTGAATCATTGTGACTTTTAGTGAGGTCAGTTTTTTTGGCTAGGTAGCTGTAACTGGATTATCTGGAAAAGAGTATCAAAAAAATCCCCAGAAAAAGATGAAAGGACCACTTGGCAACCTCTGGACATTGGAGAAGTATTACTGATTAAAAAAAACCAAAGCAAAATCTCAAAAAATTAAACAGAAGAATTTAAATGTGGATACTGAAGGCAAAACTGTAGTGAGGATCAATCTTTTCTATGGTACAGGGACATGACATAGCATGTCACAACATCTATATTTAATTCAGCTAGAAACTTTTGCTATGTTTTTCCTTACAAGTGCAGCTTTTCATGTTTGAAATACAGATTTGGTGCTCAAAACCACAGAAATATTGTTTCTCTGTGCAAACAAGCAAGACAAACAAACAAAGAAATGTGCAGTGAGCCTGGGGTTAAAGGAAGTTTAAAATGGTGATCAAACTGTAGCACTTTTATGTTGTCTGTCCTGTTTATTAATACTGCTAATGTTTTCTGTGATCCTGCCAACACCTAACAGAAAGATTAAGGATAAAGCTTTGCCTGCAGATGTTCACAAATTTTCCCTTGCCTTTCCCTGAGAAAGCAGAAATGCTCAGCTTCAACTCTTGTTACGTGACTGTTCCCTGTGTCAGCTGACAGATCCATTTCCTTAAGCAACTTTCCTCCACTGGACTTATCCGTGTTTTCAAGATCTCATATCTTCTGCTTTAAAAACACAGTTTTGCCTGCAAATGGCTGTGACTAACAGCTTTATTACAGGACTGAACCAAAAAAAGAAAAAAAAAAAAAAAAAAGAGAGAGAAAACCCGCAGATCAAACATGTTTGTACTAAGTCTTATCAGCTTTGCCCTCGGGGCCGCTTCACACATTTACTGTGTGTCTGCAACGGAGGAAACTGTTCTTGGCAATGACCTTTTTGAATCTCTGGCATATCTGAAACGTGCAGCAGAGCAGAGCACAGCATTTTTTCTTTTTTCCTAATCTCAAATGGCTCCTTACACTGCTTCAGTGCTTGTGGGCTCTCTCACACACCTTCTCACACACGCCCTCGCACAAAGACACATGTACAAGGTCACAAACAAATATAAACGGGCTTCTGCAAACTTGAAAGCTATTTTCTAACTTGGAATTCACAGGTAAATAGTGGAAATCTTTATCCACTAGAGAGCTCTCAGTACTTTTGCCACCTCTGTGTCTCTGCTAAGTTAGCACTCTTCCAGGAGAGCTATTCAAGATGATGTCCGCTGATATATCCATTATGAAGAGATGCACACACCTCTACACTGACAGTGGCATTGAGCATTTCACTTGTGCTCTATGGCAGTGTCTCAAATACTGAGCAAACATTCAAGAAACAGAGCCTAACAATCTGGGTAACTGCTCATTTTTTTGTAAGAAAAAGATTTTAAAACAATGTATTATGACTAAAACGTCCCTGGAGTATGGAATTCTGCTTGGAAAATGTCTAGTGTGCTACTGGATTACCATTACAGTCTAAACATGACACCACAGAAATGCTGAGAGGAATCTCAAAATCTTACAAACAGAAGCTTCTCTGGTTTCATCTGAGGAAGATGGTCAGAGGAGTAATTAATTGTGCTACATTGTGATCTACATTTCTGCATAAAATAATTTATTCTCTTCAAGTTTGCAGGGTAAGGCTGAGGGCCAATGAAACTGATGAGTGTAGCACTGATATTTATAAGACATTTAACTTATGTAGTACTTGAAGTATTCCATTACTTATTGTATGGAGTCAATCACTCTTTTTATAGTTTATATATGGAAAATAACACTAAATATCCAGTTTAGAAAAAGAGTGGCAAAATATTTCAAGTCTTTTAAAATAGGACTGATGTTCAGATGCATCTCTGTGATCTAGCTGGAAACCCAAGGAAACCCAAGGGAAGACCTGATCTCTGACCTCACCCTCTGCATCACTGGAAGCAGGCTGGGGCACCCTGCCTGAGGATGTCTGACCTGTACCTGTGCACACCCTGCAGTGCCCTCTGCAATGTTCATTCCCCCAAAGCCTCATGCCCTGCCAGGTCCTCTGGTGCCCCTCTATGCAGACATCCCCTCAAAATATGGTACATCTTTCTTTTATTTTCCTCATATATGTTTGTATACAGTACCCTGACCACAGTAACCAATAGTCTGGTTTTCTATAGCTTGGTGTTGCTAAGGGAAGGACGAGACAGATGTTAGCTTGTCACCTGTTCTTTAAGAAAAAATTAAGCTACTCTGACTATATCCCAAATAAATTAACATTTCTTCAAATCTGAAAAGTAGGGATTAAGAAATGTATAGACTTAATGCATCTGGCCAGATATTTAATTTTCAAGAAGTTTTTAACCCACTATTGAATTAGCAAGCACTTAGCAGACACAGTCTTGAATTTCAACTGTCCTCTTGCTATGACAGCATTTTGGTCTGTATTTGGTAGTATTTAGCTCCATGGGGGGGCATTATATTTCTCATCTTCCAAGTTGCCATGGCATAAGAAGAATGACTGAGGGAGCTGGGGGTGTTTAGCCTGGAGAAAAGGAGACTCAGGGGTGACCTTGTCACTCTCTACAACTCCCTGAAGGGTGGCTGTAGTCAGGTAGGGGTTGGTCTCTTTCTCCAAGCAGCAACTGACAGAACCAGAGGGCACAGTCTTAAGCTGTGCCAAAGGAAATATAGGTATTTAGGAAATATGGATATTAGGAAAAAGTAATTTATGGAAAGATTGATAAAGTACTGGAATGGTCTGCCCAGGGAGGTGGTGGAGTCACCATCCCTGGATGTATTTAAGAAAAGACTGGATGTGGCACTCAGTCCCATGGTTTTGTTGCGGTGTTAGTGCATGTGTTGGACTTGATGATCTTGAAGGTCTCTTCCAACCTAGTCATTCTATGAATTCTGTGAATTCTGTGAAATAACAGGAATGACATCTGGTAAGAAATCCAGCTGTTATGTTTGCAGAACCTAGAAATCAGTAAGAGGAAAGAGATAACAAAACTATGCAGATGATAACACTACTTTAGCTGAGCCCAGCCTATCCCTCACACCACCAAAGTGCTGGCTGGCAGCTCAGTTCCAGCTTTGAGGAAGCCAGCTGACTCTCCAGGTTAGGCAAACCAGCTCGTATTCAAGTTGTGTCCCTGCTGACAGTATGGCTGTAGCTGACTCTGGGCACTCATCTCTATGACCTTGAGGCTGAAAAGCAGAAGTTACCACAGAAAGTAGAGATGTAGGCCGGATACGTGGTAGGAGCGAAGCGATCCCTTTGCCAATGAATGTTTTCTCCTTTCTCATGTGACTTTGAACACCAGTTGGTTTGTGCCCATCTCTAATACATCATTGATAAGCAGCTGTTATTTTTTTCTGCACAAGAATGTCAGACACTGCCTGGACTGTCAGTGCTTGCCAGTGCAGATTTGCCAACAGATCAGAGTCAAATCTTACATCTGCATTTTATCAGTGCCCATGAAACTGTCAGATCTGTGGGGAAGGAAGGCAGATCACATACACACCTCCAGCAGTATTAAGTGTGATTGCATCTACAACCTAATAATACAGAAAACTGATAAGAAAAAGGAGCAGACTGTTGCAAAGAATGATTGACATTTTGATGAATTTGGATTAAAACACAGGCTTCAAATACATAAATACTCTAGTTAAGAGTTCTACAGCATCAAATGGAATATTGAAGCTGAAATTTAGGAACAGACACAAACTGCTTTAAATAAAACATACAAACACATACTCACATAGTCTGATCTTTTATCTTGCTAGGCAAGTACAATTTATTTAACTTATCTTTAGAAATTATTTATTGATCTTACAAAAAACCCCTACAGATTACTTGGAGGCTGATTTTAATGGTACTGTGTACTCATCAGAGCTCAGGCAATCACAATAACTAATTTCTATTAAGGAAAATAGAGAAGCTACAGGGAGAAAAGCTACAAGCAAAAGTTTTTAAATTATTCTTTATGAATGGAGAGCTTGTGTTTGAAGAAAGACAATAGAAATATTTTAAAAGATGGAAATAATACAAGATTGAAGACTGACTAAAAATGGATAAAAACGAGTGTGTTGTACTTTCAGGGAAGATGAAACACTGTAAATAACAATAATGATTTCTAAAATGGGCTGTAAATTAGGCCTTCATTCAACATAATGTTGTGGGGCTTTGGTACCTGCAGAGGACTGGAAGAACAATGGATTGAGAGAGCAGTCTTAGCCTCGTATCACGAATCTTGGAAAATTTGTGTGGTTGGGTTAGAGAAATAGCACCAAGGACAGCAAGTGAAATCCCAGTTCCTCAGATCTTTGTAACACGGGGGACCTGAGATACAGCAGTGCATGGTCTCCCTTGGGCTGGTGCTACGTAGGGCTCTCTGGCCAGCTCTCTGACACTGCTGAGCCAGGACATCGACTGGCCGTGGACAGGAGAGTGATAGCAGAAACTGCTGGAAAGATACAATTCCCTATCTCTAGGGGCTCCTCTCACAGGTGCCTGGCACTGACAGCAGGATGTAGAAGTCCTTGGCTGATGGTGCACGTGTGTGCACAAGTGTGTGTTTTCCCTGACACAGCCAATCTCTTGCTTGGACTGGCTTAAAAGTTGATCTTTGTGCTGTCAGCTTGTTCCATGATCCTTTCCTACCATCCTTGGTACTAATTAGACTAATCTCCTGACATTCAGTACTCCGCTCACTACCTCCAGAAATAATAAGACATTTTATCAGTATCTCCATAGATTCTGGAATCTCCAGGCCAGGATCTAATCTCTGGTATCTAAGTAGGCAGACATCACAGCCTAGACATTCCTGCAGTATAATTACAAGGAGAAAATAAGTGAGTCTTTTGGCTATGTGTTTTGGATTTAAAATTGAATCCTGTGTGCAAAAGTATAGAAAATACACAAAAATACCAGTCACTGCTTTTAATAATTGGTAGTTTTAATAATTGGAGAAAGAGTTGGTAGTATTCCTGCCAAGGTGAAGATGCACTAAAAGTTAACATTGTTGTAGCACAACATAGCACTATTTGAGTGTTTTCGTTGTGCCACTGAGAAAACATAATTTGCTATTAGTCTGTTCTGTTGAATAACTACAAGCACACAAAATTGTGTAAAACTTTAAACAACTGTAAATGGCACTTACAGTTTCCCAAGAAAATGCCTAGATGTCTTCCTTTCCTTCTGTTGTGTCAACTGCCTGTCTCAGTTTGGAGTCATTAGCAATCTTGCTGAGTAATTTTTACATTTAAAAATATTTGAAAATTTACTCATGACTCAGTAGCGAACATGTAGGAAATCAGTGCAGGAGCAAACTCCTTTCAAATAGAAGCATATAATTCTGCAGTATTATCCTCAGCATTGTTTAACTCTAATATTAGCTGTGTGGAGTCCCCTCCCACTGCCATGCCCTGCCTCCCCAATGAGCCCACCTGCACGGCTGCTTTAGCTACTCACCTTACCAGGGAAATCAGAGGAATCTGTGCATGACCCCTTTGTTCTGCTGTGGCTTTGATGCTGAGTCTGACCAGATCCAGGAAGCAGATGATGTGATTTCACAGTTCCTTTGTGATCCTGCTGTCCCCTGAATGATTTTAGACTCTTTCATATCTGGCTTTGCCTCAGGGTTTCTGGTCCTGGGGGGTGAAGACTCTCCCCTCCTGAGATTTGTTTCCACCCCCTCTCTGGTCACTCACACTCCCCATTTCAGGGTAACAGTAAACAATACTGATTCTCTGTGAGTATAGTCTCATGCTTGTTTTTCCTTAAGTAATTTTGAAATAATTTGAACACATGGAAATTAGAATAGGTCTACAAGCAGATATTTAGTGCCGTAAATGACATTTCCGTATTTGGGTTCATTTGCCATCTGTAACAGAAATATTACAGAGGAAATATGACAGTTACAAAAAAAAAAAAAGACATAAAAAAAGAAATTTTATGTGTCTTATACCAGATTCTCTACCTTTCTTTCCACCACTGCTTATCTCACTCTACACACACCCATACCCACACACCCACACACATACACACACAGAAACTGGAAAACTGGAAAAAAATATTTCAGTATGTCAACAAAGGTAATATGTGTTTCATTCTGAAAAAGGTGTGCTTTTTCTCTAAAACAAATCCTATTATTCTGTTAGAATGTAGAAATTTTCATATTTATGAAATTAAACATTTTTCTGTTGAATTGGCTCCATCAGAAGAGAGATGGAATGTAGAGGAATAAGGAAACTGAACAACAGTTTTAATAATTTAAAAGGAAAAAATAAAAGCAAGCCTGAAAGACATCAAGGATGTTGTAACATAATTGAAAATTATTAATTATGCAAAAGGTTAATTAGGCATTTTGGTGTTACATCTGAATAGCGGCAACAAGTTAAGAGTAAAAATAAGTAAAAGAAAGAAAGAAATGCAGCCATATTGCAGCCATATGGGAATATACTTAAGTATCCTTCTATAGGACCGTTCCAACTGTAAGGCTTCATGAGGATCCACATAAAGAAATTTTATTTGTGCTTTTTTGTAAAAGTGTGAAAAAGAAGACAGAGAGAACTTGTGCTGACTCCTCAGTCTTTATAAACAAAATTTATCACAATGTAGTTTAATTTCCTGTGTATCTGAGCCTTGATGGAGGAAGCTATCCCTGTTCAGAATACTAAAATATATGCCCATCCTCCCACTGATTTCAGTCCACCCTTATTAACAGCTAATATTTATCTCAAGATAAAGATATTTATCTTATAGGGTTAAATTTTTCCTGAATCAGAGCTAGAACTACAGAAACATAATTTAGGTTAGTACTCCAGAGTTCCTCCAGCTGAATTCCCTGCTCAAAACAAGTCTCATTAAATCAAGGCCATCCCACACTTATAGTAGAAAGCAAGCAAACCTTCTAATATTTGATTAGAATTTCCCATACTCTAGCTTGTAGGAATTGTCCTATTCCCATGCACTTCTAACAAGACTTTCTTTATCTTCTACTCTTATTAAAAATATATATATTATAAAGCAATAATTCTCAAATTAGTCCTTATATTAGTCCTATATTTCTGGATGAGAAAACAGGCACTCTAAAATTTGAAGAAATTAAAAATTTTGTTTTGTTTTGAGCAGGTATTTACTTGTGGTAGAAGGAAGTATATAAGATGGTAGTTCCTTAAAGTCCTCATCTCTGTCATGGTGGTTTAAAGCATGTTCTCACCAAGAGCTAAAACATGCTGGAGCTTTCAATCGCTGTTCTGAAAAAAGATATTTCCTCTTATTTTTACCATTAATATAATTACTGCTTTCCATTAACTGTTCTCTAACTAATGAGAGCCTTAATGATTTCACAAAAACTAATATAGCATGAATTGCCAAGCAGCCCACACAAAATGGGAGATCTAATGCTGAACTTTAAAAGAATTGTTGCTTTTGTGGGTAGTATGGAAAGAAATCTGCATGCACTGTGCATACCTTCAGGATCAGAAATGCTGTTTCTTTGCAGGTCAGATTTACCAGCTTGCAACAGGAGTGTCTGGAAGGAAAATGGAATTACAACATATCAGAAATTAAGCTCATGTTTATTCCAGGACTATGCTGGAGGCAGTTTTGCCTGTTTTAGATAATATTAAAAATCTTATGATTCCTGGCTATTAAACAGGTTCTTAAATGTGACCTGTCAAGCTGTACTCCCTGCTGCCACTCTCTCAGAAGGTGCCACACTGCTCACGTTCATGATTCTCCTCCACCCAGTGTTTTTGTTTTGCATCTGAAAGTCAGTGTTGCTGTAGAAAGCTGTCTAGCATGCCCACACAGAGTTGATGGCTGAAATGTTATTTGTACCCTCTAAAATGTTATTTGTACCCTCTAGATATGATTTTTTCAGAGCAGTACGATAATTTGAAAGAAAAGGTTAATTACTAATTATAGATTATTTAGTGTGCACTTGTACATGGCAATAACTGTCAACATAAGCTGTAAAGGTCTATGATTGGTTCAAATACCAAAAAAATAGTGTTTTACTATAAATACTACCCACAACTTCTGCATCCAAAAGAGGCAATGCAAGCTCAGTCACCTATTCCTACAGATGAATATGATCCCTGCACTAGAATGATCTACTGAAAATGGAAACACTTTCTGTAGGAGAAGAATCTGATATGCTCCTTTTCATTTTGGATCTCTATTCTGTTTGGGTTAATTTTATAAGATAGACATCTGTTGTTAGCTTTCTTCCTCTTTCATAAAAGATCCATTGTAAGCTTCAAAGAATTCTCAAACTTCCTTCACACTGTGGGCAATTTTTTATCTCTTACTTCTCTACTTGTATACCAGTTCCTCTTCAAAATATATTTCATTAGGCTTAGCTTTCAAAAGCCAAAACATCTATCAATTGATTTCAGTTTCCCCCTCTACTTACATATAAAAATGCTAATAATTTTCCCTTTATTGCAGCCTGAGAGGCTTCCTAGACTATTACAGCGGCCTGAGTGGGTCGCTGCTGGTGAGAGAGAGACGGTGAATCTTGTATCTTGATCAGAAGGCTGAATTTATTAATATATGATATATAATACATTATTACTATACTAATAGAATATAGAGAGAGGTTTGCAGAGCTGCTAGCTAAGCTAAGAATAGATAGAAAAGAATCCACAACAAAGTTGTGTCCAGGGACTCAGTCCTCTGGCTTGCACTGATGATTGGCCCTTAATTATAAACATAGAAAATGAGCCAATCAAGGTGAATCCTATTGCATTCCACAGCAGCTGATAATAATTGTTTACCTTCTCTTCGGGGGCCTCTGGCTCCCGAAGAGACAGAAATGTGAAATAAAGGATTTCTGTGGAGAAATGTCTGCGACATCTCACCTTTCTAAATTGTATAAAAATAAAAGAAAAATGCTGATGTGGAATGAACAGGAAATTCCTTCACCTATAAAATATAGAATACTAATAATTCACTAAAACAATCCTACAGTATAAGAAAATTGCAAGAAACAATGCAAAGAGAATTCAAGTCCATGCAGCTGAGTTTCAGGAACAGTCCATCAGCTGAAGTTGTTTCTTTTGGACATCTGAGAGTCCTTTTTGGTCCTGAAACAGCATAACACAATTTTAAATAATTTGTACAATTTTGAAATGTCTTTTCTGCTGGCCTTTCAGTGCTTCAGCGCTTCAGAGCTGCTGCCCAGTATTTTCAATCTTTTTTATTTAATTTTAAATTTTTTTTTTTTTTTTTTTTTTTTTTTTTTTTTTTTTTTTTGATCGAAAAGCAAAAGAGCAGCAGCCGAGCAGAGCAATGCCAGATTAGGAAAGGCCCTGGGGGCCCTGGCCCATACTGGACCAGGAACCCCAAAACTGGCTCACACAGGGGGACCCGGACCGGTAGGACAAACCAGAACCCCTAGAAACATCAAGAGGCCTCGCAGTGGGCCCGGCCCAGGAATTTCCTGAGCCCAGCATCCCAGGCCAAACTCATGAGGGAGGCTGTGCTTTCCCACAGGCCTGAACTTTGCTGCTAGCACAATGGCAGCACGGGCAGTGAGACGCTTCCTTTCCCCTAAACCACTGAGGCATGCCAGCAGCAGGGAAATAGAAGCTGCCCCGAGAATCTTCATCTCGGGTCTGGGAATGTTTGTTTCCCACAGCAAACCAGCTATGGTCTCCTCCAACTGTGCCCTCTCCCTCTGCAATACATCGGGTTTGTCTCTCATCCGCACCCTGGCTTCATCCCCATCCCCTCCGGGCTGGGGATCAGAGGCAGAACTCTCTGGATGCACCTGCCCCCCCATGCCACTAGGACACAAGAGAGGCGGCGGCGTCCATGGGACAATCCCCGAAAAACCACCCCCCAAACCGCCGAGAATGCTGATCTTAAAAACAGGCAGCTGGACTGCCACAACAGTGAGCTGGCGGGCAGCCCCCGCTCCACGGAAGGAGAGACCCCCTGCCGGAGCGACTGCTGGGACGTCCAGTGGAAGCATCGGGGAGGGAGCCGGAACCGGGGGGGGAACCGCGCTGAGCGTGGGATCCCCCGCGGGCTGCTCCGAGGGTCCCGCAGGTTCAACGGCGTTTTCAGCCCCATCCTGAACAGGAACTGTCTCGGCTGGAGGCGGCGGCAGACACGGCACGGGCACCAGCGGATCCTGGAGAAGCGGCGGAGCGTCGCCGTTGCTTAGCAACAGGTCAATCGGCGGAAGTGCTGTCTCTTCGGCCTTCTCCGACACAGGCTCTGGCGGGGGCAGGGAGACCGGTGCAACCGCGGGCGGGACCTCCTGGAGAGGCGGAGACGGGATCTCCTGGAGTGACAGCTCTAGCAGGGCCGTGGAGGAAACCTCGGAGACCGGTGCCGCCCCCGTTTCTGAAGGCGGAGTCTGAGAGGCCGGCGCTGGCTTGAGCGGCCACTCCCATCCCCCCGGAGAGAGAGAAGGGGGGGAAGGAGGACACTCCATCTGAGCATGCTCCGGAGCAAGAGTAAAAAAAACTTCTTCGCGCCGCGAAGTTTCGCCCCCCCCCCGCCGTGAAGCAGCGGGGGGAAAAAAACCCAAAGTCGTCCCCCATCGGGTCTTCTGCCAAGGGCGGTGGAAACGGAGCTTGGCCATAACAGTTAGAGATCCACTGAAAACAAGCTGCTCTGCGCTTCAGGACTGGGAAAAGCTTTATAAATGCTGGGTAGATGGAAGGCAACACGCGTCCCTCCAGGTAGACGCACTGGATAATCGAGTCCATGCACTCCCAAACAAAAACATCCAAAGCATACAGAATATCAGCAAAGAACCCAAAAAGCTTTGCCCATCGAAAGAACCCATAGATATCTGTTTTTGACAAAAAGAAACCATCTTCTCTGCACCAATGTTTCCAGAGGGCTATGATTTTTTCCTCTGCAGAGGAAAATTGAATCTCTTCTGGCAAGGCATGGGTCTGCCATACAAACAGCCACAAACTACGAAGGGCTGGTTCATCAGGGATAGAAAAGTGAACAGTACCTTTTGAAAGAGTCCAGCTTGCTCTGGCCAGCTCCACAGGTCTGCTGCTCTTTTCCATCATCTTTCCTGACGGTTTTCCAGAAGAAAGGTTCTCTTTGTGGTCAGCCTTGGCTGTGAACTCTGTCCAAATCAGGATCTTCGGTTCTTCAGCTCCTGGCTTGAATCCACTTTCTGAGGTCACCTCAAAGCAACCCTCAAATGCCACACATACAGGATTTTTACCCAGTGCAGCAATTTTGCTCCTCTGGTCTTATCAGATTAATTTTTGCTCTGACACGAGGGGTCACCAGATATTTCAGCGGCCTGAGTGGGTCGCTGCTGGTGAGAGAGAGACGGTGAATCTTGTATCTTGATCAGAAGGCTGAATTTATTAATATATGATATATAATACATTATTACTATACTAATAGAATATAGAGAGAGGTTTGCAGAGCTGCTAGCTAAGCTAAGAATAGATAGAAAAGAATCCACAACAAAGTTGTGTCCAGGGACTCAGTCCTCTGGCTTGCACTGATGATTGGCCCTTAATTATAAACATAGAAAATGAGCCAATCAAGGTGAATCCTATTGCATTCCACAGCAGCTGATAATAATTGTTTACCTTCTCTTCGGGGGCCTCTGGCTCCCGAAGAGACAGAAATGTGAAATAAAGGATTTCTGTGGAGAAATGTCTGCGACACTAGACCATTTGACAATTTACTTCTCCCACCATAGTATATCATAAAACATCAAATGAAGTCATTCTTTATGATCTTCATTATGTCTGAAGCTTCCAGGAGGTCTGATATTAAATCTCTGTCTTCTATATTTTTTGTTTGTTTGTTTGTTTTCCAGTAGTAGGTCAGTGCTTCAGAGTCACTTTAATTAGTACATGATTTAACTGTCTAATTAACCCACTAGCTGTATATCCTCCAAAGATCAATGCTATGGAATATATTCCTAGATAAATGGTCCTGGCAGATAACTATTGAACCTCATTGAATGCATTATGTAAAGAAAGAGTATAATATCTGAAAAAGACCAGTGTTTTGTGCTGTTGTCTATTCTATTGTGCCCCTGAAAAGAGTCCCTGGAGAATCATTTGAACTGTTTGTTCAAGATGACAGTCTATATTGTAGTTGGAGCTTGGGATGCTCATGTGAAGAAAACCACAGAGCAGGATATTGATCAGCTGAAGGTGCATCTGTTACCTGCTACTGCAGCATCCGTAGTGGGCCTGATAATTGAAACATTTCACCCATCCTTGCTTTTCTGTCTGAAATGAAGTCAAGATGGAAATTAGTTTAGCAAGTCCGCTTAGTTTTAAATGAGAAAAGTATAATGGCTTGTTTTGCATATCCCTCAGTAAGCTACCACGGTTGTTGTGGACTTGATTATTCCTCAGAATGGGCAGAGGCAGTGAGAGGATAGAATAGAGAGGAGATGCAAAAAACCTTATCCGTGTTGCTTCCATGCATTGTTTCCTGAGAGCGACTCAGGGTCAGTGTGGTCCCTGCAGCAGGGAGCAGTCTGGAGAAGACTGGAACTATCTCACTTTCAGAGGGGCAGATGCCACTGAAGTGGTGCCATGTGTAATGGCACCAAATGTAATGTAACAAACAGAAATTTCAACACTGTGAGAGGAAACAAAAAGTGAGATTCTGCAGTCTTCCACAAGGCTCAACTAGATGAAAAGAATAGCAGTGGAATATCTCAGATGTGAGAAAGAGGAAGAAATTCTGCAGACATAATGTAGACACCCACAATGTAGGCTAGGGGATGTCCTATGCAGTCACAACAAAGATACTTCAAACCTGAAGCTCATGTCATGTTATTGCAGGTGACATGCAGAGATGAACTGAGGTTTGGCAATTTTCCCAATGAACTATAGATGTTCAGATGGCTAGCTCAGATAATGATGACTACACTGCAGATAACTGAAGTCAGAAAAGACAAATTCCTGTTAGACTGCATCAAAACCAGGTTATGATGGAGTCCTACATTATTTCATGCCTACCACAATTTTCCTAGATTCTATAGAGGGTAATAGAAAATTCCAATGTAAGGAAAAAAAGGTTTTGATTTCTTTTAGGCAGCTACTCTGTGTAGATGGCATACAACAGATTTTCAGATGATACTGAATAAATTTTTAAATGCTGCTTCAATACAATCTGGCAAATATATCCTAAATCACAGAAAAAGAAACACCTCATGAGAATTTACAGTATGATTTGGCACTGGAACAGGCTAAAAGATAGGAATACACAAACAAATTGAACTTTCATATCTATAGAATTTCTCATATTTCTCAGAATTACAGAGGATTAACCAGGAGAAAAATATTTCTGTATGAGAGTAGGCACAAGCGGAATAAAATAGAAATTGGAAAAGAAGATGGCATTGGAGGCTTTATGTTTATAATGAAACAAAAAATTTAAAAATCAAAGTATGTCTGTAACAATGACAACTGACAAAGGAAAACTAACTAGAGAAGCAGAATAGTCTAGCAGCAAAATATACACTTGCTCATGAATTTGTAAAAAATGTGAAATACCAAAATGAGCAAAGACTTGTATGAGACAAAAATAAAAGGCAATGTAACACACAGGGTAAAAAATACACAAGTAAGAAACCTGCCTCTTTGAGATATGCCTCAGTTCAGTGATTGTCCTGGATGCTCAGCAGACACTTAGCATTTGTTCATGCATAAGACAGGGTGGAGCTCTATCTACCAAGAGTTATCTTAGTATTCCCCTCATGTCGTGTGCTTCAGTGATTCCAGGCTATGAAAACAATTACATGTGAGTTGATTAGCATAGTATATCTGCCTGAGGTTCTAATAGAGAAGGGGGAATACTTGAGAAAAGAATGCAATGAAGCTAATTATATTTTGTATTAGTGTAGACAGGAAGTATCTGGAGAGGGGACATTAATGGCAAAGATTTAGAGTCACACTTTGTTGTTGGGTAAGACTAGTGGCAGTGAAGTCAGTAGCCTGGTTTTATTTTGATGAGATTGAGATTATTTTATAGGATTCAGAGTTGAGTACAATATTGCACTGTGTATTGGGTTTCCCTGGCCAGATTTTGGTAGTGGGGGGATGCCAGAAACTTCCCCCATGTCCGACAGAACCAATGCCAGTTGGCTTCAGGACAGACTTGCCACTGGCCAAGGACAAACCCAGCAGCAACAGTTGTTATCTGGGATAGCAACTTAAAGGAGGGGAAAAAGCCTCCAAACCCACAGCAGGAGAGTGAGAGCATGTGAGAAACAGCCCTACAGACACCAAGGAGAAGTGGGAGGAGGTCCTCCAGACTGTGGAGCTGAGCTTCCCCTGTGGCCCATGGTGAAGAACATTGTGAGGGCAGCTGTCCCCCAGCAGCTCATGATGTCCATGGGGTAGCAGAGATCCCCTGGCAGTGCATGGAGGACCCCATGCAGGAGCAGGTAAATGCCTGAAGGAAGTTGTGACTCCATGGGAGGCCTACACTGGAACAGAGTTCTGGCAGTAGCTGTGGACCCATGGACAGAGCCCATGCTGGACAGGTTTGATGGCCAGACTTGTGACCCCAGGGGGGACCCACACTGGGGCAGTTTATTCCTGAAGGACTGCACCTCATGGAGAGAACCCACCTTGGGCTAGTTAATGAGGAACCACAGCTCATGGGAAGGACTCACATTAGAGAAGTTCATGAGAATTGTCTCCTGTGGGAGGGATCCCATGCTGGAGCAAGGGAAGAGTGTGAGCAGTCCTTCCCTGAGGAAAGAAGAAGCAGCAGAAATTAACAGTGTGAGTAATTGACCTCAGCCTCCATTTCCCATCCCCCAGCACCTCTAGAAGGGAGGAGGTAAAGAAGATCATTCGTGAAGTTAAGACTGGCAAGAAGGTAGGGGTGGGAGAATGTGTTTTAAGATTTGGTTTTGTTTCTCATTACCCTACTCTAATTTGATTGGCAAAAAATCAAACTAATTTCTGTGAGTCACGTCTGCTTTATCCATGATGGTAATTAGTGAGTGATCTCTCCTTGCCCTTATCTCCATCCATGAGCTTTTCATTCTATTTTCTCTTCCCTGTCCAGCTAAGAAGGGGGGTGCTTTGACCTGGTGCTCAGCTGGGGTCAATCCACCATAGCAGGACTAAAATACACTGCAAAAACCAGGATGGCTTTACAGAAACGACTCCAGTTCATGCATTGAAAACTGCACAGGGCTGTGCTCAGTAGCTGCAAGAATCCCATCACTCCCTCTGA
Source organism: Ammospiza nelsoni (assembly GCF_027579445.1). Taxonomy (NCBI): domain Eukaryota; kingdom Metazoa; phylum Chordata; class Aves; order Passeriformes; family Passerellidae; genus Ammospiza; species Ammospiza nelsoni. Next base: position 112,729,725 of record NC_080633.1, read on the forward strand.
AAGGAAAAAAATAACAGTTTTTTGTGACTGTGGCAGAACTGTAGACATTTTCAGACATTTCTGAAAATGGTCACTACAAAAAGCTCCCTTCCATTTCAGTTTAGACCTTTTCTGCTGTTATCTGGACATTAGGTATAGGACTACCAATTCAATCTGAGAACAAATAAAATCCTTATTTCAAAATTTTCGTAACATGTATTTGATTCAGATTCATTGTAGCTACATTTTCTTAAAAGTTTATAAGTATTTATGTGATTCCAAGTTAAAACTGAATAGTCAACTGCATTATTTTAAAAATTCTATTTATTGAACCTCTTGCATAATTTATAAGTGCTATAATCAAGGGAGAGCTCTTTTTAGAGAGTCTGACCTAACTAATGTGAATAGCTGTAATTTCTTTTTAAATGAGTAATGTGTCAAACTCACCAATGGCTCACCTTTGTTTGTGCAAGAGGAAATGAAGGTGGACATTTCTATTTGCAAAATCTATTAGATTGTCCAGCCTCCAAAATGTTACTCTTAGTCAATGGCTGTAAATAAATTAATCAAAAATAATGAAGAAAGTCTAGCCAGGTAAAATGAGAAGTCTGGCTGTCTTTCAGTTAAGTTTTCCCAAGGACATAATAGAAGTAAATCCCATTTATGAAGTCTCAATTAGAAGCAGCAGCAGAATATCAAGTGTTCATGACAGGAGGAAAGTACCTCCTATGAGATGAGTAATGTTTCTGGCAGAAAAAAATGTATTTGCTGAATTATCCTCAATAAAGGAACATTTGCATAAAATCATATTAATTTAGGAGGGTGTTTAATATTTGTGTGTTTGCTGGATCCATCTGACCAAAAAAAGTGGTGTGTAATGAAAATGCATGTTGAAGATGTTACTTTTGGAATTAGAGTAATATTAACCAAGTTTAACTCAAATATTTCAGTTTATACATAGGACTTTGATGGAATTACAGTCTTTTTATGAACCATTAAGGGCACATTATTCCATATTTTAAATTGAAATTAAAACCTATAGCTTGTCAGCATAAGAAAAATTATGCTTTTCTAATGCCTACAGAGAGCTATATTTCACTATCTTTCCCACTCCCTGGGTACTGCTGTTGTCAGTGATAGGCATTTCTGAAGTGTAAAACAAACACAGGAAAACTTTGTTCCTCAATACTCTCTGTTTCACTGTCTGAATAATTCCCAGATGACTCCACTGCACTCTAAGGGGACACATTGGATTGCTTTTGGAACTGGAGAACAGCCACATGACTGTGTTTGAAACCAAAAGCATTTCATTTCCATTGCTGTAATTCTGCCTGAGTATCTCTAATGTTGTGCTGTATGTTTTCCAGAGATGTTGTTCAAACTTTTTTTTGAGGAAACTTCTGCAGTTGCTGTGAACATTGGATTAATTTATTAGAAAGTTCTTGCTAAAACACTACCGTTTGTAGGTACAGATATTTGCAGAAGCAAACAGAAACTGCAAGGAGACAACAACAAAAATTCACATAATTCCTATTCTCACAGTACAGCAGGAATCAGCAATGCATAAGTGGGTAAAAATCACTCCAAACCTCCTCAAATGGACTCTTTCTGCTCTCATCCATTTTCTCACATTTACAAAACATTAGTCAAACCTTCAGCCACAATCAAGGAATTGTTCAGTTATATACAGGTGATTAGCAGATGTCTGAAAGTACTCCACATAAGGGTTTTTTCTGATTTGAGCCAGAGTTATTCAATAATCTTCTATTAAACACCACTTGCAAAATTTCACTACTACATCTGTGCTGCAGAAGGGCTCTGGATAAACTTTATATTATTGGTCCTGGCTCCTAAACTGGTAGTTGACAGAAGTGCTGAGTCCAAGCTGTCGGACAGGATAGTTTTGGGTTGGTCCCTGGACTTCTGGTTTCATGCCCTTGTTCAGGATAGAAGACCTGTCAGAGGACACTTGCTGCTGGATGCTTGTGTTTTCATCCAAAAGAGAACAGGGCAATGGAAAAGCAGAAGAAAGGTGAGTGGACCTCAGAGGAGGCATAATACCCAAAATTTAATAGGATTCATCTGGTGCTTATTTCCAAGACTGGAGGCTGGGGAGTATTTTCAAGTTAAATGGTTACCTACTGCATCAAAGTTTTCTCTGTCCTTTCTAAGCTGCCGGATAATTCCTCCTCTTTTCAAAAGCACTACTATAACAATGTGTGCCTCAGATGCCAAGGAGGTACCCAGCACCAGCATCTGTCCTTGGTTTTCCAGAGCAGAATAAATTCATAAATCAATGGCAGCTGCCAGTCATGTTCTAAGCAGTCTTGTCTCTACAGGGACTTTTTACCAAATACTCAGGGAGCAAAAATTCCCCAGCAGTGAGACTTTCCTTCTAGTCTTTCTTCAGTTTTGCACTCAGAATCCTTCCTTCCGTGTCCATGATTCTTCAGAATTTCAAGAGCTGCTCAGAAATAGATTACCTTTAATGAGGAAATACTACATATAATCACTCTACTAAAAAGACAAAGTAAATCCAGTTCCATAGACCTGAAGAAAAAAGTTTATGTTTCAGCAAAGTTCTTACATGTTTTACACTATTTCTGCTACCAAATGATCCAAACTAATGCACAGAAGGACACTGTCATAAGTTTAGCAGTATTATTAGTGTTAGCCAAATTAACAGACTGAAGGTAGAAGATGTTATTTTACAGTTTCCCTATATGTCAATAGAAATCGAGGCTGCACGGATGGCAAAGAAAACAGAACAGGCATAAATGGCCATCTAAATTCCAAATGCCTTTCCTATTAAGGGAAAGATCTTGTAAAGTTTATAATAATTTGGTTTAGTTTTAAAATTTAGATGGTAACAAGAAATAATTCAGTAGGACATTGATGACCATTCTGATAAATTTCAATGGATTTAAACATCTAAATTTGAGAGAAAGTTATCACAATTAGAAATAGCAATTCTGTGCGTTCTAAGGGATTATCTTGACTTTACAAGGTCATCTGCTTAGTGCACTATTCTGTATGCAACTATGTATGTATATAATACCATTAATCCATCTTTAGCAGTACAGATGTGCATGAAAATACTAAGGAATGGCAGTAATGACATCAAGCTACAAAAGGGGCATAAAGCTCATAATTCTTTTTCTGAATATGAAGAATTTGATATAAACATCAACATAAACATCACCATATGCAATGAAATACAAAGAATTTGAAAAAAAATCAAGATATATAATTGTTGCATTTTCCTTTGCAGGTTGTTGTGGTTTTAAACCTCATGATGCTCCCTTGATGAAAAACACCATTATAACCTTTTGAGTCATTTAACTATTTAAGTAGTAGACATTCAAAATTCTGGTGGTTTGAAAAGTATAAAAACTGATTAATTTTTAATTTCCCCAGTGCAGCATCTTTTGCTTCCTATTTTTCAAACAGTATACCCAGGAATGTTGCAAAGGCAGTAGCTAAAAACTGCCAGAAGCCACCACAGGAAGGAAAGAACTGGAAAAATCTTTCCAAACAGGTCTGTCTCTTTCTTAAGGTCTCAGAATTACAACGGAGGATTACTAATCAGCGGATAAATTACCAGCTTTTCAGTGAAGTGGTAATTGTACAGTTCCTTTTTTCGTCTTTATCCTTGTTAATTCTTCTGTGGAAGTATTTGGCTTAACTTATGAAGTACTGTCATCTGAGAAGACTAATTTCTTACTGCCAAGCAGTTTTAAACACCATTCAGATATTATGATTCAAACAACCCAATATGTAGGGTGCCAAGAAAGACTGAAGAGCTTTATAGGTCAACTTGCTCCTGACTTTTGGCTAAAGACTGCTCGAGCTCAGTTTCCTACAGGCTTCCTTTGTGTTCCTTCACAACACCAGCCACAAAAGTAATATTCACTTTGTCAAAATACTGAAAAGATTTAAGTGTCATTAGATCAGTCATTAGTAGAAATAGAGTTTTTTATTGAGGATAGCTTGTCTCTCACATGGTGCACAGTACATAGAAATCATTCATTATATACCTGCACATATCTTCATATGCTTGTACTGAAAACCATTTGTAGATTCAGGTCATAAAACTGGCTAGTGTGTGAAGCAAAAGGCAGACTTGGACATTTTGGCTCCTTAGTGCACAGCAGTACAACATTCATGAGCAAGGCTACTACAGTTTTTAAACAGATATTTGCTTGGGCTTTGCAGTTATGTTCTAATGGTTGATGCTATAAGGAAAAACAAAGTGAACTGCATTATAAAATCATAGAATGGTTTGGATTTGGAGGAACCCTAAAGATCATCTAGTTCCAGCTTCCTGCGATGGGAAGGAACGCCTACCACCAGAGCAGGTTGCTCAAAGCCCCATCCAGCCTGGCCTTGAACACTTCCAGGCACATGGCATCCACAGATCCACAGGACAACCTATTCCAGTTCCTCACCACTCTGTCAATAAAGAATATTTTCCTAGTATAGAATCTTAATCCACACTCTTTCTGTTTAAAATCATTCCCTCTTGTCCAATCTAGCACATCCAGAAGAACATGGTCTTTTCAGGAAGGGTGAGGTTAAAAATAAAAAATAAAGTGAATACGTACTTGTAACCACTGACCATTATCCAAAGGCTTTTCCCTGCATCTTGTTTGTCTCTGTGACTTGTTTAAATTATTCCCTAATGCCTGAAGAATTAACTCTTCTTGGTCTCTTGGGGTAGTTTTTCTTAAAAACTAGTCATAAATCACCCTCTGCCTTCAGTGACACTGTGGTCCTATGCTCCAGTATTAATCCTTTGTTTCATAAAGAGTGAATTCACACATATTTTAAGTATAGTAATTTTAGAGCAGGTTGATAAGACAAGGTCTTCTTTAATAAATTTAATGCCAATTAAAAGACAATTATAACTGACCGTCTCTTGACCACCAGTGTTTATTGTCAAGTAAGAAAAGGTACCTAGTTAAATTTATTTTTAATTGCCTCCTTTCGAAAAGAAGAAAAGAGAATGAAAAACAACAAAGGAGAAAAAGAAAGACTAGAGGTTAGAGAGGAAATAAGAGTCTTAGACAGACAGCTTATTTGGCAAATTAAACATTTGGATTGGTATGGAGCAGATTGTAGAACAGAAAATGCTGAAATCAAGATCATCAAGGAACTGTCATATACATCAAATAGTTGCATCACAGAGTATGACATTAGAAAAATTAGATTCATTGACTACCAAGGACAGATGGCACAAACAGATGAATACTGTACTTCCCTTTAAATGGAAATAGAAGAAAAATGCATATGACAAGATTTTGTTTGGATAATACCACTAACATTAATAAAGTTACTCACTTACATGAATTTGGGCCCTGGAGAGCAATTTATGTCATATTCAGAAAAGAGTTCAGTATCTCAAAAGATAACTCAGGTACTTTGAGACTGAAGGCTGGCTAAGGAGATACCAGTAGCTGCTGAACATTTTGAAACAATGAAACCAGAAGAAAAAAAAAATCAATAAAGCCTGAAATGAAAAGTGAGGAATGAAATGTGGAGGTTATAATTGGCTGCAATAACTCTGACAAGAAGTTTTACACTTGTACTGATCTTTTTTTCTAAGCTACTCCAAAAAAGGATTTTCCATCCAGGCAGAGAAGAGCAGTAAACAGCCGGTCTACAAATCGCTTTCTAAAAAATTCACTTTTTTGTTTTCCTATAGCTTTTCTAAGTGGCCTGCAGCTAGAAAGCTGCTCCTCTTATTTCAGTCCAACTGCTTACCAGAAACCTGAGACCTTGCCAGTCTTTCAGTGGAGCTGTGGTCAACAGAGCTGGGCAGCCCCTGAGGCTGCCCTCTTTCCTTCTGTTGGACAATTTGGAACAGTTTGTAGGTCTGAACATGACCTAAGAGAAGGGCTCTAGGAAGGTATTTGGGCAAGATCATGGTTTTGCAAGAGAGACCTGTTTTTCTTCTGGACAGGAATTTGCATGCAGGTCAATGTTGCTCTTAACACCTGTATGCATGGAGGACCATACTGGAAGTTTTTATAAAGATTTGTGATAGAATTTGCATCTCTTTTACTTGCTTTTCTGAATTTGTGTTCAGTGTATTTTTAGACATCGAGACCTGTGAGGAGAAGATGGCTGAGATGGAAAGAGAGGTAAGAGAGGCAAGAAGCACTGTACTGACCTGGGAGTCTGCAGCTCATGCTTAAACAAATAGCGCAGTCAGGAGCAGAGAGAGAGCTTTCAGCAGTGACTCAGATCTTCCCAGGGGCCAGAGGCTGCTGCAGTTCACTGCGACTCAAAAAATTGCTGAGATGCCTGGAAGCAGCAACTCACCTTTGAACACACAGTGACAAGAGCAGCTGAGTACAAGTCTTGTTTTTTTTTGAGCCAGTTTTCTTTGAGAATTTCCAGGCTTTGTTCCTTTGTTCAACACTATTAGGCTTGCTTTTTCTTTTCTTTATTATTTTTTTTCTTTCTCTTTTTTTTTCACTCTTTAAGAACCTTTTTGGAGACTTCACAGAGAGAAATAATTCTAGCTACAGCCACTCCAAAACTGCAGGGTTTTCAGGGTCCTGCCCCAAAAAGCTCAGGTGTCCAGTGAGAGAAAGGGCTCCGTAGTTTGAAAACGGGTTAGACTTGGACCTCAGCAAAAGGAATCTTGCGCAAAACTGCTTATGCCTTCAGTGAAAGAAACAGCAGGAACTTGTTTAGTTTTCCCATCCTACAGAGAGTATAATTTGTAAGGCAAGAGCTGATAGCATTGTAGTTTTCTGAGTTGTTTGGCATTCCAAGTTTCATATGCTGTACAGGTATCGTTCGACTCTAATATCAGATTTATTACAGTTTTGGAGAATGAAATTAAATCCTGATTTTGTGCATGCAGTGGGCAATTTAAAGCTTTCTCTCAGCATACTTTTGTGCTCACAGGAATAGGGATAGTAGTGATATAGCAAGTAAGAATATTCCTTTTCCAGCAGAATTCTTTTGGTCTCTGGGCCTCTGTTATCATGTCAGCGGGAATGCCAAGGAGAACTGAAATCTCTGTTTTGTGCAAGACATTCCTACAATGTTTCTGTATCAAATTCAACTTTAAGACTACGACATTTTTAAGCTTAAACAATTTGTCAAGCTTGCTACCTTAAGATTTTTAATTTTATTCCATGCAGATTCAAATATGTTCTTACCACTTCTGTAATGGGATACTGATGACTATAGTAATTTTGTGCTAGATTTTTATGATGTAGTTCTTAAAGGACAGTAATTATACATCATAGGATCTTTGAGAAAGTTTTTGCATAACAGTTGTATCCTGGGCTCAAAGTTATGTTCTTTCACTTTGCAAAATAAAATTATAACACTTTTTAGAAAATTTTAATCACAAGAGCTGATAGTGAATTCCAAACTAGCTTTAATTTTAAAAAAAATTTTAAAGTTATGTGTTCAGCGACGCAGCGATCACTACAAATTGTAATTGATAAAATTGATCTAAACTCACTGCAAGCACTGAAGGACACCTGAAGCAGCTAGAAATATCTCTCCTAATGCTGCTTCTTTTCCTTCTTCCTATTTCATGGCTTAGTAGACCTTTCTGTGGAAAACTACTGCAATTTCTCAGGGAAACCCAGGCTTTTTTAAACTTCTGACAGTTTCCCTGTTATTTTTATCTACTTGGATCTCTGTCATCTTTTATAGAGCTGAGTCATAGCTTTACTTATTATTCCAGTGATTTCTGCATTAGCAGGTAAATAAAAAATATTATTTAAAAACCTCAGAAAAACTCTAAATTGTATTTTTTTTCCCCAGAAAGCTAAACTTCTATTTTCTGTGCATCCTATGTTGCCTGCTGTGGGATTAGGGTTTGTGGTTTATTTTTATGCTCAGTGGAAACTTTCTTTTTATGAGAATGCAAGTGGATAAACTTCATGAAGTCAAAAATGGGGCCGAAAGTCTCTAAGAACCACAGAATACTATTTGGATGGAAATAAACACTGCTGTGTAACCAAGTTTCCTTTTTATTTGAATTAAAGCATGGATGATATTTCTGAAAATTATCTATAAGAAATCAAACAGTACAAAATAGGGGCAGTGTTTCAGCTGCCATTCATCAATGCCACTGATTACTTCACTCCCAACAATTTTTACAGGCAGCTTAGTCTGCTCATGTGCTCCAAAATACCAGAATTCCCCTGCTGCATATCTTCTGAGGAGTTCTGAGTTATGTCACGGTCTGTGAAAGCCGGTAAATATTTCTTTCATCTAATGCTTTCCTCTTTATTTTTATGGGATATTTTACTGCCTTCAATCTCATCTACTTTTAAAAAGCATCTACTTGGATTTATCAGCAGTTTATGCTGAGATAGAAGAGAAGAGAGATGGCAAAGGTGTTCTTAACACAAAAATATCATGAGATGTCTGGACAGGGACAAAATGCAATGTAAGATCTGGACACCGATTTTTCTTGTATCACATAACTCCTCAACAGCATGAGGATGTCTGGGTGAAGATGTAGCCATTATTATCACTTCAGTAGCACAAATCAGAAGTTTCATCTTCAAGTATTTATTGCATCCTTTTCTCTTTTGTTGGTAAAGAATACACTGTGTCACATTTCTAGGTTTAAATATAGTAGTGAAATACTGACTCTTGCTGTCTTTGTTGATAAAATTATCCACAAAATGTTACACGGTTAATGTTTCTACACTAACAGACGAGGTTTTTATGCCTGTAAAATGGCAAAGCACAATTGTACAGAAAGGAGCAAACAGAACTTGCCATACTTGGTAGTCTCTTTCTTCCTCTTCCCCCTGCCCCTGCAAACCTGCAGACAGAATTTATGGGCAATCAGTTCAACACAAAACCTCCTCTGGTGTCACTATTTCCACTTCCTCACAATAAGTAGTAAATGTGTTTAAAGGACTGCTATTCTCTTTCACAAGCTTCAGATTGCTTATTCATAACAAAAAGTAAAAGAAAGTAAATGCTTGGAATGTAAAAAATTTTCTTGCTGCAGTTGTAGAACAAAATTTCTTTTGCAAATAGAAAAGAAATTTAATGTGAACATGAAACTTCCTTATCTAGCAAGTTGCTAATTCTCAGCCTAGAAGTATTTGCTGATTGCTAGGCCTTTATTAAATACTTAAGTATGTATCTTTCTCAGCCATATTCATAGATCCATTATGAGATTTTGAGAGAATATTTTTTATTCCATGAGAAAGCTTTTTCAGTATTTTAAAAATCATTTTTTATGCATAATAAATCTGGGATCCAAAGACTAACGAGCTGTCTCTACCACTATAACTGTAGCATATTTCTGATATTTTATCTTTTCAAAAATATTCCTATGTAATATGTTTAATCTTACTGACCTTTGATTCTTATTTTAAAATTGATTTTACTAGGTTAATGCAAGTGTCATAGCAATGCAGATATTTACGTGGCAGTAGTGGTTCACATATTGCTATATTCACTGATGATGTCTGTGCCTGTTCTCTGAAACCTTCTTTGTGGTTGTTTTGTTGTTTTTATTTGGTAGTTTGCTTTTTTCTTCTTCCTTTTTTTTTTTTTTTTTAATTAGTACTAGGGCTGGCTTTGCAGACACCGACGGTTTTCACAATTGTCAGTCTCTCTGTGGAAATGTGTTGGTTTTTTCTAAACCAATCCTTGCAGGATCCCTGGGGAACCTGTTCAGGGAAGGTACTGGAGCTAGGAACAGTTTTTATATGACAGAATAAATTCTACCAGAGCTACATGTTCAGAAGAACTGAGGCATAGCTTTAGCTTTCCTTACTTGTTTTCTTAGTGAATGTTGGGAACTGGATTTGGGAAATATTCATGGATACATTATATAGGAGAAAGTGGTCTGGAAAGAGGCACAGGTACGTAAATTTTTTGCATGAACAAATCTTAGTACTTTGCAAGAGAAATTCGTTGCATTTGTGCCCGTTTGTCATGGAAAAAAAACCAGAGGGCTGTGGTTAAAAATGCTAATTTTGATTAAAGAATACAGATCTTCCTGGATTTCTAGTCACTGTGGAAATCTGCTTTTTAAAATCTAAGCAAAAGCATCTGGAGCTCAGACTCTTAGAGGTGTCCTGACTGCAGCCCACACATCCCTTGACAAGATAAAGACAGTTTTTATGAGTATCCCTTTCAATGTTTAGTTATATGCTGTTGCTCTCAGAGAGCAGCCAAGATAATGAAAAAAGCTTCTGTCTGCAGCAGACAGTTATTAATAATTCTGAAACTGATGGTCAGCATGCCTGCCATTCCTGATAAGCTCTGTGTTGGCTATGGTAGCTAATGATGCCAACACCTATGCCCTCCTCAGTTACAAGCAGCTACTCAGGCTGAAGCTCGTGTGTGAATGGATTGCACATTTCCTTGGATGTAGGTCTGAGTTTAAACCAGGGAAAAAGATCTAACAGGAAATGATCTTCTGCTGACTGGGTGGAAGGACAAAATACTTGGGAAGCTCTTGCTTATCAAGACGTTATCTTCTGAGCCAAGTAAGAAAAAACAGAAAAAAAAAAATCCAATGAAGTTTTTCAAGATTTTCTTTGGCTTTATTTTTCAAAATAGCAAGCAATTAATCTTTTAAAATATATTTCAAATGAAAGCTCATGTAACAAAATGCATGACTATAATTTGGAAAATGATATTTCTCAAGCATAACAAATTAGTAGAAAAATTAATCCTAAATTTGTTTTGAGCTAATAGTTTTATAAAGCAAATAAGTGATTTGGAAATGAAACAAGATTATCTAAATATGCACTTCAAGGAATTAATTTTTATTGCCAGACTTATTTCCTCAAATTAAAATATTTCTTAATTTCTGTAGCATTTTTACTGCTTTGGTAGACACAGAAGTTTAATATGTCACAGTTAAGGTGACAAATTCTGCTCTTCATTCACATAATATGTGACCACATGCATTGTCTGAGATCTGACAGAGAATAAATTTTATCGTCTCAATTGCATTGGAGACAAGTGCTAATGAAATGAAAGGCTCTATGCAGATTAACTGTGTACAGTAAGGAAAAGTCTATCCTTTCTTTTACACCCTGTCAATACTATTTTTTAATTGTTTTTAATGCCTGTGTTATGAAAGATGGAAAACAACTATTCATCACCGAATTCCTCTATACCATAGAAAATTACTCTACAATATTTCCCCCACTTCTGTCTCTTCTCAGCTGAAACATTCTGCTTTGTTTCATTGTTACAATTATGGGAAGCATATTATAATCTTTGTTGTTAGTCCTGAAAATTTACAATTCTTTCTGGCAGTGAGCAGAATCAGAAAAGCAGACACTGTTTGAAATATTTCTATGAATTTATTAATTCAGGTTGTTCTCAGGAAGAAATCATAGAATCATGGAATGGTGTGGGCTGGGACAGACCTTCGAGATCATCTGCTTCCAACTTCCTGCCATGGGCAGGGACACCTTCCACCAGACCAGGCTGCTTAAATCCCATCCAACCTGGCCTTGAACACTCCCAGGGACAGAGAATTCTCAGCTTCTCTGGGCAACCTGTTCCAAGGTCTCACCACCTTCACAGTAAATAATACATTGCTAATATCCAATCTAAATCTACTCTTTTTTAGTTTGAAGGCATTTACAGTAACTATAGTTTTATCAAGTAAAACTAAAAGCCTCTATTGAGTCAGACTTCAAAGTGACTCTTCAGACTCCAGAGGTGTAATTTATTAACGTGTGGGTGGATTCAACTTAACTGTGCTCCTATGTTGGACTGCTATTGTGTGGACAACTAGAATTTTGGCAAAGAGCACATGAATAAGTCTAATAATTTAGAAAATATATGTTATTCTGGTCCAATTGCCAAAATATTTTATAAATAATTCCTTTGCCTTTTACTCCTGGATGAACTGAGAAGTTGAATTTATTCAGCTTTTCAAAGAAATCAATTTTGCTGCTTTTTATTGATGGTCATTGTAAAAAGGGTTTTTAATTACCTTGTACTTCTATTGTTCCTCTTTCCTTTTCCATTTTAGAAACACCTAAACTGTTGTCTGCATGAAACTTCTACTAAAAAAAATGGTGGTTTTTTTCCTTTGGCTTAATAAGCAGAGCAGTGCTAATTAGACCCTGATAAAAAATTCAGTTGAATAGTTCAGAAGCCTATCTATTTGCAAAAAGAAAGTACTTCTGATCAATTCTTTCCAAGGGACCAACAGAGAATCCACTGCCTGTCATATCTGACTTATCAGCTTTGCCTCTGAATGCTGGTGATAGAATCTTAACTGGATGTGGCCAGAAGTGGTCGCTTCTCTTCTCTACCCAAGATTAATTTAGCCAGATATGAATTCTTCCTAGGCCTATATTTTCTTTTAATTCACTTATACCCTTTCTTCAATTTTTGTAAAGCTCCTTCAGTGTTTTAAATGTACTACCTTCTAATAAACCAGTATGTGTTTCCTCCAAGCAGTGTATACTGTTTATCACAAATCTTATAAAGGATGAGCTACCTTTTGCATTTCAATTTTTAAAAACTGTCATTGGTAATCTTAGTATTGCAAAAATCACTTAATTCATTTACAAAATTCCATGATCTCAACCATTTTTCCTATAATTGAACAGTAAAATGGAGGAGGGTTCAGCATCCTAAACACATTTTTCCTGAAACTAGAAGAATAATAATGCTGTTTCATATATAGTGATTCCTGGTTTAAATATAATACCCATAACTCCTTTTTTCTGCAAGCTAGAAAGTAAACAGATAAGTAGGTACATAAAGACAATGGAAATTTATTCAGATTTTCTAATACAAACCTGAGGCAAATTTATCACTTTCAGATGGGGAATAGCAGCAGAAGGGAGAAGTTTCTCAACAAAGCCTGAAGGACTTTGGCCTTCAATTACAGACAGAAGATTCAGCTCTTGTTTAATGACCATCTTCAGTATCATGCTCTTCTCTGTGTGAATCCAGACCTTTTGCTCCAATGTCAGTACACTTGTCAACTCTCAAATGACTGCAATTTCCCTAAATGTTTATCCATTCTCCTGCAGGAAGTGATAAAATTCCTTATGAGTGCAATTGTCTTGTCCTAGACAATGTGAAGATATTAATCTTTGCAAAAGGAACAAATAATTGCTCCTCATGAATTCCACATGCTGGAGTACATGGCTCTGAATAGAGAAAGGATTGGATAGAGACAGCTGCTTAAAACAGTTCTTTGAAACCTAGACCTATGAATACTTCTTGTAAATGCTCTGTTGTAAATGTTCTATACACTTTTAACTTGCTCTTTGCCTCTGACTTCTCATTAGTCTTAAAAGTTGAGGTGTGTTAATTTATTTTGTGATTATAATAGCATTGTCTTTTATTTTTTTTAATAAGTTATTTTGTGGAATTAGTAAAAAAAACCCCAGACAGCTGTTTTATTTAAATGTTATTTAATTAAAGCTGGTATGATGTATAACAAGCACCTAGGTGACATGTTGGTGAGAGTACTGCTGGTAACTGCATAAGGACCTAACTGAAATTGAATCTTCTACAGTTTTTGGATATATGCCAGGCTTGTTGAGTTTCAAAATAGTACAGGAATTCTCAAGCTTTTATTAAAAGCACACTACTTTACTCCTATAGCAATTTCAGTGCTATAAATTTAATGCCTCTTTTTATTTGTGAAGGTGCTTCCACCATGATTAGTAAACTAGCTCAGCACTATGAAATTCACACAATAAAGATGACATTGTACTTTACCTTCTTCCATTTATTGGAACTGCAGGGTGCTGATTTTAAAGCTTGAAGGAAAGAAGATGTTTCGAACCACATGGGCAGGATAATTTTTATGTTTAATATAAATGACTGTCTAAGAGCTGAACCAGAAGAGTGGCTCTTGTTATATACACCATCTTCAGGAGAAGCTGTCTCCAAACCACAAACCAGTCTTGACCTCCGCTGTTTTTCCTAAATGTGCTGACCTGATTGACCACAATGACTGTGTGGGATTAAGGCATTGTTCTAAGGTGTCTGTCCTCTTGCTGCTCTCCAGCTGGCTTTGGAAATAGCACTGGACTTTGTCCAAATTGATGAAAAGTAAATCTACTCAAATAAAGCTGTCTTCTCACTACTATGAGTTTAAGCCCCAGAGCCAAGAATAAAGTCTATCGCTGTTTAGCTTCAACTTCACAGCCTCTAGAATGGTTTAAGGCAGAAATCTGACATTTATGAAGTCTTTATACTTTTTTGAAGACTATAGAAACAGTAAAAGATAAAAGTAGTGCTTCTGAAGCTATAATTTTTGCTGAATCTCCAGGGTTTGTTTCTCTCTCTTGGATAGTGTATGCCTTTCCTCAGTGCTGGTGTTTTTTATGTAGAAAAAAGGGCAATTTTGAAGTGTGTCTTGTGCTGAAATATATAATACAACAAAGTGCCCTTTAGGTGAAGAAAAAACCCCAGAGACTGTGATCCTAACATATATATTTCTGCTCTGAGAGTGTTTTAAACTACAGATATTCTGGTTAAAAAACAAGAGATTTGCAAACATTATTGAAAGATGGACAAAGAATTGTGAATTTATTGCTAGTTACTAGTAGGCACTAGGTTTTTCTAGTCAGGAGGGTGGCATTTCATGAATTATATTTGAATTTCTGTACTAAGGATGCCATATAATAGAATGCAAAATGAGGCAAATTTTGCTAATTTCTCCCCTTTATATATGTGATTGTTTAAATAGGTAATGAATAAAAATGGTTATTTGTGTGGTAAGAATCACACCCCTGCAGCCTATAGATACAATTTAGTAGTGTGGTGAGTCTTCTCAAATTAAAAGTAAAAAGTTCAAATGCTGAAGTAGTGTTGAAAAACTCATATAAAAATGTCTTCTCTTATTAATTTGAGTCAGAAAATGTTGCAAATCTTATGAAAGTCTCTGCTTAGGGATTTAGACTGGTGATGTATAAAGTTTGGGGAGTTCAAGTGGGAAAAAATTCTGGATATAGAATTTTAAAAATTATGGAAGGCCCTAGTATTTTCTTATAAACCCTGATGTAAAGTCTGAATAATGTGCAAAATCCTCCCTTTGTACATAGCTCACTTGAATCCAAACTCTGAATCTTGGAATAAGTCTTAAGAAAGAATTTGATTTGAGAACCTGTGTGCTGTATGTGAGAGCTGGGAAGCATTTCTGGGAACCTAACAGAGACACTGATGAATTCAGTTGCAAATGTCTTTCCAGGAGGAAGGCTGATTTGACATGAAGAATCCCAAAACCTACTAACTTGGATATCTCCCTGTGATTTTAACTTTTTTGTTGTTCTCACATCTGCACAAAAGGTACCTCATTTGGAAACAACGCATTTGTTCTGCTTGTTTCTGTAAAAGAAAAAGAATACATGGAGTGTTTTCAGAAGTTGTTTGCCAATATATTCAAACCTATTCCTGCTGAAAATGGAGAAATAATACATACTACAAAAGTTCTGTTTCACACATGAAAACTCTAAAGAATTTTGGGATTAGGATTGCCTACTTCTAGCTGATTTTCTTCTCTTGCCCTTTTTAATGTGATGCCCATTTTAAAAAGAAATTTTATATTGTCTTTAAAAAATCCAACAAATACACCAAACTTTAATTTTGAAAAAGTTTACAAATCTAATCTATTTTCCATTATGATGCAGAGGAAGCAAACAAACAACAGAGGACTTCAATTTTCCTGTGAACAGCAGTTTATGATTTGGAACAAGCTCTTGTTCATTCTGGAAGGTGGAATGAAATGTTAAAACTCAAGTATATTGGTGTAAGAAATACTATAAAGGCCCAGAAAAGTAAATTTTGTTGCCATATTATTTCCCTATAAAGTTTAATCAGTCATTTTCAAATTCAGGACACAATTCAGAGGTTGCATTATTCAGTACAATAACTTGGAAAGCTCCATTCAACTTTATGGATTTAGTATAGTATTCAAAATGGAATTCTGGAAGTCACTCAGTCTTAAACAATAAAAAGAAATAATTCATTTCAGACTTGAGTTCGATCATCTAAGAAATCCATCCAGCATTTTATGCTGAGTTTTATTTTCCTTTCCTTGTGGCCTGTGAAGGATGTCAAGTGAACTCACTTCCCTGACATTTGCAGTCACGCTTAGACAGTTGTAGTTGCTGAAGCGTAGCCTGAAGTATTGCTTTTGGAAATGTGCACAGCTGACTTAATGGAGGTTGGAAAAGCCACTAAAGAATAAACCACATGTATTTACCCACCCACACCCCCTGCATGTGCTGATGTTTGCACATCTACATGGGATTTTGCACACATGTGCCCAAATGCATTTTTATGTGTTCATGCACATATTTGCTTACCTACCTGCATAGCTATACACACACAGACACACACACAGACACACACACACACACATTTTTGCACACACATGTATATTTATGTGAATGCATGTGAATTTGCTCACCCACACTTGAAGAGAGACAGGGGAGGAAGACTAAAGATACTTATTGGGTAATCTGACAGGTGAACAAGGAATTTCAGCACACAGGAATTGTTAGAAGCAAAAGATTAAAATTTGATGGTAAATATTAGATGTGAAAGTGACATTGAGCACTATGGGACTCCTGCACTATGAGCTACCTGCAAAGGGAATCAGGGCAACATACTCAAATCAACACATGGAGGAGAGGTTGGACCTTAGAAGCATTTTAAGAAGAAGCTATGGTAGGACATGATTATCTGCTGAAAGGAAATGATGATTCAAGAAGAAGAAGAAAATACAATGAAGATTTAGGCACCTGTTCTGGCTGAATAGGATTACAGAAAATGTTGTACTTAGTAGTCTTATGTGAAAAAGACCTCACTGATTTAGTGAGATTTAGGCATATCCTGCAACTGAGGATTTATCAGGATCAACAAAAGATGCCGGGAATTACATGCCTGACAGGCAATATAACAGTTAATAGGATCTGTAGACTTACACTGTTCCATTGATAAATATGAGGGCTGGATCGAGGTGAGAGGAAAGGAATTAAGAGCTTTGTTTAGTTAAACTGCACATAAGCTAAGAAATACATACCCAGGAGAAAGTACTGGAAAAAGAATACAGAATTTTGGTTAGGTTATTATTTGTACACTGAAGTTGACCTTC
This sequence comes from Ammospiza nelsoni, assembly GCF_027579445.1. NCBI lineage: Eukaryota > Metazoa > Chordata > Aves > Passeriformes > Passerellidae > Ammospiza > Ammospiza nelsoni. Next base: position 112,746,805 of record NC_080633.1, read on the forward strand.
AGCTATGGAATATGCACAGAAATTGGAAATAATTAAAAAAATGTTTTATATTTTATTATACCAGAGGAAAAACACATGAAAAGATAAATGGGTGATCTCTTTGAGGTAAGGAAAATAGGAAGGATTAAGAGAAAAGGAAAACCAAGGATTGAAATGAGATAGGAAAACAATTAAACTATGGGAGCAGAGGGGATATAAAATAAGTGGACAATGAAAATGTCAAATAAGTGATTCAATCAGCATTTTCCAGGGGTATATGATGAACACTGGTCTCATTCTATAGAGAAATACTGAGGTAAAATAAAGCTTGAGGACCTGATAGATTTTGTGTAGCATGTAAATTGTGAAGTGAAAAACTAGTTTTAGATCTTATGTCTCTCTCGGCTCCAATCTGCCTAAACAGTGGTACTATGTGAAAAACACTATGAAATATATCAAGAATAAAAATTTGTAAAAAAGTATTTTTAAAATCAAGATGGGAAAAACGGCTATAAGAGATTGACACAAGAAAGAGAAACAGTGAAATATGAAAGTAAGAAAAAGTATAATTGCAGTAGCATTGACAGAAACTTTTTTGATGATGTCTTTGTCATCAAACACTGAAGTATTAGGTTTCATGGTCTATAGTACCGATAAAATCTTACTGCTTTAGTGTTCCCCATAAATTATTTCAATGCATATGTCATGGGAAAAAAGGCAGGAAATTTAAAAATGTCCCTTAGTATGAAAAGAAATTCCAAAATCCCACGGTTATTGACTTGTGGTAGGGCCAGGGTCAATTTCTATAGAAAGAGAATTAACTCAGCTTTCAAGTTATGTGGGTGTTAGTGTTATGTGGGTGAAAAGCTATTTCTATAGAGAGAAAGTACATGGATGTAGCTTTTATGTTTATCTAGTGATTTTGTTTTTATTTACTTTCAAGCAAGCAACAGTCATATGTTTGTATATGTTTAAGTAACTTTAAAAAATAGTTTAAAAGTTTACCAGGCTGGATATACCTGTTGCTGAGGACCATGTATAATATTAATAGGTGGAACGTAATTAGTTTTTATATATTTTGTCTTTGGAGGATATTTGAAAGTGTTTACAGAGGGGTTTTCTAAAAGTATGTGTATCAAATCAACCTCTTTGCTTTTTGGGGATTACAGGACTATTCAGAATACTCTACGCTTGGAAATAAGCACAATTTTCACTGTAATAAAGCCAAAAGCAAAATGCAGCTTTGAATCTTATTGAAACAATGGGTATTTTCCTCCCTTTTAATTTTGTGTTGGCCACCCTAACTATTGACAAATAATTACAGAATAGTTTTCTACCTACTTATAAAAAGGAGTTGACTGTTTAATTACTTTTCTGTTGATAAACTGAACACAGAGGAGAGATTAAATTAAACCAATTGATTAAAAGTGTAGTAAATGTAGCCTTTTAGGTAGCCTTCTATTTAGGCTCTTTCTGTTTGGTGCCTTGAGAATCTTGCTTCTCTTCAATGCCAGAGGATTTAAGTGGCACTTTACAGGAAAAAATATTGGAAACAAGGTAGCTAAAAACCAGAGAGAGCATCAAGATGGAGGTTGTTTGAGGATAAAATGTGTTGAAGAGGATAAGAGGGTTGTAAGGACTATAAAGTTACCTGAAGGGACTGCTAACATGGTATCTCCAGAGGCTTTCTGTTATTAGTGTCATTTATTCTTGTGATGGATGTCCTTAAATAAACTTAAAGCCCATCCTTAAATAAACTGTAGTCTGCAGCCTAATGAACTATGCTGCTGTTTGTTTTTTAAAATATTTTTTATCATCTATCATCTATCTATCTATCTATCTATCTATCTATCTATCTATCTATCTATCTATCAATCTATCATCTATCTATCTATCTCAGTACCAAGGTATGAACTGCCAGTTTGGTATTTACCTTTTATAAATGAGGTTGTTCATTGACTAACAAGGTACTAGTCTTGTCTATGTCTGCTCAGTCAGAGGCTTACATATTTCAAAGGCACCTATGCCTACCCAGGGTGGATTATTGCTGCAGCAAACAACCTCTCATTACCAAGAAAGCGACAAGTCAGTACTGCTTAAGAGAGGTAGCCAGAGCAGAAGTTGTGTTTAGTAGCATTTCCAGTAAATATGTAGAGGAAATAAATTCTAGGCATGTTCCAGGCTTTCATAAATTTGAGCAGATAATCCCTTAATAGAAAGGGCTACAAAATTTCCAGGTCAACTGGTTCTATTTCTCTGCCAGCTGAATGAATGTCAAAGAATATTCTTTAGCTAAGAAAAAATTACCAGGTATTAAATATTGTTTCTATGTGCCTTCAAATATAATGAATTGATTTTGTTAGGCTGCAATAATGATCTTTATCTTCAGAATTATGCTTGAGTGACTTCTACTTATGGTGCCTCTACATCAGAGTATTAACCAAGACAAGTTGTGCACAGATCCAAGGAATCTTTTAGTCATTTTTACTACTTTTTCCTCTTTACTTTTTACATGAGACTGGAGCAGTCTCAGAGCACACAAATTAGATTTATCTTCAGATGGTTGTCAGATATGCTCCAAAACTGCACTTAGTGCAGTTAGAATTAATTAATAGATGTTCAACTTCCCAAACTGGCTTAGCAATCTTCAAGAAAAATTGCTGGAGATGTGTATAATATGGATATTGGGGTATACTTAACTGCTGGTTAAATCTATGAAGTGACAACTTTTTGAAGAGGCATCTCCATTAGTTGTGGTATGCTGGGATGTGCCCTAGCACACAGCAGACAAATGTGGAACTCAGGTGTTTCCATAGTGCAGCTAGGGGAAATGACTCCCATCAGTGTGATAACAGACTGATCTTGTTAATCTGCTGCTGCAGATGAGGAAAAGGCTGCATTCCCATGAGCTCTCCACCCTCCACTGCTCGGGATATCAATCTTCCTACTTGCTTATGCCTGGAGCTGGAATTTGACTTCAATTAGGACTTGGACCATTTCAGAGCGACTCCTAGAGAATTATTCCTGTATTTACTTTCATGAACAGACTAATGGGACTGAAAATAATGTTCAGTCTGTTATAAGAGAAGTCTTTTAGACATCTCCACTAGAAATGAGTGACAAGCACATTTTTCCTTTAAGCTTTGAATGAACGGTTGGAGCCCTGAATGAGATGCACTGGATTTTGATTTAGATGCAGAAAAAGCTGGTAGCTGAAGCTTTACCTACACAGTGTTCTATTTCTACTAACCCTAAAAGGAGACTTTGTGTAAAATATACCCTTGATTTAAATTGCTATTGATTTTATTATCTCCCTAATGAAGGATGATGAGGAATGCAAAGTTAGTTATGTTCGTAAACTTCTCAACCCTGAATGTTTTATCAGCCTGTTTGCAAGATTTCTTTAGCCACTGCAAGCTGATCATTCTGCTTAATTTCTTGTGCTGAAAGCAATTTATCTGTAGCTCTTTGTCCTCTAGGGACAAGTTGTGTTCTTGAGGCAAAATAAAATTTATGCAAATGATTCATCTGTATTGAAATCTGATTATTTAAATCTTCATGTTTTTCAATTCAATTCTTGTGCTTATTAAGAGCAAAATCACTGGTTATCCAAGCATCCTTTTCAGAAGATGTGATCATTTACTAGTAAAAAAGTAATAAGTAAGAATATGATTTTGCAATGCTGTCTATTTCTAAAATATAGTGTGAGTCCTCCTACGTCTGTAGAATGGACAATCAGGCTGTTCTGGGATGTGTAGTTGTGTATCTCGATAAGCTTCTTGCATTCCTTCTGCCTGTGATAAGGTTTTTATCCATACCTTGGACAGCTTGATATGTACACCAATTGACGTGGATCTGTCCTGCTTTTTTCCCAGTGCAACAATAATTTCGTAAAACTTTCTTGGGAAGCCAATACTTGTTTTTTCTCTATAACCAGAAGGTGTTGGTAGAAAGAGAAGTCAGAGTGAAGTCAGGGAGGCATGGGGAATGTGTACAGGCAGCAAGTACAGCCATGTCAGTGTTGGTGGAAACAAGCTGCTGAGGCCATCTGAAGCTCCAGATTTTCATTTGTAACTGGAGTAGAGTGAACCTTCTGTAGATTCCCAAGGGCTCTGCATCTGTCTCCAAAGTTATCTATAATTTTATTGAAGTAGCTCCCCACATTTTGAAGTGCATATGCGGAGGTCCAACTGTGACACCTGTAAGACTGCACTAACTGTCCAAGGTATTCCTCATAGTCAATAGAGATGAATAAGTACATGAATCACTTAAGACAGGTTTATCTTTGGTTATGAGTCCAAAACTAAAACCAGAAAATTTTGACTGTAAAAGACTGGAGTGGGTAAGTCAAGCTTTGATGATTGATTCTTAGGTGTATAGGGCAGAGTCTTCAAGGGATAGTTTTAGATACTGAAATTTCCTTTTATTTAGTGTGTAGTAACAATTTTGGTTCGCTCAACAGTCTATATTCTTTTAAAATTCTCCTATGAATTCTGTACACAGAGGCACAACCTAATAAATGGATAACTTTATAGGGTACAGAAAAGAGACATTTTCAGCTGGACTTGAGTACAGAATAAAGAACATCAAGGGAGATTGATCAATGCAAAGCAAACACTGCAGATGCTTTTACTTTTCCAAAGAGGAGGGGGCAAAGGCTAGAAATCCAGGTCAGCATAGCTGTTGTGGTTTGGCAGGGCTTTTTCCTTAAAAGAGTCTTAGATATATATTTGGCCTTGAAACAAAATAGATCCTAATATAATAGCAGTATATTAATTTCTAGTCAGCAAAAACTAACCCAAGCAGTACCCAACACTGTGACTTCTGAGCACCTTTTAATATTTGCTTCGGTACGGAAAAAAGAATTGATTGTGCTAAAGGATCTCCTTCTACCTGACTAAATATAGACTAGCATGAAATCACAATAGTGCTTGAAAGCTTAGTCTTCCTTCCTTCTCTTACTTGCAGAGTATTACTTGCTTTTGTTTACAAGCACTTCTAGAGTCAGTTTGGTCTGTGCTTGCTTAATAGAACTTGGGAAATACTGCAATGATGCACTATCCACCTGCCTTCCTCTTGAATAATTGTTCTTGCTGATTGGAAATGCTTTGTGAGCCCATGAGATAATAAAACCAAGATAAAAATAAATGGTAACTACCCACGCTGCTACCATTTCTCCTCCTCCATAGGCAAAAAGATCTTCAGCATGTGAAGAAAACTAAAAAGTAAAAGAAAAATAGCAGTACTGACAGTAAGTTTGAGAATGAGTAACAAGTACTTCATGGACTTGAAATGTGTATGCCTGTAAAGGGAGTGGCCAGAGTAGAGGGAAATGTTTCTTTAGAGGTACATAATGTGGAAGTGATGAAGAGAAGCTGTCACATTATTTCATGCATATGGCATCTAGGAAAGAAGTGCTTAATAATTGAACTTTATGTATAAGCCCCTGTGTAGGAAAAAAAAAAAAGAAGCCATCCTCTTTCTGTCTGGAGCAGATTACTTGTACATTAAATTATTTTCTGGACTCATCAGTAGGCTTGCACAAGGTGAATTAAATAGAGTTTCCTTCCATAGTTGTGCATACTGTGAACCATAGCTCAGGTTTGCATGTTTGACTTCTAGAGACCTGTGTTAGTGAGATAAATCACATCAGGTGGGGCAGTGGCCTGGGGCTGAGAGCACTGCCCTTTGTGATGCCTGGAGCTTCACAGGGTTTTCCACAGGGCTTGAACCTCTCCCCCCCCCAGATGATACCTACAATATTCACCAGTTCTGTGATTTAGAACATTTTCATGGACCACATTTCAAATGCATGTGTGCTGATTTGGGGAAAACAAGAGCTCCTTAACTTCTCGGTTAAATTTGTAGTTGACCAAACATCTTCAAGGTATTCTTTCAAATTCTTTCTTGCAAAGCCTGTAATTGTGAATCTCTTTGACTGGTCCCTAAACTATTTTAAAGGTATACTTTTGGGATACATTTGAAGAGAGGAAAGACATTATTTGATCAAAGCACAGAACTGGGAAATCTGATTTATCATCTGTTCTGTCCTGGCATTCCTGCATGATCTTGAGCAAGGTGCTTGGAATTTACTGAATAATACTTATATATAAAACTAGCACCTTGTTCAAGAGAATGAAAGCCTTTGGATATTCAAAGTGTTATGGGCTGACTCTACGATCGCACACTCAAAAAAACACCCCAAATCAAAACCCAACATCTCCCTTACCCAACTGAAAAAGAAGCAACCAGTGCTTTTTTAATGATTATTTCTGTTTACCCTGAAGAGCTATTTTTCAGGAAAGAAGCTGATGCTCTGTCTTGTACATCAAGTAAATGAGAACCACAGGGCTCCCCTGCCTTCTGGTACACATCCAGCCTAATCGCCAAAGGCTATCACACTATTTTTTCAATTATCTGTGCACAGAAAACATCTCCCTTTATTACCAGTATTTTTTTTTCTTCTTTCTGGCCTTTAATATTGGTTCTAATGGCCTGCTTCTAATGAGTAAGAGGTGGGCCCAATTAAAAATATTCCCAACTTGCACAGCAAAGGAAGATTTAATCAATAAAAAAATGTTGTATACAAATTCTAAATTAACTTTAGTCAGCATCTGCAAAACACAGCTTTTTAAACACACATATGGATGTCTGAAAATATAATACTCTGGTTTCATAAAATATCAAAATAATGATCTGTGAGCAAAACCTTTTACTTTTTGTTTGTATGTTTGATTGATTGGGTTTTTTTTATTATTTCAGTTTCTACTTTTCACCCCAGTAACATGAGAGAAGAAGGAAAACCAGGGATCATAAATAACCTTCCTGCAATAGATACCCAGAGCCTGGAGAGGGATCACAGGTCAGCAAGAGAGTACCTGAAGTGTGGCACAAAGGAATTTCAGCCACTCCAGGCAGTAAGCTGTGTTCACTGGGGACCCAACTTAAATGTGTCTATACAAGATATATTCCATGGGGAATAAAAAAGACGAGTTAGTTAGAGATGTGCAAATGCCTGCAGGGCTAGAATGTTATTGACATAACAGACAAAACAAAGAGATGGCTCCTCTGACTGGAGCGCTGGGATGGGATGATACAGACCCTTTAGGAAAGGCAGGCAGGGCAGATGAGGGGGGCTGTTTCCCTCTGTGTCAATGACCAGCTCTACTTTGAAACGGGTGAGAAGCCAAATGAGAATTTTTGGGTCAGGATTAAAGGCAGGGTAGGGACAGGTGACATTACAGTGAGGGTCTGCTGCAGACTGTCCAACCAGGACGACTGAGTGAATAAGGCCCTCTGTATAGAGAAAGGAGCAGACTTCAACTACTGAGGCATAAAATCTATGACTGATGAAGAAAATACTAAGAGTGCCCTTAAATGTCAAGCTTTTGTGAATGGAAGTTTTATATCAGACTCTAGACCTTTACACATAGAAAAATAGGATTCCAGGAAACTAATATTTTATGATTTGATGCAATAAGAACCTATTTTTTTGCTTTTCTATGTTTTCTTACAAATTTTTTGGAGTTCATGATATTGAATTCAGATCCAAGAAGTGACACATAAGAGAATGAATGCAGCACAAGATGTACTTTTCCTAGTCTCAAAAGTATGCTTTCAAACTTTTCTTGCCATCTGTTTGCAGAAATACTTTTTCATGATCTTGTTCACGCTGGTCCCTCTTGCCCTCTGCCCCTCTCTCTCAAACACACATAGAGACAGCAGGTCTTGCATTACTTGACAGACCTGGCATTGGTTGTTTCTTTTACCTACAGAAGTAAATGAAATAAAGAAACAGCATTGGTTATAACATATAAGAGGAAAAATGATTTATTGCTTTGGATAAAGCAATAAAGAATAGCCAAGAATAACTCAGAAAGGTTTTCATGACAGTGGCTCTTGAAGGAACAATGCCATCAGGTGTTTTCCTAGAGGTATGCTACAATTCAGAGATAATATATTGCAGGTAGGATGTTTAAATGAGTTCAGATTTTTTAAGAGGCTTATTATCTCTAGACATTTTTAGTAATTCCAGAAAATGAATTTTGAATAACTTGATTTGATTGCCCAGTAGTTTAGCTGATTATATTAAAAATATTTTTGCTATGTTACATGTTGAATAAAGTCCTTTATTTCTGACAGTTAATCAAGTATATGATTGTCAATCATAATCAAGTATATGATTAATCAAGTATATGATTCTAAAGCAATGGTAATTGTTTGAACTGTCTTATGAGTAATATCTTCTAATGAGAACAAAAAATACTTTATGGTAAACAGAAGCCTTTAGAACATAACAGTGTTCTCTGATATAGGCAATTTCATCTTAGATGCTTTCTTTGGATTTTTTCTTGATTTCTGTCTGTTTATTTCTGCACAAAAATGTGAGTGCAGATAAATACTTAAACAAATATTGTTTTAAGCATTGGAACCTCTGTGAATCTGCAAAACTGAACGAGGAGCTGTAAGTGCTATAGTCCTTTCTGCTATTTACACTAGTCAAATGGAAGGCATAAACAAATACCAAAAGACAGTCAGGGTCAGTGTAGGGAAACATGGCTAGGATAAATCATTTAAGAGAAAAAAGTATTCTGACAGAATGCACAGAATAGGTCAGACTAAAAAGAAACAGGAAACTTCTGTCAGCCATTTCAAAATTAATAATATAGGCCTTAATCTTAATATGTAGTGTTGTTTTTCCCCTGTATTACTGAAATGTAAGATTGATACCATGTATATGTGTATATCCTTTTTATATTAGCAAGAAAAAGTGTTTAAGTGTTTCAAAGATTTTTTTTTTTTACCATAGTTAATATTTCTGCTTCTTATCCAGATGGAAACTACATACCTTATTCTTTTTGATATAATATAGAAAACAGAATCAGAACATTAAACACAGAAAAACAACTAAATAAGCTGGAAAATATCTAGCAGCTCCAGAATTTTCTGCTTGCATTCATTCACACAACTTCTGATCCCTGTGGTAAAATGAGGTAGATCTGGTTTTCTTGGGTAGGGAGCAGTGCTCTGTTCATGTAAGACCTGATTTTCTACCTAGCTGATAACTACCTAAGGAAAATATTGTCCAGTTGGAAGTACTTAAATTTAATGCAGCATTTGAACAAAACAATTTACGAGATTTTGAGTTCCTGAGATATCTGTTAAAAACACATAATTTCAGTGCTAAAGTTCCATTCTGGTATCCCATATATCCCGTACTGAAAGATATTCCCTAGCACTGTGAGCTGACTGTCCTAAAATGCAATATCTAATTAATCTACCTAGACTCTCTACTTCAGCAAATTTTAGAAGTTTTTATCTGCTAGGATTCTTACAACCCAAGCCATTCTATGATTCTATAATCTATAGTTTCCATTCTAAAAACAGTACTCTATCACTTACCCTAGGCCACAATTAAATTGAACCCATTCACCATTTAGTTAAGTTTTTTTCCAAGATGTAGTATCCAAAGTCAATTATTGTCTTTTCTCATTACTGTGGTGCAGTTCAAGTAAGAAAAGCAATGCAAATGTTTTTGAAATAACTATTTAGCCTTTTATTGCTTTGTTTAGAAACGGATTATTTTTTGCACCGACTTAGATGTAAAAGCATGTTGAATATTTTGTATATTTTGTCCTAATCACAGGAACATATTTTACTGCAAATGCTGGATTGGTGAATGTTCAGGGATTTATTCTTGAGCAACTATTTCATAGATTCAACTTGGAGCTCTTATATAAGCAAAATTGTCTAGTAGAAAAGGAAGAAGAATGTCAGATGGAAATATGAATAGTTTTCTAATTTGTACCAAAGCACAGGTGGGTGTCCATGTCTGAATTAATACAAAATGATTGTGATGTTTTAACTGCTTTGTATGTTTTCAGTATGCATTAGCTTTGAAGTGTAATTCTGCAAACGATGCAAAAGGTGCTTGCTCAGTTGTCTTATGTAATCTATTTTTCTCAGATGGATTTGTTCATACATATTAAGGTAAATTAATTAAAAGTCTTTGCAAGATCAGGGTCACATGAAACAGAGTAGAAATTTCAGTAAGTCAGTTTCTGAGAAGTTTATTTGTTTAGTATTTTAGAGCCACCACATAGCCAGTTATTTTAAACAGATTTGCTTTTCATGTCTTTTAAAACAAACATAATTTTTTTTATACACAGCTCTGTAATTTTGTAAGTGTGGCTCGTCCTTTTGAATATAATGACTCTGTATAGCTAAAGTTATTAATATTATGGAATTTTTTTTCTCTTGTATTGTAGTCTATGGAGTACAGATATTATGTAAGGTACTAATGTGTCATGCATTAAGTACTTTTAGACTGTTGTGCAAAAATGCAGAGGATGATTCAACTTTGTTATTGGAAATTAGCTAGTCACCGTGTGGCACTGTCTCATTCAAGCACCAGTGCCCTTATAGGTGTTGTTTTTCCTGAATTTTAGAGGAGGAATGGTTTATCTAGGGTCATGCAACAGTTTTAGTGCTACAGATGCAGATGCAAAATTAAGTGTATTAATGATGCTTGTCTTTTTGTACTGTTTTCATGTATATCCAGTATTCTTACCAAAAGGAGTGAGCAAATTCTATAGAAGTGTTTGGCCTTTAGGCAGAGCCTAGCTACTCAGATCTAATTGCAATTCTATTCCTTTGATATGACATTCTTGATTCATCATATGAGGTGGAAGGTATTGTATTAATCAGTGTTAGTCATGTGGGGTTTTCCTTTTTTATTATTTGTCAGAGAAATTAGTCAAAAATTAGTCATGTACATGACTAATATTTCCATCTGATACCTAAAGTAGAGGAAAAGGCAGGCATACAGCTTTTTGGTAGTATATATATACAAGGGTTCAAATTTAGTAACCTACTTTTTTGTTATTAAGTTTTTGTTTTAGCATGGTTTTGAAAATAGTATACCAATCCTTCTGCACAGTAGTGAAACTGTGCTCTCTCACACTTTGAAAAGGAAATTTACTTTTCCTTGTTCGTAATGTATTTTGAAAGAGGATGACATATTTGTTGTTAATTTTTTTTTTTAATCTCCTATTAAGCCCTGGAAACTTGAAGAGATTCTCCTCACAGGCATCTTTTTTTATTAAAAAAAAAAGAAATGGCACCTTGGCAGAGCATAGCACTCCTGACAGGAAAGCAGTCTCTTGAATGAAGGAGATGGTTGTTTTCTGTTGAGTTTCAGGAGCCTCCATTGCAATTATCCCTGCATCAGTGTGTTCACCTGGATCAGATTAAGACTACTTGTGATGCTATTTCACTTATTTCCTATAATTCAGCTGGCCTTCAGTCCTCCATGATGACTCCAGCATCTCATAGATATGTTTATATTGAGTGTTTTAAATGATACACATAACATTAATTATGTATAAAAGACTGTCATACATGACCATTTCTGTCAAATGCACAAAGAACCCTTTCTGCTGGTTGTTTGTAACTATCTGTTATTTTGGTCAGTCTTGCAACAGGAGCTGCCTGAACGAGCCAGTGAGCCCGCCAGATTCTTTATCCAAGGTAGCTGCATTTTTAACAAATGCATATTAATAAATGATGTGTGAATAGCAGATGTACTGAAGCATGCAGATGGTGGCTAGCAAAGAGTCTGGGCACAGCAGGGCCTGCTTAGGAAAATTCCAGGGCTGTCTGTAATTCACACCTGGAGAGCTCCTGCAACAAAATTGTTGTTGTGAATCTGGTTCAAGGCTTAGTCATTGACTTTGTCTCATGTGCTGTCTCTTCAATGCTGAGAGGATTTGGGAAGCTCTTGCATCACCCAGGAATTCATTGACAGAGAGTTCTGGGTGTGCATGGAGCCAAAGCACTGATATCCAGCTAGGCCACAGCTGGAATTTTTGGGTGGACTTGAATTTTATGCTTATATTCCAATTGTAATTTTCATTTTACAGCTTTTACCAGGAAACAAATTGAATCCTGTTGTAATTCTTGAAGACTGATGCATATATTCATATCTGAATTGATTTTGCCTAAGTTATTTTACCTGAATATTTTTAAAAAGTAAGAAATATCTTTAGTGGTTTGGCTTGGTTTTTTGTTTGTTTCTTTTGTTCTCCTAAAAATACTAGTAGTATAGCTGAAACAAGTGTGTAAAGATATTAGGTTTGTTTAGTGAGGTCAACAGTGTTTTCCCCTTTGATACAGAAATAAGCAGTCACAAATGGAGGGAAAAGGTAAATTAAAAAGCAACAAGGCAAGTCATTGAACTTCTCAAGAAAGCAGTTTTCATTATTCAGTTGTAAAAGCTGAAGATGCATTTTACTTTACAAAATGTAAACAGGAGGCAGAACTATAACACAGGCAGGGTTACCAAATCGTAAATAATTGCAATGTTTAATCATTTTGTATAAACTCATCTTCCAAACATATGTTTTTTATTGGCTCACTTTTATTGATCTGCAGGAAATTTTGGAGTTGATCATAACAAGGTAAGTACTTGGTTTTTTAGGAATTTGTCAGTTCTAACTGTATGAAATTTATTACCTCTGACTCAACATTTGTATGATTATTTAGGAAATATATTTTATTGACAATACTCTAAGAACTTATCCATTAGATTATAAATAGGATAGAAGTAGACTAGGCTAGAATTATTCATTTGTAAGGGACCCACAATGATCATCACTCCTATGCACTTCTACACCAAAGCCTGTACACCTTTTAAAAGGGAATCTCATATCATCTCTAGTTGTGACACAGTTAGAAACAGGGAGGGAGAGATTGCTGAAGGGCAGGAATTATGTGCCTTATGAATTTTTCAAAGTTTTAGAATCTATAGTCATTTATTCCAAATGGCAGTTGGACATGGAAAATATTTCATGTATTTTCACTCCATGCCTGATTTGAATACTTTAGATTGTTGTTTAAATATCATATTTAAGTGTACACTTCTGGAGAAAATACCCAGACAGACACTGCCTTATTCAAAGCAATACCTAGTATTTTCTCTTACATTTGGCCCTATATATTGCTGTCATCAGGGTTAATGAATTATAAGATTAAATCTTTTAAGTAGCACCTGCAAATAACTGTTCAATAACTCAGTTCTTGTGGAAACCAAAATGAAAAATATAGGCTTTAAATATGAAAATAATTTCCTTGGCCTCAAATTCTGTACCTGCTTCTTTCGTGTTTGCATTTCTCTCAAAGGTAAGAGTCCAAAAATAAAATATTATCACTACTTGTAACTTTTACTTGTTTACTGTGGTGCACTATATCACATTGCATTCTGTATTTCATGTCAAAAGAAATGATGCACGGTAATATGTGGTGATGCGTGTGATTGTTAATGAAAATATAAATTGTACTTATTGTTACATAAATGAATAATCTTTAAATAGTAGAAGAGGAACAAGGAGGAATATAATAGCAAAAGACATAAATAGCAGTACCCTTTATTTATTGCTGTCTAAACATATTCCCAGATATGTTGCTAAATCACTGCGCATGTGTCTCACTCATTTTTCTTATACAACATAAAATCATTCTATAGAACTTCCAATAAGATGCCTCAAGAACTTCTGAATTCCCTACTGAGAAATTCCCTACAATGAAATTTCTTCTTTTTTATTCTTTTAATGTCTGAATGTTTTCAATCTCTCTGCAGCTATTGTAAGGTACTAAGTGTTCTGGTTATTCATGACTGAAAGGTCATTAAATTACAATGTCCCAGTTGAAAATACTGCAATTTACATGACATTTATCAAGGAGATTATGTGAATCTACTTTTGTTCTGTGAGTTTAAAAGGTGAGACTTCTTGCTCTTTTCAATAGAGTAAGATTAAATAAATGAAATTCAATTCCACAGCATTTTTTTATTATTATTTGAAAGAAAACACTTTCTTAGGTGATTGTGGAGACATTAGTGCTAATAGAACTCTTCTAAAGAATTCTCAGCATGTAAGTAAAACCCCTGAAGTTAATCCAACATTAGCATTAGTTTCTGTTAATACTCTATTTTTTGTCTAACTGGTATCTTTTATCAATGTACATGTCGTATTATCGCTCAAAGTTCTATTGATCCAAAGAAGCCCTATGCTATAAATAGATTCATTTGCTGCAGGGTGTGAAGCAAAGGTTGCTTTGGTTTACACAAAAGGTTGCTATGTATATTCAGTGTATGGCCCTTTTTGTACCTTAATTCAGGCAGGGGCATCTCTCTAAATATAGTTTTAATAACTGTATCATACATGTGTTATGATACAGTTTTAATAACTGTATCATAACACATATGGATTAGAAATCAAACCCTCAGTGGCAAATGATGGGATAATTCAGAACATATGATGGTGTTAATGTAAGACATAATGGCTATGCTTTTTGGAAGTACTATTGCTCATCTTGGCAGAGACTTGCTATGGAAAAAAAAAGAAAAAAATTGCTTATTATAGCCATGTCTTTTGAGGATAGTGGTAGGGTGAATAAAGTACACCTTGAGAGATGGAAGCTAAGATGTCTGCCCATGGACTACCCACAATGAAGTGTGGTTGCTTAGGAAAGTTGGGGTCATTATGGTGCAGATTAAAGCTGTGTCCCTTGGCAGTGCGCTGCTTGTAACAGAAACAGGGATTTGGAGGGATCATGTTTGCCAGAGTTTTTAGCAAGTTCTTAAAGCAAATCTGAAGATAATCTCCATGAATTCACCCTCTCCCACTCCCCTCTGAACTGATGTGACCTCACCTTGAATATTGTGTTTTGGGCACCACAATATAAGAAATATGTTAAACTGTTAGAGATTGTCCAAAAGAGGGCAAGGAAGATGTTGAAAGGCCTTGGGAGAAACATGCATGAAGAATGACTGAGCTGACTTGGACTGTTCAGCCTGGAGGAGACTGAGGGGAGACCTCATCATAGCCTGCAACTTCCTCGAAAGGGGAAGAAGAGGGGCAGACACTGATCTCTCCTTTCTGGTGACCAGTGACAGGACCTGAGGGAATGACCTGAAGTTGTTCCAGAGGAAGTTTAGGTTGGATATTAGAAAAAGGTTCTTCACCCAGAGGGTGGTTGGGCACTGGAATAGGCTCCCCAGGGAAGTGGTCAAAGCAGCAAGACTGACAGAGTTAAAGAAGCATTTGGACAATGCTCTTAGGCACATGGTGAGACTCTTGGGGAATGTCCTGTGCAGGGCCAAGAGTAGGACTCAGTGACCCTGATGGATCTCTTCCAACTCAGCTTATTCTGTGAGTCTGTCATTCTGGGATTCTAATCCAAGGGACTAGACTACTGGCAGACCCAGACTAAATTTATTGAATACTGGAAGTTCTTGGTAGGGAGTGCTTTGCTCTGCTGAACCACTCCAGTGTAATTCATGATCTCCAATGCGGCTACACTGTTCATCTGACAGGTTGTGGCAGCTTGCGACACACCATAATTGTCAACTCCCTTAGTGTTCCCATTTTTTTCATCCAAATAATCATTACAAAATTGGGTTAAAATTCTTGACTGTTACTAAAATTTAGTTTGAATGTGTGTACCAGCTGACTTAAAGGGAGATAAACTTCAGATTATTAAACATTTTCTTGGGAGATTTTTAGGTGAAGTTAAACTTAAAGAATTGTGACCAATAGTTGCAATTTTCTGCAAGAATCGGTGAATAGCCAAGGTAAATCTTGTGAAAAGCATGGGCTGATATTTCATTATAATGTGTTAAAAAATTGCCTTCATCAAACTGCTCATTAGTACTTTCAAAAAAGGTTACAAATTTGCAGTACTCAGGAATACACACGCTTGAGTCAGGATGCCCTGTTCCCACATTTTCAAAATGAATCTTACAGTATTTCCATTTCTGTGTTGGTGTCGCAGTGACCCTTGTGTGTTTATGGTGGCTATGTTAGTTAGAGGGAAACAGAGCTTTTCAGCTTTTTTCTTACAAATGCTGTTGTGTCTTGGAGAGCTGGGGAGTTTGCCATTTGCTTCCAACTACTGTTGGTAGTTTCAGTCACATTATTGGCAGTCAGTCCTTGTCCTCTTAGCTGCATCTAAGCATGTGAGATAGGGATCGATTGAACTGAAAAGTTAATTTTACTGCAATTTCTTCAGCATCAGAAGGAATTATCGCAGCCTTGCTGTTGCTACTTTGTGACTCTGTACTGAACTTCTGCACCTAAGGCTGATGAGGCAAATCTCATTGGCCTGAAATTCACGTACAATTAAAATTAGACATTTAATTAGTCTCAATTAGACTTAAAATGAAAGAGTGCAGTCTGCTCTATATCATGAGAGCTAAAAACAAAATACTTGGTTTTAATACCACATATTTTTTCTGAGTCTTTCCACCCTTAAGAGTTAACAGTAGTAGCACATTTTAACTGCTCTCTGTTACAAAGCTCTAAAATACTGTGTTGTAGGATACTAGCACAGAACTTTGTAAAAAATCTTGATTGTTTTTTCCCCATGCTGTTCCCAAAATTACTTTTAATTCTTCTCCTAAGGGAAAACAGGCTGGCATTTGGAGGACATGTTGCAGATCTAAGCCTCTGGTTACTCTCAGTAAATGCTCTTGCTGCTGTAGCAGAGCTACTTTGGCATTCTTTCAAAGAAAAGATTCTTCATCTCAGCTGTTTCCAAAGAAAATACTTTTTTTCCCTCAAATAAAATATAGTTTCTGCTGTTAGAAATAACACAATAAGGTGTGATGTCCTATTATAATTTTATTATAATAATACAATAAGTCATTAAAATTACTGTGGTTTTCTTCAGCTAATTTTAGAAGTTATTATGAGAATAAAAATGGTATTCAGGGGCTCAGCCTCTGGCTCAGATCCTCTCAGACTCCTGACCTGAATGCATTTCCTAGTTTTCTGCAGAATGAGAAATTTCTGTCTAAAATTTGAATAAAATTAAATTGAAGGGCAACACATCATTTCAATATATATTATATAGCTTATATACCTATTAAGAAAAAAGTACCAAAGCATACATTATTTATGATCAGAAACCAAAATACCAAATGCATTTTAAAAATTCGTACATCAGAAGGAAATAGAACTTATTTTCTACAAACGGTCCTAGTTCCGCACAACTACAGATACAACTATTTTCCGCAGCGAGGGGCAATCATCTAGCAAATTCTTCCCCCAACAACTACACAGTTGAAACCTGCTGTGACTTACTGTTACTAATTTGATTGTTTCATCAGTCACTGAGATTCCATTGCTTGAGACAGAAGAAGTGAATATAATTGAAGCCCCCATAAAACAACTGGAGAGAAAAAAAATACATTATGAGAGCAGTACACAAGATAGGAGGAAATGTACTGCTATATATTGTGAAGTATAGTGAAGTATACAGCATATTTTTCTCTCTGTTAGAGGAAACCTCCAAAGAAAATTAAAAAAAAAATCTTGTAGAAGTTGAGCAGTAAGGTGACATTTAAGGGCAAATATAAAAAGAGGATGATCCTAATATTGAGACTTTTTAATAGAGTAGAGGAGT
The DNA here is from genome assembly GCF_027579445.1 of Ammospiza nelsoni. Classification (NCBI taxonomy): domain Eukaryota; kingdom Metazoa; phylum Chordata; class Aves; order Passeriformes; family Passerellidae; genus Ammospiza; species Ammospiza nelsoni. Next base: position 112,764,247 of record NC_080633.1, read on the forward strand.
ATTCTGTTTCTGTTTAGAAACCTAACATGAGCCACTCAGCTTTCTTTGATTATGGAATTGTGGGAGAAAGCAATCAGCATGTTTCTGTAAATCCTTTCAGTCCCTAACCTGTCTACATAAGACACTTCCCCCTATTCTTTAGCCTTATTTTTCTGCCATCTCAGTTCTGGGATGTCTATCTTGATGCTTTTTTCTCTCTCCTTGTTTCAGGTAGTCACCTCACTCCTCATGGTTTTACTGAGGATTTGGTTGTCCTTCACTTTGAAGAGCTGGCTGAAATCCAGCTAGAAGGCTGGAGGGTTAAAATCAGCTCGAAAGCTGGAGCAGGGAGAAACTGCTGGCTTGCTGGATCAAGTGGATAGCTTTGGGTTTTGCCAAGCTGTAAGGAAAGAACTTTCAGAGGCCTGCTGAGTGAGACTATTCAGTGGTACTGGGTGCTGTCAGGGAGGGTGTAGTGCCTTCTCAACCTGCTCTGCAGTGTAATTGCTGTCAGATGACAAGCAAGGGAGACTGCTTTGTTTTCCCCTCTATACTGGCTGTGCTAAGCAGTGGAAGTGTGAAAGAGGCTCAACAGCAGGTGCTTCATAGCTGACTGGAACAGGTTCTAGAAGCAAAGACTAGTACCTGCTTTTCACGTCTAAGGAAACTGGAGAGCACCCTTAAGTGCTCTCACCTACCTGAAGTAAGAATGCTGAGAGGGAAGCTGCCTGCCCTGTAGAATGCTGAGGAGGACTATTTTCAGCCTAGACTGCACTCAGCTGCCTTTGATACTGTGGAGCCATTGCTGAGGAATTATGCACAAAAAACACCCTTAGAAAAGAAGTCCCTATGACATGTCTTTCAAAAGAATTATGCTATTAACAAAAGACAATTGTACCATTTTTCCTACAATTGCAGGGGGTTTGCTTTTTTTTTGTTGTTTTTGTTTTCATGTACAATATGGAAGATCAGATTTTTTTTCCCTTTACCTAATATTATTCAGCTCAGAATCCCAGGAAAATTTTCAAATACAAGAATATGCATGTGGCTTTAAAGAAAGTGTGCTGTGTTGGGATTTATTTGTAGGTTTTGTACAGTTGCTTCTCAATTACTTAAAACTGACCAAGGTGGGAGCAGAAAGAAAGAAAGAATATCAGGCTGTTTTCTATTTTTCTTCCTTTGGGATAAAGCATATTTATTTCATCCTTGTTTTACAGACCATTTTCAGTATATGCAAGCTATTACTTTGACTGCATACTGATACATTTTAATGAAAATCTCTTCATTAATTTTGCAGTGAAGTTTTTTTTTACACCATACCCTGCAGGTTCTTCCCACCCCTGTACATTCCTCTGAGTTTCTTTGGTGCTTTAGCATCCTAATATACCTAGAGGGGCTGCTTGATGCCGTATTCATAGCTACATCTGCAAACAAAATGCAGCCAACAAGTTTCTGCACAAGTAAGCACTTTTAGGGCTGATATATATGTGCCTTTCTCTTTCCTTAAAGTGTAGATCACTTCCTTTTCAAATTGCTCATAGAACTAGTTTCAGCAAACTAGCTTTTATCTGTGCAATCAATTGCTTGCACAGTAGGAGACCCCCTTGCATACACAAGTGGGAAGAAAGTACTCTTCCCCTTCTGGTGTTTCCTAAAGGTTACTTTAGATCAGTTTCTGAGCTGTCTAAAGGCTTCTACGTTTTCTATAATACATGGAACTTTGGTACTCTGTTAAGGTACCTAAGGACAGTTAAGGGAGCAATTACCTTGTTCTTTGGTTATTTGAATTTAAATTGATAAACTGAATTTTAGCTCAGCTGTCAGAGACAAATGTTCCAAGCCAGCTGTAACCATACTGCTTTCACACAGAACTAAATTTGGGCATACCTCATCTCTTCAAATGATTTGCAAAGGAAACTGGTTTATGCTGAAGAGTAGAAAACCAAAGGCTAGGACTAGGAACGAACTGTTCCAAACATAGAACTTGGAAGAAAAGAACTTGAAAGAGTTGATGCTCAATGCCAGAGCTGCAGTATCAGTGTGCAGCCTTCATTGTTTCTCCATCGAGTAAATTGCATCTGCAAGTTTGTCTTCCTCAACCTCTACCCAAAACTCTTGTGCTTGGAAGCAAGCTGTTTGACTGACGTTGTCAGCTGTCACAATACAGGTGTGCAGTGCCCTCAGGAGCCTGCTGTCTTACAGTGGCAAGCACTGCAGATAGGAATCTTTATTGATCCCTGGAAGACACCTGACTATGTAAGCAGTGCTGATTGCATTCTGCTATTTAATTCAGATGTAGTCTCTGCTCAACGCTGGCTGCTAAAGAGTCTGTGTTAGTTAACAGTGCAACATAGTTTAAGAGATTGTAACGCAAATGGGTACCAAGAATGTTTCTCCTTTTCAGAGGTTCCACTGCACCTGTACCACAGTGCACATCAAGGTGCAGTGGAACTTTAATGTCCTAATGGCTGTGGAGCTGTGCTCTGAAAGTGCATTTCAGCTCCAGATTATGATTCTACTGCATGTAACCGACTGCTCTCCAGTTAAGATATGTCTAACAAAAAAATGCCTTGCTACTTGAGATTAAGTGACTGAATAACAAAACATCGGTTTTTCCCTAGTTTCACAGTGGTTCTGTAATTTCATCAGTGAATGAGCAACTGTGAATGGAGGATTACACGTGCTTTGTCCCATAGAATCCTTTAAGCTGGAGAAGACCTTTAAGATCATCAAGTCCAACTCTAAATTCAGCACTGCCAGTACTAAATCTTTTCTCTAAGTGCCACATCCACATGTTTTTACATACCTTCAGGGATGATGACTCATTTACTTCTCTGGGCAGCCTGTTCCAGTGCTTGACAACCTTTTTGGTGAAGACATTTTTCCTAATGATCCTCTGGCATAGCTTGAAGCCATGTCCTGTGATCCAATCACTTGTTACCTGAGAGAGGAGACTCATCTCCAGCTCTTTTTACAACATCCTTTCAAGTATTTTAGAGAGTGATAAGATCCCCTGTCCAGCTCCCAAGTCCACTTCTCATTGGACTTGTCCTCCAGACCCTTTACCACATCTGTTGCCCTTCTATGGGCACACTCCAGCACCTCAATATCTTGTGGTAAGAGGACAAAAACTGAACACAATATTCAATATATTTTGCTTTGAAGAATTGAAGAAACTCTGTTGCCCCAAGTGTTGTTATAGAATACACCTGTTCTTCCTCTTCCTTTGCATCATCAAGGTAGGACTTCAGTTATGTGATTTTAAGAATACCAAAATTGGACCTGTTTTATAGAAATCTACTGGTTTCTGTGATGAATTTTTCCTTTTACAGAGAAGCTGATGACCACTCTCAGCTTTTCTGTATAGTTATGCACTCTTTGTTTCAGTCCTGCTGTGGATGTCTTTCTGGGTATCCTTTCCTGAGTTAATCTGGGGAGAGCTTAACTCAGGAGAAGGTATGTAGCTGTTTCAGTAAGGTGAGTATGCTTATTCCTTCAGGAACACTGAGGTTCATGTTCAGACTTGATAATGCCAGCAATAATGAAAATTCAATATTTTCAGTCTGTGGTCTTTCCTAGCTGAATAACCATTAAAAAAGCTGAAGCAAAAAAGCATCAGGTTTTCTTGTATGTTCACTCCAGAGAGTGTCCCAAAAGATTTTCAGGCAAAGTCCATGTAATTGTTTAGGCATTCAACAAAACTCCATGTCAAAAAACTATTGACATGGAGTACCTTGTAGGAACTTGGATAGTAAATCCTGCCTATGTGAACTGGTTGCTGTCTGTATAATCCAGCTTGAGTGAACCAGTAGGTTGGCAGTATAAATAAGAAGGAATAAAAGAGTGTACTTGCATACAAGTGTCTTGTTTTCAGCCATGGACAGGGTTAATTTTTCACAGCAGCAGTGCGAGTGCAGAGCTGGGAATCCTGTGGGTATGGCCAGCAACCTAATGTCATTCCATACCATCCTAGGTCATTGCCAGGGGTGGAGCAATCTCTCTCTTGCTTCCTGGAAGAAAGGGCATTCCTTTCCAGATCTGGAAAAGTGTGGTGGTGGAGGATCTGTCTGCCATTTTTTCATTTTCCCAGGCCTGGTGAGTATTTTGCATGAAGCCACACTCTCTTTGTACACTTTAGATATTAGTATTGTTGCTGTTGTTTTCTTTTCTCATTGCTGTTTCCAGTAAAGTGGTCTTATCTCAACCCAGGATCTCTGCCTTTCATGCTTTCAGCTGGAGGGGAAGGGAAATGGAGAGGCAGTGGGAGCACTAAATGAGGGAATACCATGCCTAAGGCATTATAATAAGCTAAAACTGATCTGCTAAAACCACTGTGGATCTAGCTGTAGGTGTCTGACACATTAGAAACTGAATTGTTGTCACTCACAACCAATCTGGAAATGACCTGCTAGGAGGTCAAAAATCTACCCTAATTGACTACTGTCACTTAGTTACAGTTTTTGTAGGGAAAGAAAATATGGCTGCTTTCTGTAAATTGACTCATTTGGTACAAAAAGAAATCTTTGATATCTTACAAACATCAGTCATACGAATTGGAGGTTAAAGACTAAAGTGAAAACGTCAATTACATCTTTTTTGACTGTTTCTGTTTTGCCAACAAATAATGATAGTGTTCCAACCAAATGACAAAAAAATGTTAATCCTCATGAAATGATGCACATTTTTTACATTAGTGCAAAGATCAGATGAATGTAAGGATTACTGACAGAATATCTGATTTATGGCTAGTCAGCATAAAAAAAGGTTAAGAGACAGGAAAATTAATACATTATAGTCAAAGACACAGCAACTCTGAACAAAAATTGATAATGGAGACAATTGCAAAGATCAGAAGTCTTAAGGTCCTGATTGATGGATTGGCCATTGGAGAAACTACTCAGGCATATCTTTGCAGAGGCTGAATCAGAAATTTGTAGTTGAAAGAAGGGAGGGGAATAGGACACACAAGATTTCTCACATGTTTCATGGGAAATATTTAACTTACAGGATATTGGAGTAGGATTGTGAGATTATCTTCATCTGCAGAAGACAAATACATTTTGTCTTTACATCTTTTTGGGAGCAAATATTTTTGCTGTCTTGAAGTTTAGCTGTTTTATGATAGATTGACTTATACAAACAACTCCTGAACAAGGTTTTTATTTGTTGTGATGAGCTCATTGCTGTTCAGTTTGGAATAAATAGCATCCTGTTTTAGGATATACAGTCCTTGTCCTGTGTAAGCATTGTTCAGCAGTAAGTAAAACTTTATTATCAACACTATTTTCAGCACAAATGAAGAACACAGTTGCATACAACATTCTCTGAAGAAAATCAACTCTATCACAGCCAAAACTTTTATACTCCTGTACACTGGAGGAGTATAAAAAGGAACTGATTTCTGAGAAAGGCTTTATTGAACCAGATCCTTACCATGGTTAAGAGACAATTAAAGACCATCCAGAAAACCCTGAAGGAGGGACCACATCTGAGAGATATCTGGTGCCTCTTTCCATAATGAGGTATGAGTCCTCTTACTGCAAAGCCATCTGACCTGTTTTCATGGGGTTTTTTTTCTCACTATTATGCACTATAAAAACTTGTGTATGTTATTCAGTAAAGTGCCAATTTTTCAGGCTTAGATGTGCTCCCTAAATTCATGCCATTTGGAGGATGAAAAAGTCAGCTAATCTTCCAGCATCAGTTACTTAATTCTCTGTCTATTCTCTCTTGCTAGATTTACTAAAATGGAAACAGATTTTTCGGAATTCAGGAGCACTGGCTAGCTTCTGTTCTGATGAAACTTTCCCATGTGGGCTCACTTCTGCAAGTGGCCTAATAAGAAGAATCTTTGTACATGCTGCCCTGTGCTAACAGCAGCATTTTACCCTTCCTTCCTCTTGAGTGAGGCCTGCCTGATCATATGTCTCCTGACCAGCTGTTTTAAGCAAACCAGGCCCTAACCAAGTCAGCCAATGAAATGTACAATGTTAGCAGGAGGTCAATCACTTGAAATGATTATATGCATTATTTTCTGCAACCCTTCTTCTGGTTCTGAGAAATAGCATTTCTTCTGCATTTGTCTACCTTTTCTTCCTCCAGCCACTTGCAGAAAAACTCAGGCTTCACGATCTTTCAATTCTGCAAATCCTTTAAGTCAAAGTAGTTGTACAACAAACAGCAGAGTAAAGAGGAAATTATGTCATGGAAGAGGGTGAAGTGAAGTGAGTATTGGTCATGAAGCTTATGGAGATCTGCACTTGAAGTACTGATAATGGTAGCGTGAGAAGCTGTATTCCTTGTTTTGGACACATTCCCAGAATGGCCACAGTAAAGTGAGACAATTCGAGTCTTTCATCCAGACAGGGTTTTTATGGGCTTTGTATTTTCTGTGTTGATGGAATCAGTTTAAGGCCTTTCCATTATGTGAACTGGGTCTTTGGGCATTTGTGTTGTATTTTCTACCTCTCCCCTTGGTCACACCCAAGTACCCTTTCTATGTGTGCACTCATTACAATTCTGCCAGTTAGAGTGCAGAAGCCTCTGATAGGAAAATAATTAGCAGTACTGTCCAACAAGTCCCATAAATTTAAATGAGTAAGGTTATAAAAATGTCAAAACTCCTAGCATTTTTTCAAAAGAACAGGGATTTCTCAAGTTGAGTAAGTTGAGAAGTGCTACAAAATAAAATTTTCTTTTCCTTCTCTTTCTAAAAGCTCCATAATGATCTATACACACATTCTTTGCCCTAGTGTTTATTTTGTGAAGTCTTACAGTCTTCTACAAACCTATTTATGCCACTAGACCCTAACTGAAGTGTGCATAGGTTGTATAAATGGAATATAAGAGAATTCCTGGTTTCAGCTTCATAGATGACTTATTGGTTCTCTGCATGATGAGAGGAAATAAAAATCACATTCAGTGGTTGACTGCCACTGGTTTTGTTGGTTTGATCTGTTTCACCCCCATTTTATCATGATGGTTCAGTCCTCCTAGTTGCCATGGTTTTCCTTATGTCATATAATTTCCCCTCCCTCTACTCCCTAATATGTATAATTGTTTCTCCTCCCTGGGCCCAGTCAATCACTCCCCACCCCTCCTAGTTTTCCAGAATGTTACCCCTAGTGGGAGACGTGATTGGCTGTGGTTCCAGGGCCCCACCCATACAATGTATCCATTGGTTCTCCCTTCCAGTCTGTTAAGTTAAATTCATCCCCCGACCTCTCCTGATTGGTTTTCTGTAAACCCCTCCCTTGGTTCCCACCTTCCTTTATAATCCCATGCTCTCCCACTGTTCCTTGTCACTCCCTGCTGGTCGCCATAGGGATTAAACCTGTTTAGACCCCAGGAAGTGTCCGACTCTCATTCCTTCGTCCGGATTCGCAGCTCTCCCCCGAGACCTCGTCCCGCAGGCACAGCCCGAGGCCTCCGCCGCCAAGGGGTGCCTGAAGCTGTCAGCCCTGGGGCCCTGCCACCAGGAATGACACCCCCCGCTGCAGTGGGGCTGTTGGCCGCCCTCTTCGCTAGCCAGGTCAAAGGTTTCAGGCCGCGGACCGCACTGCAGTTTGGTGCCCAACGTGGGGCCCCCGCTTGGCTTGGACCCCATGGACGAGGTCTTTGGACCTTTGGCCGTCAAACTACCCCCGGTTGTAGCAGGCTCCGTTCCAGGAGCGGCGCTCCCGGGGGATTTGGAGCTACAACTCCTTCCACCCAGGGAGAGCTCCGAGGACGAAGATCTGCCTGCACTGGATTTTCGTTGCACCGTCACCAGATTGGAACTAAAGTCATGCCCCGTCCTGGGGACCACTTGCCCTAGAGACATGCCCTGCATTGGGGACCTCTGCTAGGGGACAGTTCCTACCCCCAAAGCCCTTCCTCTGCTGTTCTGTCCCTGGGGGTTCATGCCTGCATTTGGACCAACTCTCACACAGACAGTGGCGCAGGAGCTGGCGGCGCGTGTGTCAGTGTTTTAGTTTTTCTTTACTCCAGTTTGGCAGCTGACAACATCTGAGTGGGGCTCATTTTTCTTCTTTTTCTCTATCTTTCCTTTTACGTTAACTCGATGGGTGCGCGTCTGAGTACTACTCAAAAGAGAGTATATTATCAGGTTAAGAGTTTGTTGATTGGGCGAGGGTTTGATCCCCCTAAAGTTGAATTAAAGAGATTAACAAAATGGAAAAATGGATTTTTTATCAGTTTCCTAACACTTCCCCAGAGCAAGTTAAAGACCCACTTTATTGGAAAGCCGTTGTGGCCAAATTAGATCAAGTGGTCAGCTCTGGGGAGGCAAAACTTTATCCAGCCGCTTATTGGGCTGGTAAAGTTTTGAATTTGCTATCCCTGCCTGGGGAGCTAAGAAAAAATCCATCTTCATTGTGTTTGAACCCCAGTTGTCCCAGTTCGTGTGTCCCTACCCCATCTTCCTCACCCTGTGTCCCTCGGCCTGAGCCCTTGAAGGGAGTCCTTAAGGCCAGCACGTCGCAGAGGTTCCATCCTTCCTCTGCCTCCCCTCGACCGGCTCGGCCTCTTCCTCCTAAAGGAGGACTCCGAGGAGATCCTGGCCAGACTCCTTGGAGCGTGCTTTCCTACCCCTCTTCCCAGCCTCCCAAGTCCCCAGTTGTGATTCCCAAAGTTGTTCGGTTTAATGTCCCCCACCAAGATGGCTCCTATGGAGCTCAAGATGGAGGCGACCATGTGGCTCTTCCTGCCTCTACTCCTTCTCCTTCCCAAAATCCATTTCATCCCCAGTCCAACCCCTTCCTGTCCCATGATTCATCCCCTTTCTCCCTGCCTCCACCCTCTGTTCCTCCCAGTGCTCCGCCCTCCTCTGACTCCACCTTTAACCTGCCTCCTCATTCTGCCCCGCCTCCTGACTCCACCTCAGAGGCGGAGAAAGTCCTGCCGCCGCCTCCTGTTCCACCACGCCCAAGCCTTTGCCCCTCCCAGGTGCCAGGCCCCCCTCATTTTTGGTTCCCACACCTTCCCTTCCGGTTCCCACGCTTCGTGTTCTGGGGAGGGGGGGGGTGGATGGCCGGAAGCCAGGGCGAGCGCTGGTATTTGAAGCCGTCCCAGTCACATACCGTCTGAGCGCGGAGGGGAGTTCCCAGGCTCAGTGGATGCCAATAGCACAGGACCAGATCAAGGAACTGTGCAATGCCCAGAGAGAGTATTCCCGGGAATCTGAGTATTTCCGGGGGCTCCTCTGTTTGGCCCTTGCACCAGGAGATCTGGTCCCAGCTGACCTGAGAACTCTCTTTTCCAGCCTTTTAGGCCCTATGGAATTTAGGGCCTGGGCGGTCGAGTGGGGGAGGGAGGTCGCTGAAGTTTTCCCGGTCCTCTGGGAGAGCCAAGCGACCTCACATGATGCGGATGGCCAGGTGGTGTCCACCAACCATCTTGTGGGCACTGGGGCATGGGCTGGTGGGGCGGTACAGGCGAGGGTGTTGTTTCCGGCACAAATAGCAGAGTCATGCAAAGCTGCTGAGAGAGCTTTTTTCAAACTGCCATCTGTCATATTTCAGCAAGAAGAAGAAGAGGTTCAGGAGGGGCCTCAAGAGCCTTACCTTGTTTTTATTGAAAGGCTTTATAGATATGTAGAGGCCCAAGTCCCAGACAAGGGGGAGAGAGAAGCTGTGTTGAAGCAGATGGCCTATCAAAACGCCAATTCAGCATGCAGGAAGGCCATCCGGTCTCTCCCCCGGAGCCTTCAGCCAACAGTAGAACAAATGATGGAGGTTGTGGCTAGAGAGGTTCCTTTACAGAAAACACCAGATCCTGGGGCCAACACCGGATCCTGGGGCCAAGCCGAGAAGGAACTCCGTAGCCTTTGCTTCTTCTCCTTACGATGAGAACAATGATTTCGATGCAGCAGCTGCAGGCTCCTTGACTCCTGGATCCAGCCGGAGGAATCCAGTAAAAAAGATAAATCCTAAGTATCAGTATTAACAAGGCACAGCATGAAAAATCTGTTGTTTTCTTCTAAAATACTTGCCTCTTTTTTCAAAAAAAGTGTTTTTATTATCTAGTTTTCACCATAATTTGCAGATATGCCCATGTTATGTTAAACTCAATGGTAAACTGCATAAGTTCTCAATTAGATGCAGTCAAAATGTGTCCTTAAAATCAGATTTTATAGGGATACAAGAAAATTAGTGTAAAGCTGGGGTTTTTACCCAAAAATATTGGTCCAGGTTTGAAGCTCTGAAGTAATAAAAACACCTGTCAGACAGTTTTGGTGTTATATTAACTTCAGTTTTTATTTATCTGACCTGCAAGTTTTTCCATTCTATATCATTAGTTGCACAACTCCATGTCCTTGAATTGGATGAGACCACTCTTTGCCCTTTGGACTAATTGGTCTGCCCTTCAGTGAGGGCTTCACAGAATCACATAATTGTTAGGGCTGGAAGGAACCTCTGCAGATTATCTGGTCTAAGCCCCCTGCTTGGACAGGGTCACCCAGTGCAGGTTACAGAGGAACGTGCTGTAAATCCCCGGCCATTGCATGGCAAGTTTATTTAAAAGTGGCTTAAAGTTCTACTTTTCCCAGAGGTGGCACAAAAGAAAGCTTCACAAAAGTTCTTGGGAGATGAAAACACAAGCTTCACTGGCAAACATTAGAAGATCAGGAACTGGCAACATTTCAATCAAATTAAAGCATTTCACAATTAATTGATTCAGCACTAACCTATCTAACCTTAAAATACTCAGATTTCAAGAAGAGGAAATTAGTAGAAGAAAAGGAGAGAAAGAGAGAAAAAAGAGAGAGGGAAGAAATGTACAGCTGTTATCCTTGGATCCAGTGCGGTCTCAGATGCCATAAACTCCAGGGACAATGGGGACTTAGCCTTGTGTGTCTTTGTGCAATGGTTTTTAGTGTGCTCTGGCCTCCAGTAGCCACAACTCCCCATCAGGGGGGGCTTCTGATCTGACAGCTACTCAGGGACTAGACTGCAACTCCAAAGGGGATTGTCTGTGGGGCAGAGGATTGTTCCATCTTTGCAGAACTTGATCTGCCCTTTCCTCCCACACACATCTGAGTTGTTTTGAGCCAGTAATCATTCTTTCCAGTCTCTCACACACATGTAGGGGAGTTTTGTTATTGTTTTCCTGGTAGAAACTCTTGTTTAGGCTACTATTAACTTGAAAATACTGATCAAGGTGGTAAAAAATATTTCCAGATGTCATAAAATAATGTGCGTTTAATTACCAGTTGAATACAAAGAAGAGGGGTTTTAGCTTGCATGTCTACTGAACATAAAGTGTACATGAAAACAGGAAGAAGATCCTAAGTACAACCACTTCACATATTTAACAAGTATTATCTTGGTGTCTGAAAGACATGATATAACATGATAATTAAGTACAGCCAGATTCAAGATCGGGTGATATCCATCACAGAAGTTAGAAGCAACCAAATATGTGCAAGAAAAATCAATCCCTCTGACTATGGGTTACCAAAAGGCTGGACCTCAGTGCCCAGGCTGCTGGTAAAAATGGCATGCCAACCTCCCTGCTGTTACATATGGTGAGAAGAAGCACTCAAGAGAACAGGCAGGGACTGGTGGCAGAGGCAAGGCCTGGTAAGACCACCTATACTTTTATTTCCTGTGATTCAGGGGTGTTGATGGGTTGAGGAAGTTTGCCTTTTAGGAACAGGTAACAATTTTAGCACAACCTTACAACCAGACACAGGAAAAAGGGATGGGAAAATGCAAATATGTTGTTGAAAACTATGATGTCATCTTTTCTCATAATAATAATTTGAAGTAGTATGTGAGGTAACTGTGATCTTGGATCCTAATTTTTAGCATCTAATACTAGGTTTGCATTCATGGATGAATGAGAGACATGTAACACGTTGTTAGCATTAGCAAGTACACTAGGCTGCTCTTACGGATTTCAACATTGTTTTCCTACCTGTAGATAAAAATGCATCTAATGCTCATGATTTGCTCTGTCATGTGAAATACAGGTGAAACTTGACATCCTGCTGGTTTTGTTCATCTTGTAATTCATTATCATGGAAACATTGCAATGATTTTCATCAGTTTCTTGGAAGCCAGAACATAAAAAAGATCAGTTATTGATTATGCAATTGATTATTGCAAAACTGGGGAAAAATATAGAGTAGTAATTGATATTTCTACTAAAGTATGAATAGATAAAAAACTTTCTGTTCAAGGCTGACAAACACAGGAATGTTTGGGGATCATAAGTCTAAAAAGACACAGAAGCTGCCAAAGTATGCATTACATGCCTAAATATTCTGTATGGCTGCCACTTTTATTTAGACTAAATACACAAACTTATATGGAGTTAAGAAAATACCTAAGTAAGAGTTACAGCAATTTATAAAAGTATTTTTGTCCTCCCCATGATGCTAATACATATTTCTTAAAAAGTAAATATTTTCAAAGGAGCAAAAATTCTTAAAGATTTTATTGTATATTAATCTAACAATTAGTCAGGTAAATTTTTTATAATCTCCCTTTCTGAACTGAGCTGTGTTTTGGTTGGGAAATAGAGAGGAACAGGTGAAGAGCTCCTTCCCATTATGCACAGTATGCAAGAGTTTGTCTAAATATAGTTTTCAAACTAGGAGCTAATAACTTTCTCATACAGTCTCCCTGTCATTTTTGAATATATAGAAGCTTAGGAAGAACACTTTAAATTAATCAGGATGTAGTCAAAATGGTAGAAACACCCAACAGTTGTAGTCAGTACTGTTTTCAAGGTGTCTTTTCATGAATCAGGTGGTTTTAATCCAATTTTTTTTCCATGCTGTGCTTTCAAAGATCAGTGAGAAATTTAATTATTCTTAAACATTAAAAAATGACTCTTAAAAAATTAATTTCTCAGCTGAAAAAAAATATTACTTTCAGGACTCATCATATCACTGAGCTGGATTCATTACTGTGATTTTTACAGTCCATTTTTATAGTGCATGTTCCATTGAGATTTCCATTCTAAAACTGGAGCAGTAAGTCAGAGCAGTAGCTCATGTTTCTTGTAGGAAAATAATAAATGGCATACCAGAAATCTCTGGAGAGTTTAAGTTGAATGATCTTTAAATAATTCTTCCCTTGTAGGTCATCTAGAACACATTTATAGCCACGGACTTCAGGGGTTTCCTTTCTCCTTACTTGACCTAGTTTTTTTAGGTAAAATGTGTTACTGTAATCAGTTCATTGAACAACTAAATGCTGAGGTGAAATTTATGACCTTTTTGATAGAACCTACATGTTTTGTTCACCAAAGTGGATTTTTTTCGCAACGACTTTGTGGCAGCTTTCCTTGACATCTTTTCAGACTAAAAAACGTGTTAAACTTAGCTGGTTTCCATCTGCTCAGCAGACCTTATTTTATTCCTTTTCTAAAAAAATTTCTGCTTACCAAAATGACTCTTTTCTCCCCAGAACACTTTTTCTCCCTTTTATTTCCCCCTCTATTTGTTTGTTTTTGTAAAGCTTTTAGTTCCTTTAAAAGATGGAATGCCAGCTACAGTAGAAGGCTGCGAGGAAATAAAATGTATCTGAAAAACTAAAGTTATAACAAAACCTTTCCTCCAAGATACATCTTGGTCTTGTTTACAAGGTGGTGTTATTGCCAGTAGGGTGTAGGCAGCACTCCTCTAAACAACTCCAAGTGTGTAACTTTGCAGTGAAAAAATAGGGAGGGAAAGAAAAAGTGTGTTCCATGGGAAAAACATCCCCTTCACTTTGCTACTCTGTCTTAAGTCATGCTCATTTCCCAAAGCAATGTCTAAATCTCCAAAAAACCTGAAGAGTAACAAGAAAATGTGTTTGCTGCACTGCACTGAGAATGGAAGCACTGGAGAGCAGATGAACATAATGAGGAGGCCAGTGGTTTTCTGCAGAGCTGCCATTGACCTTGGGCTTTTGCTGCTGTGCCTGGGCTAGTGAGAATGGGACCTCCTCCTGCTGTGCAGACCCATTCCAGTCCTCCTTCTTATAATGTCTTGATTCCCATGGGAATGACATACACCTCCATCTTTATCTTTAGAATATTGTAACTGAAAGGTTTTTTGCTATCACTTCTGACTTTTTTTTTTATTCTGAAAAACACTATTTTTATTTGCCAAGGGGCAGTTTTTCTGAAGCTGAAGCCAAACTTTAGGTTCAAATGTAAAGCAAAATTATAGAATATTAATTCTATAATAACAGAATTGTAATCATAGAATGGTTTGGGTTGGAAAGAACCTTAAAAATCATCTGGCTCCTGCCCCTCTAACATAGGCAGGGACACTTCCACTGGACCAGGTCACTCAATGTCCCATTCAACCTGGTCTTAAACACTTCCATGGGTGGTGTCACATCCACAGCTTCTCTGTCAACTTGTTCCAGTGCCTTGTGATGGCCACAGTTAATTTTTTCCATATATCTAACCTAATTTTCTCCTCTTTCAGTTTGTACCCATTAGTCCTTGTCCTGTCACTACAGCTCCTATTGAACAGTCCCTCTCCAGCTTCCCTGTCAGCCCCCTTCAGATAGTGGAAGGAAGCTATGAGGTGTCCACACCTCAAATTTCTCTTCTCCAGGCTGAAGACCCCCAACTTCCTCTGCCTGTCAGTATTATTATGGTAACTATACCTGAGGGAGGAAAGAGGCTCAAAAGATTATCTCAGCAGGATTTCATCAGAGGTTATGGATTAATAAAATAACTGAACTTTATATGATTTGCATGAAGATGGCAAACAACCCAAATTCATCCACTATGCATAAATAGACTCACCAGATCTAAGAGATGTATGGCTAGCTGCAGATGAAGAACTCTGAGTGACAGTAGCATGGGAGTGTTTAAAATCCCCAGGTATGTACATTTTTCTTAACTATAGCTAATTAGTAAATTAGTGTTGAAAAGTATTTCAGAAGGGATTTTGACCGTAAGAAGAATGCAATAAGTAAAAATCACATGGCTAGAGGGCCTGTTCTGGACCAGCAACTTTAAAGGTCATGTTCTTAATTTAGTCTATGTGAAAATGTTAAATAAATAGCTGAGCTACCTTGCCTATATTGTGTTTGTATTAATTTGGCTTCTATTCAGAAATGTTGAAACACTTCAGAAGAAAGATTCTACTACTTCTTTTGCCTATATTTACTCATTGCAAGTTCTGTAGGTAACCAAATAGAAACAACATTTAAATTCAGTGTTCTAGGGTGATTAGTGTAATGTTTCAGGGTTTATTGGTTCTAGCATCTAACAAAATGAATAGCATGACTTTCTGTCAGACTGGTCTAAATAAAAGGCCTTCTTTCCTTTAATCTGTAATTTTTTCGTGTGTGTGTGTAAAGCCTCAGAGGCTGTAGACCAACAACCATGAAAACTGAAATCCTTTGACTATTAAATTACCTTTATATTACCAACACAGCCTTTAACGAATACAGGTTGCTAACTCATTCCCTGGTCTCTAGGTTGCAAGCAGTTATTTATATTTCCAAAAGTGCAATCACCTTTCATTCTATCTCCCTTCTATCTCTCTTCATTTATAGAGCATACCTGCCTGTTAAAGCTTTTGATTTGACAAGGCAGAAATCTACTCCCTATGGTTAAATGATATTTCATCTGTGAATTGCTTATATAAGATTCAAGACTGCTTCTCTCAGATTTCAGCTTTCCTAGATTCAGTCCTTGGACGTAGCCAAAGTGGAAGCATTCTTTTGTATATGTATTTTCTTTAGAAACATAGGAAAATATAGAGAGTAAATTGCAGTTGTTATACACAACAGTGATGATTAATGATCTGTAGATCCCAAAATTTGTCTTTATAGAATGGAAACATTTCAGTGACTAATTTTTTCTCTGTTAATGTGTTTGAAGTGATGCACTTTCCTTCTGACGTGTTAAGAAGGCTATGGATTCTACAAATCCTCTTTCCCTCTTTCTCTTCTTTGTCTTCTTTAACTGCACATCTTTAATCAAAACAAAACTTTGATTTTTAAACTACATTTCCTTTTCTCCTCAGGAATTTGGGTGGTTTATATATGTGGGTAACA
Organism: Ammospiza nelsoni; assembly: GCF_027579445.1. Classification (NCBI taxonomy): domain Eukaryota; kingdom Metazoa; phylum Chordata; class Aves; order Passeriformes; family Passerellidae; genus Ammospiza; species Ammospiza nelsoni. Next base: position 112,780,242 of record NC_080633.1, read on the forward strand.
CTAAAAAGCAAAGAACAAAAAGTAGAAAAATACTGATGTAGTAGAAGAAGACTGATGGAACGGGGAGGGTAATATTCTTCCATCTGAGGTCTCCTGGGATAAAGAACTCTGACACCTGGAATTAGGAGTGCATCTCTAATTCTTGCTCCTGTTACTCACCCTCTAATTATAAGGCATTTTAGAAAAGAAATAAAATAAACTAAAAACAAAACTTTTTTTTCTCTTTTCTATGACAATGTTGTGCTACACACAAACAAAAATTCACTGAAGTAACAAATAACACTGGAGCCTTGAGTTTTGGTGAATTTCACTCTCTTCCAGACATACTTGTTAATTTTACTTGTTTATTTGTAAATAGAGACAGCTTCAACATGACAAACATCTCATGCATGTCTCTTCCTAAGCTGGTCTCATTTTAGGATGCGCACCTGAAGATGAGAACTCAGATTCCAAATTCAGATTGGTCCAAGGAATAGAGAAACATTTAAAGCTCAGGAGGAACATAATCTCTCTAACATGCCTGTAAATCCCTAATTCAGATAGTTATCTTGGTTTTGTATATGTTGTGGGGGTTTTTTTCACTTAAATTGTCATTATTAAAATACACCAGAGCACTGAGACAAGCTATTTGAAACCTATTTTGTGAGGTAAGGCAAGACAGTTATAACTTTGTTTGGAATAAGAGTCAGAAGAAATATTTATAACAACAAACAATATTGTTATAAATTTGTTATACTATATATAATATATAAAGATTTGTTAAAATATATATTGGTATACATTTATATAATTTTTTAAATTTTTTATAATAAGGTAATAAATATTCTTGTAATAATGTACATGAGACAATTTAGTTAAGCATTTACTGCAGTAAATTAATTAACAAGTAAATTAATATAAAAAGACTGTGCCCTTCAATGATTTTATTTCTTCATTTTTTGGGAGTATAAGGGTGTAGTGAAATAGAAAGGAAGATCTAAAACTGAAATGAAATCCTTGTTGGATCATGTGTATCCTGAGTGTCACAAGTAGGATAATCTGTTCTCCAACACCTAATGTGTAAGGACAATATATTCTGTGTAAGTATGGCTCAATTGGTTCTTTGTCGTAAAGTGACCTGGAATGAGCAAGCTCTATAGCTCTTCAGCGTTTATTACGATAAAATAATAGTAAAATTAAACAGAAGGATCTGGTTTGGAAAGGATCTTGAAGGTCACCACTTCCAGAGATGAGGCATCCGCAACCTCTCTGGGAAAGCTCTTCCGGTGTCTCACCATAACAAAGAGAAATACTTCCTTCTAATATTTAATCTAAACCTACTTTCGTTGAGTTTGAAGAAACTGCCCCTTGTTCGGTATCTACGTGTCCTTGTGGAAAGTTCCTCTCCTGCTCTCTTGTAGCCCCCTTTAGGTACTGGAAGGTGCTCTAAGGTTGCCCTGGAGTTCGCTGCAGGCTGAACAACCCCAACTCTCTCTGCCTGTCTTCAGAGAAGAGGTGCTCCAACCCTCTGATCATCTTTGTGGCCCTCCTCTGGGCTTGTTCCAAGAGATCCATCTCCTTCCTATGTTGACAAAGATTTCTAAGTCAGTGGCGATTCATTGAAAGGGAAGCAAAAATTTGAGTTACAGTGGCATCTCAAGACCCAAGTGAAGCAGGACAGCTTCTCATTCCAGGAATATCAAACCTCTGTCCTTAGGTAATGAAAGTTGATCTGGTAATTTCAAATTAACCTACTCTGCCCTGCTCATAGATGGTGAGTATGTTGCTTTTTTAAATTGATAATGAGTTTGATGTTACACAGGAAGGGTGAGAATAAAATTTTGAGTTGTCACTGCATCAATAATTCTCCCAGAGTCACACTGGGCATAACAGATGAGGACTTTTAACTATATGATGTGTTGCACCACAAGTCCCAAAAGTTGCCAGTGGCTAAGAACAGGAACATTTGTTCACACAGCATGGAATGAAAAACTGCTTTTTGAAGTGCTGAAGTGAAGGGCTGTTACTTCCCAAAATGATGCCTGATGAAATGCAAGTACTTAAAATTTTGTGATTGAATGTGCTCATGATGTCACCATCAAGCATATTTAATGAGTAACATGATCTCTATCTGACCTGCAACAAAATGACTCTCTAAGAAAAGCTAAATAATGATGTGCTAAAAGCAGAAAATGTTCCTTTCAAAACTGAAACAAAATATTTCTGACGAGGCTAAAGGTGATTATGCAGCTGGTTTCAGGATTTTCTTATAACAGTTACAGTGCTTTAGAGCGTACAGTTACAGTGTGGAAATATGGTACATAGACATCCTCATGTATTTCTGCTTTTTGAGTTACAAGTATTTTTGGAAAGATACTGTAATTTAGCATTAATGTATCAAAGAAAGAAAAAAAACCTGACCCTCTTCCTTTAGTGTTTCATATTTTTTAAATGGTCCCTTGCATAATCCTTTTTAAGTATATTCTCATATCTGCTTTAGCATTCCAGGTAAAATATCTTGTTTTTTTTTCCTTTCTTGGCCTAAGCCTACAGGTGTCAATAACATTTTTTGCAAAAGGATTGTAGGTAGGAATCACAAAGAAGTCCATGTTGAGCCTCTGCTTTACATGCCAAAAATCACCAGGGAAATTCCACATGGAACAAAAACTCAAACTATAATGTATAATTTAAAAGTCTTAAAATTTTTTGTAGTTTTCAATAATTTAGATGTGCTTGTCTAGGGAGTAGAAAATAGAGATAAATAGAGATATGGGAACAAGGTATATTGTGTAGCATCACATTACTTCAGTGAACACAACCTATCCAAAAAAGCTTCTTTTCCTCCTTTTCCTACCACTCAAACCAAAGGAAACTGGAATAAGTAATGGGAATGTAAATAAATTAGAGAAGCCTCTCAAAAGAAAACTCAGAGCATGAGATTTTTCTGAGTGAACTAACTCAGCATGTTGCCTACCTAAATCAGCAGAACACCTGCCTCCATTTGGGATCCAGGACTAAATTTTGTTCTTGAGTCTGTGTGAAAGTCAGGTTAATTGCTCTTCTCAAGTGCAACAGGAGAAAGCTCCTGCCATTAATTACTGGTAATTCCTCTGACCTCTGGGATGTGAAGGGAGAGAGATTTGGGCTTGAATTCCCTCCTAAGACAATCAAACCCTTATTTGTTAAAATCATCACCATAGAGGATTTTGGCATAGATTACTCATTCTCATCTTGCAACAGTTGTTTGTTTTCTTAGTTAGGGGATAATCTTCAATTATTGCTTCAACAAGCAGGTGTCTTATTAGTTTTCTTTTTCATGTCACTGCTATAGTCAGTGAATGACAGCATCTCTTACTATAACCAAAGAAATACTGTGTTATGAAAAATAAAAATACCTCAGCAGGGAAAAAAAAAGTCTTAAATTGTAGTATGTTATCTCTGTCTCTGGACCTGGTTTAGGTTGTTTCACATAAATTGATGTCTTGAAAGTCCCCAGCCTCCCACGGGTCAGGTGCTTATTGTTAGGTCAAATTTGACAGCCTGCTCTTTGCTGACCTTTGAGTAGAACTAAGACTAGTTCTATAATGACCTCTCAATTCCATGTTTAAGACGAGTGAAGAAGAAAAGCAGTTATTGCATGGATGTCATTGAAGATTAGCCAGATGATAAAAAGAATTATGATTCATTAAGGCCATAGTGAAGCAAAAACTGCTAGCACCCTTCCCCATTGGAAACATAGGTTTCATTCTTAAACATCTGAAAAAATAGTAAATCTTTATAAGCAGATGTGATAAGGAAGGAAATAGACTGACAGGAATATCACCTCTAGTGATAGAGATATAAAGTAGATTGATAGAAAGCTAGTAAGAATGTGCAGGAAGTACTGCATGTATGTATATCTAAGAAGATATGAGGATGATATATTGCATAATTTTTACATATTTTTTTTAATTAAAAATAAAATCTAGAGCTTGAAGTAGTAACATTCATGTCCTTCACCAATACTATAGCTATATGTTCTTTGTATGATAATGTTTTTATTCCTTGAAAGAATGGTAAATTATTTTGAAGAAATTTTGTGGGCAGGATTGTTGCTGTTAATTATTTACTCAGTACACTAAATCTCAAACCCTGAATTTACACTTGACGTAACCAAGTTTTTAAATATAAAAAATAGTCAAAAACCTCCAATATAAAAAAGGTAATAAAAAATTAAATTTATTTTAAAATTCAGATTTTTTAGTGTACCTTTCTCTTTCTTAAGGCACAGTCTTCAGATAATTTCAGGTATGATTTTATTACAACTTTTGAATTATGTGTCCAAACTCTTTAATAAAGGGACGCATATGAATATTTAAATTTTCAAAAACCAAGTAACCTTTTAGTTTTCATTAAAATAGGCTCCATACTCTTTGAATCATCAAGTTACATGGAACCTATCTATTCTAAGAAATAAGGAGAACCTGAAACACTGAGCTATTTAGCCAGATTTCAGGATTCAGGGCTCTTTTTTATGTTTAATTAGAAATACTTCCACTCAAAAAACTATTTGCCGTTAATTAAGATTTTTGTCTTAAGGATTATCTACATAATAAACTTTGAGGCTCTTGGGCTCTCTGAACTCAAGTGGGCAAACCACAGAAATGGAGATTAAATAAAAATGGTGATGTGACACTGCTTATCAATTGAGAAGGATTCCAAAGCTATGGTTACACAGAAAGACAGACTTTGAACAGAATAGCTAGCACTTTTCTCTGTTTTGATTTGCTGTATCACCAAAGGTCCTTTTAACAGAACTGAAACGCTAAACCAGCTGGGCTAATCTGTTTTGTTCAGTTGTATGCTTTTAAACCAGGGCACATTTGGAACTGAAATTGGCTTAAAACCCAGGACTCCATTCTGGCTTTCTTTGAATGAAAGGTCAGACTACAGGGTAGCAGGCCAGTTTCCTGTCTTTTCCCTTTATTCTGGTAGCTTGAGGGTAGCTTGTAGATTGTGCTAGAAAATATCTTGTCTAATCAAAATGCTTAGAGCAATTTTGTTCACACTGCTTGAAGGGAAAATTAACAACTATTGCTATTCTGACCCCCTTGTAGAAAACCATCAATTAAATAATATTTTCTGGGAACTTAAACAGGTTGTATTTTTTTCACAGCCCAGCTGTAGCTTGCACTGGCTTAATAAGTATATATGTATATGCACACATAAGTATTTGATACCTTGTTAATAGGGAATTATGAAGAACTCCTGCCAGAAAATATGGAGAACCCCTGCCAGGAAGAATCAAACCAGAAATTGCAAGTGGGGTAACTGGGAGTCAAAAGGGGAGTCCCTGAATGCCATACACTCTTATACCTACATGTGGCAGCATCACAACACCATTTACGTATCAGAAAAGTAAAGTATAAGCATAAGCAAAAGTAAGAACTTAATGGGCACATGGTTCATTTGTCTACTTTGCAATGTCAACCTCAAGAGTGAACATTCTGCCATGGATCATCTGTTCATAATTCCTGCAGATGCTTCCCTGCCTTTACAGAGCATTTGAGAAAGCTCTGTTAAGAACAACACCAATAGTACGTCATTTGGGAGTGCAGCTGTTATCCAGAGAGAAGTCAGATAGTAAGATGAAGGGAGAGGAGGAATAAATCAAAACCAGGCTGCTTGTGGCACTTATCACATCATGCTCATTTTCCTTTGCTGCAAATTTTAGCATTTATAGGAATGGAGATTATCTGAAGTACAAAGTGTCCTTATGGATTTTACCACAAGGACATGAATTCTGGAGTATTTGAACACTTTTTTTTCAGTCAAGTCATTTAATATAGTCCACTTTGCAGCTGACAGTGCAATGTTTACTGGATCAAAAGAAAACTCTTGTGTTTAGCATGTGGACACACTTATAAAGTCACATTAGGTAAACAATGCCTATGACTAACTGCTTTAATGCAAAGAAATTATCATTCTTTCAGTTTCTCAATCTCACTGCCTAAAAGAAAGCAAACTGTTGCCTGTATCTGCACCTAAACTGTGAAATGGTCTGAAGGTTCACTTGCACACAGACTCAGGTGGGCTGGTTGAAAAGCTTCTTTTAGAAAGTTCAGAGGTAGCTATCAGCAACAAGACTATTGACAAACCTTTGATAGAATTGTCTTTAAAATGATTTAGTGTAAATGACCAGGTGAATTTTTCACAGAAATTTCTTTAGCCCTGTTTTCTAGGTTAATTCTGTCACAGAGCAACTTCTGAGCTGTATTCAACTGGTTGTGGAAAAGAGAGATCCCGAGTTAGTCACACTTTTGACTACCCAGAACAGTCTGGAGTAGCAGTAGGTGTATCCACATACAAACTGGATGCCAAGCTCTATGAAACCATAGATAAAGTGCTTCCTTTTCAAACTGCTATTTATGATATCCATAACATTTATAGAATTATCTAGTTTGGAAGAGACCTCCTGCTCCAAAGAAATCAAGTTAAAGAAGGTAACCGTCTTGTACAAGGGATATGAATTCTTTGGCTCTTCTGAGCAGCTTGATGCTGTGTTTGACCAAATTTATGGTAATATTTTTTCTTTTTTCTTATATCTACTTGAAATTTCCTATGTGGCAACTTTAATCACTTGACTTGTCATTATGCTTTGCCCCTCTGATGGCAGCCTTCTCTTCTCCAGGCTCAACAACCCCAACTCTCTCCGCCTGTTTCCATACGAAAGGTGGTCCGTATCTTTGATGGAATCTTGTGGTCCGTCTCTGGACTCAGTCCAGCAGATCCACATCCTTCTTATGTTCAGAGACCCAGAGCTGGATGCAGTATTCCAGGTAGGGTCTCACAGGAGCAGAGCAGAAGGGGAGAATCACCTCCCTTGACTTGATGGTCACACTTCTGATATAGCACAGAATATGGCTGGCTTGGCTTACAGAAGGATCAGCTCCATGATCTTGGCAGGCATAGAGGTAAGACTGAGTGACAATTCTTTGTGTCTTCTTTTTTTTCTCCTTAAACAAACAGTGGGAACTGCTGTGACTTCTCAAAGATGATGGAGAGAGGCTTAGCCACTTCACCAGCAGGTTCCCTTAGGTCCCATGGACTTCTGCACCTCTCAGTGTTCTCACCTCACCTTAAACGTTCTCAGACCTGATCTTCTCCTGCAGTGGGCACTTCTGCATTCTCCCAGTTCCTGCCAATGCCTTCTGTGACTTGAGTGGTGTATCTGAAGCACTTGGTGCTGAGGAGCAATAGAAAAATAATTGAGTACCTCAGCCTTCTCCATATCCTGAGTGAACAGGTGTCCTATTTCTCACTGAAAAGGGCTGACATTTTCCCTAGTTTTCCTCTTATCACCACCATACCTATAGAAGCTATTCTTGTTTCTTCCTCATGTTATGTACCCTTTCACAGAGAAATTTAAATTTGGTTTCTGATGAAGCCATCTTATTTTGTGGAGTTGCTGGAATTCCTTTCTGCTACTCTTGTGCAGCAGATGCCCTCCTGTTGATTCTGTGATCCCTCTCCAGACTCTGGCCATCTCCTGCTGTCACTGGCATCAAACTGCCAGGATTGGGATGGAATGACTTCCCCTTCTATGATAACTTTAGTTTAAAGTCTCTTCACAACTTGGCAAGCCTATAATCAAAGATGTTCTTCCTCTTTTCTGGCAGACGATGATTCAGTGAAAGCCTCACTTGCTTTATCTCCACAGCATGTTAGTCAAATAATAGAGTCATTATTTCTTCAGTATATTTCTTAGAATACTTTGGCTGCAAGTGGAAGAGTCCAGGTTATATAATGAATTTTATTTTCCTTCCCTTGATGTGATAACGTGAGTCAGATAAAGTCTTCAGGAGTGTAACTAATGAATCTATTCCTTTCACGAGCAGCTGCAAGTTTGACATTTTGACTTCATTTTCCCAAACTGCTATTATCTGCCATTTACTGTGGAGAGTAAGTACAGTTTAAATGGTTGAAATATATGATCAGCTAACTAAGAAAGAACATATTGCTGCAAAGAGCTAAATATTAGTAAAATGTTGACTAATTGCATAGTGTTATAACTACTTTTTATTCCAGTCCAGCAGTGATGGAAAAGACACATTGTTTGGAAGCATGTATTTAGAAATTGTCAGGTATGTCCAAGTCCAATGTCATTGGATAAAAATGTGCATTAAATATACAAAAATATGTACATTTAAATAGGTTCTGCTTTTTCTAAAAGGTTTGAGGAAATCATCTCACTTAATGAAACAGGAGAAAAGGTAGAAGAGGGAAAAGATGTAAATTAATTACATGAAATTTATTACATTGTAGGTATTCTAACCTGTGAATTCAATGAACATACTACATGCATGATGTATACCACATATTGTAGTAGTGGTGCTGCACTGTGTGTGAAATCTACGGTGCTTATTATAGGGTAATCATGCCAATACTTTTTCCTTTTTGTTTCCAAAATGCAAATTGCTATAAGCCAGATGAAGGGAACACATATATCAAATAATTTTTCTGTCTTTTTATAAATACCTATTTGGAAAAGTACTGTAAGCAAGCATTATAAGGAAGTAAATTGCCTTCAGTTTGTTGGGAGTTTTGTGTATTTTCAGGAAAAGCAGTGCTGTGCACTATCTTAACAGAAATAAAGCTTCACAGATGTCTGACACCATCACTGGCTTCTCTGTGATGACAGAAACAATCAGCTTGCCTTCAAGTCTTGGCTAAGAGCCTAAGTTAGAAATGGGAAGCTTCATTTTATTTGGTGCCCCTAGATAAGAAATATGAGCTTCAAGATACACCTTGGAGCCACAACAAACTTGAACTCTAATGGATTATTGTGGAAAGAGAGATCTAAAATCACTGAAGCATTCCAATGCTGCCAACAGCAATGTCGAGCTTGGGCCGGCTGCTCTCTGGTATCTCTGATGATCAGAGCTGTGGTGCGAAAGTGTGAGCCAAGGAGGTGATGATTCCCCCTAATATCTGGATGGAAAAACACTCTATGCTTTATTGACTGAAAGCATCTGTCCCCTTTTCATCTGTAAGCAGATTCAGGTTAGATAGCCTACTGCTTTTTTCAACATGTGAAGTGGGAGGTACCTAACAGCCAAAATTTTTTAAATATGGATACTTGTGTAGTTAAATTCTAGCTGTTTATTTCTGCTGGATAGTACTTTTGTTTAATATGACAGAAATCAAAGAAAGGACAAACCTTTCAGTTCATAACATTACAACCAGTCCAAATCTTTTGCAATGGAAGGCAGCAAAGTATATAAGGAGAAATGTGGGTTTTTTACAGTTCTATATTATACAAGCAGGAAAAGCAATGTAGAAGGAAACAGGGCAATCAGGCAGAAAAAGCACCTGGTATTTTGAAAGATTTAAAAATCAGTAGAATTACAATTTACAAAACTAAGACTGCTTTTTCAACCAAATTTGTCATTCTTAGCCATAGGTATTTGAACAATTTAATAAATGCTCTGATCAAGGGACAGATTTGTGTCCTCTCTTCTTGTCTACATCAAGGGTCTGGTTTTGGAGGAGTTATCTGTCTGGTAAACTGGATCTTCAGTTATTTACTGTTGGAGCTATGGAAAGTAATTTTAATCCAGTTTATTAACTGAGGGTTAACAGAACTGTGATGGTAATAACAGCTTCTTTAGTGATTGTTGCTCCCACTGTTATTAAGGCAGGAGGTGGGAACCTGTGGAATCACACTGAAAAAAGGATAGAACTGCTCACAGTGTTTACTAAAGAATCTATATGATTCTGCTCTTACTGAGTGTCACCTGCTTGAATGTTTTCACACAGCTGCATTTCAGCTCTCATTTTCACTCTTAGAAGAACAGATTTTTTTTCCTCATTTTATCCATGTGTGATCCTTCTAAAATGGCTCCTTCACTAGGTTGTAGTGGAATACATCTACTTCAGCTCTTCCCAGTTTTTTTAATTGATTGAGTGCTCTCAGTGTTATTAACACCATAAAAAAGCTCTTTGTCATTATACCTCAATTTAGAAGTGTTGACCAGTTAGTTAAATTTAACAGCAATAGGAGTTATCCCATTAATCTTCATTATAACACCTTCCATTATAACTCTCTTTATCATTACTGATGACTAACTTAGGTTAATCAACCTTAAATATTCTGTATAGTATTTCTTGTTAAGCATGATGTTTTTATTGAGATTTCTGGAGGGATGAAAAAGAAAGGCAACATGATAAAATGTTGGAATTGTCTGCCTGGGGAGGTGGTGGAATCACCATCCCTAGAAGTGTTTAAAAAAAGACTGAATGTGGCACTCAGTGCCATGTTCTATTTGAGGTGTTATGGCATGGGTTGGGCTTAATGATATTGAAGTTCTCTTCCGATTTAGTGATTCTCTGATTCTATGATTCCGTAATGCAGGGTTCCTGTAAGAAAGTATTGTGATTATGTTGTTGGGTTGGTTCATGATCTATATTCAAGAGAAAATTAGCTATGTTTTTAAAATTTTTGCTTTGTTCTGTTAAAAAAATATTTTTTCAATTGACTGTGTCTCTTCTGCATTTAATTTACTAGGAATCATCTGGATCTCCTCTTTTGAGATTAGTTGATAAACTGGCACCAGACTGCATATATAGAATTGTTTGTGAAAAGAAATGAGGAATACTGCAACTAGCACACTGCTGTGGTCAAAATATATGAATAAGGATTAAAAAAAAAAATTATCTTTATCTTGTGATGCAAGCATGCATAGCAGTATCAAACTTCAAAGTAAAGAGAAGACAAAAAATAGGAACAAGATTGCGGTGTAAATACAGAAGGTTAGAATAGCGATTACAATGGGAACATAGGTGTGATTAATAGGCAAACACATGATATGAGAAAGACAAGGTGAACAAGGGCACAGTAGCCACACCATTTTCCCCAAAGAGTTGGTTGACAGCTCCTATGGAATGAAGTCAAAACAAGATCTGAAGTCTGCATCATAAGTTTTTTGACATTCTGAACCTGATTTAAATATTTTGCATTTGCCCCACAAAGAGATTCAGTGGCTGCTAAGAAAAATGTTTAAGTCTCCTACAGTTCAGGTAGAGAACTCTAAAATTCAACTTCATGAGGATGCTATAAGTAATTGTTAATACACTTGAAATTTCTGTTATTAGCTGTTGTACCTTTGCTAGAGGAAAATAAGGAAGAATTATCTGCTTTCTCATATGACAGGTAATATTTTGGAAATATTTTGCTTAGATATTTAGTATGTTGCAATTTTTCTTCAACTTTAAAATATGAATCTAAGGAAACTTAAAGCCTACTTACTGAATTTGTTGTGGTTTTGGAGTTGTTTTTTTTTTTAGGGAATAGAATGCACATATTCTTAGGAAACTATCATCATTAATTACACTACTCAGAGAAAATTTATGTCATGCTAGAAGAAAAAGCCCTTAGTTTATGTAATTTAAGAAGTAAAATGCTTTTGCTGATATATGTTATTTTCATTGGATAATTACTAGGAACTCCACTGTCAGTAAAGCACTTTTGCTGATAGTGGCTTGACCTAGATGGGGATTTCTGCACTGGTACATGCATTTCTTGAGTAGGCTGGGGATGAAAAACTGCTCTTTCAGTTTTAAAATAATTAGTTTCCTTCTATATATCTTCTATCAACTATTTGTGTCTTGACTGCATATACTATTTTACCTTTATGTGTATTATATGTTTTAATTGACAACAGTTTTAACTCTAAAGAGCTTTTTCAGAAGAAAATAAAAATGTTGTTCAAAATACTAATTATGAAATTTTCCATAATGGAATATTTCAAGCTGGTAGTCTACCTGTGTGTGCACATAGACATGTATGCATATATTTATATACACACACATACATGGAGATATATGTATATAAATATATATCTCTGTGTGTATATACAATAAAAAGTGTGGGTTTTTTTTGTCTTGTCTGCTGTGGTGCTTCATGAGAGTAAATGGTGTCTTAATCTGTTTTTAGACATAGATTTTCTGGGAAGGTAGTATCCACCTGAAAGCACACTTGCTCCCTTGTGTCTTAATTGAACTCGTTTCATTGTAAAAATGCATCAGATGAGACCTCATTTAAATTCTACACATTTTTAGCCTCTTTTATTAATTCCTGATGTGAGATAAAAACAAACGTTTAGCTACTATGAATTTCCTTTGGCATGCCAATATTCAGTATTCAGGTTATTTCAAAGTCCTTGGCCGTCCCTGGAATGTTTGATAGTTTTCTTCTTTCCCTACACACTTGTATCTAAATATGTCTTTTAAAAATATTGCAATTATCTATTGATCTTTTCTTACACCAAAGTTTGCTTGTAAAAGAAAACCTCTTTTCCTACCCTCCTGTATTACTTCAGTCCTTCTGGAACGCAATCCCTGATTTTCAGAAGAAGAGACTGTGTCACACATACATAAAATGTATGCAGAGCTTCCCTTTCCCTGTGGCTGTCAAGTCTCAGGTCAAATGGTCATCTGGCATTTGTGTGCTGTTGTGGAACCTCATTATTGCTGCACGTCTGCTCAGTAAGACAAAGGCACTGCCTGGCTGTGAACAGTTTAATGTGTTAAACAGGGTTCAGAGGGCTGCAAAGTGTGCTGCACAAAATGGAATGTATAAACTGGTACTTAGCTGTAGTACAGAAGTGTGCAATAAAATTCATAACGGTGAATTTTACTCAGTTTCAGAAAATGCGATGTGAGTTCAGGGACAAAGTCATGTCTGAGTACTTAGATAATAAGAACTCACTGAAACAGTTATGTGGAAAAACTCTTTTGAGGTTTCTTTTAAATTAATATTATAAGTATAGTAGAAAAAAGTAAGTTAATATTCTTTCTGTGTATTTTAATCTCTTTTATCTTCTTTCCTGACCATTAAGTTATAGTAGGTTTTTTCCTATAAATGTGGAAAAAAATTTCATCTGAATTCATCCTAAAATTTCAAAGTGAAAATGTGTTTGAGAAGACAAGTGCATATTTCTTCCTTAGTCAAGAGCTAAAATTTATATTTGAACTCTATCAGATTGGAGAAATACACTAGCTGGAATTCTAGATACTTGCAGTCCATCATACAAGTACACTAGGAGCCGAGTAGCATAATTTAGTTTTTCTATATGCATATTCTAAGCACTATGTACTAATGGATATGAATATAATTGAATATAATTTGGATTCTCTGTTATATTGGTCTTCCATATATTTTGTATTTGTTTTCACTGTTAGTTTTTTCTTTTAGCATCTGCCTTTAAATGATCTTCATTAATATCTGTTCGCTGTTGGAAGGATGATTTTCTTTTCTTTTTTAAAATTTTATTTATTTATGCATCTGTTTATGTCAGTGATAGAATAAAGTCTATAAATAATATGTTTGTGGTAATACCTTTTAAAGAACTCGGCACAGTGTCTTTTGTAAAAAATCTTTTCCTGCAGCAGGACACTGGAGATATCTGAAGGAGTACTGAGGGAGACAGAATCACAGCCTCTAAGACTGATCAAACAGTGGGACAGGTTATTCAGAGAAGTGGTGAGGTCTTCATCCTTGAGGACATTAAAAATCTGACTGGGAATCCTAGGGCTGTGGGTGCTGCCACTGCTTTGAGCAGTGGATTGCAGTGGGCAGTCTCCAGAGGTGCTGTCTAACTTTAAATATTCTGTGACTGCAACCTCAGCGAGCCAAGAAAATGGCAGTTTTGTCATGTCCACACTGCAGAGAGCTCTGTTTTCATGCTGAGGAAAATGCTAGTACACTCCCACCCTCTAACCAGAAAGGAGGAGAGTGGCCCAGGATGGACAGGAGAAGGGAGCTGGAGGAGCAGTGGCTGTACTTCTGGAATGCCAAAGTAACAACTGAATGTTCAAATCTCAGCTGCCTCTTTTCCACAGGTCTCTGTGGTTAAAATATTTTTAAAAGCTGACCTTATGGATCAGCAAGAGATGATCTTTATTATGACCCTCACTTCCCTAATCTACTTAGCCTTTTTCCTCTGGGAGCACTGAAAGGATAGCACACTATGTGCTGTATTTCTCTCTCTGAAAAATTCCCTTTACTTAGAGAGAAGATGAAATATTTCTGCTTTTCTTTCATCTTCTAACACCAGTATCTCTTTCTGCTTCTTTCATCCGTCAAAGTGTCTCTCTTCCTCCTAGAGTGCTTGAAAGAAAACACCTACCTCATTCAGTTATTATCTAATCTAGGGGCCCTTCCCTACTTCCAACATCCCCCCCCTTTCTTTTTCCACTTACCTCATTAGTGAACTCAGTCTCCACAGACTTTCCTACCCACTGTGAATGCTGCTGTTATCATTCTTGCCTAGTGGAGGGAAAAAAAACAAAAAAAACCCCAAGGATGCTATTCCTGCACTGGGAAGTACTCCAAATTATGGATTTCCTTAGCAAAACTCTTGGAACTCTATTTCACCTCCTTACCTCCCACACTGGGCACACTGAAAATCATTGTAAAATAAAAATTTTTAGAAGAAATAATCTCAGCCTAGACACAATGATAAAAACATGTTTTACTTACGTAAGTAAACTATGTCATATGTTCAAACTGTCTCTGTCACTGTCTTGCTACTGTAGCAGTTATTATTGATACTTTCCAAAAAACCTTGTGCTCATTTTTCTGTAACTTTATTTTTTTGTCTGAGACTCGCTTTCTCGTAGTCTTTCTGATGAAAGCAATATTCTTAGCATTGCCTTAAATAGCAGTATGTGATTTTAGATTATTCTTACTGTAGGCGGTGTCATGCATTTTAAAAAACACACTATTTTTTAAATGAAAATGCAAAATTCTCCCAGCACAGTGCAGTACAGATATTTGGGTTACAATTTGTACAGGCACATTACTTGAAGAAAACCCACCCTGGTGTAGTTTCAGAGGCAAACTGCAAGATCTTGTACTGAATCTCAAATAGGGTGTAAATGTATGAGTGGTACCCAATAGCCAGTGTTGCTTCTTGCACCCAAAATATACTTCTCCAAATCTGCTCAGTAGAACTTATTCCTGGAGGTTTGTCACCAACTCTGATGCTTAGAAGCTGTGTCCTATGTGTGCTGGTTTCTAGGAGCAGGCAGCTAGGTTACACCAAAGTACTGAGCAGTTCAGATGTATATTTTTGTCTCAAATGTTCTTGGTCTCTTCTCCCAGGCAGCTAGCAATAGCACAAGGGGAAGAAGCTTCAAGTTGTGCCAGATGAGGTCCAGGATGGATATTAGGAAAACAATTTTCACTGAAAGCATGGTTAAACTTTGGAAAAGGCTGTCCAAGCAAGTGGTGGAGTCACCATCCCTGGATGTGTTCAAGAATGTGGAACAGTGTCATGGTGGAATTATGTCAACAGTTGGAGTTAATAGTTTTGGAGGTCTTTTCCAACCCTAATTATTCTATGATTCATTCATAACCTGAGAGAAAGTAAGCAAACTTGGGTCTATAGTTTTTTGGAGCAGTTGCCTAGGAAGGAAGCATGGTTTTTGAATTATAACAAGTTAGATTGGAATACATAAATTGTGCATTGAGACAATGGACTTTCAAGGGTAACATGAAGTGGACTTAAGTTCTGCTTTCTGCACCATTTCTGGGGATGTTCTTTTCTATTTTCCATTGGCAAAACCACAATTATTCCAGTTCTCAGTGGTTCACAATTTTTCACTCAGTGTCATCCATTACAGTCAGTCTTTGTAAATCTGAACCATTATTCACACTTAATTTTCTTTAAGGTGGTGGGAAACAGAATATTACTGTTCTTCTCCAGTAATACTTTCTGTTGATTTAAATAATCTTAACATATCTATATTTTTTTCCCTTTCTTTTTTATTTTTCCACTACCCACCAAGTCTCAGTATCAAGCCTATTCTCTACTGATAGCTTTGAACAGTAGCTTTATCTGGGCAGTGGGGAATCTAGCTGTTCTTGCCTAATTGCAGTTTCATTTTTGAAAATAAAATTTTCAGTTTGTCCTGCTTTCTTACACATGCTGTCTGCTTGGGAGATAAATAAATTCCATTCTCTCTAGGGCTTATATAGTTGACTGGGCAGTTAATAATACTTTATCACTTTCCAACCTAAATATTTTCTCTGTAAGTCTTTGTTCCACCAGAAAGAGGAGGAGACATATTTAAAATTAATGAAAAGCATTAGAAAGATACTTTCTTGAAGTACAGGAAAATAAGGGGAGAAAAAAAAGAGACAGCTGTGTCTTAGGAAATGGAGCTCTCAGGTTCTAATAGAATAAAAAGTATTGAAGCCTAGTCCAGTTAATAAACCAATTAGGTTTCTAACAATTTAGTTTTCAATTTTGAAAGTGTTGTGAGTTTTAATGTTTCTGAATGTCTTTAATTAATTAAAAAATAGGATTATCAATTGAGAAGAGGTTGATCCCTTAATGGTGCAAAAAGAAAAATGTCTTTGTTTTTCTCAGAATTTCAAAATTTTCCAGATTTAGTTTAATAAAATCACGCCTTTTCAATATTGTTTATTGAGCAGCCACAAGAGCATGTGGATTCTTAACAGTGAAAGGATGACTCTGTGTTCAAAGATAATCTACATAGCTTTTTACAAAACAGGAAAATCACAATAAACTTCTTCATGCAAGTTGCTAAAACAATCTCATCAGGAAGAATTTGTATTGACATGGAAGGAATGAAGAGGGAAATTACAGAAATGAAGATGCACATCTAAATATATTGCAGTTTAAAACATTTCAATTTGCATGCAAATTGGATATTGAATAGAAAAATTATAAGAAAATTAACTTGTAAGTCCTTTTATAAATTAAGAGAATGTACAAAAAGCTGAAACACATGTTGCATGTGTCTCTGCTACTCTTTTGGCATATATAGTATGAATTTTTACTACCACTCTTCAATTAATAAAAGGTAAAAGAGTTTAGATTTAATTCCAATAGGACATATAATGCAGTACATCACAATATTATTGCAGGGCAGTTATTAACATTAATCATTATGTATATATTCTCCTTGATTTATAAGCAGAAAGATGAAAGGAAAAAAAATTAATTTGAGGAACAAGGTCAAATTAAAAAAAAATAAAATCTGCTTTCGGAAAAAAAATTCAGCTGTATAAATATTAATCACATTTAGTTTTAAACGTGTCTGCAAATTACAGTCGATAAATTACATTGCCACTGGAAATTACATAATGAGAGCTGTTATGCAAGGGAATGCCTGTGTTACTGTATTAAAAATGATACTGCACTCTGCCTACTTTTATCTGTCTATCATTAAAATTTATGTCTATTGGCCCAGCCACTCATAACAAACTCTCTTATTTTTGGATTAAATACTAATTTGTTATAGCAAACTGAGTGCTCCTATGCAGTCTTTTAAGTCTATTGGAAATTTTTATTTACAAGTGCTGAAAAATAATTGAACATAAAAATTATTAATCCCCTCCAGAGAAAGAAAATATTTTTAACATTTCTTCACAAAGTTGCTTTTTTTGATTATACATATGGTGGTCTTACTGATATCTAGAAGAAGCAGGCATGTGAGGAGGACAAAACCATTTCAAGTTGATTGGCAAGATTTCATTATGGGATTTCATTATGAGAGTGTTAGGTTCATTTGTAGTTAGCAAACTACCCAAAATATAAATTAATTTACTGTGGATTAATATTTGCAGCAACAATATGGCTTTTTTAACATGATCATCATGCTTTATATGAATGTCCAAACATCTATTTCTCCTTTAGGTCTTCTGTCTTTTGTCTTGTGGCTTTAATTACTTTGGACTACTCTTTAGTTGTCTGTGTTACAACTGTAATAAGAAGAAACACATTTATGAGGTTAAGTGAAGGGAAGAAACAATTAGAAAAACCCCATAACATTAATGATGATAAAAACCTTTTCCAAATATGCAGTCAACACTGATGTTGCAATAAAACGCAGCAGAATTTCAAACAGAGCTGGTTTTGCTGTTGGTTTTGCTGTTGGATGATTGAAGGTTACCAAACTGCATTGGGCAGCTTGTCTGGTGCAGCGTGTGTGGGTGTGCTCTTACCCAGAAACCTCCATAGAAGTGCCTGGGTCTCATTGTGCACCATCCTGGTAACTTTGATCTATGAACTAGAAGGAGAAGAGGAGGCAAAGTAGAGAAAACCCTGAGGTTTCCAATAGTAAATGTGAATTATAGAACTGTCAAGCGAGATTCCAAGAAAAAATGGGCAAGGAGATCTGAAAAATACATTCAACTGAAAACTAAGTGTGACATTATTACTTTTTTCTTTACATAAAACCAGAAAAAAGTGTGGTTTTCTTTTTATAAACATGCCTGGCTACATGCTATGAAGTTCTCATGAGAAGCTTGCACTTTCAAAAGGAACTCTGGCACAAATTATCTATTCTTCTCTATAGCTGACAAAACTAGCTGTAACAATACTGGAATACAAGCAAATAACACCTAAAATATGTAATGAGAAAGAAGAAACTGTAAACCAGAACTATGGATTGAATATTACTTCGGAGACTTGAAGGGTTATCTAATATTAAGGCGTATGGAAATACATACTTTTACATTTCATTAGCTATTTTCAAATACTCTACACACTCAACATTTCTTAAATGTTGATGAGACTTTTTTATGTGTTAGTCCTTCTAGTGATTGGATATTTGTTTGTATTTAATTTTTTATTTGTATTTAATTTTAAAGCAGTGACTAATTAGTAATTCTTGTAATATGTTATTGTCAAAATGTACCATGTTCATGAAGCAAATACATAAATTCGTTGTCATAAGGGTTCTTGTCTTAACATGGACTTATTTTTTGTGTTATTAAAGGATACTTTCCTGCTTAAAATTGTAACAGTACAAAATAAATGGATTGGTTCACTGTCATGGTAAGATAATGAATGCATTTTATCTTTCTGTAGTATGCCAGCAATAAAGTATGTAACACAGCGTGATGTTTGATATTTTCTAGCTATTTGTGCGGGTGGTATTGTTTTAAAACTAACTTAACACCTTTCAACAAAATATGTAGTAAATGCTCTTAACTCTTCTAGCTTGAAGTGTATTTGAAGTGTGTCTAATAGGAAGATTTTATGAGAATCTCATTGGACCTTAAAGTCCATTACTTAGGACCACTAACAATAACGGAAAACAGTAGAACTAAATCCAATATTCAGCACAACTAGTTTAGGATTTACTCCATCCAGATCCAAACATTTCTTAAGTTACTGCCTCTCAGATAATTCTGTCTTGGAAACATATATAATAATATACTGCAAGCAATGGAAATTAAACATACAAGTGGTCAAGCTTTCCTCCTGTTATGTCAGATATTTTATATCTTGCTTCATACAAAAACAACCAAACTTTTTTTTTTAACAAGAATTAGGTTTTGTAATTTTTATGTATTTATCAAAATGAAACAAAAAGTTACCAAGGGTAGAATAGGTTGTGAGCCTTTTAGGGAACATTATTGGTACTTTTATGCTTGACTGTGCAACTAGAAAATCAAAATTCTTTCTAAATAGAATGAGACTATAATAATAGCTTTTAATACTTCCATTAGTACCTATATATTCTAAAAACTTTTTCTTCTCTAAAAGATAAACAAAAGTAAGCAGCAAAATAAAACAACAAGCATTTCTGCATAGGTCAATGTATCATAACTATCTATGTATAAATATAAAACATGGTTAAATGTATGAAAGGATCATCATCAACTTTTAACCAAAAAAAAAAAAAATTAAGTTCTGTAGGGGAAACTGACAGGAAGAAATACAGAATTCTGCTCTGGAACCTCTTACTGTGAATTCATCCATAGCAAGGTAGTGCAGGAGTCATGGTTTCACCCCAACCACCAGCTAAGGTCCACATGGCCACTTTACTCATTTCTGCCTGGTGCAGTGGAGGAGTGAAATGAAAGAGCAAAAAGTGAGAAAACTTATGAGATGACATAAAGTTTAATAGGGAAAGCACCCACCACTTCCCATTGATAGGCACATTTTTAGCCATTTCAGAATTTAAAATTTTGAAGATGATATTTTTGGATGACAACTGGCCAGAAGAACCAATTCTTAGGTGTAATTTTGATTAAAGGTTCTATTCATATTACAGGAATCAAAAGTTATTTATAATATTATAAGGAGGCTTCAATTCTGGTATATGTGACGAGGTGCATATTTTCCTTCAAAATTATGCAATTCTTGTTGATTCTTAATTGGTATTATTTTCTTCTGGATCCTGCCTAGCAAGAGACATCAACTCAGCATTTTGGGAGGAGGTTTAGCTCTGCATGAAATAAATATTGTCATCTCTTTATTCTTATAAACAAATGGCTAAATTATAGATGGGGATAGCATGGATCCCAACTACTTGATCCCAACTACATGAGCCAGGGCTCATGATTACTGAGGAGAAATGAATGGCCCATGGTGAAAAAGGCACTTCAGGTTCTACTGCCTACACCTACAATGTCTGGTGTTGGTGCTTTAAAGCAGGAACCCATATCCAACATATCCACCTAGGAGAAGACACATGATGTCTCTTGCAGTTAGTATAGTGGCAGATTATATTGCAAGAGCTGTGTATTATACCTTAGAGTAGCAAGTTTGCCTCTGTGTGTTTCTTCTCATAGCATTATCTTTATACTGTTTTTTCCTAGTAAACTGTGTGAAAAGGAATGTAAAAATTCTGGGCACCTCAGTTATGGGGACTAGGGAGCCCTACCTAGCTCTGTGCCATGGAGGTCTCCACTTCTCAGAGAAAGGATAATTAATTTGCAGGAGTCTTGCCAGGATTTTGAAGGAAGAAGGGAGTCATTACTGTACAACAATGATATTTCAAAGGCAGTAGGGTCTTATATGCATGAGTTTGTCTGCTAAGTGGACATCACCAAAATGAATTGACGCATCAACCTGACTCAAAATTTCATTCCAAAGCAGTACAATACTCTTAAAGTTTAAGAAATAGAATTCAGTGAACGTAAATACCATTTCAACACTGTTTATAAAAATAAAAATTTCTGGGTTTATGCATTACTTGGAGATGATTACACTTTATCTTTGTCAGATCTGTTGTATGTTGTAATTATGAAGATAGAGATTCAAACGACATTTGACTTCTGTAAAGCTGTTTCCAGGAGAAATGCTATTTCCCTTCTCTCAGTGACTGTCTGCTTTTGGTCTTAGTCTCAACTACCTCCACATTCTGTCTGCCCTTAGTTTGAGGCTCTGCAAATCCTTTATTCCTTCTCTCTTTCAGTGTCACTTCTCCTACAGAAAGCAAGATCTGAGGATCTGTGCCTTTCTTGTGCTTCATCTCTCCTCTATATCTCACATCAGACTGTTCCAGATGAACGTCGCATCTGTCTCACATTCATCATGCTTCCAAGAAAGAGTTTATCCACCTCTAAAGAAAACTAAAACTCCTTTGCTTCCTCCACCCCTTTTCACAACTTTCAGGATTCAGTTAAATAAATGAAAAAAAAAAAAAAGAGAAATATTTCCATGAAAATATTATTGAACTCTTCACGCTAAAATAACAGTGGGGCCTCCCTTTCTTCTCTTGTTAGGTCTTCTCTTTTGAGTGATTAACATTCCAATGAAATACATTCAAAAGCAGTGCAGAAACCCTTTTAAGCATTCTACAGTTACTTTTGACCTATGTCTGAATCCTTGGCAGCAGTCAGGTGTTTGAGTCAGTCAGATGTATGAAAGAAATGGTTTTTTTCCTCTGCAGGAAGACACTTGAAGTTTCAAGCAAAAATATGCAGCTTGGCACTTCCAGTAGTGCTATGGCATTAATGAGAAAAAGATCATATTTCTATGTCAATTTTTTGTATAGTATTAAGGTGTATTTTTTTTTCCTTTTCTGATTGATATTTAATTTATGGCTGCTCTAGATGCTCTGATTTCATGGTTCTGTCATCATGTTGTGATATAAATATCTAGTCCTGTACAGAAGATTAGGTCATGTGCCAGTGTTACAATCTCTCAACTACTTCATGAAGGAAGACTGTGTTACTTCCTAAGACAAGGACCCTCCTAAGAGGTTCATCTTTCACAATTTTTTATTATTCTTAGCATATGTTCCACACAATTATTCAGATGTCTATGAAAAGAGAGGCTCACTTCCCCATAGTTTTTTATAACCATTTATAACATTATTATCTAAAAAATGGAGGTTTATGCCTCTTATTTTCAGTTATCTTTTCCTCTGTGACATAGCTGAAAACACATTCCATTATCTCTAGATCTCCTCCCTTATCTTTTTGTCTAATAACAAGAAACAACTCCATATACATGAGAAGAGTCTTATCTTTCCCAAATAAGAATATTATAGAAGGAGGCTACTTAAATCAGGTACTAGTAGTTTTTCCACGGGAAATTTTGTTTCATTTTGTAACCTGACTTTAGAATTTTTCCCAATATTTTCAGTACTTTTCTTTTTTTTACAGAATTTATTCTGTTGTGTCCTATTACCTGTCACTACATCATGGAATTAAATGCAACCACATTCTTCTCAGTAACATTTTTATCACTTTATTTTTGCCTCTGTTTATTTTGGGGACTCCCAAGTAATTCAGTAGCTGATTCTGCGACTTGAATTTCATAAGAAGGCTGCTCTTACTTCACTGTGAATTATGCTGTACAATGCAGAATTGGTTGTAAAATACATTGGCATTCCATCTACAAAATGAGATGAAAGTTTTGTAATGGGAAGTAATGCTACAGAGAGACCTGGAATGCACCTTAATGTCTAGCAACAGAAACACATTTACTGCTGATAGGGTTGCAAAAGGCAATAGTAAGGCAAAATTTCTGTTTAAACGGAAAAATTCAACCAGTGCTTGTGTCACAATCAATCTGATTCAAGCTCCTTTACAGTATTTATTTATTTATTCTTCCTTTGAAAGTAATTTTTCAGGTTTCATCTGTAAATAATAATGACTTGTGAGGCCTTATTTTATGACAAGAGTATTTGAAGGCTTCTAATGCAGTTGCTGGGAATAAAGTGAACTACCAACAGAGGGAGCAATGCACTGGAGCCATTCATATTACCAGTAATCCATCAGTAAAGCTTTGCTTATTTGGGAGGAGAGCTAAAAAAGCCAGCCTTAGAAAGGGTAGAAAGAAGGATGAATGGAGATATGATGATATATGATTCACTAACATAGAATCATAGAATGATTTGTGTT
This sequence comes from Ammospiza nelsoni, assembly GCF_027579445.1. NCBI lineage: Eukaryota > Metazoa > Chordata > Aves > Passeriformes > Passerellidae > Ammospiza > Ammospiza nelsoni. The sequence continues at coordinate 112,803,379 of NC_080633.1, forward strand.
GGAAGGGACCTTAAAGATCATCTGTTTCCAACTCCCTGCCATGGGCAGGGCCATCTTTCAATAGACCAGGTTGCTTAGAGCTGAATCTAATCTCGTTTTAAACACTTCCAGGGATGGGGCATACATAAGTTCTCTTTTAACAATTTTAACAATTTCTATTAATCTAGGGTGCTATTTTCTCCCCTTTATATTACAGTGGATTTACAAGCTACATTTTTTTCCTGGCATATTTTATAGTTCTAAATAATGTTAACCATATTCTAATAGAATTTGGAGCTTATCCTCTTCTGTTCTCTTCAGTAGTAAATAAAAAGAAAACAAAAATAAGGCATAAAGGCCATCATTTTATGTCAAGACCATCTGCTACATAATTTTGAATTTACTCCCTCTTACTGTCATTTCATTCAAAGAGTGTAGCAGATGGTGTGGAACCATCACATAAAGTACCTTAGTCTTCTTTTGTTTACAGGTATTCCAAAAAATCTGTCTATAGATCACTGTTAACTAGATACTCTGTAGGAAACCAATAAAGGTAGGTGACTATAATTAACAATTAATGACTCACGTCCTGATGTCTTCACTTATTTTAAATTATAGAGCATTAACCAGTGGGAAATCCTCCCTGAAGCCTTACCAGAGCAAGGAATGACTAAAAAGACCATTAAAGTTTCAGAAATTTCTCTAATAAACTATTATTACATGCACTTTCTGCTAATGCTGTGCGAAATCATCTCTTTTAGAAACAAAAAACATTCTTAAGTTTAGTTTCATGTAAGTCTACATGTCTCCAGTTACCTTTGTGTGAAAGGATCTGCAAATAAATGCAGTGGCAGGAGCAGCCACTGGAGAAAGGAACTATAAAAGACGACATGGAATATTGACTGCACATTCTCCTTGAGACTTTGTCCTCTGATGTTTTAATGAGAAAGTTATTCTGAAGTTGTGTGTGCTACATAGCTCTTGGCATGGTACTTAAACGCCTCAGTCAGAAAACCATAATCAATTAAGAGGGAGTGAAAGAAAACAAATTATTCACAATGAGATTCAGAGCTGCAAAATTAGTCCCTGGTCTTAGCCATTTTTTTCAGGCAGAGCTCATCTCAGTACAGAGTGATCTTCAGAAGACAAACCAGGCAGTGTCCGTGGCTGTAGGTGGGTGTCAAGAATGCCTCAGAAGGATTTCTGTTAACACAGAGTGGGAGATAACATCAAATGTCATTTGTGTTTAGGTAAATCTACATCAGCTCAAATTTTGACTCAAGATTTCTTATGGTTTATGCAGAATAATTGTGTGAGCACAATAAGCAGGGTAGGTCTTGCAGGGATTATGTTTTTAGTACTGCTGAATTGCAAACAAATACAAAAGCAGGAAACAGTAGCTGAAATAAGTGATGAAAATAACCTCTAAACCAAGAGGAAATTTAATTTCACTGTTTAGTCTGTTTTGCTTAAATGTGGTTAGTAACAACAGCTGGGATACCATTAAAAGAAGTGTGATATAGTTACATTTTTTCCTAATTAAAATATTTTAATCACTTTTTTACTAAGAATTTTTTATGAATTTTTTTACTTTGATTATACTCTAGTATGGAGACATTTTACTCGTCTTTGTGAGCAAAATAACAAATGTTAGTAGAGAATTTAAACTGTAAGATTGAACACACTAATAAATTCCATCAAAAGTCTGTACACAAACTCATTTTTATTAATGTGCTATAGCTTGAGTATGTAGAAATATAAGCTTCCAAAAAAAATGGCCATGGGATATTACTGGAGGATCAGACTCTAAGGCTAACGTGTTTGGTTGTTTAATGTGAATTTTAATGGATTTTAAAAGTATAGTTTGTTTCTTGTTTTTCATTTTTTTTTTTTTTTTGAGAAAATAACAGATGCATGGAACTTTAGGCTGTCTACTAGACTGCAAGAGACGACCTGTAAATATGAAAGTAAATTAGAGAATTAAGACTTGTCTTTGTAGCTTTTGTGTGAGCATTGGTCTCAGAGGGAGAAGTTTCTGATAACTTACTCTATTTTGACATTTACAAAAAAGCCACCAAAGACACATGACGGAGAAAAATGCCAGCAACAACCTGTGATGAGGGCACAGCACAAGAAAGGTAGGACATCTGTTAAGTGTGCATTGCTTTTCATTCTTAGATCAAGCAAGCTGACAAAAAGAAATAGATGCTTTCATACCCATAAGATGATAGGTTTCTTTTATCACGTAAGATCAACTTGGAAGTTAAAGCAGATTTTTCTGTTGACTTGAAGCACAGACAGAATTTTCTTTGCTTGTGTTTATGCTGTAGAGATGTAAAATCAAGGAATGGTTTTAAAGAAAATATTCAAGTAAAATCTAAGAGGATGCTGAGCTCATAGGGACAGGAAAAGTATTGGAATAATTTCAAGGATTTTAAGCCTGTTGTAGACTCTATGTTTTTGCCTATGTTTTCCTTTTAGAAAATAACTTGCAGCTAGAAGAAAAGTTAGTCTGCAGGTTTTTGCTAGTAAAAAAATCTCCTGTGTTTCAGAGACCGAAATTGAGTCAAATACATTAAAATTATTTAATTATGCAAAGTTTCTTTGTACAGGATGTTCTTTTGAGAACCCTAATAGTTAGCTGCTTAGAAAAGCTTAAGACATTTTTTGTCCTACAGGATGTGACTAAATCACTCCTTCTACATTTCTTTTTTTGATCTTCATGTGACATTTATTTCTTTTAATGTTTCTACTTGTCATTCTGCTGCTCATTTGCTTTTGTAATACCCAATTTTACAGACAGATGATTAAAATTCTGTTTATTATACAAGCAGGACTTCTATACTCCACATGGAAGTCAGATAGAAAATGCGTTTGATGACTAATGGTATGTCTGTGCAATCTTGTTATTTTGAAATAACAGCATCCTATTGCAGAAAAAGTAATGAAATCAACTTAATAGACCAGGTTCTGTTAAAATAAACAAAAATGCCGGTAGGGAATTTCTGTCCTGTTTTGAGGCAAGATTGTTTAAAGAATTCTGCTGTTCTCACTTTTAAATTAATTTTGCACTCCTAAATTAATTAGAAGTTTGATTCCTGAATGCATATATTACCGCCCTCAGCTACTTCAGGAAACTCTTATACACTGGTTTTTAAGCACAGTGTATAAATGATGATGCTGTTAGGCAGAATGAGTAGTGCTGACTTGTTTTTTATAATTTCAGAATTTCCCTTTCTTATAAATGTGTGATAAAATGTTATAAAACATACACTTCAAAGTCGTACAGCTTGCTATGCTCATCTGACCCAATTGTTCAGACTGACCAGGCTATATTATTAGCACACAGAAAAGAGTATTCTTGATCAATAACATCATCCTCCCTATATGTAAGACAAAAAGATACTAAAGATAGCATATAGTCACGACTACACTACTTTATATTTGTAGATAGTAAGTATCTGGTTCTTGAAATGCAGTTTTAAACCAGTAAATACAGTTTTGTGTATCAAAAAGAATCTGTTTGCTGATAAGAATTTTGTTTTTCTATGTGGCTTGCATTATTTTTAATGTACAGCTTCTTCTCTGAAAGGCATTCTCATCTGACTGGCATTAAAACATCCACCTAAAAAAGCACAAAGATCTTTTTTATAAAAATTTTCTATCTCAAAGGTTAAGAGAGTGAAGACAGCATCCTAATACGGTAATTTCTTTAAAAGTGTTTAAAAGGCTTCTTTGGTGATTTAAGCTGTCTCTAGTGACGGAATATGTAGGTGGAAGATAACAAAATCTACAATTATAAAAAAGATCTTCTTAAAAACCCCTAAGACAGATCAAATCTCTTATCTCTTAAATTTTGACTGATATTATTTATATTTTTCAGGACTTAGTAGTTAGGGCTATACGCCAAGTACATACTTAACTTTTTAAAACAGAAGCTAGTTCCTTAAGTCCCACATTAAGAGCCAACTCATTGCAAGAATTTAACATTCTTTACATTGGATCCTGCAGCTAGAAGTCATCCTAATGCCACTTTCTGTCTGCCTGGGAAAGAGGAAATCCCCCACTATCTCTACCCCCACTATCTACCCCTGTCAGAAGCAGAGTACAAGAGACAGCACTTTGTACTGCTCTATCACTCATCCTGGGCAGACATGAGAGCAGTTGAGGCTTTACTTCAACACAATTATAAATATATTTTAGAAGTTTTCCATTGGTTCTACCAGCAGTTTTGGAGAGTACTTTCCACCAGAGGAGTACCTAATTTTTAATGCAAAAACTGCTATTGTTTTAGAAAAATAAGTGCAACTGTTGATTCTCATTTCTTCATGAAATATAAAAGTAATTACTGTTTATGATGAGAGTAAAGAATTTCACTACAGATGCTTTTCTGCCTGTACATCTTAAGACAAAGTGGCCTCCTTTTATTGTTTATTTTTAATAAAAAGCCTTCTTCTGATTAAATAAGTCAGCTGGTGTAACAAATTGCATTAAGCTGAGTTTTTTGGAAGTAACAATTTCCTCACTGTATCCTCCTGTTAGATGCTACTACTGTCAGACCTATGTTTGGATGTTGTGAATGTTCATGTTTAGCAAAAATCAGCACAGCCTTGGAAAGGAAGGTGTGATCAGAGTTTGCCTTTTGGGGGTGAAGCCAGGTAATTTGAAGAACATTTAAATTGTGACTTAAAAATGTTTTTGTGTGACTTAAAAATGTTTTTCTTCAAAGGCAGGAAAATGGAGTAGCTTTCAAGTATTGAAAAACACTCCCAACTCTTTTCTCAATGAGACTTTCACTTCATTCTAATGCACTTGGACTAGAATGAGCATTGCCAAACATTAGGTATTTATTCCACTTATTATAATCTAAGCTTAACCTAGAGAGAGCATATTGAGATGCTATAATAAATTTCACTCTAAAGAAGTGAAAGAGAAATCATAACACTGAGTTTTAACATGCTTTGATTGCTTAACTTTTCCAGCAAAATCTATGCTAAAATCTCAGGGACAAGAGGAAATGGCCTTAAGCTGAGGCAGAGGATACTGAGATTAGACATTCGAAAAAATTTCTTCACTCTTAGGGTGGTCAGGCATTGGAATAGGTTGCCCAGGGAGATGGTGGAGTTACCATCTCTGGAGGTGTTTAAGACACATCTGAATCTGGAGCTGTGTGGTGTGCTTCAGTGGTTTAGAGGTTAAAGTGACAGTGCTGATTTGATGATTGGACTGGATGATCTTGAAGGCTCCTTCCAACCTTGATGCTTCTATGATTTTATTCCTTTTGGTAAATTATTTCATCTGGGAAGAAATAATGGCAACCCTCCTTACTGCATAGAAATACTTGCAAAGATTTGAGTTAAAAAATTTATTTTTACTCAGGTAATTCATCACTAGATTCGTTATGAGGGAGTGATAGAAAAGTGATAGTGAATTATAGGGACTATTTTTGCCTGTTCTTACTTTCATTTTCATCATAAAGCAAGTGCAAATATATATTTTTAGTACAAATACTGCAAGCATTTTTAGTCATATACTACTAGTATGTACTTCAATTCATACTGCTTGGTTTGAAAGTGTAAAATATTCATGGTGCCTGCAGATGTTTCTTTTCAGAGCTTCCCTTTGCTGTGTATTAGTAAAACTTAAACATGTTACTAAATTAAAAATGTTAAATATACTCTTACGTGCTGTTGTATGTTAAAATGTTAAATATGTTATTAAACTTGAACCCTTCTATGTAGAGTTAACATGCTCTGTCAGTGCTGGTAGATTATGTAGTCCTTTTTGATTAATTTAAGTTTAGTTAGATAAATTGAGTTTAAAATTTTAGGAATAAGCATGCTGTCATGTTCCCATTTTGGCAAAGTGAGTAGAGATAAAAACATACTCAAAGTATTTCTTTTTCATAATATGAGACTGCCTACACTAAAGGCAGGAGGGAGTAAATATGCATGGCTCTCTGAAAGAAAAATCTGTCTTCATCTGGCATTTACAATGAATCTTATAACTTCACTCTAGAAAATAATTACCTACATTAAGTTTGTGTGGCATTAAGTTTGATATAGGTTTAAATAGAGGTAACCATGAAGAAACTAATCTAGTGCCTATTAAGAGTTCAATCCTCTAGTCAGTTCAGTTCATTGAGGTGATCTGCAAAATCAGGCTCATCTGACATTTCTGGCCACTAGTTCTCAAGATCTTGAGATCTTGACTTAGCTTTTTCAGAAGATTATGTTTTCTACTAAATTGCAGAGTTTTGCAATTAAAACCTTACACTGAATATGTGCAGTAAGGTTTTCACTGTAGTGGTTTTCCAAAGAAGAACAGATGAATTGAGCAATTTTTAAATTTTAAGCTATATGACTTCTTTAAAATCTCACTTTTTGGATCAGGGACAGAAGCTGATTATCATTTGTGTATGCTGGCTGCAGATACTAGAGAAGGCCAAAAATATATCACAGAAGTATTCAATTGAAAAACATAGGTGACACAATTCTATTTATTAAAAATGGATTAATATTAACATTTTATTAGAAATGGATGTACCACAGAACAAAACATCTGGGAAAGCATGCTCAGTTCCTTGATCAGCTGTTTCATGCAAGAGAAGGAACAGAATAAATTGAAGATGTTTAGAAAGCATCATCACAGACATAATTCTTGAATTCCAATTCACCTAAACCCAAATGTGTCAATGTATATTATTCAGAAAAGCTCAGTTAAAATAAATTTATTTTATTACTCTGTAAAAAACTGAAAAAGTTCATGATGATTCCAAGTCTTGAGAAAGCTTTTTTCTTTTCAGAAACATAAAAGACAAAATTGATACTTCAGAAATGACAATGCAGACTCTTTTTTGTGATTTTTTCCTTTCATACATTTTAAAAACAAACAAACAGCATTTGCACATAAAGTGTTAAATAATTTTGACAGCAGGTATATTTCAGAGTAAATGGAGAACTGGGGAATTGTTAGGGAGAATGGGTGATCACCAGGGAAGAGAAGAGAGTAACAGTGACGGATACAAGCTGGTGTGTTAGCAGGAATAAATGTGACCAGACTTGGGTAACTGCCAGGACTGTGATTGCTGCAAAGCCCCATGCGCAAGGAACAAATGGCAGGAGGAGGTTCATTACTCACTTCTTCACACCTTAAGTAAAAAAATAATCAACAACTCTGAAGAAGTTTTGGGTGACTTATCTATTAACTACTTCCAGTTTACAAAGCAAGTGGCAGCATGATTTTTATCCTAGTAGGCATTACGGATAATCTAAGCAGTAAAACAGACAGGATATTTCCTCAAAAGGACTCTCACTTTGAGTCCATTTGCATTGTTGCATACAAAAGAGCCTAATTATATGTAAGAAGAAAAAATAGTAAGCATTCTAATCACATCTGCAGGAAATATGTGTTTTGAAGTCTCCCTTTATGTTGTACATATTTGTGTAATAGCATGTTCAGCGCTAGTGGAATATCCTACATCAAGAATTATAAAAACTTTTGACTTAGAGTTGCTCTTATATCATCTATATGCATAGAAGGGGTCATAAATGATGTTTGCAGGGTTCTTTTGCTGTGACTATGTAAAACTTGTTTTAGTAGTTATATTATTTTGGTTATGCTTATGTTTCCACACTGTTGTTGAAATAAAGTACAGAGTAAGAGAATTATGCGTTTCTTGGGGTCCTGGCTCACAGAAACATTCCTGATCAGGATGGCATTGCAGTTCCCTTGAAAATGATCCATATTTATGGGCTTTAACTGTATGGCAGGATTGTTTAAAGATACAAATTGAAATATCATTCCCTCTAGTCTAAAACAAGCTAATATTACTCCTTGCACAACTAATAGAGAATGAAGCAGTATGTGAATCAGAACATCTTTGGAATTTGTATGAATTTGTGTTCCTGTGTGTATTCTGACCACTGTATTTTGGTGGAAGTGTTAAATAATTTAAGTGCAAGAATCAAAACATAGAAGTAACTCACCTATAATTTTTTTATAATTATTAACATGCAGGTAGTGGATTGCTTAATTTGGAATGCATCTAGAATATCTAATTTCTTTGTTTGTTTGTTTGTTTTCTGAAAGAGATGAGTGCTGGCACCAATATAGCAACACAATTTGAAAGGCTCTGTTTTATCACACTGAGACATGTAAATGGAAACAACCAAGCAGCAGGTCACAGAAGAGCAAAAATTTCCCAAACAATTCCCATGAAGACAGAAAGCCAAATCTTTTTTTCAGTAGATGTTAATTTCCACTCTGTAATATTTTAATTTACATTCTATAGTATTTACTAGAATATGTTTCTAGGCCTAGGTTTTTCATAGTTTTGAAATCACTGCAATCCTATATCAATTACTAATGTATTAGAAAAAGAGACAGATGCTTTAGTGTATTAATTTACATTTATGCAGAACAGAAAATTCATCCTGCAAATAATGAAAAATACATTAGTTAAATGGATGCTGGCTGTGGCTCATGAAGGTCCTAGGAAGGACAATTCTTTGAGGCTGAAAAGAAATTTTTAGACACATATGTCAATTGTAAGATTTTTTGGGCACAGGAGAAGCAAATCCTAAGGTCACAGTTTCAATTTTGGTCAGTATAGTAGATTTTTGCCTCAAGGAACAGTGGAATAGGTTTCTTATGGCAGCCCTGTAGGGGTGCCTCCGTTGCATCAGAGATACATGTCTGAAGCAAAACTCTTGATGCCAACAACAAAAGCTGCTATGCTTTGTATGAGTGTGGCAGGGCAGTGCTCAAACTGGATTTCCTTTGGATAAAATTTGACTGGAAACTAGATTCCATCTTTTATTGATTGTTCAGTTCATCAGATTTTCACTAGTCCAGTGCTAGACTTTGGTACAGAAATTTGGAGCATGTTTAATGCCATCACATTCTCAGCACAACCCCAGACATTCTCCTGGCAAACATTTGCCCAGGCAGGTGTAGCCATATTGTGTCTAGATTTTCACTTGTGTTGAGTGCCCACTATCTGCAATAAAAAAAAGCTTGATCCAAATGGAGAAACTCCTTCTTTGTATCTAGAAAGTCTTTAATTTCTTAAACATTCAATTATTTCCTGTTACAAAACCCTGGAATTTAATGACATAGTGCCAAAGGGCACAGAACAGCAAGACATCTTTTAACTTTGGGTATTGATTTCATGTGAAGCATAAATCAGGTTTTTAGATTTGTTTAAAGCAAAAGTTGTAGTTCAGCAGTAGGCAAAAAACCCACAACACGTGAAAAAACCCAAGCCAACCAACCAACCAAAAATGAAACAAAACAAAACAAATCCCAAATCCACAACAAAACCAAAGTAAAAGCCCAGTCCTGCTTTGATGAAAGCTAACCTCCAAAGGAAAACAATTTAATCTTGTGACCTCCTGTTTTATAACAACTTAGTCAGGAAGGAAGTATCGGGTGAGAGGTTATTGAGTTATATTTGCTGCTTGAATCTTGTTTTTTACCTTGAAATCTGAAAAGGGAGAAAAAAAAAAAATAAAGGAGAAGTAGTAGAAAAGTTGAGTTCAAAATGAGGGGTGAGGCAGTCTGCACAGGAAATCGCATCCTAACACTTTGAACAGAAGTAGGGTCTGACCTAAGCACAGGTCTTGTTGGCAAGGTGTAACTAAAGAGAGGGCTGCTTAATTCTAAGAGGATGACACAAGTCAGGCTTCTCTCTGCCCACTCACTTAGGCAAACACAAAGGACATCTCATGGAATGATTGAAAATTGAATTGTTTGAAGCCTCCTTTGCACACCCACTTTATTGATTTTTTTTTTAATTGTTAAAAGCATTTTATACTAGTAGGTCTGCATTATGCCAGCAAGAATAAGAATGTAACCTAGGACCTTTACATATTAAACCCGAACTTTTAAAACTTTTTTATTTTTAAGGTTGCTATTTTCCTTTGATATGACATATTTGGAAATACTATATATTTCCTAATTGCCAGATCTACCAGTATTTTACCTCAAAATGCCCTAATTCAATTCCAGCATTAGCCATTTACTGTAATGGAGAAGCTTGTTGAACCCCACCCTACATTAGTTATCGAATTGTGCGGCTAGCAACATTCCCTGTGGGTTGATCTAACCTTTATTGCTTTAGGTACTTAAATAATAATATAGTAGTGACTGCATTAATCTGAACCCTTTTTTTTTAAATTTCCAGTCCATATGAATGGTTTAGTTATGGTTCCAAATCTGTCTTGAAGTGATAGGCAATGAAAAGAAACGGAAAAGTTTTATAAAGGTCTTGTTAAGGCATGCTGAACAAAACCTAGTGTCGTTAGCAAGTGAGAAAGCCCTATAAGCATAAGTAATCCCAGTTCAAACAACTCCCCAAGATCCACCTAGATAATGAAGGTTTAACAACTGACTGCACATGAAGTTGAAAAGCAATGTTCTATTCTCTTTAACTCAATGTTCTGTGTAACTGCTTTGTGTTTCTCATCAATAATGCAGCCAGTTGCAGCTGTCTTCATGTTCCACCAAGCTCAACTATAAATTCATTTAAGTTTCTACGCTCTTTTTTATTCATACTTCTTACCTAGAACAATTAATTCATTCAGTTTGAATTGCTTCTTTTGCAAAAATCCTTGTCTTTGCCAGTGAAATATGTCTTATTTTTTACATTTTCATTAAGAAGCAAAAAATTAAACAACAATAACAACAACAAAAACGCCATAAATCCCAGAAAAACAAGAAGAATGCCTAAAGAGATGCAGGGAACCTGACATTTACAAATTGTGGAATGAAGGGGCTCAATAATACAGTTTTTATGATGAAGCCAAGAGTCAGAGAGGTGCAAATGAATGGTTTGCAAATTTTCTTGAGTTTAAATGAAATATTTAGAGAAAGATTACCCTGTGAATCATTACTTTGACACATACTGATTCCCCAATCACTCTTCATTCTTTCAGAGCACTTTATTTATGTATCATTCAAGTACCCTTTAACTGTTGCTAAAGTATCATTCAAAACTTATTTGTAGTTAAAAGCAGTCATTTAAATAGTGTAAAACATAGCTACCACGACCAGAGCTAATAATGGGAAATTTAGCATTTAGCAATGAAAAAAGAAATGCATTCTGATTCTTAGAAATCAACCTGGATTCTGCTGCAATTATAATCTAGCCTATTGAACAAAAATGAAGTTTTCTTATACAGGGAAAAAGAAAAAAAATCACCACAGGCTTTACAGAAGTCCCCTACAAAGAGATACGGAGTGGTTACCAAAAATATGGCAGTATTTGTGGGTTTACTAAAGCTCCCACTCAATCTCAATACCAACACTCAGGTACAGACTGCTTTGAAGTAAGGGACTCAGAGTCCTGAGGTCTCTTTCTTCTGCCCCAGCTTCATCCACTCTTTACTAATGTAGAGTTTTATCTTTCCTGAATGTTTCTGACAAAGACTTTCCAAGATCTTATCATTCCAAAAAAAAAAAAAAAAAAATTTGAGAATTCTATTTTTCCTATAATCCATCTTTTTTTCCCTCACCTTTTTAGGTCAGTTCCTCTTTCTCCAGCTCAAGCCAATCACCGCCTGCTCACCCAGAAAAGACGCAACCTACCTCAAAGCTCTTCACCTCTGTTGCTTCTACAACAGTCCTTGTACCTCATGAAATTATTTTATACAGAAGCTCTTGACAGCTCCAGCCAAGTTTTTCTAATCCCGTTCTATTTTACCTTTTCATTTAAATGCTGGCATTGTATTCTTGGAAGATGAATGCTTTCTTCTCTTCTACCACCTCTTCAGAGACATATCTCTGACTTCTGTTTCTGAGAGGGATGGAAAAAATTTAAGGAATATCCGTAGTGTTTCTGAAGGAAATCAAGAGGGAATAAACATCCAAGAAACATCCATAGCCTAAAATTTTGAGCAATAATCAAAATATTTTGTGAGAACAAAATACTCCTGATTTGAAATGCTGTCTTGGCCCATTTCTTACTTATTACATGAGTTCTCTGGCCTCAGGAGAAATTTATTAAATAATAAATACTTACCTACCCAAGGTACTAGGCCATCTATAATGATTTCTCTTTTAATTTTTGCACAGGAGAGAGAAGTGCATGTACTTTATCTGATTACAAGCAAGATATTTAATTATTTTGTTATATTTATGGGTATTACTTCACTACCTTACATGAAGATTCAATAAAGGAGAGAACGTGAAAGAGTAGCTGTTACATGGCTTTGCAAGGGTTCCTCAGGGTGAGAGAGATGGACGAGAATCTTGGCTTCATGACCAGAAGGCTGGGTTTATTATTTTATGATATAATACATTCAGACTATACTAAAAGGAATAGAGAGAAAACTTCAGAGGCTGCTATCTTAAGAATAGAATAGGAAAGAATCCACAAGAGAGCGCTCCCTGATTCTGTCCCAGAGAAAGCTCAGTCTCTGATTGGCCCTTAATTGTAAACATGGAACATGGGCCAATCACAGGTGCACCTGTTGCATTTCACAGCAGCAGATAATTATTCTTTACATTCTCTTTCTGGGGCCTCAGCTTCCCAGAAGGGGAAAAATCCTAAAGAAAGGATTTTTATGAAAAGATGTCTGTGACAAGTAGGTGTTGCAAATTTGGTTATAAGTCACAAAGGTGGTTTCTTGTGCCTCCTATGACTATGCTGATAACTTTTTCCTGAAACAGGCCAGGGGCCAGGAGGTGAGGAACCCAGGCTTTTAATATCATGCTGAAAGAGCCCTACCCTCTAAAGGGATACCTGGATCTTCATGGCTGGAGAAAATGTCAGGGGTGGCCAGATATGATGCTGATGATATTATTCTTGTGCACTGCTGATGAAAGAAATTGTTGTGACAACTGTGTTAGTTCAAAGAAACCATGGCACCACCTACTATTTTCTGTAATTTTATTAGTGTATCCCAGAGCACTGTCAGGTGTTGAGAGTTAAATACAAATCTTGCAGTTAAGCTCTTGGTTGAGGAAAGAGCATGAGGAATACCATGCCACACACCTTTGAGTTTATTCCACTCCCATTTACTCATAACCTTGAACACTAAAAGAAGAAATAACTAATTTTGTATTGGCTACTATTTTAGCTAATATACAAGAGGGCAAACTGGGCATTGTAGGCCTCTTGCTGAATGAAAAATAAATTGGCCTTCATGATGTTTCTAAGCACTGATAAAAGAGCACCAAAGGATTCTTTAGCCTGTCCTTTGCCATTTAGCACTAGTTGATGAAATACTCCTATGACGTCTCCTGCAGAGTGGGTTTGGATATCTGTATGCTGCCCTTAAGAAATGACAGAGCTTCAGACAATTTGTGGAGGAGGCACATGCAGAAGCACATAGGATATGCACAGAGTGACAAGTTGCTTATATGTATCTTTTGAAAACAGAAAGCCTGTAATGCATAAAGAGACAAAATACTTAAATCCTGGGCAAGCTTTTAATAGCACAAGTCAGCACAAGTTATGACAAATAGCCTGAACTTAGTTGAACCTATGATTCAACTACAGGGGTCATGACAGCTGTTTTCTCTGTGGACCATGCACAGATTTGGCTACAGAAGAACCAGTGATGGATAGATTATACAGATGATAACTTCTAACATGGTTGATGTTATATTTTCCACGTATTCCTTTATATTTGCCATGTACTTTGCTGAATCATGAGAATGAGTCAGTCACAGAAAATAAAGCAAGTGAGCAAGTTTTCCAGGAAACTAGGGGCTTGTTTGACGTAGCACAAAGTAAGTGTGAGGGATTTTGGACCATTACCTGCAGAGATAAATGCATGGAAAAGAGGAATGTTTGTTTAATAAAAGAAGAGCTTGAGATATGGACATTTAATGAAATGGACCTGAATATGCTTAAATTAGGAAGAAAAGAGATTAAATTTGTAAGCTTAAAGGATGACCTCCCAATAGGAAGAGCACACAGCAAATAACCTAAACAATTTAAAGATAATTAATAATGTTGTGAACAATTTGCACAAGACAGGGTTGAAAGAAAATTACCACAAAATTCCTGTTTTGGTTGTATGTAACAAAGAGAATAACTTTTTTGTTATTCTTAGCACCAGAAGCTTTTGATTGTTACTTTAAGGCTCTTTCCACTAGTGTCCTATGTAATTGTTAATAAGTTATGCTGTGAAAACAATTGGCTTCATGTGTTGGGGAGATTTTGTGGTTTGTTTACTTATTTTCATTTATTTGGTTTTGGTTTTGTTTGATTTAGTCTTTTTCTGCTATGAAAAATGAAATTATAGTTGAACCAGACCAAAGGGAAAACAAAAAATTTTTGAAAAGGTAACTAGGAAGAGCTCATGAGAATTCTAATAAACAGCTGGAAAATTGAAAATCTAATATAAGAAAAGTAGTGGAAAAATTAAAACATATAATCTTTGCATACACCCACAAATTATCAATAAATTTAAGCAGAAACCTCTTGATTTCTCTTAAGAGCTCCATACATCTGTATAGACCTGCAAGCTATTTTGAATTGCTGACAGGTATATTGAGATTCCTTATCCTTTGGTGTATAATTGAAGAACTAAATGGATATACTACATTAACCTCAGAGGGAATGCATTGATTGTGCAGATTTAGGCCAATTACAAGGTGTTTAAATCATTAGAAAGATGGAAGCTTTTGTTAGTAGAGCAGAATTGTGAAGAGATATGCCAACTCAATGCTAGCAAATTACTTTTTAATACAGAGTAGTGTAAAATAGATTCCATTTAGGAAGAAAACACCCTGAGGATAGAAAACAATTTGCTAATAGAATGCTGTGCCTTCTTTCTTACTTCTCAATATACTCTAGGAATTTAGAAAATCCTAAAGACCTAGAGCTGATAAACTAACTTTATATCTGTTGAGAACATATTCAGGAATAAAATCTAATTGAAAATCATGTTGCATGATTTTATAAAATAGTTACATGACTTACTTTCTCTTTATAATTTGTTTGCAATCTGGCTTTTTTTTTATGACCAGGCTGTGCAGCATTTTTCATCAAACTATAAGATGAGGTAAAATGAGGAGACTGCAGGTAGCTCAGTGGCAGAGTGAAGTAATGGATTGCAAAGTCATTCTTTCCTGCATGAAATATTCAGACTCAGCTATGTCTTTTAGTAAGTACTGTGCAGAAGAACTGACGATGTAAATATTTGCCGTTGGTTTCTTTACCTCTGAGGTATGCATGAGGTTCTACACTCAGAATAAAAGCAATAAACAAGGAAAGAAATGTCTGGTCTCTCACTTGTAACACCCTCGGCTTAATACTGTACCCAGTACTGGCTTCACGCTAGATCCTTGTGCTTCGCCTGTGCTGGAGAACACTATTTTCTGCGAGTCCAGAAAACACTTTGTGTTTCCCACAAAATGTCCAGCAAGTTTGGTGAAATTTGTTCTTTCCCAGTAACTTCACCTAGGAGGAATAAAAAAACCAGAGGTGAAATAAAATGGCAGGGAAAAAGACAGGATTTCTGTTCCAAATTAAAGGGCATTTACAGATATGTGAAAATTTTAACTACAGAAAGCTTTTTTTTGAATGATCTTGTCCCTTGGAAGAGATAATGGCTATATGGATGACTAAGAATCATTGGATATCAAGGAACACAAGTTGTCATTTTTGGTTTTTTCTAAATCTTATCTTACACTTAGGATACGGAATTATAACTGTAGGGAATATATCCTATACAGATATTCAGGAAAAAGGTTTAATAGGGAAAGATGTCAGAAATACATCTGAGATAACTAATAACTACTTATTTTAAGCCCCACACAGTGAGCTGATTACAAATGCCATGTGTCCTGAAGTGACAGTAACAAGCATCATTGTCAAATGACTCAATGAGTGATCTGAAATAATTTTTTTTCCTATGTTTCAACAGCAAGTCTCAATGATTGAATTTTATTTAAATTTATAACCTGGATCACCAAAAAAAAGAAATCAGTTTTTTGGGAGGGTTAGGTGGATTGGTGGAATGCCATGAAGCATTCCTTGGAATAATATTTCATTATTGTGTTGAAGTACATTGTGATGCCTACACTCTGTTTTTCATCTCTTTTTAAAGAGATAATTACACTGAAATGCAACAACTGACAAATATTTGTGGGATATATATATTGATCCTTTCTGAAATACATTTTATTAATGCCAAATTTTGTTTTATGATGTAATCTGCTGAGGAAAAGAATGACCACAATTTTCTTTAATAATTTTACTGTGACAGTTCTGTCCCTCAGAAAAAAATTACAGACTGGAATATCTAGGTAGGAAAAAACTAACTGTATGTGTCCTTAGTACTGTTGATTGTTACTGGCTCATGTCAATATAGACAACACCTTAATTTTCTCGTGATTAATTACCATCTATGTATTACAAACTTCATTCACACTGCTGCTTCTGTATTGTAGGAACATAAGACCTGTATTTTTAAGGGCTGCTTCTGATTTCTTATTCTTTTAGCACATTATGTCTTTTTAGAAACTATATAATGCTGATCACTATATAATTTTTCCATCTTTCATGGCTTTCAATAATGACAATACATTGGAAGCTATTACAGAGGGGATTCTTCTGGAACAGCAAGTGCTTGACCACTGTCTCTTGATTCTAACTGACTGGGACTGATTTTTTTAGATAAGCCTCTCTTGACTGAAGGCCATTTTTTTGTGCTGAAGATGGTTGAAATTTGTGTTTTGTGTTGTGTTTTTTGCCTTCTGAAATGTGGAAAACTAGGAATCTCAGAAATGGAGAAATATAAACTAGACTGTGTAGACAGGATAGAGGCTATAACCTCTGCTGAAACATAATCACTACAGTAGTGTGCACTTAATGATCGAACTGCACTTCTTCATGATTAAACTGTATTATTCATAGAAATTTTGGGGTAAAAATTATAGTAGGAAGTCCTAAGTCACTCTTTTTGTCATAGATCATGCAGCTTTACTTTGACCAGCTGAACCTTGGGAAAGAAAAATTAATTACCATTCCCTCTTGTGTGCATTCTGAAGAATGAAGATAATGTAAAAACATCTTCAAAATCACTGAGGGTCAAATAGGCGCATTCATGTGAATTTGACTTACCTGTAAGCACACTTTAAATTAGGAGCAAGTTTTTTCTAGGACATTGCCAGGTTTTCTAAGGAATCTATATCATTTCAGGGAAGAAAAAGTGTGATAAAATATGGCATATGTGCATACATCTTAGCTATGCAAGAGGATGTAAGGTAGTAACTGACTGCAAACACTGTGTTCCTTTCTTGAAAATGCTCAATATAGAGTCATGTGTATTCATTTTTCCTACTTTGTAGATTTAGTTATGAAATAAGTAGAATGCTTAGGGGGACAGAACTGTTGCAGGTTTTATGATTATTTTTCCTGGTTTATACTCTGGTCCAGACTATAAATTTTCTTGATTTATGTATTGTTTTGACAGTTGTCATTTTTAAGGGAGTATTTCTGCTCCCGTGAGTCCTGATCCTTTGGAAACTCATAATTTAAGCATTAAATTGATTTTATCTTTTTACACTTTCATAAAAACTTGCATGTCTATGTAATTCCATGCAAGATATATGGCAGCAACTGGGACTGCCTGCAAAAACAGCAGCTGTTTAAACATCAAGTATCATGAGAATACAAAAATTGTTTATTCAGAAGAGCTGATTGTAACGATTTGTGCAAATTTTCATGCTTTTGTGTTTTTGTGCTCTTTGAATGTAAATGGAAATACCAGCTGAAAAAGTTAAATAGGGAGAGGGGTAAGCAGCTTTCACTCCTTAAAATAATCCTTGCTCTAATAATATTTGTTACCTTTAATGCTCTATCTTTTTTCCTTCTACTGGATGCATCACATGTTCTTTGTGGGTATTTTACAGATGGAAAAAATTCATATAGACCATCGCAATCATAAAATTAAAAACATTTGAAATGGGCATTGTATTTTTGTACAAAAGTAATTATGGAACTCCAGTTTAGCTTGTAGTGGGTAGTCTGTAATAACTGGTTCTTACAGACAGTAGACAAGAGAGCCCCTACAAAGACTGTGAATAACAATTCTGTCTAATTCTGGTGCTTCACACAATAAATGATTTTATTTTGATTTTGTTGTCGAGAGCTACAGAATACGTACACGTCAAATTGGTGCTACACCTGCTGCAGAGAAGCAAAGCAGCAGTTAAATGAGGGTTGATCAGATTTGTGGGATGGCATAGGGGTGTCTGATTTCTCATGGTGTTCCTTTTGCTATTCGGGTACTCTTCAATTGTGTTAAATTAGGTCTCCCTTTTGATTTTATTTTTCACTGCTTTTCTTTTCCCATAATCCACTTTTCTGAGGTTTATGCATGTTCTGCAGAGCTCATTGAGTCAGGGGTTTTATCACCTCATGTTATCACATCTCCCACAAACAGCCAACAGTCACTTGATGTTTTCTCCTACTTGTTGCCGACTTCATACCATTTCAGTGTGGTTTTTTATCATCACTGACTTGGATCAAAGGCAAGTATCTAATTTTTTATAGCAGGGGCAATATTTTATTATTTATTATTTGTGTATTTTGTCAACTTTTGTGACTGGGTTTTGGAGGGATCTAAAATGCTTTCTGAATAAAAATTCATCCCTTTCATTATGTAAAACAGATTGCAACTGGTGATGGCTACAAAAGATTTTAGGAAAAAATCTGTCTTTTTTTAGCCTTGTGATACTGCTATAGAGGCTTTTTTACCCATTTTAGGCACCAGAGACAAGTTTGTTGACCATTTCAATATAGAACTGAAAATAGGTCTTCATTCTCTAGATAAAATTATGGTGTGGGAAAATGTTTTTTCAGAATTTCCTGCTCTTAGCTGCCCAGTGTGAATGTTCTTGTTGCTTGACAGAGCAAGGCTTAGTTATATTTTCAGAGCCTAGGGCAGTGCAGAGTGAAATGAACAGATAAAATAATAAAAAGTGCCATGCATTTTGCAAACAGAATGGATGGATGCCCATGGGAGCCTTGCTACTTCCAGTAGTATTTCAGAACAATCCAGTGAATCCACATAAAGTTGAGGAAACTCTAGTGTAGCCTGAAGAAATTCAATAAGCAAATCCAAGGAAATACTAAACCACAAGTTCAGAAAAAAAGTCTGCACTGTACTATTGATACTGGAAAGAATTCAGAACAGGGCTGTGAAGATCAATGAAGGACTGGAGCATCTTTCCTTTGGAAAAGGCTGAAGATAGCTGGAACTGCTCATCTTAGAGAAGAGAATGCTCAAGAGGAATCTCATCAATGTGTGAAAATGTCTGCAGAGAGGTTGCAAAGAAGGCACAGCCAAACTCTTTTCAGTGGCGTCCAGGGACAGGAAAAGAGGCAATGGGCACAAACTGGGAAATGGGAGAGTCACTTTAAAAATTGACTGTGTTGCCAAGAGAAGTTTTGCAGGTCCCCTTTTTGGAAGTTGAAGGCCATGTTGCATGGGGCTTTGAGCAACCCAGTCTAGTGGAAGGTGTTCCTGCCCAAGGCAGGGGGATTGCAACTGGTGCTCTTTAAGATCTATTCCAACCCTAGTCATTCTGTGATTCTTTGATTATCAAGCACTATTTTACTGGGAGGATGACTGAGTACTGGCACAGGTTTCGCAGAGAAGTTGGCAAACCTCCCTCTTTGAGGATATTCAAAAGCTGTCTGGAAATCCTCCTTAACAAGGGGTTCTAAGTAACCCTACCTGAGCAAGGTGTTTGAACCCTATGATCTCCAGAGATCTCTTGCTCAACCAGTCTGTAATTTTTGATTCTACTTCTAAATTATTTTCCATGCATCATTCATTCAGTCTCAGTATGCATACATTACCTATGAAATCTTGTTCTTTTATTTCAGAGAATCTCAGCAGAGGGATGATGAGCATTGATTTATCTAGCTCACAATTACTTTCAGAGATGTTTTTAATTATACAGAAAAAGAGCTGAAAAACCATAGAGTAGAAACCGAGGGACTTGTACTCAGTGTATTTGTTATAGTTTTGTTCACATGCCCTGACCCTCCATCTGTGTTGTTACCAAACGGGGATGATCTATTATCATGACTACTTTTACTTGCAAAGTAGAAGCATAAGGGGCCAACATTCTTCTCTTCAGTTCCCTTTGCTCCCTGATTCTGGTGAAATTTGTAAGGTACAGATCAGTAAAAATGTTGCTATTTTATGAGGAGAGGTATTTTTAAACTATTAATTTATTAGGTAATTTTTTTTACTGTCAAGGTGCTAGAGGGAGGCTACAACATTCTTCATTTCTCTTCTCCCAGGCTGGGAGGTTGCGAGATATAAATAGAATTTCTGACTTTCTTCATGGCAGGTTTAAATTGTACGTCCAAATCATCTTTCCTGTTATCCATTGATTCATTTTTCCCTCATTGCTACTGAAAAGGGAACCCCCCACCCACACCACCACCACTTTCTTCATGTACATCTGATGGGAGATGAAGCATTTTTAGTTGAGGTCATTACATAAACACACTTAAAAATATTTACCTTCCCAAATTCAACAGTGAGAGCAGTTTTCTTAGCTAATTGTCTGTTTCCCATATGAGTATTGGTAGCTATATGGCCTACAATATTTTTGAAGTCATAGCCCTTGCAGAAGACAGAAGAGTGTCATGGGATGCAGCTATAAAAAAGCAAGTCTTTGACATTTCCTTTTTGCCCCTAAATTGACCAATAGCCTCTAAAAATGAGGCAGAGTGATTGATGTTTATGTGATTTCTGCTGAGGCTTCAGAGTTTCTCCTCAAGGAATACTTTACTCTCTGATCTTTCTGTATTTTTAGGGAAGATATTCCCTTCAGATGGAATGCAAACATCTGACACGTAAAGGTTTGTCTTGCACATAACTGCACTAATTTTTCTTCATTCTTCCCAATGAGCAAAACTGTAGAGAGCTGCAGCAGAGTCTTTCAGAATTTACTGGTGATTCTTCCCCTTTTTCCAAGGTTCTTTATACATGTTACCATCAAAAAGAAAAAAAGTACTTCCAGTAACTGCTTCCTTTTATCTGGGAGGCTTCATAGAACCTCTGCAAAATATTTGTTCTCTTTCTCTCCAGGGTCAGTTTTAATTTCTTCTGGCAAAGTGACTACAGCACAATGTAGTAACATTTCAACTTCACTGTAGGGGATGTGTGAGGAAAATTAATGTGCATTTTCTAAAACTAAGCCTGTTCTTTATATTTTCCCTTTCCTGGGCAAGTATAAGTTACTGGCCTTAGTCCTTGTCTATAAGATGAAAAAATAAATCTAAGTATAATTTCATTTCAAGGAGAAATTTGGGGTGTTGTCACAGTTTAAGGGTTTTTTTTACATTTTGCCAGCCAAAAAAAAACATCATGGCATATATACATATGTCAGTGTTAAAAAGGTGGCATGATATAGCTACAAAGACCTACTTTTTCATAAACACGAGTTGAAAAATGCAAGCCAGACTAAAACTTTTGCAGAAGAAAAAGATTAAATTACTTTTTCTCTCATGGAAATGCAAGAATTGCAATCACTAATGCATACTTCCTGTCATAGAAAAGAAATTCTTATTGAGTTTTTGATGTATGTAAGTACATTTTGAGGAAACCTACAATATTTTTTGACCTCTACTAGCTGTGCCATGCTGTTCAGCTGTTATAAAATTAATAGAAGGGGGAGTAATTTGTACTCCAAATAATAAGGGTTCATATCACAATGTCCACAGCAGTGGTCTTCCTATTTTTGTTGGAATTGGCAGTATTTATTACGTTTGGCAAAATAGATGCAGTTATTCTGTTTCCTATGTAAGATGCGTTTCTTATTCAGGATTAAATATTTTTCCTCAGAGTTATAGATTTTGCTGTATCAACTTGGTAGTGTTGCACTTCTGGCCAGTAAAAGTTCTATAGTGAAAAGAAGAATTCACCTTCAGTATTGCCAGAGGTACACAGTGTTACAGGGGAGAGGATTTCTAAAAATATTTTATTTATTTTTTTAATAATGAATAAGATTAAGTCAAATCTTCCAGATAACGTGGAGGAAATGAAAGAAGAAAGTCCAAAAAATACAAATGAGATAAGCCTCTTGCTGGCAAAATTGAAATATTAAACTTTGGGAAAATGAGATGTTGTAGATGAAAATCAAGACTTCTGCATTTAAATTTAAGTAACATTTTGTCAGATCAACTGCTTAAAGAAAGTTCTCTCTTGTCAATGGAAACTGGAAAGAGACTGACCCACTGACATTAGGACTTGGCGACTGTAAAGTATTGTCTTACTCTGTTATATAGGTCCATAAATTATAGGTTATATGAATGCCTAGGGAGGGCATATGATCCTTTAATTACTAGAGCAGGTAAGCAATTCTACAAGATTGAAGATCCCAGAATGCATGTAAAGAATTATAAAAGCATATAAAAAGCTAAGGTAAAGGAAGTACACTTACATCTTAAGACTTCTTCTCCAAGTCATGCTGGATTCAGAGATAATTAATGCATTATGAAAACTCCCGCTGTAAAATGGTGAGAAAAACCATCTATTCAAACCATATTTTAACACATTACATTTTCATTTTGTTACTATTATAATCTTTATGAAGTTCGGGGTAAAATTTCAGGTCTTGTCCTTTTTTATAACTCTTTTTTGGGTATGTGTCTGGCAAAGGCCTTGTCCCATTTCTAACTTACAGATTTTTTCAAGCAGGGTTCTGCATTCACTGCTCTGAAAGACTCACACTCTCCTCTGTCCAGGAGAGAGAGACTCTGCTGAATCCCCAATTAGCAACTGAGGACCACTCTGCAAATGAGATAACTTCATCTTGTCTCTCCCCATAATCTCTCTTTAAAAATTCATTATTTCATTCTTCTTTCTTTTTCTAAAGTCACAGATTTTGCCACCACTGCCGCCCAAACTGAGGGTTTAAATTACATCTGTTTATTCAATATGATGTAATGTACATTGTGAACACCTAATCTATTGATGTCTTTTATAAGCCACTTTCAAAAAGTCCTTTATTTGAAAATATTCTGACCAGAAAGTATTCCATTTTAATGGAGGAATTACTTCTGGTTTTTTGCATGCATTCTATATATTTTCACTATTACAACTTTGCAATTTTTTACTCTTAGATATTCAGTTATATGAAAAAAAGTCCAAAACTGTTCTATAAGTATTGCAAACTTATAAAAGTGTTAATCTCTGCTATCTCATCAGAGGTATGTCAGGTCTAAACCTTTCATTGTCTCTGCAATTTTAGTCACCAGCTTTTCTGTGTAGAATCCAATGTGTCTGTTTAAAACCTTGTACAATTAAAATCCTCTTCACAAAGCACCTGAAGATTGATTCAACAATCTCATCATTAATGCATATATGCACATAAAATACATTTATATAAACTACATACTTATAAATATATATGTAAATATATTTACAATTTATTCTATCACAGCTAATGCTACAAATATAAGGTTTTACTAAGGTATATCCATTTTAATATTTAAAGGATCCTTAACATCTGTCCTTTTTTGATACTAGAAAGACGTGATTGCAAATATGCTTTTTCAGCCCTTCAATTCTTGGAGTCTCCTATATAATTTTCACAAGCATTGTGCCAAGAACTGATGGAAAACCTCTCAGGCATTTTTTATTATAGATTTTTGTTAGCTGTGTTTATTTTTGACTGGGGCTATAAGAATGTGGCTCCAGTGAGCCTTTGTTTCTCCAGTTGTTGCATGGCAAGCTGCTTTCACTCTGAAGAAAGTGGAGCAGTTTGGCTGTCTCAGCTGTGTGTGTTTTATCTTCCTCAACATGATTTGCAGGACCTACTCCCTATTTCTTGGTTTCCTTTACTCTAGTCGGAAAGGATTCCCTGGTTGTTGGAATGCATGGAAGAGAAGTCTCTCTGAGCTCCTCAGAGAGAAAAATAAATGCAGGGTTTGAATTAGAGAAGCTGAAATACATTAAGCCACACAGCCATGAAATAGAAGTGTAAGATTTAGTTTTAACTAAATGCAAATATATCTTAAGTGCCTTAAGAGACTGTGTTAACTAGAAAAGGCCCTAAAGCCTAGTTTAAAGTTCAGTAGTGTTATTTTTCACAAGTGTAACTTAGCTCTAGACGTATCAAAAACATAGCAGAACGTTGCTTGCATTTCTAGAACAGACAGAAGTATATGGGTAAATAGATAGAACTATTCATGTAAATAGATAAACTTATATATGTAAATTTTAGGTAAGAAAACAGATGGTACATTTGCATAAATAATACTATATACATAATTTTTTGATAAGAACTGAAACTACTTTTGTACTACTTTTGCACATTAAAATTAAGATTAGATTGGTGTAGAAAGAATATTTTAGAATTGTGCTTTTAGCTGATTGGATGATTTATGAATAAAAACCCCCTCTATTGAGGTACAAGGGATGGAGGAAGAAGAAAAAGAAACTACAGGAGCTGATGCTGCTGCTCTGCTTGAAACATCAGGACTCTCTGCCAGAAAGCTTTTAGCACAGACTTTAATAATCTGAACTCCTTGCCTTTGAGACTGATGCATTAAACCTCTTTACTACAACCAACAACAGCTCTCCTCTCTTTGAAGGCCCAAGACCCACGAAAACCTCGACACCTGGTGTTTTATTTCTGACAGCATTTCTTAATCTTCATGCTTCCTAGGTACTTCTTGTTAAAAGGATTGAGCCTCTCTTTATCTTTCTCATAATCATTGCAAGGTTGTTAAAGAAGAGTATTACCCGTGATCTGGTGGGGGGAACACAAGGGGTACTCTCTTACTGACTGCCAAGCTCCATTTTCCCCTTGGCTGGGTGAGTTCCATCTTTATGAAAACAGTCTTAATAATGCTCCAGGTAGTAGAAAGTTCAGAAAATACTAATTTTAATTTGGCAACACATGACATTGGCATGGAGTAACAATAGTGTAATTTCTTTCAATTGCCATCCCACTACATTGTGCAGCGTGCAATGCTGCACTGTTATCTATTACAATATTACACTTTCTCAAAGGGCTTAAATAACATAATTTCCTAAATGTAAAAGAAGATTTTGAAGATATGTGTAACAAATTGCATCATGACTTATGAAATTGAAACATAATCACTGAAGAGCGGAGTTCATATTTCCATGAGTGCACCAAACCAACATTTCCTCATTAGAAATGTAACTTATTGCTAAACATTTAGCATGTAATTACTTCACCTATATCTGAATTTTTTTTGGATCAGAGACTATTTGTATATTTAATTGCTCTGGAAAAATACTCTTACTTTTAGACAAAATATCAGGCAGATATATGATAAGAAAAAAAAAAGAAAATCTCTTTTCTTGCCTTTTTCTGGAGACTTAAAAGGAGAAATCTTGGCTCCCAGCACTCATGAGTTTGGAAAGATCTGCAAACTTCACTGGGTACATCTTGCTTTCAGTAGGAAAGGTAATCCAAGTCAATAAGCATTAAATAAATCAAAAAGTAACATAAGTACCCGTAACAACAAAGAATTATCTTCCAATCCTAAGTCCTAGTGAAGATGAAATTGTTTGCTCTTCTAATGGTGTGATAATGGCTAAAGGAAACCACAGGATCTATGATGAATTGTTGAATCACAATAAAATTACAAATTGTAATTTATTCACTTTGTTACTGAGTATATATAAAGTATTTTTGTCTTTCTTGTCATAAAATAAGCCTTGGATTCTAAGGAGACCACAGTCCCTGAGAGGAACCTCTCCTTGGACCTGTGTCTGGGGACTGCTCATTATCTTCTGTGGTGCTGAGGAAAATTCACACTATGAAGAGAAAGAGAAATGTGTACAACGGAGGTGTAACTGTTAATATATCCATAAGGTTGTAGTGGTTTCCTGTATAATCTGCCACAACTTCGTATCTCTATCCACAGTAATTTGGGAGTGTTTATCTCCCAGACTGCATTTTCATTCAGTCTGACCCAAGACTGAAGGCACCATCAGAGCATCCTGAGGGTCCATGCCTGCCTCAGGGCTAGGAGCCAAGAGCCCAGCCCACAACAGCTCAGTGAGGAGCAGGGCAGCTGGGGATCCCAGCCCCCGCGCTGGATGGCATCCTCCTTGAGGATGGACTGAGTTTGAGGATGGACATGGACTCCTTGCAGGGCAGGACAGGGCTGTGGGGAGCTGGAGAACAGCACTCCTAAAGCATTGCTCAGGCAGAGGCTGACAGCCCTGGTGACTGCCAAGGGCTCTTGGAATCTGGGCAGCCCAGGAGAAACATAGGGAGGGCATTGTTTCATGAATTTGTAGTTTGATGTACGTTTGATGTAGTCCTTTCATAATCAGATTGCATTAGTTTATGTTTGTCATGAATCTAATTTGACTGTATATCTGCAAATTGAAGGGGACCAAGTGCTTAGTAAAGCTTTCTGGGGAAAGCTATGTGAGCTCTTCCATGTCTTGACAAAATCGTAAATTCTTCCTTTGATTATTTGGAATTCTTAAAGGCTTTCATGGGTTTGAGAATACAGATTCTTGATTAAATATGACATGATGTAATTACAAAAATATTTGGCAATTTTAGTCTCAACTGTCTTCTCATTTTTTTCCATCTACCAGCAGCAATGAGGTTCCACTGATATCAGTGGAGAAGTGGTATTATGCATGGTATTATTCCTCTCTGCGTAAAGGCTCACTGGATTTTAGTGGTAGTGCAGCTACCATAAATAATGCATATGTCATTGTTACAGTAAACTGATGATATGGCCAATTTAGACTTCAGTGAAATAATATACTTATAGTCAGTAAGATACTTGTTTTACTTAATTCATTATAAAATTAGCAAGATACATTATTCTCTGATTTTTTTATACTGAATCAGGTGATGGGTAATGGCAGAAGCTAGGCAGTAGTCTAGGTTATTGCCCAAGCCACAGCTTTGTGTGTGTTATGCAGGAAATCAGAGGAAATCACTGCAAATCATTGGTATCTCAGATGTTCTTTCTTTCTTATTGTTGAATGCAGTAATTTATTTTTTCTAGATGAAAACAGCTCTGCAGTCATAACTAACCAACCAACCACACCCTACTGCTAGACAATCATATAGTAGATTTAAAAAGATTTTATAAAATTTTATGTTCACACTTCCTCTAAAATCTCTACCTTCTTATTAAGTCTCCTTGTGTTCACAGAATTTTGTTAGTTGTTAAGACAGTTAAATCCTTTTGCACTACGTTAGGTACAAAGACATTGTGCACCTAATGGCTAATTCAAAAAGAAATGCCATTCATTGTAATAAATATGCATTAATTGTCTGCATTACAATATAGGGAAACCCCATAAAACAGAGAAAGCAAGAAACATGAAATAAATGTAAAATTAGGAGGTGAGTTTACCAAACAGAAAGTATATACAAAAGGATTGTAACTCTATCAGTTCTCTATTAGATGTATGCATATACATGTATATATTTATGCATTTTAAATATAAAAAAACCTGTAAAATAGCTCTGTAACTTTTCTATTACTTAATGAAATTTCTGTGCATTGCTTATTAGATTTATTAATAAGGGCTTGTCTTTGTCATGATAATGTCTCTGACTCCTGTTCAAATGACGTTTTTGTTTTGCAAGTTAAAGATTGCATGCCTAATTATTTTTTATAATAGCTATGATAAGATTTTTTAAATAATGTGTTAATCATTATTCCTTTGGCAAAATACCATTGGGAACATTTTCACTTAAAAACCAGAAACGTGAAGTGTTTCTTTGACATGTGAAGTAAATGTGACCTGTTTTTTTCCTTACTCTGTAGTGACTTCAAAGAAAATATTTAATACTGCCTTACCTCCAATCTTGGGGGCAAGTGTGACCTCACAGAAGAAAAATCTTGTGGATTGGTAGCACAGAGACACATTTGTCTCAATGTTCTTTAAAAGGTACTCTATTACTATTTAGTGGGAGTTAGTCTTATTTCTAAACAAAGTTTTCAAGGTTTTTTTTTTCACTGCAATTGCTTTTGAGTTCATATGGTTACTCAGATTCTGTGCAAATCAATCTATTTTGGATCTATTTGTTCAAAATTTTAGGCTTCCAGGATGAAAGGATAATTCATAAGCCAAAGATTATATACTTATCTGCTTTTCTTTTTATATCCTCAGCAATGAACTGAGGATATAAGCAACAGTTTAACAAATACAAATGCATCTTTACCCAGTAACACTTCATTTCTTAATATCTGCTCAAATTCTTGATATAATATTTTCCACTATTATAAACAGTGAGAAATAGAAGAGAACAGGCATACAAAAGGATTTGTTTCTTATTCATGTCACTTTTAGTGTTGAAAAATGCCGATATTATTGACGTTTATTTTGTGAACTGTCCTCTTACTTAGGAACTTATTGTTTAAAATTTAAGATTAAATATTGATTAAAAATGTTTAAGTCCTGTAAAAGTCTTTTAAATAAGTCCCTTACAATGGCTAACAGGTCAAATGTAGTGTGATAATTTATCTTAGTTTATGCTTCTCAAAGACATCATGGAAAGAGAAAAGTTTTAAGCTGTTTCTGAAACACAACATTCTAGTTTAGTTCAGATTTTCAGAGAAATCTCCCCAAGCAAAGGGCAGTCAGAGAGAATGCAGGAGAATTCTTCTTTGAAGCTTAAGAACTGGATAATAGGTTTGGCAAATGCAATGAGCAAGGCAGGAGTTAGCAGCATGGGTATGAACAAGAGAGATGGGATAAAATGGGGTGCACCAGGGAGGATAGCAAATGACCAAGAGTAATGTAGCAGGTAAAGAGAAATCAGTGGTGTAAAGCAAAAGAACTGACATAGTCAGCAAAGCTGTAGACTGGAAAATTGATTTTTTAATCAGCATTCTGAAAAAAACTTATTTGGGCAAAAGGTAGGGCAGCAATCCAGAAGTTCACAAAAGAGAAGATATAGGTGGTCCAATTCAATATAAATCACAACATACAGCTGTACTAAATAGAAAACTCAGCAGCATAAAACTTTTAATGTGGATCGTTAATGACTGTCCTGTATCCCATGAAGGATTTCATCAGCGTACATCAGCGTACAGGAGAAAATCCCTTTAAATAATTGCTCGTTCTCATATATATATATTTTTTTTCTCCCTTTTCATGGTTTTAGGAGAAATCTGTACCTAATTAAACCCTTCAGATTTAAACATATAGTACCAGAATAAAAATTCAGCATTTTGCAAATTATAAAATATTTCTGCAATTTTTGTTAACAGCAGTGCTGTAACTGACAAGCAAACTGTACCACAGGAGAAATTATTTTCAGTACCTGTGTGCATTAGAAAATGTTGGTCCTGTATGGATGTGCATCATCACTCAACAGCTGAAT
Organism: Ammospiza nelsoni; assembly: GCF_027579445.1. NCBI lineage: Eukaryota > Metazoa > Chordata > Aves > Passeriformes > Passerellidae > Ammospiza > Ammospiza nelsoni. The sequence goes on from NC_080633.1 coordinate 112,832,689, forward strand.
GAAAATTTTAATATACCTAGCAACTTAAAGGAGATGGTAAAAGACCCAAATTACACACATTTATATTATTGGTGCATGAAACTGAGAAAAGTCTAAATTTGACTGGACAGCATTTGACAGTACTGTACGTGAAAGAAACATCAGTGAATGAACTAGTCTGATAAAAGCTATAAGCACATCTCTCTGAACATTCAGTGCAAGTGTGAAATATTTAATGGCAGAGATGATGCTTTCACACCAGAAGCTGTCAGATGAGCCCTTATATCCTATCTTGAAGCATCAATTGATAGATTTGGAGTAGTCCTAAAAGCCTCTTACAGTAAGACTTACTGAAAACATCTCTACTCACTCAAGTTGAGTAACCATAAGTGAACAGAGTAAGTGGCACAATTTGTATCCGTGATCCTTCCCAAAAGGAAACTTTGACATTCGTATTTATTTTCATTTAGATCAACCAATCAAGCCTGGTAATACCCACTTTTCACCATGAGATATGCCACTTAGAGATTCAAATATGTGTTTTATAACTCAGAGATTGAAAATCATTGTTGCTAGAAGAAAAGCTGTGGGTTTATGGTATTTCAATTGCTAAAAATGTTCATTAATAGTTTCATGCCAATTTTCCCAGGTCTACTAATGGAAAACTTATATTAAATTGAAGATTATTCTTTCTGGATCCCTGTTTTAGTTTCCTTTAATGTCTGTGAAAGATATTCCCTCCTTGAAGCCCACAAGAGTACTAGAATGCTGTTGACAATTCTTTCCCCACCCACCTCATCCATGTTTGTAGAGTTTTGGGCATGGGGATGTATTCAATTTACTCTTAAGAAGCACAGTCTCATTTGGCATCAACAGCCAAACCATCTAAATAGGCTAAAAAAATCAGGGTGTTTCCTTGGCTTTGTGCTGACAGAGAGCTTCCAACTTCTGTTCCCTTTTTTAATTTGGGAAACCATGTGCAGTATTTTCTAACAGAAATAGAAAAACTTTATTGACAGGAAGTTTTATCATATTGTCATAAATCAATGAGAGAAACAAAAAAAAAGAACCTTTTGCTGTTCTACTTGATAGGATTGTCATGGCAAGATTGGATCTATTTGATTTATGGTTGAGATTGTCAGTTGCAGAGTCTGGAGGACAATGATTAAACTCTGCAATGGTGTATGCAAATATGACTGAAAATGAGGACAACTGTAAAGATTTCCGGTAAAAGGTAGTATAGCTTTAAAAATGGTATCAAAACTGGTGTCAGTACTCTGCTTTCTTCATAGTTTCTTTGTTTCCTTTTTATTTTTTCTCTTCTTTCTGCTCTGTCTGTTTAATTTATTCATACTTGTTTTTTGAGGGTTTTTTTTTTGCCTTCTCCTGCCAGGACCACTAAAAAGGCATTACTCAAAGTTTCAAAAGATTTGCATCTGCAAACTAAGTCTAGCATTCACATTTGAAATGAAGAATACTTTTCTCAGCTCAACTTTTGTGGCTCAGCATCAGTGAGTTTATAACTAGCTAATAAGGTAAAGCAATCTTGTCTTAAAAGAGAGCATATTTAGGGCTAGGCCCGCTTCCAGGTGGCATTTTCTTGGTGGTTGGGCTTTTCTTCTGCTTTTTTTTTCCTCATGAATATTTATAGAATTAAGGTCAATTTGTATTATTTTGAAATCTGTTTATTGAGGATTTAGGGGAAGAGTGATAATTTATTAAAATGGATGTTATTAAAACACCAAAGGATAGAGAAACCTAGAAATTATGACGATCAAAAGCCTCCAGAATTCTTTTAGGTAGGTGTAGGTATTCATGGACATGAAAAATTACAGTGATTTACAGATTCTTTCTGATACACATATTTATGACTATTTATCAGTCACCTCATATGGTGAAAGTTTACTAGTCACCCTTTTAAGAAGGGAACTCTTCACCTTGAAACTGGAGGTTAACCACATATACATAAAATAAAGGATGATTTATTATGTCTCCTAGTGTAACAGCATGTAAAAAATAGAACCCCCTTTTGGACACATTCAGGGGGGAATTTTAAAAAGAATAATCCCACAAATTATATTCTAGTCACTGGCATGGGCTTTTAAATATCACAACATATCATTTGATTGAAAAGTAAAAACTACATTGCTAACCACAGTGGAAGGTATGGAAGAGGAAACTGATTCCACTTAGAGTTCTTTCTTGCCAATTTTCCCACCCCATGGACTCAACTAAGCATTGGAAATTGTGCCATTCCTATACTTGTGCTTCCATTAATGACCTTGCTTACATGTTCTCTTGGCAAGTGAGGGTCTGTAGATATGTTTCTATTGCTTAAATAACTCAATTTTTTCTTCTCTTTTGGAAACTTTTGAAATGAAACCCCATGAATATTTGATTTTTGCTCCATATGAGAGAACTATCAGCAAGAATCATCAGCTTTCTCCTTAGCCCTAAATACCCAAGTCTACCTGTGCAAGGCTGTGTCCCTCACCTCTCAACACTGAGTGGCTGTGTACTGTGACAGACGCTTACAGAGTAGCAGGGTGCATTTTCCTCCATTTGTTTACTCCATTGTTTGCTTGCAGAGCTGTTCTAAACACTTCAACAGTGAGTCAGTGTCTTCTAAACAGCAGGAGGGCTCCTGGTATTTTTTTAATGTGATTTTTTTTTAATAAAATGGGAAGTTGTCTATAACACATGCTCACTGCTCTTCTGTTAAAAAGTCTATAAAAGCATTGAACCATTTTGAAAAGTGGTTGTGCAGAAGCTTTGAAGTGTTAGAGAGGCTTTGAAGTGTTAGAGTGTTCAGCCAAAACAACAGTATATTCTTCTGCTAAAAAGACTTAGAATGTCTTCTTTTTTCAATCTGTTCAAAGTTGTGAAGTAGAAAATAGACATTATTTAAAATGCTTGCGTTGGCTTTGTCCAAGCTGTACAGCAGAGATATTTCAAGGACTAAGAGCAGTACTGACATAATGAATTAAAAACAGGAGATCATCCTTTGTGTGGGCAGTAATGAAAACCCATCTATTTAGAAATCTAAAGCTTCTTTAACATCTTCAAGTTATCTAAAACATATAAAATCAGTAAAACGTACATCATTATCAGATGGTGAAAAAATATTAACTTGGTTTTGGTGAATCAGACTGAATTTTACAGCAAAATGACAGGCATCATCATTTCAAAAGTTTCAACAGAATGGTAGTTAATGAATTTGATATGCAAAATAGTCAACTGCATCCAACTAAGGTGAAGAGCTTTCCATGGCTCTGTGAGGAAAAAAAATAATCAAAACAAAAATATTGCAGTCATAGAAATTCAACCAGGAAGAACAAAATTGTGTGTTGGAATTTAGTGCATTCATTATCTACCTTGCAACCATGAAAAGAAAATTGTTTTGACTATGTATTCTACACAAATATTTATTTATTCAAACTACCTAAAATTGTCATAATGGCATATTAAAATCACCAGAGCGAGCAAAATTACAAAGAACTTATGAATTTCATTATCATACAGATATTATTTGGAAGAAGGCAGGCTTTCCACACTGAAGCTAATGTTTCTCTTTAATTGCAGGGATAATGGGATTGAAAAGCTACTGATATAGCCATTGCCAACAGATACTTTCTGCATAGCTCAGTCTCTCTCTGATACAATAGGTGCCACTGTGTGTTGATAAAAAATTAATCATATTTATATATAATTAACTTTTTTGGAAAATAAATCATACCAGATCTGACAGAATGAGAGAGGTGTGTCTGCCACAGTTCCATGTCCCCAGGTTCACCAGTAGCAAGGCTGAAGATGTATTCCTGCACACATGCACACAGAGAGAGCACACATAAATAAATGTGTATATGCTTAACTGGCCACAGAGATTACAGGCAGATACATGGGACACTCCTGCAAACCCAGAAAGCACCAATTTACTCATCCTTGTCCCCAGTTTGGCTGAGCAGGGTGGAGCTCCATTATTGAGAATATATATGTGTGTACATACAATATGTATGCACACATATATTGCATAGATATGTATACTGGTCTGTACTTTGTCCATCCACACATGAGGTGGATAGGATTCCTCAGGTCCCATAGACAACTCATAGGTGGTTCTATACATTAAGTTTATAGCCCAAAGCCTCATGAGAATACTGCATTCTGCTAAGTGGCGTGGATAAACAGTGACTTGATATACACCAAGTATTTTTTAAATTATTGAAATTATTGCTGGAGACAAATGAGATAATATTTTCTGACAACAAAAAAAAAATTAGTTCAAAACAATTGCTCAGATTTTTTGGTTATGTTCCTTATCCTCTCTTTAGAATGCTGAATAATGACACACATCAGACTGCAAATTTAAAAGAAATTTCCCTGAACAGTCATTCTGTCTGCACTCATATTCCCATTATCTTGATGTGTGTTCATTACAGTTTCATACAAACTTTACTTGTAGTGCTGTTGCAGCAGGTCAATGCCTTGTGACAGCTTCTGTTCCACAGCTGCAGTTTCTTATTGATGAAAATATAAACTGTCCTCAATACACAGACATCCATTTTGTTAAGCTGAAAAACAGTAAAATTCCAATTTGCCCAAAAACCTTGAATGCAGATTGTGTGTTTCATAGACAAGAACAATGGTTGCATTGCTTCAAGGGGAAAGGCTTGCAGTTGGAAATTGATCACTTTTATGGTGTTTGCTTGCTCTTGACAGGGATATGGAGGGACAGGGGGCGTACATCTTTCAGATATTGCAGCTCTGTAGGCTGGCATGTTAAGATGGAAACCTGAATCCACAATTCCACTCTCAGTCCTTCTTCACAATTTCTTGACCTGAATCCACAATTCCACTCTCAGTCCTTCTTCACAATTGCTTGACCAGACAAAAAAAAAATGCAGTAGAACTGTGTGGCTCTCTAATTGTCTTGGAACATCTGTGCAGCATCAGGATAATGGACTGGGGACTCAGCAATTTTAGACTGAAGAAAGAACTAAAGTGACTCGTTCTCTCTCACTTCTCCTCAGATGTTGGCTGACAGGATATGTGAGTTCCTAAATCCTGTGACACAATTTCAACCAATCAACCAGCCAAACCTTTCTGCTTTAACCTCTTTTCAGGTCCTACCTTTTTATTTCTTTTCTTGGCACACTTCATGCAAGTAGCCATCTAGCTCTTGAAGGCATAACTTGAACTCCTTCTGTTTGAAAACTCCTTCTTCCTGAAATAATCACAAAACTAATATGTAATGAAAACTAACATGCTATGAAAATCAGAATGAGTAGGACCAATAATATGGACAAGTCCCTTTGCGCAGGAAATGTGCATGGAACAGATCTTCCAGTCTCTTGGTTTTCATCAGGGACTGAATATGTGCAGGTAAGATCTTCAATGCTGCATTGCTGTCTGTTTGATAGAAGTCAGAACAATTATTCTGTAATTCTGCATATAGCCTACAACTAAGAACAGATGTGAAAGAACATCATGCAAATGCAGTACAGTGTATATTGTATTTACATTGTTATAAAACTGCATGTGCAATCTTATTTTCACATGAAAACTGTGAGTGTATTTGGTCCTGTAAGACCAGATATTTCATACCTGTGAGTGTATTTAGTCCTGTAATGTTACTGGGAAGCTGCTACAGATGATTTGGAATGCTATGTTCCTATGGAGGAAATTTAACAATAAAAAATAGAAGTAATCCTGTAACAAACAGAAAACATGCTCTACATTCAAGTCCCAAGCACTAGTGAACATTGGAGATTACCATGCTTTCATGCAAACCTAAATTTTTCTTTACCTGTATGAAGATCATGTCTTCCTTTGTGAACGTGCTGTATTGATAAAAAATAATGAATACAAAGTGAAAACCAGACTGCCTACTAAGGAAGGAAAGGGAAATATTGCTACCTAATAACTAATCTTTTAGAGATGACTAAGATAGTTGACTTTATTGTTGTATAAACACAACAAGATATCCGTTATAAGAGAAATAATAGGATAAGGGAAACTGAGTGTGAAGCACACAGAAATTCCTACTTTTCCTTCACTATCTGTTGGTTGTAGTTGCCATGGTTTAAGAGACTCTTTACAACACAAAGTGCAAGGCAGATGAAAATTTTGGGAAGTTCAACGAATATACAGGAGTTACTTTTGTAACTTTTATTTATTTTTATTTTTAAATTCTTTTTAACTCCAGGAATTTATAAGCTATGACAATAAAGATTCTGAGTATAGACAGAAAACACAGGTCAGCATGTGGCAGTTTTTCCACATAGAGTTCTCTGACCAATTGTCAGGAAAAGAAAATTAAAAAATAGAAAGCCAGGTACCTCATAATGAATGTATTTCTATATACAAATTGGTTAAATTAAATTTTCATTAAATTTAACAGTGTAAGAGAGCTGCAACTATAAGATAAAGATAATTTCAATCCCTCTAGGCATCCTCTAAGCAAATGTTTGCAGTGGCTCAGAATTGTTAATTTAGTAAATTTGGTCTACCTCCAAAACAAAGGAATTTTCTGTATTTTACAATATTATACATGCCTATTTACAAAAAATAGAACGTTTTTGCATAGGCCAAAATAAATACCCTACCTGTTCATGCCTCAGCTCAAGTCATATTGAGATGATTATACAGTGCTATAAAAATGAGGCAAAATTGGATACTCAAACTGTATGCATGTGTGCACAGGAACATCAGCATGATAAAATAGCTTGTGCTTGCAGTTAGAATGCTTCCTGTTAATGGAAGTAGCATCATTGCTTTGCTCTGCTGAGCAGATAAAAGGATTTGCCACTAATCCACCAATCCCAGCCCTGCTTCCCTATCTACTCACTTGTTACTATAAAGTACTTTTACCTGCTGGGAAAATGCACTGGCCTAGAAGCAGAAGAAGTAAATTCTGCAGGATGCAGTCTTTCCATGCATCTCACTGGTATAGCATCCCTTCTGTTGAAAATTACCCTTAGATTTCCCTCAGACACCTGTATCTGGCTGGAAAAGATCTGGCTTAGAAACTAAGGAAAACGTCTGTAATGCCTAGTGTACGGCTGAATGCCAGGGAGGAAGAGTGAACTAGATCATTCTGACAGCATGGTAAATGCATTAAGCAGCATATCTTCAAACTCTCCATACTGATGAAATGCTGTAAGGATTCTACTGAAGAAGGTAAAAATATGAAGGGCTTTCTCCCCTTCATCTTTTGATTAAAAATTTATTCAAAAGACTGCATGCACCACATTTTTGGAAGCTCCTAGCTCTCTTCAAGACTTACAATATCAGCACCTTAAGGTAATTTTAAGGAACAAAAAGGAGCTCTGCTAATCATCAGAGGTGTTTCTGTTCAAAACCAGCAGGTATTAATCAGTTGGATTTGCTTAACAGGTGAATCTCATTAACATAGCATGTGGGAACAATTTCATCTACTGATATTTTCTGCAGCAGGGATTTAGCTATAAAGGCTATTTTAGATTTTTAATTATTTATGCATAGCATGCAGACAATCTACATTTTGCTGCTGCAGCCCATATTATAGGAGTGCACTTTCTAATGTATAATGGTTTTCCTTCTTTTAAAACTCTTGCCTTTTAATAAGGAAATAACAGCATGAAAAACTTATTTTAAAAAGTTAGTATAATGTGTTTCAAGTGTGACTGGCTCAACAAACTATTGAAATACAGCATATATAAAAGGGAACATTTTGTTTGTTTGTTTTCAATGCAGAGAAGTCTGGTATGGCCTGAGAACTGAACTTGAATCCATTCTAATAAGGTAATTCAAGGAAATATCAATAAATGGCTACAGTAAATTTAACAGTCTGCTAATTTAATTAAATGTTTCTTTGTATTTTGAATTCATTTTATAATGTAAAATGTAGATGGGAAGAGAACTAAGAATATTTTACTCTTTTAGCTCTTTTGAAGCCTGACGAGTTTTATTTGTTCTTTCATCTTTTGACATAGATTCCATTTAATGTGCACTTACAAAAAAAGTAGAGATTTTGCTTTATACTCTTTAGAAAAATTATAAGTGCTATCTTCTCACTCTTTAAAAATGTGGAAGAACTGAATGGTACCACACAGACACTCTGGGAAGATGAACAAAACCACAGAACTATACAAATGCTTTAGTGGTACAGACTAAACGACAAGAAATGTTCTGCTTGAAGAACTAAATCAAGAGCAAATAAAGCAGGATAAATGTGCATCTTATTTTCATAAATCATTTTTGAAAGGAGAAAAAACTACAAGAATCTGAGAATAAAAAATGGAACTTTAAACCAGAAATTTTGGCAGAGTCAACTGCTTCCTCCGTGTTCAAGCTTGTGGCATTCTTAGATGTAGGTGTTGATTAGCATTGTCTATTCAGACTAGAAGACTTTGAGAACTTAAACTGGGTAAGCTGATTGATTAATATAAAATGTAAGACCAGGTTATTTTGGATTAATAAAGGTAAAATCTGTGGTAAGCAAGTTTATTTGGTGACTAGGGTTTGCTACATCTATCACAGTCAACCTGTGTGACCATATTAGCTGTACATAATTTAAAAGAGAAAATATCTAGTTAAATTAAAAGTCACAAGTGAAGTAAGTGAAATCAGGTGAAAATTGTTTACACATAAACTTTTACACTGGAAATGGAAATAAGAGTATAATGGAAATAATTTTGTATGGGTAGTTATTGTTTGAGATAGTACTCAGAGCTATTAAAGGCCTTTATCTTTTGTTCTTCTTATTCTACTATAAAACAAAAAGTCTTAGAGCTGAGTGGGACCTCTGGTTCTGTGGAGTTGTAATAGCAACACATATAAATACAGAGGACTATATAAATACTTCACAGGAAACCCTAGAAAGGGTAGATTATCTTGGCAGTGAAAGTAACCAGCATTTTTAGGTCCTGATAACATCTAGGTCTGTGTTAACTCTACCCCACATAAAACCAATACAATTTCTTCTGCAAAAAATTGTTTTATATGTAGTTTTAATTTTTTTTGGTAGCATATCCTTCAGAATTATATATGCAATGTTTAAATATAGATAACTTCATGCACTATATATTGCATGTGATATGAATACTTTGTATACTATATAGATGCAATATGTATACAATATATATTACAATACAGGTAATGTGCATATATATAATATACACACACATATAAATATCTTGATTGAAATATTTATTTTAGAGTACATTGGCATTCCCTAAATTTGGGTGCCTCAAATATGGTTGTCTCATCCAATTGTAATAACCTGTGAACAGCAGTGCCAGCCTTAGTACAGACAAATTTGATTTGGAGCCAAGAGTGTTTTAGAAATATAATTGTAAATAAATGGTCAGCTGGACAAGAGGATCACTGATTTTTAAAACTTGATTTAATTTTGGTCTCACCTGCATTTGCACTTGGGTTTTCTGAAGATTCTGTGTCCAAACCTTTTGACTAGCTCTAGGGGATTAATTATAAAATACCTGACGTAACATACCAATATGAAAATGTCCTCTCCTTTCCCTAATAATTAGTTATTTAAATGCAAAGTAACTGATTGCTGTTTCTGTTGCAATGCAAGTCTTGAATTTCTGGGCAAAACCTTGTTTCATTAAATGCAGTGCTCTCATTGTGAATGTTATTAAATATTTTTCAGTTGTCAGAGACGTAAATTTAATACCAAAGAACTAAATCAGAAATAATGTGAAGAAGGGCAGGATTTTGTATGCATTGTTACACATTATGTGCCTGATACTGTGCTATAAAGCTTTCTGTCACAGTGACCTTCACACTGCCATACAAAAGGAATTATTCCACACTAGGCAATGGAATTTTTTTCTGAGTTCCCTCCTGAATGTCACATTCAGAACACTTCACCAAACTTCTTGATTCTGAGTCATATTATTTGGAATATTTGCGTAAATCTTTGAAGTTACCACATCAGTATCAAAAGCTCCCTTTAAGTCTCCATTCCAGCTGTGTTGATGCTGAACAATGCTGGTATTCTTGTGATCACTTGGGGCCTGTAGCATAAATGCCTATACAATGCTTATAAAATATTTTTTGTCAAACATTTTATATGAGATGTTGCCCCTTGCATTAAATGTTCCTGAGGAAAGATTCACCAAAACTGGTTCTTTCTTATTTTTTTCTGAAAACTCTATAATTTAAGGAAACTATTTCTATTTTCCAGGCACTGTGAAACTGCAAGAGATTTACATTTTGGGCCTAGGATTTGAAAAAAACTAGAATTAATTTTATGGGCTTACTGTTTAGAATATGAGTTCTAAGACTGAAATAAACATCATATTGTAGGGACCAAGTAGAGTTTGAGAAGAAAACTTGCAAAACTCCAACCGGTGTTAAATATATTCCACACCAGCATTTTATGCTGGGGAAGGCCTTCTGTACATCATCATTTATTTTCTGCAGTTCACAGAACTGTTTGCCTAGCCGGGCATCTGGAAATTTTGTGTGCTTACAGCTGATAAAATCATTGCTTAGCCTTCTACTGAGTCCTCTGAAATATGGATCCTTAATATGACTTTTAACCTTATCTCTTATGCCTATGTCCTTTCAGCTATTTTGGCAGCAAATGCTGAAATAAAATAATACTTAAATTCCTTTATTTTAGAAGATAGTAAAAGGCCTGTGCCTTCTCTGCCTTTGGACCCATCTAGAAAATGAACATCACTGTGTTACTTCATTTCAGAAAAGCAGTCAGTAGGTAGTGAATTTTTGGGGGTTTCTTTGAGCTTGATTCAACAGTGTAGAGAGTAAAAAGATCTAACACTTGCAAACTGAAAAAAGAGAAAAATCAGTAAAGTCACTGTTAACTGAGCACTAGCCTTTTGATGTACAGGACTGCTGTGGTCATGGAATTAAGTTTGCATCCTAAGACCCAAGCAGAAAGGAATGAGATAAAGACAGTAGTCTTTCTGAGTAGTTAATTTAAAAACTGGTTTCTCTGAAGTCGTATTGCATGGAAGAATATATATATATATATATCATAACTGTGCAGTTATGGAGAAATAAGTGCACTTGGATTGAGCTTTCATTGTACTTATACTTGTCACTGCTTGCTCGACATAACTATGTGAGGAACAAGTGGAATATTATCTAGACAGCTAAAATTACTACAGTGGGCAGTTGACAAGTGCAGCTTCAAAAATTGTGTGTTTGAATTCCTGAAAAATGAAATGGATAAGTTTTGTGTGAAATCATAGAATCGATTTTATATATTTTTTTTAAATCTTTGTTACCATTATTTTTTTTGAATATGCAGAACTTTTTAAGTAATAGAAAAGAAAAACATTTGGCAAAGTTATGATGAGTGTTTGTAAAGTTCTTTAATACTCTGCTTTTTGTACAGCTAAGGATAAAATGCATTAAGTGAAAATATCCTTGGCAATAAAATTAATTACACTTTGTTTTTAGTTGCAATTCATCTTCTTTTAACCCAATATGAATTATGGAACTTTCTAAATTCTTTTAATGATATTCTTTAAGTAAGTATTTCTTAAGTGTATGTGTAATGGATATTGTGATCACAATACATATTGAGTTAACTCGATAGGAAAAATTTATAGATATTAATGTTTTTTGTTTGGTTTTATGTTCCATTTTTGGTAATGTGTTGCCAAAACCCCTAAAAATTAATATATCAAAGAACCAGATGTGATAGGGCCCTGAGAAACCTGTTCTAGTAAAAGGTGTCTGTGCTCAAGACTGGGATGTTGGAAATGGATGATCTTTAGGGTCACTCCTATCCAAGCAATCATATGGCTTTATGATTCTATTTATATGAGTTTCTCCCCATTTAGCTATAAGAAGTAAATGTCCACAACTTACTATAAGGTCATGGAGTATTAATGCACATTCAACTCCCTTTTGAAAAAGGCAAAATAATCTAGATCTTTTACTGTGGATATGAATGTCCCATAAAATACAACTGTGTTATAAAATTGAAACACTTCACCCTAATGCATTTCACTGTAAAGAACTGTGTCTTCTGCAAAATTTATTATAAAATGGAGTCCTTGAGGATATTTATTGGATTTTAAAAACTTTGTGCAAGTAAGGACTTCAGTCTGTTTTCCATCTGTTTTCAAGACCTAAGATTTAGGCTAACTCCCATCTAATCCCATTTTCATGGAGCTTCATATTCTAAATGATTTTCTTTGATATCAAAAAGGTAAATGTTGACTTTTTAAAGTTTATTGCTATTCTGAATTCTGAGTTCCAGAAATAGAAACTATTAAAATTATACTAAATTATACTAAAAGAACATAAGAGGTGATATATTATCATCATGGATTCCTAAATGCATAACCCTGACTCTAGTTTTAGCTATTCTTCTGGTAGTTGTGGCATCAAAAGTGTCTTTGACAGTACAGAAGATGCCAGCAGGACGGAGACCATGACATGTCTCATACATTTTTGGCAGTGGAATCCAAGAATTTCCAGAGCTTGGAGGGGGTTCTGCTTTTTTCCTCCCTGTATTTGCTTTAACAAAATGGGATTTTTTTTGACCACTCTAATTTTTATCAGCATATACACTATAACCACCAGTATCTTAAAGGAAATAAATTATATTGTTTAGATAGGAAAAAACATGTAAAAACAAATCTCCACCTGCCCACTCTCTCTCAGATTGAAGCCTTTCCTCTGAGTTTGATCACACTCTAAGTTTACCCAACTTGGCAACCTCCTGGCTATGTGACATTATTTTTGATAATATTAGTTTTATGAAAACAGTCAGCGCTGGTGCCATGAGCAGACAGCTTGAAGGTAGCCCTAACACTGATTGAGACCACGAGCAGTGGTACATTTGCAGCTGAGGCCTCTCTGACTGACCATATGGATTTAATGGAGCTGAGCAAGGAGCAGGCTCGTCCTGTTTGGCACAGCTGTATCTATGCGCTGCAGATGCAACCAGGGTCGATTTAAAGCAGTCCTGCCAGTGCCATCAGTTACCTCTAATGAGCCAAGCCAATCGTAATCTCATAAAACTTAAACTTTCTTTGTCCTTTTATTGATTCTATAAAAACTTTAAAAATTAATCATCCGATTCTATCTTTACTCAGTTTCTAATATACAATTGGTAGTTGAGGGCTTAATGACTAATTTGATCTCTTTCCTTAAGAAAACTTAATTCTCCTGGGCTTATAACAAAGAAGAAATAGTTCTGCTGTAGTAATCTTTTGTTTATATCTTCTAACACTGCTTCTAGAAGCAATTCAGACAGTTCCCACTTTCTCCATTGTAAATCCCCACTTTCTTTTAACTCCTCCACACAAAATCCTCAGAAAAATTAGCATACTAGTAAATTATAGACATGGCAAAACAGTATTTATGTTAACTTGACTTTCATCATTCTTCTCTATAGAATAATGACACTCAGGAAAATTTCCTGTCTTTTTTACAATCTGACAGATACAAAAAGAAAATCAGGTAAACATTTATATAGCTAAAATTTGTGACTTCTTAATCCAGAGAATTCTGAATTTTACTTTTATAATATTCTTTCTTGAACATATTAAAATATATTAAAATATAAATCTTATTTGCTCACATGTTAACATCTAAAAGTTGATTGAATAATATTTAGCATAAGATTGAAAAGGCACTGTTTTTTTCTGTATAAAATATTCTCTTCTGGCTTTTTGGAGTATGACTGCTAATATATGTCTGGGTACTCAAACTGGGAAAGTAGCTTTAGCAGAAAAAGATAAAACTTGTCTTACTACAAAAGAAATAAAACACAGAACAAAAAAGTACGCTGGAGACATGGAAACACAAAACATTTTAGTTCTGGATACTATTAAAATGGGTCTTGACATTTGGAAAAAGCATGTAGAAATAGCTTAGCCTACCATTTTCCCTTTTTTTAAACAGTAGGTGGTGCAGAGAGAAGAGCTCTCACCTGCAAAATATAGGTTTTATAAGAACAGTAAAAGGCATGAGTAATGCTTTGAAGAAGCTCAAATTTAAGTACCTATTTAAAGAAAGCTCAAGGTGCAGTAGAAGAGGAGTAGATTTTGTATATAAGTCTTTCCAAACAGGTTCTTCTTTTGTGTATGATTACTGTGAGGGCGGTGAGGCACCAGAAAAGGTTGGCAGAGAAGCTGTGGGTGCCCCATCCCTGGCAGGGTGCAAGGCCAGGCTGGGTGAGGCTTTGGGCAACCTGGTCTAGTGGAGAGTGTCCCTGTCCATGGCAGGGGAGTTGGAACTAAATGGTCTTTAGGGTCCTTTGCAACCCAAATCATTCCATGTTTGTTCACACAAGTTTATTCCCAGTTTTACTGAATTCTGAATTGCAACAAATTTCAGTTCTTCTATCCCAAAGAACTTTTTATCTCCATATGCTTCTTTGGTGTGCACAGGAAGACTTCCCAAGATGGCAAGTCACCACAAGAGGAAGAAAGTGGCTCTGATGCTTTACAGAGAGTGCTCCTTGACATGGTATGGAAAACTGGTTGCCATTTTTTCAATCTAAGATGAATTTAAATTAAATAGCAAAATTGTTACTGTTTACCACAAGACTAAACTGAAAACCTAGATATTTTCTTTTAAATATTTACGGAAATATTTTCCCTGGAAAAAAAATCCTCATGATTTCTACTTCTCAAATTTACATCCATTTGCAAGGAATTTAACAAATAACAGCAAAGATAAAAATTACATCATTAGAAATGTAGTACTTATGGCTAACTTTGAAGCTCTAGAGAAATTAAAATTTAAATTTCCAGTTTCCATCATTTTGCTGCACTATCTTCAGTACAATCAAAACTTGGAGAGGAACATCTATGTGTAAATAATTTATATCAAATGCTATCAGGTGATTGTTGATTTAGAGGATTTTTTTAGTTGGGTTTTTCTGCCATTTTTTGTTTTTTTTTTAGTTTGTTTATTTTTAATGCTGATTATTAACATATTAAGGAATATTTATAAATTGTAATATGAGATTGCTGGTATGATTGGTGAAAGCGAAGGGAGATGACCCATCCTTATTGATCAGCATCGAACTCCAGATTTATTGACCCAAAAGGCACGTTTTTATAACCGTGTTAATTAAGATCATACATATTGCAAAACTCGAGCTCACAATAGGCTACAGAGCAAACACTAACCCCTCCCTTTGTTTTCAATACCTGTAGTTTGTTATTGAATCCAAGATTTATTTTCTCAGTCTGTTATGAAAGTTCTCAAGGCCTCCATGTTATTGAAGACAGGCTTGAGAACTTAGCTGTTTACAGAACAGGCTGTGAGAATTTGCTCCTCACAGCTGCCTTTTAAGCCATTTCTGAGCAAAATTCTCCAACGAATTCCTGCTTTTTTCTTTTTTTTTTTGCACAAGGAGGTTAGTATGCCAGGTTTTTTTATCATTCTACTGACCATATCTTGAACACAACCAAAAATACAAAGCAAAATAAGCAAAAGCATTTAAACTTAAAGCACTTAAAATATTGAAACTTAATAGAACTTAACATCACTTAAACTTACAGAACTTAATTTTAACAGAACTTAACTGACTTTAAATTCTACACAACTTAAACCCAATATAATTCAAACTCAACAGAATCTAACTTAACTTAAACTTAATAACACTTAATAGATAATTTAACTTAAACTACTTAATAACAAATAAATCTTACTATAAAAATAGAATATAGCATTTACTATAACTTACTTACAGGCCTGATTCTAAATACTAAGCTAAAACAACTTTTTTCACATTTTTGCTGCAGCATTTATACCAAAAAGCACACTCATACAATCATTCCAACACATCTTAACATTTTTAAATTTTTCAAAACACAATTTTAGAATCTGATGTTCCACTGACTGAGCTATCTGGGCTTCTAATATCTAAAGTCTGTTAGGAGGAACAAAAGTCCCTTTAACTTAGGTGAGAAACGTCCTGATAGCCCTTGGTGTCGTTTGTTTATCATCACTGGTCTCTCAATTGCAGTAGAGATCTTTTCCTTTTATTGACAAAAGTCACATTGCCGGCTGTGGGGCGGAGGGAGAAGCGCTTCCACTGGAAAAAGCGCTCCAGTCCCGCGGCGAACGCCCCCCTCGCGCTGGGCTCTTTGTTTCGCAAGACTCGCTGGCGGGCTGACTCACTGCGTGTGCTGTACCGGTGGCTCCCCCGCGGCGGCAGCAGCTCGGTTCCCACACGGCGGCTCCGCTCTCCCTGCCGCTGCCTCCGCTCCCGCCGCTACAGCGCAGCATTTCAGGCGGTCGCTCGCCGCGGCTGCTCCCCATGGCGGAGCGCCCGTGCCGAGTTCGGAGTAGCACAGCCCCGCAAGCGCCACGAGCTGCGGCCGCCGTCTTGCACTCAGAGACATAGTGAAACAGTGCACCGTACATCACCCGCCATGGCTTGCTTGGTTTCTTGGCAGTTTTATCACTATCTAAAGTAGCTTCCCATAATAAATCACCAAATTTACGCCATTCCATTAACTCGTAAACCGTATGGGGGTTAAGGAAAACCCCTCCAGCATAGCCGTAAGTCCAAAGTCCTGTAAAATCCTTTTGCAAATTCATCCCCTTAATCTGCCGTTTTTGTAAATATGCTGCTTGCCTTTTCATACCTAATTTGCCAGCGCTGAATGCAGCCTCTTCAAGGTCTGTGCAGCACGTCTCAGTCGGGCTCGTCTTTACGACCACCCAAGGCACAACGCGACTCAGCTTCTTTTTTATCCTTTTTATCGCGTTTCTGCCGTCCTGCTGCTTAGGACCTGACCCGTTTACTTCGCTTCTTCGTGGTGCATTGCCGTATCACGTCTGGGTGTCACCATTATGTTGGAAGCAAAGGGAGACGACCCATCCTTATTGATCAGCATCGAACTCCAGATTTATTGACCCAAAAGGCACGTTTTTATAACCATGTTAATTAAGATCATACATATTGCAAAACTCGAGCTCACAATAGGCTACAGAGCAAACACTAACCCCTCCCTTTGTTTTCAATACCTGTAGTTTGTTATTGAATCCAAGATTTATTTTCTCAGTCTGTTATGAAAGTTCTCAAGGCCTCCATGTTATTGAAGACAGGCTTGAGATCTTAGCTGTTTACAGAAACAGGCTGTGAGAATTTGCTCCTCACAGCTGCCTTTTAAGCCATTTCTGAGCAAAATTCTCCAACAGATTGGTTTATGTCTACCTTGGCTTGTATTTCTGCTAGGATTTGACTATTCTCTGTGGAGTGTTGCCAAAGTAGATGATGATATCAATTTGAGTGACCTAATATATCTAGTGCTGTAAAACAGCTTGACAGTCTTTCTGTTCTTCTTCCATTAGTTTTTCATTTGTAAACCCTTGCAAGAGAAAACAAGGACACCTGGAAACATCCTTGAAGAGGGGATTTTTTTCCCACAAAGTGTGAAATTTAGATTTAATTTTGAAAAGGGATATAGCTAACTAAATAGAAAAAACTTAGCTGTCATTGATCCTACCACAAACCTAAAAATGTAGGCATTTTTTCTCAGGTTCATTGAAAATCCAATCACATTAACCATTTTACAGTACCCATTTATCTAATAATTTCTCCCTTTGGGTGATACACAGAAAAGACAATTATAAATCATAGCTATACATTTCAGAGTCTCAAAATTATACTCACCTTAGAGTTCTCTTTATTGCTTATCTATCCAACCATGATGAATCTCCAACACATAAGTTTAAACACAGCTTTGGTTTTAGATATTCTGAAAATAAATGGTTCTGCAAATAATTAGGTGTTTGGAAACCATTGACAAAGTAATTATGCCCTGTTGTAAAATAAAATAAGACACATAGATCATACTACTCAGGAGTGTTTGGAAAGGATGATTGCTCCCTATTTTAGTAAAAATGTGGTAAAGAACATTTTTTAATCTGTAAGTTTTTGTGAGAAAACCCAAGTAATATCTCATTTACAATCCCTTTCCATTACAAGTTCTTGGGCTCCCTCTCTACCTGGCGCCTGCAGCCTGCCAATTAAAAGAACCCTGTAAAACATATTACATATTAATAGAAAATAAAAGTTATTTTTATTTTGATAAAAATGACTTGCTTCAAAACTGGAGAGGCTTTTGAAAAATTTCACATAAATTTTGTAACTTTTACCTTTTTGTATATTGCATATTCTCATATCACATACTCTGAAATGCTGAAAACCTCAACTCATTTATTTGTATGCTTGCTTATTAGATAAAATATGATATATAGTGTTTTAAAATTGGTTATGTATTCTACAGAAGATTATCTGTTTGAAATAACTACTAATTTTAAAGTAAACTTTTAAGCATCCTGAACTGTCTAGATTTCCTCCTGGAGGTTACTTAAAACTAATGTAATTCTGCTAGTCTTTCCCTAAAATGATTATGCTTCACAGAGAGAAACACTTCTCTTGATTATTACAAAACTCACCATTGAAATCCTACTGATTCCTTTTCTTCTGTATTTAAATGTGTTAGACTAAAGAACTTAGGAATTGTACTTTCAACAAATGTTCCCGTTGAACTTGGATTTTCATTTCCTGTTGTTCATGTTGATCAGTTATTATGGGAATGAATGGGTAAACTCAAAAGCCTTTGCTAAAATTTTTCCCCCCCTATGTCTACCCATACAGGAAAAAGCAGAAAGAAGGGAAGGGGATTATTATGACCATCTAGTTAGCTGCTTCTAGTCTGGCCTTTCCTGATTGTAATCAAGCTCCTTATGCTGACAGGAGGGAAAAAAAAAGAACCAAAACCACAAAAATTGTGTACTTTCAAAGAAACTGTGATTTTAGGATTATTTTTTTACACACAACTTATTTATATGAAATAAAGTTTTATGATTTTGTGTTAATAATGTTACATACTTTAGCTCTTTACTGACTGGGCTGTTTGCTTACTTACTGCAAGTCCCTGTCCAAATCTAACAGATTGTTTTAGGAGTTCTGTAGAGATCACACAGGCAAAATAGTTTTGTTGCTTCAGGAATGCTCTTCTCAGGAAATAGGGTTAAATGGGAAGTAGGAAGGGATCAATGAATTAATGAGGACATGAGCTCATGTTCTTTGACAAAGCTTGATCACAATTTAATCGTTTGACAAGAGCAATTTCCCTGTCCAATAGCAGCTTTCCTAGCTCATTCAGCTTAGCTTTCCCCTGTAAAGGCAATGCACTAGTAAAGAGCATCCCTCACCTTCTCCAGCCATTGAACTGATAACATTTAATATTGAAGATGTCAGCTTTCAGGGTCAGCCAGCTCTGTGGCTTTTGTAAAACATTGCTCAAGATAGCAACAGATAACTGTATTTGTAGACTTTTCAAATTGTTTTAAATATGATACCTGACAGTCATTAATTTGGGTTATTCTGCAGCCTTGTCTCTAAATTGCAAGATCTGGCAGTCATTTATAGAAATAAAAATTAACTCTTCCTCACTGATGTAAGTAAAGTGAGGATAAAAGAGGAAGAAAAATACAATACTAGCATGAAAATAAATAACTTGCAGTTTCAAATTTTATTTAACTTCGAGCAAATCCACCCCAACTCAGGAGAAACTAGAAGCTTAGACTATGAGGCAAAGTAGTCAATACAGCCATTTGCTTAGTCACAGACATCAAAGTCATGAAAGCAAACATACAGTTATCCTAATAAATCACTGTACATAGTAAATTCTTGAGTAACAAATTGTGTCTATTCAAGTATGTGATATTCTTCAAGTTCTGTTTCTTTAGTGACAAAGACTTGTTAGACTGTGACTGTCTGTGACTGTGACATTTGGAAGAAAGGGCAGGTTAATACCCTGATTGTCATGAACATAATGTAAGTCAATGCAAAGTCACTGTAAAACAGCATGTGGTAGAATTTCTAGGAGTTCAAATTCAAAAAGTAAAACATATGCATTCATAATTTTAAATTAAATTAATTTCACCCTTTCTTTCTTAATGCCAGCATTGTTTTCCTAGTACCTCAGATATTAGATAATGTTTGATTACCTGTGAAAGAAATGAAGTGTGAACAAAAAGGGCAGGTTACTTCTGTCAGTTTTTGGGGAAAATGGGTGGCCATATTCCCTGTAATGAAAGAAAGCAAGAGACAACCTCACAAGAACTGCCTTGACATGAATGTTTCTTAGAAATTGCTTGTTTGGCAGGAATTTTTAGTGGTAGATTTCATCTTAGATCCCCATTCATCTTCTAATATTACTATAAATGCAGCTATTGCAACTGTTACCTGACCACCTCGGGTAAGATTTACAGACATACACATGAACAGTTATTTGTCTCTTTGAGGTTTTTGTTCTATAGTCTTTGTTCTTTTGGCCATGAACCAGCCAAAATGTACTTATTACTACAATATAGTAATAAGTAATAGCATTTTATGATTTTTTAATACACGTGATCCATTTATATATAAAAAAATCTTTCCAATTTTTTTGTTAGTAATGTTACATACCTGAGACCTTATAACATGTAGAGTTGCCATATACTATATTACTTTTTGTTCTGAATTATCAAGGTTCATTGAGTGCAGATTAGCAGTACTCCAGTACATTGGGTTTTCTTTTACTCTTTGTTTATATTTTGTACAATAAGTGAAAAAGTGATAAATTCTTGCTTGAATTTGATATTAATGGAAAAATATATATTCAGTTTGACCAAAACCATTAGAAAAACACACTATGAAAAAGGTGTCTGAAAATATCAAAACCAAAAAGGCTTGAAAGCCTTTACTTCTCAGGAAAAGAAACAATGTTTTGGAACTGGGTTTTATATTGTTGACAATTGATATCTGTTAAAATCTCATTCTTACTTGTAGGATATTAAGATGTCTTGCTTTTTGTTTTCTGTTTCTCTTTTCTTTTCCTCCTGTAAATGTCTTTGCACTTAGCACACTTAGGATTCAGAGAATAAACTACAGAGCTAGCAAAGTTTATCCTCTACCTGTTTTTAAAATCTCTCTGCTAGGAATATGTAGACATAAGATCAAGGATATCTATTCTATCCTTGATGCATGAGCATAAATCCTGTAAAGTACATAGGAATTATGTGCATACTAAGTGAAAAGTACCTCTATGGAGTAATAAAAAAAGAGTCTGGTAGGATCAATGGAGAGAGAAATGTCAGTGCCATACATTTAAAGGGTTCTGAAATGTATGGGGAAAAAAATATTAAACTTCCTATAGAATATTGTGAATTCCCACATTATCAAAGCCCGTGTTTTCTCCTTTAGGAAGGATTTCCTTATAATGGTTTTTCTCTGCAACTTTTCCGAGGGAGGTAATCTGTATTTTGAGTTTATGTCCAGATTTCTACATCACACAAAATGAGGTCATGAAACATTAATTGACATCAATTTAATGTTTATTCTACTTCTGTGGGAGACTGTCACTTTCCTTTCTACAGTAAGTTACTTACCAGTATAGTAGATGTAATAAAAATAAGAGGGTTTTATTGTATCTTTTAGTTCTATTCATATCATATACTATCTTTTGCCCTCATGCTGCTTTCTGAAGGCAAGATATTTCACAGAAAAGTTCAGCTTTACCAGCTGTCAGATCTTAAGGTTTCATTAAAGAAAACTACAACTAAAACTTGGAGATGACTTCTAATAAGTAGATATGTAGGTAACTTCTGGGTCATATGTTGGTTTTCAGTAGAAATATATAATTAGTTTCTTTTATTTTGGGGCTTTTTTTCCTTTTTCTTTTTCTTTCAGTTGTCTACCAAAAAATAACTTATAGTATTATATGTGACACTGTTTTTCAAGAAAATTATTTTATTTTGGCATTCTAGCCTCCTTCTACATTATTATTGTCTCTTTTTGGCATTTCTTTCCCATAATTCAACAGTACAGTCTGCAGTGGGTAAACTGTATTTCAAGAAAAGAGAACATCCAAATCCCTCTGCCCAGGGATGTTTTGCAAGAATTAGACTGCAGGCTGTGTTCTATAAGTTATTATCAGGAAATGCAGAACAATGAGTAATGGTGATCATAAAACACATCTAAATTAGACTTCCCTGCTCTGAGCCTCATGCAGTCAATGTTGTCCACACTGGCCAACTGGGCAGTTTATGTGACAGAGCTTCTACATGTGTAAGGCTTTCCCAAGGTTCTCAGGCTGAAACTTCCACATGGCCATCATCTTCCACATGGCCATCATGGTCCAACAAAGTCACAGGAGAAGAATTGGAGATGTTAGGCTGCAGGATAACTATGGTGCTGATGCTGCCCATTTGAGAGATGCACTGTGGGGTATTTCTAATATTTCGGTATGTGCCAAGACCTTTTTCCTTTTACACAAACTGGGTAACATTTTGTGGCACACCTACTATTGAAGAGGTGATAAGAAAGGACACCTAAGAGCAATTTGGGTTTCTTGAGCTAGTGACCTTTGGAAAGGAATAAGTATGTACCTCTCTGGAATTGAAACAGAGAGAACAGAGAAATTAAATCATGTTCTTGTGAGTTTTTATCTGTCCTAAGCTAACCTTTCCATAGTATTTGCTTAGGCTAATAAGAACAAACCACACAGATTTGAAAGATGATTCCTCAAGGGCACAATCAAGGTAAGACTCAATCCTCCTGTGTCTGAGGACACAGCAGAATTTCACCAAGCTGCATCAAGGGCAGACTGCTCCAGAGACCAAGGTCAGCCCACAGCTGAGGATGAAAATGAGGCAGGCAAGGATGGAGACATGAGTGCCAAACTGTCCCCACAGTCCCCTCACCTGCTCATGGTGTGCAGAGCAGGTTTGGTGTGGGCAGGAGTTGAGAATACCACACAGGTCTGTAGCAGAGAGGCGCCAGCACTGCTGTGGCACAGCGTGAGCAGGATAAGGGGCAAGAATTACAAAGCAGGGCAGGACAGACCTCTCTTCTCATGGGTCATTCTGCACAGCTCATTCTGGACCAAAATCTAGACTTAAACCTAGGGAGCAAACCCCTAGGGGTTTGAAGGAAGAAGAAATTACCCTGATGGCTTACAGACAGCTTTGGAAAGTTACAATAGGATTTAATTTCAGTCATGCTGGTAGATACTGAAAACTGAACTAAAATAAATATATAACGTCTTTCAGTTTTTATATAACTGTATAACCCAAATCAACCTGAAGGCATTGGCAATTTTAGATAGTTTGTAGTGCTTGTTACCAAGAGATGGCAATTGATGGTGTGATGGGGAAGACATGCAGCTCTATTGTGTAAATAATAAAGGAAGAACATTTCTGTAAAGTCAGCTCTGCAAGTCAAGCCTGAAAATTTTTACACATATTTCTAAGTTACTTATTATAGAAATTATCTGCTATGAGGATATCTACCTTGTCAATTTGCATCATTAGGAGACAAAGATACATTAGTTTTGCATATTCTTAATGTTTCAAATTCATAGGTACAATGCAATCAAGTGAAAGCTGCTGAAAACTTTGTGATCAAAATCAGGTTCAGACTGAGACATTTGGCACAGTATATATGAAATATAAATTTAGATTGGATTCACTGGCTCAAGGAAATAAGATGATCTCTTCAGGGCTGCATACCATTTTAATGTGTGACACTATTTTTTTTCAGCTCTGAGAAAGATGAGAACTTTTATGTATTCTCTTTGCAAATCAAAAGATATATTTAAAAAAAAAAAAAGTGGTGGGGGAGGGGGAATTATGCCAGAGCTATTCTAAGAGACTGTTGAAATCCAAGTAATCTGCATACCTGTATAAAAGGAACAGCTGATATCACTGAATGTGTTTTTCAACTCATCTGCTTCAACGGATGAGACTGATTGCAGCCAGCTTCAGCCATGGACTAAGCTATGCACCACATGCAAATTCCCAAACAGAGAATTCAAGAACATTCATACAATATGAACCTGTTTTTCACAGTCCAGTGTGTTTATTGCTGAATAACAGATGTTAAAATGAAATTTAGGCACTGAGGGCCAGGGCTGGATTATCCGCTCCCAAAACTGGCCTGTGGAGCTGTGTTCCTGCCAAGTCAGTGAGTATATGATATGCATTTGGCTTGTATTCAAATCTTACTGTGTGAAAGCTAACAATCTGTGTCAATCAAAAGACTGATGGATTGCAAAATGGTGTGCAATTTTAATTTGATGAGAAGTTGGAGAAGAATTTTGATGTCTGAAGTATACACTTACTGTTTTAAGGCAATCTAACACTGAAGATGAGAGCATTAGAAGGAAAAATAGGAATGTGTTCAGGTATACTAAGGTAATTGGTGAGTCTGTACTTGTATTAATTTCTTTATAAGCAATAACTAAATGTGGTAAATGCAAAAGTATATTCATACTCAGACTGGAAGACTGTCACAAGCAATATAGCCACCACCACCATGTTTCCCATCATCAATATTTTGATAGCAGGTACAGAGTCTTGTTTAGAGACTTATATTTGAAAATTATTGCTGAAGTTTGTTACTTCAGGTAGTAAATTCTGTTACCTTTATTCAATGGCCATTTTTGTTCTATCTTTGTTCTATAACACTGGAAAGAAGTTTGCCTCTATAGGCACACTTTTATCTTACCATTTTTCTTCTTGCTGTTCTTCAGATTCCTCCTCTAGGATTTATTGACCAGAGTTCCTGCTTGGGAATATGCTTTCTAGGCTGTCTTAGCTACTTTCATTAGTGCTCTGGGGTCATAATGTAGAACAATGAGAACAACAACCCAACATCTCTATGTACTGTCACTTTATACTGAGAAAAATTGACTTTTTTATTTTTTGAGATTTTTGAACAAAGGCAGTTTTAGGTACAATATTTCCATTTCTGGTTAAGGAATAAAGACTTAACCATGAATTTTTGGATCTTTTAGCTCAATTTTTATACTGTAAAAAGTGCTACCAGGTGACCATGTATTGCAGCTAGTAGCTTTTTTAGGGGGGAGGTGTGGATGGAGGCAGATGGTTATGTTCCAGAAGATGTAGAGAGAAGAAGAAATCCATTAGGTAATTTTCTATTCCAGTTCGTTTGCAATTATTTTAATGAGAAAAATCCAAATTGCTTTATGCTTTTGCAAATGTTTCCTCATAAAACAGTTCAATGTTAACTATACAAGCAGTAATGCCACTCCAAATATTTGATAAACTGTTTAACAGCAGTTTTGGAAAGACAGTAAGTCTTTCTTGGCTTGGCTTTTCCTTTCTGCTCATTCAGCAACAAATCAGCCAAATAATCATAGCTCTGTTAATTCACACATCCAAATATTCGAGATAAGAATATATAGGCAAAAAAAATTTTAAATGGCTATACCTTAATTTCACTACACTGACCTAAGGAGTGCTGTATTTGCATTTTTCAAATGCATATTTTAGTAGAGGAAATAAATAATTAAAGCCATTGATTACAGTGTGATCTGCTGCAGTGATTTTTTAAAAGCCTCAGCTAAAATGTATTGGCGTCCTAAAGAGGGTCTGCATTATTTTTGAAGAAATGATTGCTCTTAACATATTTTAGATGAAAACCTAAAAGAATAGTTTAAGTTGTCTGCAGCCTTTGTAAAAGTTAAGCAAATTTAGATATTTGCTTGGTTTTGAACTAGAGTCCAGTTAGAGTTAGAACTCAGGTGTGAGGGTGTGAATTACAGCTGACTGATGTTACAGCCTCAGAAAGGACAATAATTGAGATACCTTAAACCAAATATCCCATATTTTAAGGCAAAAATCCAGTCAATTCTGTATGATTTGCTGGCTAGATATGGAGATTGAGTATTAAAAATACAGAATACAGAAAAAATTCCTGATGAAATTTGTGGAAATACTCATAAAATCTCATGCAAGAAACCAAACCAAACTGAACAGTGTCATATCGGTACTGTTCAGCCTCTTATAAACACAGGAAAAAAACCCAAGCAAACCAATTGATTTAAAATCTCCTTTCCTTTATAACAGCATTCTCCTTGACTTTATACCATCATTTTCTATGTGCATGTATTCATGAAAAGAGAAACCAAAATTTTTACATTCTGTGTAGGTACTTTGTTACTAGTCTTCATATGCCAACTGTGCAACAGTTTTCATAATTTCAAACACTATATGTATAAGTTTTGTAAAGTCATTTCTCCAAACGCTCTACAAAGGATTTAGATAAAAGCCTGAGTAGTCTGTTTAAAATTCTGTTTAAAGAAAGACTCTTTAATATAAGCTCTCTATGTAACGATTAAAAGATGTCCATCTGGGAGAGGAATCCTATCCTACAATTCTAAGAGGGTGTTACTTTTGTAGCCAAGGCAAAGAATGTTTTAGTCAGGCCTTGAGCATGATTTTTAAAGAGATATAATGCTATTGGATGAAAATGCCTCAGAACACTTCTTCACTCAGCTAATTCCAAAATGGAAAAAGAAAAGTTATACTGCACTCAGAAGGACATGCCATATTGATTTTATCTGCTTGGGATAAAAATATTGCTATTAAAGCAGTAAAAAATTAACAAAACCTAAAACATACCACTAATGAATTTACTCAGTGTAGAAACGGTGAAGTTCCATATCCTATTTAAAATTAAATTTTAAATTTTAATTTCTATAAAGGAACCCATACTAATTTTAGGTACTTTGATATTAACATTATGTTGCTCCAGAAACTAATATTTAGATGTAAACCATTATGAGATATGGTGAGCACTTTTACTGGAGAACTATGCCCAGTATATACTGAGGTACATTGAAAATATTCTAAGAAAGAGAACAATAGCAGCTATTAATTTTTGGTAATGAGCGTGTTCTTTTTTGAAGGTTCCTCATGTGAAATTTAAAAAGAAACAAAATTCCCTTTTAGGTTAGTTCAGTATGTGATTTAACATTAGAACTCAACATTTCTTAACATGATTTTATAGAGACTTTTTCATTAGTTTTCATTACAGTGGGACTATTCAACTAATCTTCAGGTAATTAACCTCTATTTACCTTTGTAAACTTCTGCATTGGAACTCACCACTAGGAGCTATTGATATTATCTCTCTCTAGTCACTTTGTATCAGTGGATAAGCTATTATATGACAAATGTTAAGTGTAAAGATATAATGACTTAAATTTAGAGCTATTTCATCAGAAACCATAATACTAAGACAACTTTTCAAAGAAGTGTGCCCAGAGTTATGAAAAGGAGCTGATTTTTGAAAGAATTACTTCTTTATGCACAATCCTGAAACTAAAAAGTAGCAAAGGCAGAAGTTTTCTATTAGTCTGCACCATATCAGTGGGGATATAGAAAGCCAAATCAGGTGTCAACATTTTCAAATTACGGGCCGAATTCACTGATCTAAATATGGTGCCCTGTGTGCCACTCAGCTGATCATAAGTGGGTGAGATGCAGAAAAAAACTTTAAGCAAAGATCCCTGGCATAAGGCAAACTAACTAGTCTGCCAGGACACTTGAAAAGGTGGGGTGGTGTAGCGGGTGTGTGGGGGGGTGAGATGCTGCAGCATTTCTTGACCCTTCTTTGCACTGGAAGAGCTGGCAATCAGCTGATTAAGGGTCCATTAAGGATCCTGCAATGCTCTATGAGCAAAGCTACTAAATAAGAGCTCTATATGGTGCATAATCACAGTGGCAGAAGTTGCTTCTGGATTTCCCACTGAGCCCTGGGCACAGCCAAATATCATGTTGCAATTTGGTAGTTGCTATTCTTAGTGGTTTAACTGTACTGGACATTGCATTACTCTCTCAGCATGAATTCCATTTGCCCAGCTGCTAATGTTTATTTTTGACACTTCAGTAGAATATAAAGAGCCTGAAAACATCTTAAATATAGTGTATTACTCTTTTTTGAACTGGTCTATCACTACTTTTTTTTTTTTTTTTTTTTTTTTGTATCACTCAAACAACTGCATATGCTTTCTGCCCTTCCTGAAATGGACCCATGTGGATTTCTTGGTGTTTCTGAGCAGCTAAAAGCTTTTTAAAGCTTCCCAGTATCTGAGGGAGTGTACTAACTTAGCTTTTTCTGTGTTTTTGAATGCTTTTCCACCTCCTGTGAAGGAAGGAAGGATGGCAGAAGACGGATTCTGCTACTTGAGTGCTGTGAGAGCTAGGGATGATTCTCTCCTTGCACAGGCTTCCTTACACCACCCTGCTGAGAAGGCGGCAGACACTGGTATCAGAGATGATGTTGTTACAGCCTCAATTATTTCTTCCTTGTTTTCTTTGATTGCCTGTGGCTGCAAATCCTGTATATGATTTGATTTCATCTCACAGCTCTGAAACACTGTAAGAGGGTTACTCTGAGTTTAAAGCATCTTTATTTGCATTTGAAAGTCATGTAGGTTTGACAAGAAGACATTTTAAAGTAATTTTGTTCGAAACCTCTAAAAAAACCCTGTTGATATTTAGGAAATATTTAAAATATTAGTTTAAACTAAAATTAAATTAATTAATATTGATATGACTTAGATATAGATTGAATCGCAATATCCATGCAAGGTTTTGTTGTGGTTTAACAATTCATTACTAAGCTAATATAAAAAGTAAATTTGCTTAGTTTTGATCATAGAAGAAAGATGGTTTAAAACCATATAAGCTCTGAAATTTAAGTTAGGTGCCTTGAGTCTCTATTGGATTTTAGCTCGCACTTTCCTCAGTCAATATATCAGCATATCCTTTAAATAGTCTACTTTACAAATTAGCATTGAGTAAATACTTTACTAAGAGTTCTTAGAAATAATTACAGGCAAAGAGGTGATTTCCAAAGGAAGCCACAGTGTAAGAATTCTGAGGAATGTGATAAGAATGTTAAGAAAGTTAATTTTTTTCCAAATAAATTATTTCATAAAACTCTGTAGTTGGAAAATTAAGTCCTTTGTGCAATTTTTCTATTACAGGGAATTATTTTAATTCTACAGAAAAATCATCAGCTAGCTGAAATTGCTTCTAATAAAGAAAAAATATCTTAATTATTCTTATCTTAATGTGTAACACGTAGTAAAGAATTAGCAGCACTATTTATCTAACAGCATCTCTATGTCATTTACAGTTCTAACAGCTGTAATATTAATTTGCTTTGTTTCTTAGTGTTATCTCTGGCTTCCACTTCAGAAACTTCATTTTGTTTATATTTACTTTGAACTATTCTTGTTCTAAATTGGTCATCCATGAAGACTGAAACAAATGGGTGAGCAAACACCCCTCAAAGAAACATATTTTAATGTTTATGCATTAACATAAAAATAAAATTAAAATAAATTTACATGTCAAGAAATCTTTGTGAACATGACTCCCTATAAGTGTTTTATAAAAACCAGTATAGATGGGGTTCCATAGACTGGACTTCACCAAGAGCTCCTCATGTGGAGAAAGGAGCACCAATGTTGCTGGCATAGGGGATAAGAATGTATAATGTGAAACCAGTGAAGTGACAGCTTCAGTTTATTCCCAGTAATTTCATGTAGCTTCTTGGCTGAGGCTGTTGGGGTCCATAATTCCTTGAAAGTCATACACAGGTTACAGATGGTGGCTTTTCAACATGCCTGCCCTGCCTTGGAAAAAATCCACCTCCTTGAAGGTCAAAACTGAAGCCTTGAGGTGAACTTTCCGCATCTGCAGGTTCCCTGACGCACACCTGGGTGCCAGGTCTGTAGTGCTTGGGCTTTTAAACCCCTCACTCTGTGGAAGGAAAGCCCTTCTGGTAAGGTTGCCAAAACTTTTTAGATGGTGATTACAAATCTGGAAGATGATGGCTTTTGGAGAAGACCCTATATTAGGATAGTTCCAAAGGTGGAAACAGCTTGTCAGGAAGCTTCCTTTTGCCGCAGGAGCCTTCAATCCTCTGTTTCTCAGTGCTGTGTGATACAAAACTTGTTCTTTTAGGCTCTCATGTTACAAAACAAATTTGTTATTATATGATTTTCCCTTTCAGCTGATTTTCTCTTTCCTTAATTCCCAGCCCAACCTGAACAAATAATTTTTGTGTAAAAAATGAATAGATAACATTATTACCAGGAGATAGAATTAAACTTGAGGCCTGAATCAGGAATAAAATCTTGCAGGCAGGCTGCAATCAGAAAAGAATAGCTGCATTCCTGTGATGAAACGTTATTAATCGTTGGCTGTTACATCTCCATTTCCTTGGCTGAGTCAGTTCTTCCTTAGCTGAGGAACTAAGAAGGGCATGGATATGTAAATGCAGAATCTTATTTAATCTTCCAAGACCTAGTGAGGCTGCAGGGAGCATGGAGTGCTGTGGGGAATCTCACACCCTTTCAGTCAGACCATAAAAGCAAGAAGAGCTTTTTTACTGCATGGAGGCTGGGTGAGCAGGAAAAGATGATCTCACTGGGAAAATTATTGTTACTATTTCACTATGAGGAGGTAGCCACCTCCAGGAAAGTATTCTTGTCATAGTAGTCTATATTAAAATAATACTTGATTCAGAGTGAATTGCTGTCATTTATGATGATTCTGAGAATCTAGAAAGTAGTAAAGTCATAAATCCTACACAATAACTTTCAGAGTGGTCAGCTATGGTCTGTGCAATGGCAGTTATCTAATCAAAAACATAATTTGTTTTAATATATTAGGCCATTCCAAATTCACTAGGTTGATTATGGCTGCCTCTAATCTAGCTGACCTATACTACAGCTTGACTCTCAATTTAACCTTGTTGCATTGTGTAGCATAAATCTACTGTGTTAAATAAATATCCATTTGAAATAAAGCCTCTAAAACCAGAACAAGTGAAAGTGAAAATATTTCTGCTATTGGATATTATTTACTCTTACTTCTAGACATTTCAAAATATCTCTTGTTTAATGATATCTCTCTTCTTTTCATTCCAAAATTTCATCATATTTGATGTTGGTCCAACTAATTCACCAATGTTTTAATCTGGGAAAAGATGAGTTTTCTACCTAAATCTTTCCTTTAGTCTCAGCTGCATGCAGCATTAAGTAGAAACTTCCTTTCCATATTAGTGGATGATGATATTTTAATTTAAACTTGTGTCTTTGAGCTTTAACCATGTGCTAGTATGGGTAAATTAATTTTTCTCAAGACAATGTGTTTTAACAGTTAAAGAAAATACCAGCAAGCAATCCCATCTTGGTAGTTAAGATGTATTTCCCCTTACAGAAGATCTGCTGTACATCTGAAAAAACATCTTGAAAGTTCTCTACCCTTTCAATATTTTTTGTGTAATTCTCTTTAGTATGCCCTATTTTCCAAGGAATAACCACGCAGAAGTTACAGCTCATTTTCACAGGTTGATGCTAATTATAATTGCAACTAAACCTATTGGTTATCTAAAAGAACAGAAATCTCTACAAATAAGAAAAAAACCACACAACTGCAGCCCTGTGAGAAGGCAAAGTTTGTGCTGCAGTAGGTTGGAAAGTGAAAATTATGAAGTGTGTAAGTAAAAGGAGTTGATGGGTTTCAAAGAAACTACCCTCTTGGTCAACGTGAATTGAATACACAGTTACAAAATGTACTTTGTACATTCTTATTAAGACTTACCAGTGAGTAATCTACACTCTGCTAAATTCTGGGCATTTTGCATGCAACATTCCTTACTGATAGTAAAGTTTAGCTAAAGTTTAGCTGCAATCAAAGTTATACAAGGCTTTCATCTTTGCCAGTCACTTCATTTGACTAGGAATTTGTAATCTTTTTTCTGGTAGCAGTCTAAATAACCCCCTTTCTTTGCAGTTGCTCTTTAGTTGAAACATAGTGACATTTCACGTCTTCCTTCCTTCCCTTTCTTAGTTCAAGTTGTTCAAGAGGGACTCTCCTGATAGCAGTCCTCTTTTCCTAACATGGCTATATGGAACCAAACTTAGTATCTGCTTTGTGCTTTATACTCATGACAAATGAACTCATGTCTGAATGCCACCATCTGTACTTGTTTCTGCCTCGTTTGGTCAGGATCATAAAAGATCATTTAAATTGCAAATTTGTTCGTGATTTCCTATCACAAATATTCTGTATGTGTTCAATAGTGTCTTTGTAAAATACTGAGAAGTAAGCAAATCACCCTTAAATCCTTATAAAAGATTGGCAAAACGTACATCTCCTATATGAAGAGTTTCCCAGTAATTTTAGGATGTTGGAATGGCACTTTTCTCCTCTTTTTTTTCCCAATAGATTCACCAGACATATTTGTGTCATATAGAAACATATTCAATTTATGTTGTGTCTACATTTCTTTGCTATTTTTATTAAAGGATTTGTTATATTATCAACATTGCTGTCATCTTATTGCACTTTATTGACTTTTTCTCACAGTCTAGAAGTTGTTCAATAAAACTTGTCACTCTTTAAAACTTATATTTTTCCAAGTGTAGCACTTCATTGAACCAGATGAAGTGAAAGGACAGCTCTATTTTTGAAAGCACAGTAAATACATTGCATAAGACTGTATAAAGTATCTAAGAAATGAAATAATGGTCTCTTTTAGTAGTTTTTTTAAACTACCCTTCAGTTTGCCAAAAGAAAATATCCATATCTGTTCCTGTGCAAGCAGAGAGGTGAAGAAACAATTAAAACCCTTAACAGTGGTACTCTGTTTTACTTAATCAGCCTGAAAGACACTGAGAAAAAGAAGAAATTAAAAGTCGTCATAAATGGTGTTTGAATTCTTAATTTTAAAAAAATGATGGGATTTAGTAGAAAAAATTTAGAAAGTAAAATTCTTAATAATCCCATTTTATTTTCTGGGGGCATTGGTCACATTTATGCCTGTCCCCAGGCATGATATCCTGCCACCACTTCAGTGAGAACTCCTTGCAGGTCAGTGGCTTACACACAGCACATATATTGCTCTGGTATAAATTATTGCTAAGCAATTTAAATGTATATAAAAAAGCAGGAGAGGGAAGTGACTAATTTTTTGTACTTGAGTGATGTGATATCCTTCGTTCTTCAGCAGAAGTCTGGAACTTGAAGATGCCTTCAATAAATTTGAATCCCCCTTGCAAGGAACTGACTTATCCGTTGAAACAGAAAATTCTTCTTTTCAGTATTTAACAGCAAAGAAAAAGCCTTACCTGTATGTGAAAACTGAGTGCAGACACCTCTTTCCCCTCCCACCTCCCCATCAAAAAACATATTGGTTCAACAAGAGGCGACTCAGTGCACTTAAATCACTGCTTGAACACATATCCTACATGATAGGCTAAAAGAAATCCAGGTCTGAGAATGAGACTATGAGCCAACTGCTCTTATTTGAAATACCCACAATAAAATGATCATATAAACTGTCTTTATACTCAGTGGAACAAAATGAGCACCCTAAGAGGGCTATTATTTCTGAAATATTTTTAAAACTACTCTTCATGATGCCAATCTCTTCCTTCAAGTTTCTATTAATTTCCCTGATGAGACCAATGTGCTTTTCATCAGAAAATTCATCCTTTCTTCTCATGTTGCCTGGGCAGGACATACTGTCATAGACCATGGAGCACAAACTCAATTGTAGGCTCCCTTTAGGTACTGGAAGGCTGCAACTGGATCACCCCAAAGCCTTCTTTTCTCCAGGCTGAAACAACCCAATTCTCTCAGCCTTTCTTTGTAGGAGAGGTGCTCCATCCTCCTGATTGTGGCCTCTTCTGGACTTGCTCTGGCAGACCACATCCTTTCTATCCTTCCTGCGCTGGGCACCCCGGAGTTGGATGCAGACCTGCAGTGGGGCCTCGCCAGAGTGGAACAGACTGGCAGAACCCACTCCCTTGCCCTGGCCACACTGCTTTGGATGCAGCCCATGGTACAATTGCCTTTCTGGACTGAGCCCACATTGACAGATCATGTCCAGCCTCTCATCCCCCAGCACCTCCAAATCATTCTCAGCAGGGCTGCTCTCAATCTCCTCATCCTCAGCCTGAGCTGATATTGTCGTCCCAACTCAGGTGCAGCACCAGCACCAGGCCTTGTTAAACCTCATGAGATTCCCATGGCACCACTTCCTGAGCTTGTCCAGGTCCATCTGGATGGCACCCCATCCTTCAGGGGTGTCAGCTGCACCACTCAGCTCAGTGTCATCTGCAAATTTGCTGAGGGTGCACTTGATCCTTTCATCTATGTCATTAATCGAGGTGTTAAATAACACTGGTCCCAATACAGACCCCTGAGGGACTACTTGTCACATTCTTAAAAATGAATCAGAAAAATGTTATCTTTTTCCCTATTTCTATAAACAGCAAAAAGATAATAGATTTTGAGGGAGACTGAAATTACCAAGTAATTTGAAGGGTCAGTAGTGACTGTTTCAGGCCTCTAAAAATGTCATTATTTAAAAATTACCTTGAATAACTTAAGGTGGAACTGTAAAGTCAAGCATGGTCTTTTATCTCAGGTATCAGTAAAGTCAATGCTAAGAAATAAAGAATTCTGCCATGCCCTTCTCTTTCTCTCTTTTCTGGTAAGTATTTTGCCATTAATTAAGTAATTTTGGCAAAATTACTGACATAAAGAAGGATCCTATATCCTTGTGGCTGGTAAATGCAAGAGGGTAGAAATAGGTTATCACCTTTGCATAAGGGATTATCTAATTATTTATACAGAATGTAACAAGGTGAAGAGGAGACTGAGAGCACCCACACCAGCTCCAGAGTATCCAGTATGACTATTGAACTCCTGATAAGTGTACACCAGTGTTCGCATACTCATAAGAAAGAGAAAAATTCACAAAGATTTTCTAACTGCAGGTTTGATCCCCATCCAGGGCATTCACTTAAGAGCTGGACTCAGTGATCTTTGTAGGTCCCTTCAAAACCAGAATATTCTGTGCTTCTGTATCCAAGGCTTAAAACCAATTCCAGTTTTGTAATACACATGTTCACTTCTATATGGGTACTACCACACTGGAAGAGAAGCATTCCTGTCTTGGGAAACATTTCTGATCCTGATAAAAAATATTTGGTAAAAAAATACAAAATTCACAATCTTGTGATTGCTAAAGCAATGATTTTCAACAAACCTATGATTCAACTTCTCTGAAATTAACCTACTTGTATTAATAAATCTTGTAAGGAATACCGGGCCACTCAAAGAAATCTCAATTGCTCTGAAGTTGATTGCTAACAGAAGATTGCAAAATTGTATTATTTGAATAATACAATTTTCATCCAAAATATGTAGCATCATATCATAGAAAATGTACAAAATAATGACATGTTAGCTGCAAAAAATATTATTTTAAATTAATTGTTTGTATTTAAGCATTAAGATTTTAATAAGTTATTCAAGAAATTTTATTTTAGTGGCCTTCTAAACATATATTGTAAAGTTATTTTATTTCAGTAATAAAATAATATGTAAAAAATATGTGAAATATAAACAGGATTTTGTGAGGTGAGCACATGGTAACATTATATATAAAGTTTCAGTGGCTTGGGTGCATTTAATATTAGCAAAGAATTAACACCTTGCCAGACCATCTAATGTTTGATAATGATATTTGTTGGGTAAAACCTTGAAATTCTAATGTTGCTTGTATGCAAACTATACATACTGCTCATGTGTAATCATTTTTTCAATTGATGTAAATAAGAATCTTTACAGGTTGCTTGCAATAAACTAAAAATTTGTGAAAAATTTATTTAAGATTTATGTTTCTGAAGACTTTAAAACCATTTGTGTCTGAATAAGCTTTTTCTAAGTCCTTTCATTAAATAATACAGAATACATATTTAAACATTAGCAACCCCTACTGTTATAGGGGCCATGGTATTTTTCTATGAACTCAAGATGTTTTCAAATGGTAAGTTCGTTGGGATCCCTGAATCTGTGTCTGAAAAATTAGGAGAGACTGGCTATTTTCAAGCAAAGGTTGGTGACATCCCTAGTATAATGCCAAGGAGGTCTGTCACATAAATACTCAGAAGAGTGGGCATTCTGCCTTTGAGAGAGGGAACAACCAAGAGAGATTTCTATAAATATCCTGTTTTCAGTATCTGAGTTTTGATGAATGTTCTTCCCAGATTTCACCAGTTCTGACTGCTGTTTCTGTGCTGTACCATCCTTGGATGAGCTAGTGACTTTCAGGGAACTGTATCTGGAAAAAAAGAAAAGCAGCATGTTCAATTGAACTTGTGCCAAGAATTTTCATTCAAGATTCCTGAGAATTTTTATTCTTTACTTAATCTCTCCCCTGTGCTTTCTATTTGTCATAAAATATCATCATTTTGTAAAATGAGCTGGAAAATTTGGTAAAATCCTGCAGGGAATTTAGTACCTTGAGATTTATAATGAACTATTGTAGTCAATCATTAGATCATTATTTTAAAAAGCCCAAAAACAGAACCAACTCAAAAATAAAAAGAAGGAAATGGACATTAAATAATCTCCATATAACCATTTCAATTTTCCATCCTGGAAAAGAATCACGGGTAAGCAGCAGTCCATGAAGTGATTTTAATTATTAACTGTCAAAAAATATCCTCTGATCATTCACAAATCAGTAGATCCAGATCTCCTGTTTGAAAACACGTGTGCAATTTCATTTGTAAAGTAAGGATGCAAGTAATGCAAGTATTGCCTTTTGCAATTTTAGTGAAGATAATGTAAGGATGATAACTATATCAGAATGTGTTAACTGCTTCACTTCTTTTATCATTAAGAGATAAGGACTTGTGTATGATGTGGTAAATATAAGGGATCATATTAGGTATAATAAGCCATATTATGCCTAATAATTAATCCATTCAATGTTGTATGCTATTGAAATGAAGATTTAAAACAAGGACACTGTTTCTATCTGTCTCCTACATCACTAAGTTGTAAAAACTCCTCTTTAAAAATCTTCTTTCCATTGTTCATAATTCTGACAATGCAACCAGCAGTCACAAGAAATCAATTTCTTTCTTTGTTTAACACTGAGCTGAGTAGTCCTTTAAAGGTTAAAGATGGATGACAGCATATAAATTGCATTTCCTCCATTTCTTGGCTCCATAATTCTAAAATGAAGACCATAATCAAATACCTCCCTTTTTGTATCCCATAAATATATAAAATAAAACTTAAATTAAAATTTATAAGCAAAAAACACTATTAAAAAAATAATTTAAAACTAGAGTACATGAGATTTGAAGGTTGAACTGTTGCAGTTGTCTTCATACTTCCTCTTTGCTTGCTCATTAAATTGCTGCTATCATCCAAGATTTTTGTTTGTTTCTTGGTATAAAAAATTCATCACATTATGACAGTAGTGATAAATACATTTGACCATGTATTATGATAGCTTATGGCAGTATAGTTGTCATTCTCCATAAGATAGTTTTTCATGTTTAAAAATCAACAATTTGTTTATATGCATTTTGGCACCTAGTACAAAAAGGTATTTACCCTTCTTTTCAACTGAAAAATTTCCTAAGCTCTGACTCCTTTACTGCTTGTGTGTGACTTCTTGTCCATCATTTTGCTTAGTAAAGAAAAAATTTTCTAGTTTTGTTATTAATAATGTACTATCACAACTGTGCCTAACTAGATCACCAGTCTTTGATTTAGCAAATAAGCAACAATCTAGATATTTTTCCATAGCAACTCTTTCATACAAAACATGAAGAATGTCCAAAATTTTATAGTGGAAGTAATTCAGTAGCTTGCCTGATCATAGGTCAGTTTTCAGTCACAACTTTAATCTATCATACTTTTACATAATGAATTTAAGCTTTTATAGTATTTTATTCAAAAGGGTTTTTTTATAGCAGGTAAAGTAGTGCAGTTTCCACAAAATTATTTTTAATTCCTAATGCCAAATCACTACTTCCCCTTTTAAAAAACAACTTGTTCTGGAATAGAATTATATGAGGTGACTCACTGCTAAATTTTATCTTCTCTAAGGTGGAATGCTTTCAAAAAGAAGTAGCTGAGAAGGTGTAATTACACATACTTTATTTTTAACCCATTTTCTTCTAATTTTTTGCCCACACTTCTCTGTTCTGAATAAGCACTGTTACTTCCATACTATCTATAACTTTAATCTCTTTAATATCTAAATGTTAGAATATTTGACACAAGGACTTGTGAAAAATTTCTTAAATAGGAGTTCTGTGAACAATTTTGGTGAATGCTATATTACATTGCCCAAATGTCAACTTTCTATCTACCTGTTTGATTGAAAGATCACCCTTGGTCTTGAGCTTTATTTATATGTTTGTTCTAATATTTTGGAGACTTAAAAAGAGAAATTAAGACTTACATGGAAAAATAATATATGGTCAGTCTTTAAATATAATTCCCAGCTTTTGGGGATGTCAAATATTCTTTTGCTGGTTGATAATTTCTTTCATATGCATCCTCTTGCCATCAATTTTGCCCTTCCATTTTCACTAATTTGGAGAGCTCCAGTGGTTTCCAAAGGCTGCTAAAGCCTATATTTGTACACAGGTGAAAAGGCAAAAATGCAAAATTTTAACCTAAAATGAATGAATCTACCTAAGGGTAGTGTTTATTGCTGTTTTTTATGACTATGGTTGATTTAAACTTAGCTGACAGAGGAGCTGACATTGACAAATAAGAGGATTCCCCTGAATAAACAGTGTAGCAGAATCTTACCAACTACTGTTATCCATCAGTAATAATATGGGAAATATTTGCAGGTTCTTGCATAGAAAATGCTTCTATTACTCCAAGGATCTGGTAGGACAATAACTACCTCTAAAGAAAAGACAAATAGTGTAATTTCAATGAGTCAATTTCTGTCTTGATATTTAATCTTTTAAGATTGAGCCACGAGACAATAGTAGTAAAGTAACTTTGTAATTTTCTGGTTCTTTCTGCCTTTCTAATTCTTTTGACTTCCTAAATCTGTACAATTAATTTTACTTGTGTTAATTTTGAAGTGGTGCTTTCAAAGAATTGCCCACACCCTTCAATGCATCATTGTTCCCAATAGAGAAGCAATTCCTAACACGTGTGAGTCAAGACGTGCTTTTCTGACTCATCTTTCTTTATTTCAGCCTATCACTTAATTAAAAAAAAAAAATATGTATATACATACACCTCTTAAGAATTTCTCAGATGAGGCCCAAAATCTAATGGTCTTCCAAAATGATGTGCTTTTTAGCTGTTAACTACTTGATTAGCTGCTGAAATAGTTAACTAGGCTGCACTCTCAATAAAAGATGTCTTTGCTGTTACCTAAACTTCAACAGTTGTAACGAGTTCACCTTGGAATTTTGCTGGATTTATAAATAAAGGAATATAAAATCAGCCTTTCTGATCCAAATTTGTGATTGAGAAAAAATTTGTTGCAGGTGATGTAAATTACACATAAATTTTCCTACTTTGGTTTGCAATCTCGAGTCCTTTGGCTACCTGCACTCAGAGCCTCATTACTCAACAATAATTTTATTCTTGTGTCTTCACGATATTTTAGTGTTTAAGTTTTCTTCATACATGTGCATATCAGTCTTATAACTGAATCTTGGAATTTCAGAGTCAGGATGTACATGGAGCAAAGGGACAGGAGTTTTTCTCCATTCTTTTGGTAAGGCACAGTCTTTTCATATTTATTATAATGCCATGCTTGTTATCGTCAATACAGACTGCC
Source organism: Ammospiza nelsoni (assembly GCF_027579445.1). Classification (NCBI taxonomy): domain Eukaryota; kingdom Metazoa; phylum Chordata; class Aves; order Passeriformes; family Passerellidae; genus Ammospiza; species Ammospiza nelsoni. Next base: position 112,872,134 of record NC_080633.1, read on the forward strand.
GGCAGTTGGATAATAGTCACCATGTCTTTGGTGATAGTGTTTCCAAAGTTTGTCCCCATTTTGCGTTAATCTTGTTCCCAGTAGTCCTCTGGTTTGGTGTCTTTGTTGTTGTTGTTGCTGGAGTGTTTTATATTCTATTTTTTTATTATTTCAGTAAGTTTTCTGGTATGCTTAAATAGCAAAGTGTGGGTAGAAGATTTCAGGGCAATTGCTCCTCAACCATCCCAATAATTTGAAGAGTGGTGCTTGTATTGATTCATCTGACTCCTTAGGTCCTAGGAGTCATCTCTAATTCATTTTTCACACCCTTCACAAATAGTTAGAAATACTCCCTTGGAAAATATGCTGGTTTTCCCCTCCCTACAGCATTTCTAGATTTCCTATTCTACTTTTCCTCCCTTCTGACCATAAGACTTAACTGCTTTCCCAGGTTCAGCTTGAATTCTTCTGTTGTGCCCTTCTTTTGGAGTTTGAAATAGTTTTATTTTACTACTGTGCAAACTACTACTATACTACTACACTGCAAACTACTATGCAGTGGGAGACTATGCTATATAAACAACTCCCCATATATTGTACATTGAATTAAGAAAATATGTTGTTTGTCTTTTAAATTCCTTGGTACTGGCTCTAAAACCTACCAAGTATTACCTTAAATGTCTCCGAAGTGGTTATGATTTCGAAGTTGAAATTCTGCATAATTTTGTGACCTACTGAACTCTACTTCCCCATCTTTCTATCTGCTTAAAGGCTCCTGATGTGTTCCCATCAATACCTCCAGTCTCTCTTGACCAGCCTTGTTGCTTGTCTCTTGCATTTCTTCTGCATCTGTCACAGCATTTCCTTCTCTAATTTTCTGCATTGGTGAGCTGCCCATTTCTGCCTCACTAGTACCAAGAAAAACAACTCAAGTGACTGTCCCTTTTGTCCTATGTACCTACATAGAGAAGAGAGTGATAAAGTGTTTCCTTCTAAGTAAATAGAATGGTGGGTTATTTGAACTGATTTTAATACACTGACTAAATTATCTGTGTATGTAAGTGACTCAAGTGTCTTAATTCCTCTTGGGGCATAGTTGTGTGTTTTTTTCTCAATGTTTTATGACTTGCAAAGAATAGATGAACAAAGTTTTAAAAACCTGCAGCTTCAATTTATGTTCTTATATCACAGATACTTGAAAAAATAATGTAATATTCAATAGAAGTTATTTTTCATATTTTCTCTCACTTACAGAGTTTATTTACTTGGAATCTTTTTACCCATTGCTTATGGGACATAGATCCTATCTTGGTTTTATACATGTAAATCTTCAGGGCAAAGAAGGTCAATGGTACATATTAAAAATAAAGTAAATTTACATCCCATGCTTTCTCAGTTAAAGCTGCTCTTTCAGAGAAAGAAATTATACATTCAACTTCCTCAGTGTTCTGGGTTCTCTTTAGTTTGGAAGGTTAAGTGCAAGAAGGAAAATGCAAGAGTGTGCTTCTTCTTTGGAGGGCATATTTTTGTCTTCTTTTTCAGTTGAGAGCAGTATGATTTAACGGCTTAAATTTGAGTTAGGGAAATGGGAGTTCCAGCTGATAGCTAATGACTTGTGAAACTCACTTGAACAAATCTTTTATGATGTCCCCATGATAACTCTTGGCTTTAACTATGAGTAACATTAACAAGTGCTTTGGAAAGATGTCATCAGACTACTGACTGCAATTCTGAATGGAATTGGTAGACTTCACTTTACAGGTCTTTCTCTACTTTTTGACTGCTGGCCAAACTCTGGCTCAGAATCTGAGACAAATAAGGCCATAAGGTGGTGGTCAAGAACATACAAAATAGTTCTACCTTTGAATAATTCCTGTGGACTTACAGTCTCCAAAGCTGCTACAGAGACGAAATTCACCCCTGGTTTGACCAGTGGAGCTTGCAGACATGCCTTCCTATCACTTGCAGAGTACTGCAGCTGTGGGATGTGACCTACAGCCCTCTGTGATTGCCTTCATTTTTCACTGAAAAATCAGTACATAAAGATGTGTGTCTTCTGTTCGAGCTTTTAATTTGTGGGGAGAAATGTCACTGAAATAGAATTCTGGTGTCAGACCAATAATGAACATTCTCCTTTTGATCTGCATTTCATGTTCCTGTGTTATAAATCCTCAATTTTTCACTTGAAAGTGTTCATATAAAAGGCAGTGCAAACCCTCCTTAATTTTACTTTTTTGTCTTGCCCTGCAGCTGTACAGAAAAATCACTATCTTGCAATTAAAACTATTTTCCTTGGTCGCACACTTCAAGAGTCTGGTTCTTTTGTTGGCAAAAGTTTCTAGTGCATGAACATGTAATCCTAGGTGAGTCATTAATCAGTTGAATGAAGCTCACAATTATGTGGAATATTCCGTGACACAGCTCTTTGAGAACAATATTTCTGGAAATGCATTAAGTGTTTAGCTCTCAGTCAACCTGATGTAAAACTTTACTGGTTTGCAGTCTAAATCTTGGGTCTTCATTTCAGCTATGGCATAACTGAGGTTATACTATATATAAAAATTCACTAGACTAAAGATTCACTCATTAAGATTCACTAAGAATATTCTAAAACTACTGCTATATTGGAGGGAAGAAATCTTATTGCGACAAAATGTGGTTAACACAAAATATAGTCTTGTATTTTTCAAAATTCAAATGTGAAGATAAAAATAAATGAGCAATTTTTACTAAAGTGATTTAGGTTGCACCAATTGGGGCTGGTAAGTCATGCAGTTCATATAAAAAATGATGTGCTACTTCTGAGTACAAACTGCTGCAAGAGTTCAGGTGTTTCTATGGCTGCTGGGGAAGAGTCCTCTGAATGTCCAGGTGAAAGTGGGGAATGCTTGAATGGAAAAATGGCTTGTACCTTCTCTTTTCTTTCTCCAGTTATTTGCTAAGGAAGACTTAAGTCAGCATTTACATTTCACCCTGGCCAAACACACAATACAGCAGTTTGAGAACCAAAGTGGTTAACTTTATTCAGTTCCACGGTGTTAAGACAAGAGTTTCAGTGAAATCCAAACTAAGCCCGGGCTGGTTTGCCTGGGAGTGATGAAGAGGCTTGTGTTGAGTCTAGGTATAGCCTCAACTGTCTGAAGAAAAGCCGTGTCCTTTAGACAAGAAGAAATGCCAAGGCTATAAATGGTGCTTCTGTGACAGTCTGACACTTTCAAAGACTGCATTTAAAAGCACATTTAAGGATTCCACAGTAGAAAAAAAAAAGGCAGTGGGAAATAATTAATTCTTTTTGAAAGACTACAGCCTATGCTGACAATGAAGTTGGTTATAATTTGCCACTGTAATAACTTCTATTATATTTGTCTCAACTATTATATGCAAAGAGAGAAAATTCCTTCTGGATTACAAGTAGAAATAATTGAAATAACTAATGAGACATATGTTTAGCTGAAATACTAAAAGTGCCAAATTTTTTTTACTGTAGGTAACTGCCAATTTAGCTTAAAGCAGTCACCATTTTTAAAATTGGGCTTTATAACTCATAGTGTGGAATGAATTATGGCAGAAAATCTGAAAACGGAGTAAGAAATTATGCAAAGCTCTTTTTATGCAAACCCTTACCTATATGCAACACTGTATGTTCAGTGTTTTCAGGCTCTGGCTTTTGAAATCACTGATCTGGAAATGTGATAGTGACCTTTTTCCCTAAGACTGTTAGATATTCCATGCATTTCTGATACTGTTGTAAAAAATCTCTTTCTAGAGAAATAGATATATAAATATTTCAGCTGTCTCCTGACTTAGTTCCTGGGCATAAATTCATGAAGAAAAGAACAACACCTGTTCAGTTTCTTCTAACAGTGATGAATTTATGTGGCAGGACAGAATGTCTGTTTTAGTCCTGTGGTTCAGTACCACTTTTGTAGCTGACTCCTGCTCTTTCTGCCCCTGTTAATTTCACGTAAAAATTACCTCTGCCCTATGAAAATTACTTTTATCAGCAAAGTTCTGTTTAGACACAATGTTTTGTAGCAGTTGTCATTCTAGACTCTCCTAAACAATAGTTTTGCAAATGGTCTTACACTTAATGTCTAATATGTTCTTCATTTTTATTTGCTTAAAAGTAGAATGTGTGATACTTAGTATTTTGCATGCACACTAAGGGTAAACCTGAAGGAACCAGCATAAAAACTTTCATTAAAAACACACAGAAACACACATATAGAAGACTGGAAGTGGAATTTTACAACAAACAGTTTTTAATAAACTTCAAGTCTCTCTGAGGAGCTTGGCTGTCAGTGCTGTTGAAAACCAATAATACTGCTGAACCAGGCTTTTCAGTGTCTTTAGGACATAGCCTAAAATTTGTGAACAGAATTCTTTACTTCAGTCTAAATCTCATTTCAGTAAGGCATTTTGAGAAAGTGATACAGGTATACTTGGAAGGACTTTTGCTTGTTTAGACTCTGTGGATAGTGAAAATAAAGGAACTGAGGATGGTCTTCCTGTCTTTACCAGGACACGCAGGAATTATCAGCTGATAAACCTCTGCATCCCCAAAGTGAAGAGGCTTGAAAGAATCCTGGAAATCTGAGCTGTAAAAGGAAGGTTAGAAAATGGATGCAATCTGAAAAAGGAGATAGAAAAATACAAAGATGTGAAAAGAGAAGGGAAGGGAAGGGAAGGGAAGGGAAGGGAAGGGAAGGGAAGGGAAGGGAAGGGAAGGGAAGGGAAGGGAAGGGAAGGGAAGGGAAGGGAAGGGAAGGGAAGGGAAGGGAAGGGAAGGGAAGGGAAGGGAAGGGAAGGGAAGGGAAGGGAAGGGAAGGGAAGGGAAGGGAAGGGAAGGGAAGGGAAGGGAAGGGAAGGGAAGGGAAGGGAAGGGAAGGGAAGGGAAGGGAAGGGAAGGAAAAGAAAAGAAAAGAAAAGAAAAGAAAAGAAAAGAAAAGAAAAGAAAAGAAAAGAAAAGAAAAGAAAAGAAAAGAAAAGAAAAGAAAAGAAAAGAAAAGAAAAGAAAAGAAAAGAAAAGAAAAGAAAAGAAAGAAAAGAAAAAAGAAAAGAATTTTCTGAAGAATATGACTGTAAAATTGAGCCTGCAAAGCTGGAAATGTTTAGGAATGGGTAGTCTCCTTTTCCCATGCTCCAGGGAAAAACCCAACTGAAATGAAAGAAGTTACTTAATTTTTCATCTCCACTTACTATCCCAGGTTAGACCAGAAGCACATATTCTTCCCCATCTTAAAACAAGATTATGTAATTTTTTAATTACAAAGGTCTGGAATCCATGTAATGCATATATTGGGTTCATATAGGGGTTTATGAACCACAGAGATGAGCAGACAGCGAATATATGCCCTTTGTTCTGATGGAGTATTTTTTGAAAAGGAGTTATCGCTCTGAAAAGTTGTGGATCTGAAAAATCATCTTTTCACCTTCCAAGTTTCTAACGTGACGTAAATAGGACGTGCTTTTCAGCATGGCTGGGCAAAAGCCTTTGCCACTGCGTGGTGCTTTTTCCTTGTATTAAGTGCAATCAATAATGAGCTTTTAAAAATGCCTGTTGACAGAAGTGTGGAGGGAGCATATCAATCAGTTTCTGAATATAATGGCTCTGTGTTGCAAGAAATTAAGTACAGTAAATCTCAAAATCATTTAAATTAACTTGATTCTTATTGGTTCTTAATACTGGGTTAACCCAGCAGTACAATACAAACAGCATACAAACTACAATGAAAAAGAAAGTTCTATTTAATATTTTTTTCCTCTAGAATCTCCATTGACCGCAATTAAGAAAAAAAGTTGTTTTTCAAACAAGCAGTGTTCTGGAAATATCAAGATGACATCCACAGATGCCTGCAGGAATTATACTTAATTTTTTTCCATGTAGCTGGCTGCTAAGAAGCCTTTCAGGTTTCATGTATCTTGTGGTTCTTGTGGAATAGTAGGCATTTTGGATGTGTTTTGCACTAGGAGGTGTTGGTTCCTTATGATGCAAGTAAGAAAAGACTTTGTAAAGTATCATTCAAAATGGTGGGGTTTTGAGCTAACACTACAGAGAAAGAAAAGAATGGCTACTTTTACATCTTAGATACAGAGAACCTTGAATAATATGTCATTGAGTGGTTTAACTATCAGGGCACAGCAAGCCAAGCAGACCCCATCCATAAAAAGCATTATCCAGTTTTGGTAATGTGACCTATTACTGGATTTTCTTACAAGAAAATAGTTCATCACTGCTACTGTCAAGCAGAAAAGGTGTTCCTATAAGAACTTCTTGCTGCACTTTTAGATAAAAGCAAGGATACCAAGGTGGTGTAGTCATTTCTACCATGTGGGAGCAACCTGCAGGCTCCTTTTGTAAAGTCTGGCCAAGCTCATCCTGCAGACAGGGGCTGTGGAGTGCCCAGCACAGGCTGAGGGCCATGAGCAGGGCAGCCAGAGGTTCTCCTCTGGGAGGGTCATTACCTCCTTGATCTACAAGGGTTGCCCAGTCAGGAGCATTGCAACATTCCAGAGAAAATCATCAGACCCAAAGAGAAGACGTCACAGGAATGGAAGAGAGAGATTTGTGTTCATGACCAAAAATTCAGCTGTGGTGAAGAATTACAGGAATTGGGTACTTTTTTGTGGTTACTCAATGAATTGTCTAGTGGTTAAAATATAATTTATCAGGAAGGAACTCAAATAAAAGGAAATTAAAGATATGTTTCACTCTAATATCTGTATGTGAAATCCTCTGAAAGTACAAGACTTGCCAGCATTTCACTGTCCTAAAGTCTTGGTGACTCTGTTGCTCTGTATTATGAAAATATCTATTGTATTAATAATAGAGTATGGAATAAAAAGTGAGTGAGAGTACCAGAGCATTGAAAATGCCCAAATTTGTAAGGAATCACTCTAACTTAATCTTAGGCTATCTTTGTAGTCAGAAGGGGATCAGTCAGGGCATAAACATTGGGTTGGATGGCTTCATAGCCTAATAGTCTTCTGTATCTGAGAGGTACTGTCTGATAATAAAGCTCTGAAGAAAAAATATGCTTTCCTGAAACGTTGCTAAAATTGTATGGCTTTGGAAAGTCTTGTTTTTATTCTGAATTCCTTTTCACAGCCTGATTGGGAGCCATGTTGTTAACTTTCTCCAGCTGAGTTTCCTCCTACTGCAGTCTCTTTAAAAGTCAAGTTCTGTGACCACTCTAAATGTTAAACCTTCTTGAAAGCAGTTTCTTAATCACTTGTACAAATCCTGATTAAGGTAAAGTAAAATTGCAATAAATGTGCAATAAATTGACTTATTGAATGAACAATGAATGAATGTTTTCAGAAGTGTTCTTTCCTATTGCAGAAGCAATCTGAGGAATAAATATCCACTTACCACCAGCAAGGTGATCTTTTGGTAATTTGTATGTGCAACAATAGGGAGTCATATTCAAGGGACAGAACAACTGCAGTATAGTAATGCTTTTTTTTTTCCTTCTAGCAGAGCTTGGGAGAAGGCAAGAATTAAAAATGCTGGGAATCAATTAGTACAAATATCATAAATTCAGCTGAAATGAGAGAGGAGAGAGGATGGGCAAGCTTATGTTCAAAATATTATCCATGCTTTGTCCTGGGTGGTAAAATAAAGACCCTCAAAAAGTACTTCAAGAAATATATATATATAAAAGTCTTCAAACATTCAAGTTTAAACTTGTAACTTCAATATTTAATTACTATATGGATGAGGTTATTGAGTTTATCATTAGTAAATTTGTAGATGACACTAAGCTGGGAGTACGTGTTGATCTGTTGGAAGGTAGGAGAGCTCTGCAGAGAGACCTGGAATGGTTGGATGGACGGGCAGAGTCCAATAAGACAAAGTTAAATAAGTCCAAGTGCTGACTCCTGCATTTTGGCCACAAAACCCCCTGCAGTGCTCCAGGCTGAGGATGGTGTGGCTGGACAATGCCCAGGCAGAAAGGGACCTGGGGTGCTGGTCAAGAGCTGACTGAACATGAGCCAGCAGTGTGCCCTGGGGGCCAAGAAGGCCAAGGGCATCCTGGCCTGCATCAGGAACAGTGTGGCCAGCAGGAGCAGGGAGGTCATTCTGCCCCTGTACTCGGCACAGGCGAGGCCACACCTTGAGTGCTGTGTCCAGTGCTGGCCCCTCAGTTTGGGAAGGACGTTGAGAGGCTTGAGCACGTCCAGAGGAGGCAACGAGGCTGGTGAGGGGCTGGGAACACAAACCCTGTGAGGAGCGACTGAGGGAGCTGGGGGTGTTTAGCCTGGAGAAAAGGAGACTCAGAGGTGACCTTGTCACTCTCTACAACTTCCTGAAGGGTGGCAGTAGTCAAGCGGAGTTGGTCTCTTTCTCCCGGCAGCAACCAACAGAATGAGAGGATACAGTCTTAAGCTGCACCAAGGGAAATATAGGTTGGATATTAAGATTTTTTTTTTTTTTTTTGTATGGACAGAGTGATAAATTACTGGAATTGTCTGCCCAGGGAGATGAGAGAGTGATGGAGTCACCATCCCTGGATGTGTTTAAAAAAAGACTAGATGTGGCTCTCGGTGCCATGGTTTAGTTGAGGTGTTAGGGAATGTGTTGGACTTGATGATCTTGAATCCTAAAATCTTAACTGTATAGATGATCAAGTCCCAGAGACAGGGAATGTTCTCTGCAATTCTAATTTACTGAACTAAGCAAAGCTTTAGAGCATTTTGACTGCAGGTGTACTGGAGGGAACAATTCCATAAGACAGCCCACTCTCTTCTGCACTCAATTGAGGCTGACGACTGATTTCCAAGTGTTAGAAGGGGGGATATAGTTAAAGGAACATGAGAACGGAAGGTACTGTGCCAGGAAGTCATAGTGGGTGTGAAAAGCACACTGTACCAAAGGACAGGGTATTGGTCTCCATCATACTGCTCGTCTTCCAGCTCTGCTAGAATCAGGACAAGGAAGAAGTTAAGAATTTCCTATGAGGAATTTAGCTTTATGGAAGTTCTCATATGTAAATCAAGCACAATCTCTATCCTAGAGATACATGTATTGTTGATTTGTTTATTTGATTTAAATGAAAAGATCTGATACTTCAGATAACAAAGGACTGACCTGGCCTTATTTTTATTCTCTTTTCTGTTTTTCTTTATTTATATGATGTTTCTTCATTTCCTATTTTGTTTTGTCAGTAAATACGCTTTTGGGGACAGATTCCTTTACACATGAGGTGTGTATTATTTTAAGATCCTGATTCTGAGGGAGATTTTAAGACACCTAGGTGGTTGCTAAGTAATGCAGTGTGGATGATGACCCAAAGAATGGAGACTTGCATCATAAAAATGTCTATTTGTCAAAAAAAGGGACACCAAATGATGTTCAGAATCATACTTAGTTATTCAGTGATGGCACTTGTCCTACCCTGAAGTCTTCAGGCTGTTGATTCAAGTTATGCTACTGTGTGACCCTTGGTGCTTGAGGGAAGAGTTCGGGTACAACTGAACAAAAAATGTGGAAGTAGATCTAGTTATGCATATATTCCTACAAGTATCCTACAGCATTCAATCCTTTCTTATATGGAATGATCATTGACAGAAAAGAATAAAACATCACTAAATACATTAATGTATCATATAGAGTGGCAATTTTTAAATTTTGTTCCTTTCCACTTTCTTTGTACAATGTAACCTACAGGAAAATAAAATGTCTCCAGTTTCACCCATGCATAACTTTCCCTTGCAGGAGCTGGACATTTTCAATGGCTCTGCACCCATAAGTGATTCAAAATACTCATGGGCAGCCATTTCTTTGCTCTGTAAAAGCCACTGTCTGATTCATTTCCTTGGTTGTGTAACTACTGATTGGCATTTTCAGTAAAACCCTTTTAGCTTAGCCTTTTCCCTCTGATTTGTGATTTGGCCCAAAGAATAAGTGTCCTAGTTTAGTTCTGACCTACTTATGGTTAAATTGACAGCTTGCTCTTTGCATAGGTTTCTTTATTAAAATCAAAGAGTGCCCTCAAGCCACCAAGTTTTGAGGCAAACTCTAAAGCTGTCGTAATGTTATTGATGGAATTAGAGGGTAATTTCGGATATGTAGCATTTCTAAAATAATTTACAGGAGAGCAAACTGCGGCCAATTAAAAAGACCAATATGCATATCATAAATATTAATACAGAAGCTATCATCATAGAAGGATATTCTTTGTAAGAACATCAATATGTTGAAATCTTTCTTTCAAATGCAAAGTTATCAAATATCCTTAATTGATCTGGATGATTTTTTTCCTAGTGACCATGACTTTTAGAGTTTTATTGTAGTCTTCCATAATCCAAGTTACTGGGTTTTTTTAAATCTATTTTTTTGATTTCTCCTTTCTTCAAAAAGTATAAAATATTATGATTTTCATATTTTTATTGTTTTCCTCTATGGTTTTTAATTTTCTATTGAGAGAAAAAAAGTACTCCTCCCATGTAGTTATTATTTTTCTTGTATGGTAGGAATGCTTTATTTTTTGTTTTCTTTCTTTTGCATTTATTTTTTCTCTTCAGCAGCCTCTCTACACGAAGTTTTATCACAAAAGAAACAAAGCAGTGTATAATGACCAGGTGTTTCCATGTAAGCATATTCTTCTTGTATGTGAGGATGTTGCACTGCATAATTCAGAGGATTTTTGAATGCAGAGTGATTGGCATGATATTTCCTTTAGTGAGCTCAGCCTTATTTATTATTTTTATCCTATAATTCACTGTTAACAGCTGCATATTCCTTCTTCTGTCAAAGAGCAAGGAAAAAAAACATTTTCTGTGTGGGTTTTTTTTTCAACTCACTGTCTCAGCTGAAGTTGAATATTGAGGTGTCTCAGTTACTAGGTGGAGAGAAACCATCACCTTATTTGGATCACATATTGCGCTCAACATCTGAATTAGCAGCTTTCGAGATGACCCAAAAAGGGTAAAAGTGTTTTATTTCTAATATTTTGAGTTCTTTTCGAATTTTAGTCAGTTATTAGTATGGGCTGCACGCCAAGCGCCCACCAAAGCTCTATCACTCCCCTCTGCAAATGAACAGGGGAGAAAAAATATAATGAAAGGCTCATGAGTTGAGAGTAGGACAGAGAGATCACTCACCAATTACTACCATGAGAAAAACAGACTTGACTTGAGGCCATTAATTGAATTTTTTACCAACCAAGATTAGAGCAGGATAATAAGTAAGCTGAATCCTAAAAACACCCTCCACCCAGTGTCACCTTCTTGCCAGGCTCTACCTCCTCCCTTTCAGTGTGCAGGGAGACAGGGAATGGTCAGTTCATTACAGGCTGTTTCTGCTGCCACTCTGGGAGAGGAGTTGTTGTTCCCCTCCTCCAGCACGGGATCTCTCCCACAGGAGACAATCCTCTACGAAGTTCTCCAGTGTGAGTCCATCCTATTGACAACAGTTCTTTGCCAACAGCTCCAAAGTGGGTCACTTTTCCATAGGGTACAATCCTTCAAGAAGAGTATTCTTCAGTGTTGATCCCCCAGAAGGTCACAAATCCTGCTAGGAAACCTGCTCCAGGGTGGGATCCTCTCTCCATAGTTCTGCAGGACTCTGCTCCAGCATGGATTTCCCACCCATCACAACCTCCTCTCAAGCATCCATCTGCTATGGTGTGGGTATCCTCTCTCCACAGGCTGCAGGTGGAGCTCTGCATCCCTGTGGTCCTCCATGGGATGCAGGGGCACATCTACCTCACCATGGTCTGCACCATTTGCTGCAGGGGAATCTCCGCTCCAGTGCCTGAAGCACCTCCTGTCCCTCCTTCCCCAGTGACCTTGGTGTCTCCTCACAGCTGTTCCTCTCACATATTCTCACCCCACTGTTCTCTGGGTGTAATTACTTCCGTGCAAAAAATTTTTTCCTTGAATTTTATCACGGGGGCGCTGCTACCATCACTGATGGGCACGGCCTTGGTGAGCAGCGGGTCCATCCTGGAGCTGGCTGACACTGGCTCTGACAGACATGGGAGAAGTTTCTGGCAGCTTCTTGCAGAGGTCACCCCTATAGCACACCTGGTACCAAAACTGGGCCACACAAACTGAACATATAGTGCCAGGAGCCAGGAAACATATTGCTGCTACTGTACTTGTTATGTACTAAAATAAAAACAGCTTCAGAAATATTTGTAGCATCAGTTTTGGTTTTCCTAATGAATTCCACTTCCTCCAAGTTTTGAGAGTAAGGAAATGGCTCTATCTTGATTGTGCCATCTGTTCATGGCAAGGGATGGAAAGGACTTGAGAATGCTGAGCTTTTGTTTTAAGTGTCAACCTACTGCTACCTTGGGAAAAAATATTTTGAAACTACCCTTGAAGTTACCTTGATGGATTAGAATTGTAACAAGAAGAAAGTTACATGGGAGAACTGACAGGCTGCTGACCTGCTTTGCTGAAATAACAATGATCAGAGGAAGCTATTTTCAGTGGTTAATTTAATTTTCTGACAAGTATGAATAAGTATAGATGTTGAAGGTCAAATTCTGCTAAGAAGTCCTGATATATTGCTTGTGTCCAAAGACTCATCAGCAATTAGAGACCAAACTCATGTCTTCATCTTTAATTGACAACAGTCTCATACTAAAAACTTCCACTAATTTTTTAAACTTTGCAGATATGGACTTTAAAGTTATAGAACCAGTCATCTCTCTAAGTGGATGCAGAAGTTTGCTGCATTATACAGTTACAGTATCTCTAAAGTGTTGTTGTCTCCCTGGAAAAGAAATAAATCTTATATTTATATTGCTTAACAGCTCCACTAATCAAAAACTGTTAAAAATCTGTCTCCTTTTTTTCTTGATTCCTTCAGAAATTCACTTTTAATACCACTTTTTCCTCTGAAAGGGGTTAGAAGACTTCTCATTTACACTTGTGTGGGTTAGGGGTTTTTTATTAATTTTTTTTATATCACACTTTCACCTTTATGTGTCATCCTTGCCATTGGATTTGCTTTATGAACACTCACAATTTCTCTAGTCTTTGCTTTCATGTTTCTTGTCCTCTGTTCTCCTGTCCAATTCTAGCTCTGACTTTATAGCCTCTCTTATCTCAAAATTTATTTATCAAAATAAAACTAAAACTTCAGGTTATTTTACTTAAGTTTTTTAATTTAGGATTTTTAATGTTAATGTAAATTTGGAAGCAGGTGACAGTGGTGTCACCCTATATTTAAAAAACATGTCCATTGTTGAAGATAAAAAATTTATTTGAGAAAATCAAAATTTTGACATCCATCAGCACATCTACAATTACACTGAATTCAATTTTCTCAGTATTTTTCCATGGGTTTCATTTATAAGAAAACATTGTGATTTAAACCTTATAAAATTTTTGTGCTGTATCTCTGTTTTTAATTCTTTGTAAAGTTATGCTAGTTTTCACTTTCACTGCAGTATGAACTAAATCCAATTGTTACTTAAAAGGGGTCATACTTAATATAATAACAGCACATTACAAGGTAGTTGAACTTAGGCGAATATGTATTTTGTTTTTCCATTTGCCATTTTTTAGCTTGTTGCAAGATCTTGACCAGTTTTGTAAAACTGCTTGAAGACCAGCAAATGACATCTAATTTTATTCAGCTTAAAACCAAAGCTCAAGAGATGCTGCTCAGGTTTCCAAGAGACTTCTCATAATTAAAAATAAAATAAATTAAAGTTTGCATGGGAAATAGGCTGTTTTCTGAACAGTGCAAAAGCATAGAAGCAGACTTTTCTGTATTGCTTCATGCCCAGGTATTTTAATATGCTTCCATATAGACATTTATTTATATCAATTTGTCACAGTGTATGTTTAATTTTTCTTCCTTCTGTCATTATTTCCTCAGCCTCAGTTAAAAGAGAGATAGAACTCATGCTTAGGAGGTAGGAAAAAGAAAATCTATTGAGCATCCTATTTCTGATAATTATTTTATTTCTGAAATACAAGCTTTAAGGGATGGATGCCAAAGAAGGTTAGGTTTTTTGTCCTCTTCCCTTGTTTCCTTGATTTGGACTCAAACTTTCATTTTCATCTTAAGGCTACAAAGATACTTACAAATGAATGCCCAGAGATATGTTATTAACACTCCAGTCTTCACCTTACGTGTTACATGAGGATTATTGAGTGTGTATTGAATCAGTACTGAACATTCAGAGAAAGCCAAAATTGGTAAGGTACCCCAAGCCTGCACAAAGGTGAAAATAAACTTGATTTCAAATACAATTATTTGTTCTAGGCAACAAACAACTACCTCTAAGGCTTTGCTTCTGAGGATGGTTTTACCTTTTTATGCTGGTTCATCTCTGTCAGGCAAAGTAAGCTTCTTTTCTCTTGGAAGGAAGATTGTGCTGCAGGGTTCAATTACAGAACATCTTTGAGTCTCTAATTAAATTGTCTCCATTGTAATTATATGGCTTTTAAAAATAAATCTTGCAAATGTCTTTGAACATCTGTTAGAAGTTCAACATTTTATTAGGAGTTTAGTTGCAAATTATTAGAGATCCTTAACAGTAGGAATGGCTTATAAGAGAGTAGGCTCAATGAGTTATGCTGTGCTATCCTTGATACAGGCTCAGTAAGATATAAGTAAGACTGCAGGTTGTATTTTCCTTTCTCATGCCTTCTATTGTCAAGATAGTTCATTTCAGGGATGACTTTGTTGCAGTTTGTCATATAGACAGAAGGTTACTCTTACTTGGGACTCAATAGAATAGAAGCAGGCATACTTCATGGGCAGTAATGATCTGTGACTAATATTTTAAAGGTAGAAAAAATTCCTGAAATAGCAAAAAAGAAACAAGTCTAAAACCAAGCACACATGTGTAGGGTCCAAACAAGACCTGTCTAGTCGACAGTCCTGCTTCTGCCCCAGTCTACACCCAATGCATTTTGAAAAACCCTGCAAGCAGGAGCAGAACTTTTGCACACTCTGGTAATCTGGTATGAAGAGCTTCATCAACAGAGAATCCTTTGTGTCTGGTTTTTAAATTTAATCTGGTTGAATGTTCCAACATATGTACATTATATTTCAACACATTTGGTGACGGACTGTGCCCCATTACCCATTTTGCAGTCCTTCTGTTCTAAAGCATTTTTAGTATGAAGTTTACACACCATAAGAACTATTTCATTTTCTGAGCTGCTCAAAAACTCTTCACTGAATATCTTCCAGGCCTAGTGATTTGCTGCTGATCATTTTCTAAATTTGCTTTAAAGACTTTTCTACTTACATTTCAATCTGATAAAGATCTGTTCAGCATCTTACCTGGAAATAAAAACTTCTGGTGTGGAAATACCGTGAAATTACTGCAGAACAAACAAGGAAAACACATTTCACGTCATATTCTAGCGTATTTTACATCTTCTGAATATTTTCTTTATATTTTAGCAATCTAGACTCTGCTCTGCTAGACATTTTTCCAATTTCGAAAAGGATTTATCATTCATGATTTCCTTGACTTTGTTAGAGGCTGTTCCCCTCAGTCCTCTTTTGTATGTTTTCTTTTTTTTTTTCTCAAATATTATGCTAGCTTACTTATTTTAATATAGAAAGTCCCACTATCTGATGCTCTTTTGCTTGTTCAGGCAAGGGAGGGGGAAAAATATGCCTATTTTCTATGTACACATGTGTATATTCTATACATATGTGTGTTTAGCTATATATGTGGTGGTGGTGAGGCATTGGAACAGGTTGCCAGAGCAGCTGGGCAGGCAGGCCAGGCTGGATGGGGCTCTGGGCATCCTGGTCCAGCAGAAGGAGTCCCTGCCATGGCAGGGGAGTTGGAACTAGATGCCCTTTAAGGTCACTTCCAAAACAAATCATTCTATGATTCTATGAATGTATTTTACCCAAAAAATGTGCCATGATTTCTAACAGGCTTCTTTATCTTGCTCATCAGTGATAGCGACAGTTTTTATACAAAGTCTTTTTCTGAGATGTGCAGTGATTCCAACATCTGGGCATTTGTTTGTAAATATCTTTGGGGAATCCTGTGAAAAAGAAACTTCATTGAGCAGCTAATCAGAAATCCTGCAAAGTAGTAACAATTTTTCAAAGAATAAAAAGTATTCAAAGAATAAAAAGTATTCAAAATTCCTGACACTGAAAAGATGGATGTTTTTATGTATTATTATTGATTTATTTATCTCATTTATAGTTTATTATATAAACACAGCTTAAAAGCTTGAGTAAAATATAATATATTTAAAGCTTTATGTCAAGACAGAAAGAAGTTTATTCTTCTTTACTGGTATTGAATGGACTATATTTAATCAGAATAAGGAAGAACTGGTTGAATAATATGTATAGCTGACAGTTCTTAGTATTATTCAATGTATAACAAATGCTAAATACTTCATAAATAACACCATTAACTTAGCCAGTGAATGGTACTCAATTAAATTCTAATATGGGCTCTCTAATACAATTGCTTTTCTGCTATTAATGGTCTCTAAATTAATTATGATTAAATTAATATTAATTAACTATGCCACTCTGACAGTCTACTGAGTGGTTCTTTTTTTGTTATCTAGTGCCGTTTAGATTGCAGTTTGCCTAAAGACTCACTTCCACAAGTATTTCTACATTGCAATGTGTCACATATAAACATTCAGTTGTTGCTAAAATTCACTTTTATCAATATATTACAAATATAATTCGAATCTTTAAAAATTGCCTTTTTTACTGCATCTGACATGCTTAGCTATAAAACCACTTTATTTTTTTAATACAGGGTTTTGCTGGTTTTTTTTTTCCTGCATGTATTTTATTTTCTCATAAAGCACAATTTAGAAATAATGTGTTATTTTATTTGTTTCCAAAGGTGTGAAACAAAACATTGGTCTTGCAGGAACAAGCTTACTTTCTTATTTTCCTATTTTGCCTTCAATTTAAGTCATTGCCATATGGTAAAATTTTATCTTTGCAAAAAGAAATATAATCTCAATAATCAGAATGTATGTAAAGCTTCTAATTTGCAAAGTAGAAAGTATACCTGAAAAAAAAAGTAAAACATTCCTGACTGAGTTTCCCACAGTAGAAAGAGCAATATTGCATTTTGCCGTGATGTATTCCTGGCTTAATGTAGTTTTTTCACAAAGATAATGAAGTCACTCAAATTTAATTAAAGCAGAAGACCAGCCAGAAAGTGTACCATTAAATACCCTATTAAATGTAACTGTGTGCTTATTATTTTTTACAATTTTGCTATGTACAATGCAATGAGTTCATCAGCCTAGAGAATTCTGGTTTGAGTTTTCCATGTTTTGATTGATCATTTATCGGTGTTTTTGAATATCATCTGGTTTTCTCTGGAGTTTGTGAGGAAAAGAATTGTGCTTGCAATGACTGGACTGGACTCTTTGTCAAGCCATATCTTAGGTGGTTTCAGAATGAACTGGACAAGTGGAAGGAAAAATTCACCAAAACTTGTTTAGAAAAAGTCATTACATAATTTATGTGCAGATGGATACACGTCACTGGATATAGAAGGGGAGTATTGCTCATCTGTATTTTACACTTTTATTTATTTGTGACTAGAGACACAAGAGTTTATTTGCTAAACCTTCTCTCTCCTATTATTTCTACATTTAATTGTGGATAGCAATTATTTAGACACTTTTGTATGTTTTTGAATTTCTATTGTCTGGTAGAGATTTATCTTTGAAGTGAACATCTTCATCTTTACTTCTCTTGAGTCTTAGTTTAGCTTTCTGAAAATTTGAAAAATAGGCATAGAAACTAAACACAGCTTAAAGTAGCTAATTCTGGCATTTCTCATCTCAGATTCCTCCATTGATGTAATACAGGAATATTTTATTTTTAAGAGGAAAAAATTTTGAGTAGTTAAAAAATCAGAAATATTTGTATTATTGAAAGCACAGTCATTCCATTTTTACCTCTTTTGCAAGGTAGACACTTCCTATCTTGTATATCCATTGACTTTATATTTTCTTTGATTTTTCTGCTATCTCTAATATTTATTTGATTTTGACTAGAACTGAAGAAGTAAATTCATTTGTGTTCCTGAGTTACTTACATACAAATCCCATGCCTAATTCCAGATTTCTAATGCAGGTTCAGATTTGAGGTAAAATAGTTTAAAAAATTCTTGTCCATTATCTTTTCCCTTGTTGATTCACATGTATCAGGTCCTAGACATAGAAGAACATACTTGGAGTTTTTATATCTCTAGGAATTTTTCAAGAACTTCCTTTTTTTTTAAAGATTCCCTAGGGAGAATGAGAACAATCTTGAGGGGGGTGGGGGATAGTTTAGACCTTTTCTTTTTTTAATATATGTACTTAATTTCTGCTACAGATGGTACCTAAAAAGAGGCCTCTGTCCTAAAAAGGGTAGTTGAGAGGTTGAGAGCATAAAAAAAATTCAATATGAGGAACAGGACAGGGAGAATTTAGGACCTGAATTGCTTTGTTTCTTTCCTTCCTGTTTGTCATCAAAGAAAATAATTATTTTCTTTTGTAATTTATAAAGATACACATTCTGTTGTTACATTTACTCTTATTTGTTTTTTTCCTTCTCGATTATTTTGAAATGGACAGTATTTTTGAAAAAGAAAAAACAAACAATTATCTCACATTAAAAGAAGCGCTCCAACAGAAAAGCTCTTCTGAACTTCCACTAATTTTCATTCTTTGTACATTTTTCTTTTCCTGGATTACAAAATTACATCAAATAGCCTACTCAATTACTTAGTTCAGTCACAATTTTTTTTTGAAAGCTCAGGACGGCTTCATATTCAAAGACATGTCAAATTACATTCTTACTCATATCTGTACAAATGTCTATGGGAGATAATCTGCCTCTTTGCTATTATCCGTGGGGAAAAAATTGATGCACTGATTCAATTCTTAACTTTAATTGACTTGTCTTAACATCCTACTGGCTGTTATAATTTGAAGAACCTGCTGCTCTAATCTTCCCCTGAAACTGAACCGCCACAGTAGTTGACAAAATCTTATCAATTTCATGCCCTGCTCTAACTGATAAAATGATCCATTCATTCTGATGCAGATGAACTGCATGGAGTATAAACTCTCTCCAGTATATCTCAACAATTTGTGTCAACATCTGGCTTGGAATTGTGGCAGGGTTTTCAGCACTGGCAAAGAATGTCAGGAACCCTCAAAGTACTAAAATTCTTCAAAAACGTATCTTTATTAATATTTGGTGTCTTAATCAGCAGTGAGTCACTGAATATGGTACAATTAAAAGCAACAAAAATGAAGCTTTGAAAAGCTTATCTCCAGCTGGACTTCATAATCTAAACAGAATGACTCTTTGCAATAACTCAAAATCAAATAGTCCCCTGAAATATAAAAATATTATCCTGTTTACTGTCTATATAGGATGTGTAACACCTTGCTTATGGGCCTGATACTGTTAGGTTTTTCTATACCGTACTTAAGTTTGGAGTCTGCATCTCTGAAGTAATGTATATAAAATTATATTTCTTACACCAGTTTGTATCATCCAAAAAGCTCTGCTAGGTGCTTAGACTGTATTTTGAACAAAATTCTGATAGGTATTACACAGCACTGTGGTCCAATGTTTTTTGCCATGCATTGAACAAAAAAAATAAAAATATATATAATGGAAAGCAGATCATGCCCCATTTGAGTTAGGACTTCAGAAATATTTTCAGGTGGAAATGGAAAAGAAGATACATTGGGCAGGAAATCTCATAGCCATACTCTTAGTGGCTTCGGCCAATGACACCATTGACAATTGTCAATGTTTATTATATAATGTTCAAGCAGGTCAGATCTGTCTGTGCATAAATTACTTGTGCAGGGTGCATGCTGCTTGCTCCAACAGAGTAGTGTTGAACATCAGGGCAGAGTCACTTTGTGATAGCCTGTTGCACAACAGATTCAGAAATGTTGAGTAGCAAGTAAGCCCTGCCTCAGGACAGTGGTGTTAATGTTGATAATATTGGTGTGCCCAAAGCAATTAGCATGCTTTCTTAGACTCTGGTCCAACACATTTTTATTCATGTGAGCAAAATTTCCTCACTGGAATATTCCTATGTTAATCGGCAAAGCTCATGGCAGTAAAAAGATAACAAACCCACCGAGTTATTAGCCATAAAGAAATCATTCCTGTTAAAATTCCAACAGTCAAGAGATGCTTTTAAACATGTCTCCCTAATGAAAGGGAGCTAAAATTTATGCAATTGTGCTTTTTTCTTCCTGCCTTTGTCTCTTGGTGTCTTTTTCCTTACAGTTTTGAGTCCATTCACTCTGAGGGTTGAAATTAGCAACAAAGATAGCAAGATAATTTTGCTTTCCGAGGTCCCTGAATATTACAAGCTTTATGTCTATAATCAGCCCAGTAGAAAAGACATGAATCAGTCTGAGTTTATAACAAAACCTTCACTTCAATAAACACCAACTTTACATGGGCAGGACACCAAAAATAAAACACCTTGCTTGGTACCTGCTTAGCAGTCAGGTACAATCTACAAGAAAAGTATTCCTAATATGGAAAACCAATAATCATTATTTCTCTTGCACACTGAAATACTCTGCTTAAAAAATGGGCACTTTGTATGGTTCTAACTGCAAATATACTGAAAGAAATAGTATGTGTTTCAGTTTTATCAAATCTGCAAATACTCTCTACAATTGAAATAATGAGTACTTGCCAGCAGGTTATAAGGAACTTCCAGATGTCCCAGTGGGGAACAGGACTCAAAACCAAAAATCAAAAAAGGACAGATTATCTTTAAACTATAAATCAGTCAGATTTTGTATGTGAACTGCAGCTCCAGGCCCCTGTAAAGTTATGGAAAAGGGAAAAAAAAGAATTAAGCAAAAGTGCTCTATTCCTCCTGGAGATGTGGGACTACCTTGTGATTTTAGTTATATATGAAATACATGTCTGTGTTTTCTGATTTTATCCTGCCATAGAGTTCAGTAGGGACTACAGTAGAATAACTAGGCAATTTTTTCATTCTCATAAAATTTAAAATATTGGGTACACTTTTATATTTATACATATACTATTTTAGTTTATTATTAATCTAATTCTAAATTTTCTTTATCTGGATTTCTTAAATTACTTTAGCACTAAAATCCTCCTGAAATCTTTCTGAAATCAGCAATTTCAGAAGATTCTTGGGGGACCTCTTGTATCATGCTTACCATAACATTTGCTCTAAAAGTTTTGTATCTTGAAAATACATAATGCCATTTTTTTTCTCATTTCTATACCTACTGTTTTCTACTGAGTATAAAAATCAGTAGACAATATTCCCAAAATCCAAAAATATTCTTTGTCTTTGGAACATTTTTGTACAGAGCAGATAGGCAAAAACCACAGTTATTGGTGACTATTTTCTTTTGTGTTTCTACTGTGACTTGGGAGCTTGACATTGCCTTTTAGGATGAGGTTTCCTCAAACTGGCCAGTTCTTTGTGGTTTTCCTTTTTAATTTTTTTTTTCTCCAGTTCAACTAAATTTCACTTAGTTCTAAGTTAAGCTACATTATGCTTATGCAATGCAGCAAGTAATCACTTACTTGGAACTATCTGAGACTGGTTTTTACATCTGCTCTAATGATTTTTTTTTTTTTAGGTGCAGAATAGGAGTCTGAATGTATCTTTGAATTGCTCTCACAGCAATTAACATTTTCTTGAGAGTCTGAAACAATGACTTTTGGAAGCACAATTAGCAGCTACTGGAATTCTTTTGTTTTTAGTCCATTATGCTGTTCATTCTAAGAAGTGTTTTGTGTCACTGATTCACAGTGATTCATTATACCCAAGAAGACCTGTTTGTTGTCCATATTTCATAGCATTTGGATTTCACAAATACTTAATTTTGCTTTTAGTCCTACTTTCCAAAAAGATTTGGCTGACAAAAACAAAGAACACAGCTCCCTCTTTGCAGGGATCTTAGGAAAAATATGCAGATATTTAATTTGTGAAGAAAAAATTCTATTCAGTCTTCCAGTTAGATTTCCTTTCTCTCAAAAAGAAAAGCTTAAAAAAAGGGGGGGGAGGAGGGAAGGGAAAGCATAATTATTACAGTAGAATAATTTGAAAAAGACCTTGAGAAGAACATTTCTCACTTCAAGAACTTGTGGCCTGTTTCATTTCATGATGCATCTGTTTACTATCTCCTTCTATTCCTTCATTTCTAATAATGCTGCTAGCTTGTTGTCCATCTCCCTTCAATATGCAGGAGGTTTTATTTCATCTGATAAATAATTTATATGAAGCATAAGAAAATCTTTCTGCATGTGACTCCGTGCCTGTTTTACCATTTTATTTGCTCATTGTCCGAAGAGTAGTATAATCATGGGCAATTTCTCTGACTTGGAATTTTGGGAATCTCTTTATTTTGCTGTGGTTTTTTTTATTGTCAGGGGTTTTCATTCTTGAATTTCAATTTTCTATTCTACTACTCCATTCTTCTCACTACAGGTGTTCCTTTTACTGTTGCTCATTTTGTCCTTTTCCATTATTGCTGTAGCACTTCACAGTCTGAAGCTGTTGTTTTGGAGCTCTTTCTCAATCTAAATTTGCATATCCCAGAATTCATTCCATCTTGGATTGAAATCTATGTCTCACAATGAGTTTCATAATTACAGATAAGACTCGTGAATTTTAGATAATTATAAACTTCTGCAAGAAAACACCTATGTTGCAACATTAGGTTATGTCAGTCTTTCAGAAGTTTTGTGGTTTTAGAAAAAAAAATACCTTGCTGTCTCAGCTAGGCTTAGTTTCACACTGTTATAATTGCTTCACATATAATAATAACTCAGTGGTTCATCTCTCTGCTTCTTTTTTTTTTAATTCCACTGCATCCATGATTGAAGGTGTGAAGTGTGTCCAGTGAATTTTGCCTGTCAAATGGCTTTACATGCTCCTGCTTTCTCACCACCAGCATTATCTTCCCCAAACCTCACTTTTTATGTAATTCCTGTCCTAAGTATTTCTTTGGATACCACTTCTTACAGAAGAGGATTTTAGCTAGCCCTCTGGTAAGAAGAGATTTATTAGCAATGGAATTTTTTGTGAATTCAGTCATGGGTTGCAGCTTCCAGCAGATTCCCAGCATCCCTGGGAGAGGCCCAGTCATTTCTGTTAAGATCATACTGTAGTCTTTAAAATGTCATGGGCTGATCATAAGCCCCTCAAACTGGGATAGCCTCTTTCTTGGAGGACACATCAATCCAGAAGCCACATAGGAATTTTAAGTTCTATATATTTCACTGTCATGTCATGTAGTTATTCCAGAAGAGCAGAATGGCTTAACTAGAAAACTATATATAATGCAGGAGAGATTTTCTTTTACAGTAAGCCCTTCAGCATTTATGAGGAATATACAATTAATGTAAACTAAACATTCAGCTGATTATCTTAATTTTTTTCCCTAAAAGTCTGCCAGAATTTTGCTTGGATTTTTTTATTCTTCTTTAGTTCTCAATATTCTTATTCTTGCTTACAATGATACATAAGAAAAAATAATTGTGTGTTTAAAATAGGGTTTTTTTTCGTTTTTTTCGCAGACATAAATAATTTTGTTTATCTCAACTTGATTTGACAGATCATTATTGAAGTTATGTTTCTTATAATTGCAAACCTCTCTTAGACTGTACTTTTTAAATTGAGGCTGTGGTGTTTTCCGTCCTCCGCAGTCACGCACTGTGCTAGGGAGAAAAAGAGAGCTATTAGCCTTCATTTCTTGCTAGAGAAAGTGTAAAGAAACTAATAGAGTCACAGTTTAGAAACTTGGTTTGTAACAGGATAAGCACTCCTTTGCCTGTGTTCTTTTTCTCAGTGTTTTATGAGCAGCAAAAATATCTTCATCTTAGATGTCTGACAAGCACAAGATGTGGAAAAGGAGCAATTATGGAAGGGTTAACAGCTGTAAGAAGGTCTCAGGGAGAAGTGAAGTGACTGCTGGTAAAGGAGGGTCAGAGCATTGCTGTAAGTCGCATCTGTTTGGCTTTGCCTGAGGACAGAGAATTCATCATTCCCAGAAAATAAACAGTTATTTAGGTGCAAGGATGGAGAATGAGGACTGAGATAGCATCGATCTCTATAAGCATACATTGTACAATAAGCATTGTTTAAAATCAGTATAGTAGGAGTCAAGTTCCAAGAAGACAGAGAACACTGAAATTAAGGTAATTTGTGCAGTCTCAGGTAGTGTCTTGCATCTTCTGCTG
Organism: Ammospiza nelsoni; assembly: GCF_027579445.1. Classification (NCBI taxonomy): domain Eukaryota; kingdom Metazoa; phylum Chordata; class Aves; order Passeriformes; family Passerellidae; genus Ammospiza; species Ammospiza nelsoni. The sequence goes on from NC_080633.1 coordinate 112,896,309, forward strand.
CTTCCACCGGTTATTTGTTATGGCATACCAGGTAATCCTGTAACTGACAATATTTGTGTCCCCTCTTCCTCATCCCCAGAAAAAAGGATCTACACCTCTTTTAGACTGCAAACTGGATAGGGTGCTGCAAATGAATAGATATTTCCTAGTTCCTACATCTCTCCTCTTGTCTTTTCCCCCCTTTTTTCTATTTTATTAGTGGGTGAAAAACCTGTCTGTGAAACAACATTATTAAATCTGTCTGTATGGATCATTACTCTCATATCTAAGCATTTCAAAACCATTATTTATCTTTATTATCTCTTCTCACAAGGGGCTTTTATTGTGTGATTTACAACAGGAGAAGTGAATCAGTGTAAGAAATGTTTGATATATTTATGATTTTCAGTGCTGTACACTGTTTCTGATATAATCTGCAAAATGAACATTTTATCTAGCTCTTTATGTATTCTAACACTGCTTCTGCTAAGTGGTATTGCCGGCAGTAGTGTAGTTCTCAGCAGTTGTGCTGATTGGGTATTTGAGTCTTGTATTGGGCAGGAAGAAAGTGTGGAATGCAAAACAGACAAAGATAAAAAGACCAAAGGTATTTTAGTAAGTTTTATATGCTGTTTTATGTTTGCTTTCAAGATATGAAAATAAAAAGAAAGTTAAAATGAAACTAAAGTTGACATTGAATTGTATTGGCAATGACATTTTCAAAATGCAGTACTTACCATGTGACTATCAAGACTGTCATACCGATAAGGCCTTTTTAATCTTCAAAATTAAAAATGTATTTGTTTCAGAAAAGTATTTCAATTGAGCCATTTTTCTTAGAGTTTCCATCATTTAAAAAAAACAAAAAGCAAAACATACCTCACAGTAACATAAACCCCCAAAACAGATTCTAGACATTAATTAGGTGAAGTGAGTTCTTCACAGACAAATTAATTTCCGACATAAATGCAGAAGCAGCCTTTAAAGCTATACTTTGAAATTTTATGAAAACAAAATACGAGAAGTGGAAATATGTCCTCAGAGTTAAGCAGTGGATATTAATAAATTTCAATTTGCCCACACCTACAGGAATCTTTCAGGTTTAAGGGAGACTTTGACAAGGTACAGAGATGCTGCGTGATGGGACTCTACATAGCTGTGAGGGTCTTCCAGTTTCCTGTGACATGATGACAGGTTAGGAAGGTGGTGGAGAGTTCCCTTTGATCACATTGTGGGGACAATCCTGCTGCTTAAAGGACCATGACATGGCACATGCTGAGTTATTGTCTTTTCTTAGATTTAAGACAATATCCTAGTACAAAGCTTCAACACTCTCTATAGGGATCTTTTTTCCCTCCTCAGAATTTATTCATCTTGCCTGCTTATTTGACATTTTAATCTGAGGACTCAAATTAAGTTTCTCAGACAACAATATTTGTCATAAAGGACTTTGATTCATGTTCTAAGGACAGTCCATGTTACACAATGAATTTGATCTTGTAGAGATATGTGTCCACTTCATCTAAAAGCTCATTTTCTTGACTAAATTATCTACTCAGTGCTGGTAGAATGTAGTATTTGAGGATAATGCAGATTCTTGGCTTTAAGGAAAAATAACTAGAGGAGAAAGACAGTGCATGTAACCTTGTGACACACTGTTACCCAGATGGATCCTGAGCATGGATTGATGATTTTTCATCCACTGCTAAGTCTTCTCTCACCTCAAGTGACAGAGTAGTGACTAGTAGTATAGGTAATCATTCTCTGATACACAAATATTAGCAAAAATTGCATACTTATGTTGGACTGCACAAGTTACTATTAGTCAGAGAATGATGGGGATTATGGTCAGGAAAACCATTGCTACTGTTGAGGATTCCTACCTCTTGATCACAAAATACTTCTGTGAGATAAAATTTTTGCTGCACCCTTCCTTTCTACTTCTCCTAAAAAAAAATCTTTTTCAACTTGTCCTTGCTCTTCGCCTCTTCTTATCTCACTCCATCAGCCATAATCTTGAAAGTGACAGCATAAATCTCTGTCCCAACCCCATCCTAACACCAAAGTTTTTTCTGAGTAAATCTCTCTAGCTTCTAAGCCTGAGCTATGCTCTCTCTCCTTTGCTCTTCATTGGCTATATGTGCATTTTCTCTGGCTTCCCATTCAGTTATTGCTTTTCTGGTGTCAGTCTCTCTTAATTATAAATGTGACCACAGTTCTTCCTGTACAGTTATCTTTTCCTTACCTCATCTAAAATGCCCTGTCTTTCATCATCTCCCACCCCAGTTTTTAATCAGATTTTTTATTTCTTTCTTCTCAATCTCATTCTTAAGGTGTTAGTGCAAATTGACCCACCTATGGCACTGTGTCAGTCTGCCTTGGAATTTAATTGGGGTTTTTGCCTTAATTCTTAAAAGTAAGGATCTTTTTAAGTACAAGTGGAAAGTGTTTTTTGGTCTTGATTTTTTTTTATTTTTTTAAGACACAGTTAAGAAACTTTTCAAAGTAACTCAAAGTTTTCCACTCTAACCCTGTAATAAATAATTTAAACCCAGGGATTTTAAAATGTGCAATTTGGTGAAAACAAGCTAGGTCAAGGGTTTTGAAAATCCTTATTAAGAATGCAAAGTTTTCTGACCTTTTTTTCCTGTCAAATTATAGCAGGATTGCATTGAGTTTGTGTGAAATTGGATTCCCCCAGACCCCACACAGCTAGGTTTGGTTAGATTGTTAAATGGAACTTTGTTTAAAGGGACTGATCCACAGTCCCGTAATTCAAAACACAAAACTCCTTGATCATTTTGAATTAAATTAGTTCCGATCTCTTTTATGTGAGCTAACATCTCCCAGTTTCATCCACAGAAGGTGGACAGAGGTAATTGAAAAGCAGGATATTAGGAAGATGACTGTTGTCCAGCCTTAATTATAGGTGACTCTAGTAACCTCTTTCATGATAATGGGAAGCACACAAATTTATCTATAGCAAATTTATCTTTTATAAACAGATCCACGCTGGCTTGGGTGACCATCTCAGGCTGGCCAGAGGTGAGATAACCCCTGTCTGAAATATGTATAGCCTCTTGAGCATGACATTACCCTGACTGGTTACTCAGCCTGGGCCATTTAATACATGATGAGGTGGCTATTCCTACATGACAGAAGCTGTGTGTTCCTGGACAGCTTGAGGTAAGGGCAAAGCAAGCTGGGGTCTTTTGAGACACGCTGGTTCAACTTCACAAGGATTGTGGCAGTGATATAATAAAAAACACAACTTGTTCCATAGAGCCAGTGCTATGGGTAAACGAGGATACAAGTGCAAGAAGCAATTAAGACATGCTCTCAACTCAAGCGCTGTTTTACAGTCTGACAAAAGGTTGGGGTTTTTCAAAGTCAAATGCCAGCGTTTACCCAGGTGGTCTCAAAGCAAATGAAGCATAGGCCATTTTAGGAAGCTTAAAATCAGTTTTTCCATACGGCAGGCTGCTTAATCATGCACTTAGCAGTGAGCATGTGCCATAACTGAAATGTAGCATTTGCTAAGTGACTTCCTTTAAAAAAAAATCTAAAATATAAATATGCATCTAGGGAAACAGAACTTGGAGTTAAAATATGAATAGCTAAACATGAATTTTATTGTTTCCATAGATCTTCATATTCACTTATGAAATGAAAAATGCCTTTTGCATTTGCAACCATGCTGCTAACTCATTACCTCTGTCTTGCAATTAACTGCAGTGGGTAAAAGCTGGCTTTCCTATCAAGATAATATGCACAAATCTTCTTTCACTTTGTTGTATCAGTGCAGGATTTTTGTCCATGATCTTGCAGGAAGCCGATACATTTCTAAATCCCCAAAAATACCTTTTTGGTGCTCTTGGAATACTCCAAGTACTTTTTAGAACTGTACAATTGAATTCTTTGACAAATCTCTCTTGGTGTTTTTGGGAGCTACTTTTAGGTGTTGTGGTGTTGCATATAGAAGCACCTGCTTAGCCCTACTGGGGGACACTGTGTACCTTTCTTATTTGCCCTGTCTTGACACATGATCAATATCCCCACTTACCAGCACGCACACCACTGATATCTTTGAACTTTTGATTTTTCTCAGCCTGAAAATCAAAGAGGATTATTACCTCAAATGGAACCATGTCAGTACATATCAATAACTGCTAATTATTGGCTAATTAGCTAATGCTATTCCTTCTATAGTTATATCTATACACAGCTATCTTTATGCTTTTTGTTGTGATAGTTATCCAATTGATAAAGGTTAAATCAGGTCATCCAGGAAAGTAAAAAAAAAAAAGGTAGAAGTAAAATGTGAAAGTATTTCATATTTATTGCTGAAATTCTCAAATGGATTATTTCTGCTATGTGACCTGCAGTCTCTTTAAATGTATAAATAGGGCAATATCTTTATATTCCAAAAAGAAATCAAATACTGACTAAAGCAACAAAAGTTATAAATGCTCAGTGGAAAATGGTTTTTCATGTTGATATTCTAAATATGTATTATGAAATTAATTGTTCTTACATGCAGTTGTTTATAATTGAAATTCTTCCTCTTGTCCCTCTATGATGTTACCATTTTTGGACTCTATATGTTATTTGTTTTGCCAGGGAAGTGTGGAAAGTTGCTTTGGAACAACTCTGTCATGTAGTAGAACACAGTAAAAGTAGAAATGTTTTGAGGAAAGAACGTGACCAAGGAAACTAATTTTGCTCTGTATACCATACTTCTCCCCGCCTTCTTCTGCTGTGGAGGAGTGTTGTGTTAGAAAAACTCACAGCAAAGAAATAGGGAATACTGGAAGAGAAAAGGAGGAATAACAGTGTATGCTGCTCTCCTGAGAAAGTATCATTTTCCCAAAGATTGTCTCTGTCATTTATGGTTGTCTAAAATGACAAGAGGTACTGGTTTTGGATAGGGTCACTAGAGCATTGGTGATTCCCAAAAGCCCTCTGAATCCAGGAGTTATTCCAAGTTAATGCTGGGGAGCAGCAAACAAAATAGCTTTTCAGTCAAGATTTATTTTGTTCCTTAAGCACTACAAATTTCTCTCCTAAGAAACACACTGGTATTTTATTTGGTTTAAATGAGAGACATTGGCACTGTTGGTGAGCCTACAGAGCATTTGAGCAAAACAGCAAAGGGGTTACTGCATCCATATGTGTATTGCTTCAGGGATTAGATGAATCTATTCAGTGAGTCAAATGCCTAGATTTAAATATCCCACAGATTCAAGATTTGTGGGAGCTGTCTGTATTCAGAAAGGACATTTACCAAAGGAATAAAAAACTGTGATAACCCAGTGCATTTTAAATCTGAATCTGAATGCTTGCTTCAACGCAATGTGATTCAACTTCTAACAGTATCAATCAAGGAAAACTAAGATGCCATTTTCAGAAATAGTAACTTAATAAGTACACCCTGAAGATTTGTAACTCTCCAAAAACTTGCAAACTTTGAATGTTTGTTTGGTCACAATGTCCAATGCCTTTTGCATCTTCTCAAATCTTTAGATATTAATTTCTTTTATTAATGTTCTTTTACCATTATTAATGTTCTTTTTTCCATGAATACCATACAAATAAACAAAAAAAAAAAAGGCAAAAAAAAATTTTGCTTCTCACTGTCCTTTTTTTGAAAAGTTGATGTTCAAGAAAGAAACTCAGAAGAGCATAGAAGTGTTTCATCAATATCTTTTACTTATAAAATATTCTGGTGGGGAATTTTATGTCAAGTTGAGATACCTAGGAGAAACAAGTTCAGTAAATGACAACATATTATTTCGTAAAATAAAGTTAATGAATGAATGTCAAGTCTTATTGACTAATATTTTCAAAGGGCTGTCCTGAGTCAGATCCTGCTAGGTGTCTGTGGACCTTATGGATGAACTTGAAGTTCTGGACATGTTGGTGGTTTGGTCTAAAGGGATAGCATTGTTAATGGTACTCACTGAAAGAAAATCAATGAAACAGGTGGTTCTGTGTTCTCTGCATTATAACAACATTTAGATTAGGGAAACTAACGGAAATTTCACATTTTCCCTCAATTTCCTTTTTTATTTTGATTTTTAAATTATACTTTGCTACTTCTCTTTCCACGGGATTTTTTGGTAGTATTTTGATTGTTTCAAATTTCAAACAAAAATAAAATGTTCCTATGAAATTTTAAAGTTTGGTATTATGACCCTTCCAAAAACTAAATGAAAGTCTTTTCATTTGTATTACTCTTTTCAAGACATTGACTAGGTTTTGACTTGAAGAGCTCTTTAAAATATCTGTAGGTAACACCAGCTCTCTAACAGCCTTTACAAAGATGTTAGAGAAGAGTATGTTACTGAAATAAATTAAAAATTGAAATGTTAACGTGAGATGGGTCAGCTCATTAACACAAAATCAAAATCTGAATTTTAGAATTTATGGGTAGAATCACAGGATGTAAATCATAGGTGCTAGTGGCAATGCAATTACACAATTAGAGATTCTGTTAACAATCAGTCAAACAGGGCCTAACGTGGTACATTGTGTTGGTTTGGGCTGGGGTAGAGTTAATTTTCTTCACAGTAGCTGGTCTGGATTTGTCCTTTGGGTTTGTGCTGGAAATATCGTTGATAACATAGGGACATTCTTGTCATTGAGGAGCAGGGCTTGCCAAGAGCCAAGGCCTTTGCTTCTCCTCGAACCATCCCACTAGCAAGTGGGCTGGGAATGCACAAGGAGTTGGGAGGGGACACAGGTGGGACAGCTGGCCCAGCTGATCACGGGGATACCCCACAGCATTTGGCATCATGCTCAGCATACAGAGCTGGGAGAAGAAAAGGGGAGGGAGGAAACACTGAGAGTGATCTCATTTGTCTTTACAAATCACCTTTACCTGTGATGGAGCACTCCTTTCCTGGACATGTCTGAACACATGCCTTCCCTTGGAGTTTTCTCACTTTTACACTTCGGATTCTCTTCATCATCCCACTGGTGGAGGAGTGAGAGGCTAAACCTTGACAGAAATTCTTGGCAATTTCAAGCATTTGCATCTGAAATTCTGTAATTAATTTGTCTCATGTTATTGATTTCTTGTTCTGAAATGGAATGCTTGTTATTGCTTATATGCTTATATGATTTTAATCTGCACAGGCTTAAAATATTTAATTTTTAAAAAGTTGTAAATGTTCCAAACCCTCAGTGCAAGAAAGAGGACATGGTGTTCTTCAAATACATATGCATGTCAACAATAGAGCTCTTACAGCAAGGTCACTGTCAGTTGATTTAAAGCTCAGACTCAGGTATAAGGTACTTAGAAGTCCAGCCATTATTGTATGACTCACTTGACACTGCAGATAGGGTGAACTTCTGCAGATGTGCACATTAGAACTTTGGTTGTCACTAACTTGTGACTGATAGTGTAAGACGGCTAAATTATTAACTTGATGTTTGCATGCCTTGAAAACAGATAATAGCTCTATGAAATCTGGCAGTATATTCAAGGCAACACACATAAAATACACTAATGTGGCATTTAAACTGATAAAAACTGTCAGCATTAGAGGGGAATGCTTTTCCATGTCTTCCACATTCTGCCACAACTAAAAGTTTCAAGGTCTTATTTTTTACTGTGTGACCAAAGATCATGAACTTTCATAGCACCCACCTCATATGCTTAAGGCTTTCCTGTGAAAAACCTACAGCAAACTAAGAATCATTACCCGAAAAGATTAAAATTTGTTCCGTTCACTGCACAGTGTTAATGCTATCAACATCACAATTTGTTTAACAAAAATCAAAGATGATTTCTGACCATCATTCTAAAGGAGACTGCTCTAGTGGCAGAGGGATTTAAATAACTTTCCCTGTTGCACAAATTTAAAGAGCAGATGCTACACCAATAGTAAGATTGACACTTGCCAGTTTCTCTCTGGATCTGAAGTAATTACAGGAAAAAAAGCATAAGCTTATGGCAGGAATTGCACAGGACCAAAATATGTGCCAAAAGTATTTGATATAGTTAGGATTCTCAAACCATGGGTTCTTACACCATGGGGGGAAAAGTGATGCTGAAAATTCTCAGGATTTTAGTGGTTTTGGTAAATGAGAATGGGCTTCTAATTGCTTATGGCAGGAGTCAGTTATCACGTGGCAAAAGTTGCAACATTGTCTTTTGATAGATTATGAGTAACTGGTGTGGAAAAAAAGAAAGAAGTTTAATAAAGTTTAATAAAAATGCACCTAAAATGCTATTTTAAATCTCTCTCTGATTTTAATTTTTATGGGAGGAGTAATCAGTGCTATGAATGGACACCTAGAATTGCTCCTCAAAAACCTTTTGTTCAAACCAGGTGACTGGCTCCTAATAGTGCCTGTTGGATGAAGTATCTTTAGGCAAAGGACACTAAATAAACTCATCAGCATCAGCTTCATCTGTCTTCACTTCCCTTTCACTTATTGACATAATTTCAGTGCTTGTGGAGGAGACAAAACCATTAAATTTCTCAGCTTTTTAAAAACTGGGTGTCAAGAAATGTTCAGGAATCCAACTTCTTGCCAATATATTTTAATAAAAAAAAGTGTAAAGAAATTGTAGGACTTTTTAAGGACTCAAGAGAATTCTGAAATGAAAGAAAATAAAGTTGCATGACAGTGTGGTTTTAAGAAGGGATTTAGTTAAATTGCATGGTTCTTAGTATTCGCATGAAACATTTGGAAGGCTTCTGCTGGCAGCACCTTTTCCTCTGACCTGACATCAACATTGAAGGAAGATCTCAGGTACTGACTGCTCTCCACTTGTGGCAAAAATGAGACAGAAGAGGTTTAGTTGAGAGAATTTTGCTTTGCCCACCATTTCAGCAGTGTTACTTTGAAAGAAACTTTAACTCCAGGTGACCTAAAAATCCCAAGCTGTGAAACTGAAATCAAGAAAAGCGTAAACTCTGTGCCAAGAGCTGTGTGATTTACATGATGCACTTTCTGGTGATGTTAAGCACACAAATAAGACATCACAACAAAAGAACTTCACTGAAGGATACCATGTTCTGGTCCTCATATATAAACATTAACTAAAGCTGAAATTAATATCCCTTGCAAGGAGGCAGAGCCGAGGAGTAGAATCAGAGTTTTTCTCAGGGAGGTGAAGAGTCCCAGCTCACTGTTGGGAAATATTCTTGGATAATACCACAAAATATCACAATTACACAGATTGTAAGACAGCACAGATATTAACAAATATGAAAGCTTTTGTGTTTGTTTTGGGTTTTTTCTTGTATTTCCCAATATAGACCTCTGAGGGAGTGGCAACGCTCTCTTTTAACATTTACAGGTTGTCCCTTTTTCTCTTCTCTATGGATTAAAAATTAAAAAAAAACCAAACCACAAAAAAGCCCACTGGTTAATGACCATATTTGTAAATATTTTTATATAATTTACAAAAATATCTCAGCATCTGAGAGATGTAAAATTTCTGCAACTTGCTTTTAAAAAAGATTACAGTTTTTTCTATCTGGAGCCTGTTATTAATGACAGTATCTGCCAGGAAGATTGAACCTTCCTTGTGTGTTTACGTATCAAAGGACTACATTTTCACATCTTCCTGAAGAGCTAATTAAGACTTTGATTTTTTAAAATGGTAATTATGTTTTAAAGTATTAAGGGCTAGCCTGTGATTGTGTGTGGAAATTGAAATTATCAGACACCTTCAGCAGCTGTTCTACCATGGCAATACTAAACTTTCCAGAAGATGGAAGTGCTGTTTTTTGAAGATTTAACTATGTTCATACATTGCATTTGCAGTGATTATAACTACACTATGAGACATTAATGGAAAATTGAATGTTGGGTTTGGGTTCAATTTGGCTTGGTTTAACTTGATTATGTTTTTTAGAGACTTTCCTTATTCTATTAACTGTTCCTTGTTTGCTTGTTCATTAATGTTTAAAATTAAAATTCTTCAAGGTAACACTTTTTTGCATTCTTTTTTCAGGTTTTCAAATGGAAAGAACATAGCAAATTCTGAAATCCATGAAACATACTAGAAAATAATGGCATTCCCTACGACTTGAAACCCACACAATTTATTTTAAAAAATAATGTTACTCTCTGAGACAAAAACAAACAGTAAGATTTAGTATAGAGTGCCCTTGGAGTATTTAACCTAACAATATTTTTATATATTGTAAGTGTCCCCATGTTAGAAACAATGTCTCAGTTTGTTTCAAAGGCATTATACAGAGGATTAATGTTATTATTTATCGAAGTGGATTCAATAATGTTTACAATTCCATATCATATATTGTGCCAAATTCAATGATTTTTTTCCCCTCATCTATAAATCTAAGAAACCTTTCTTTTTCAGCTTTTCTTCATGGCTGATAAAAGCTTCAGTATTACATACACATCTAATGAAATTATTGCCAATTTACAAAAATATACTAAGGGTTTATGCAACAGTTATTTCACTCTTTTATCTTGTTAAGCCATTGAAAAGCCTTAAAACAGGAACAATGTTCAAGTTGAAGCCTGTTTTCTGCATTTATTCTTTTTTTTGGCCAAATGGAATTATCAGTCATTATCTCAAAGCACTGAAAGATCACCTCCAGTCACACTATTCCTTGGCGAGGGATGTATGTGTTACTTACTTTCTTTTAGTTTCTGGCAATACTGGCAAGACTTATTATGGTAATAAGTGGTTTTAGTCTACCTACAGCTCACTTTTGGTGTCAAGGGAACATTCAAAGTTTTGAAAATTACTTTTTGTTTTTATCTCTACATATTTCATCGCTAAATCTCCTTTCAAGTCTCTCATTTCACGCCATGATTTGGATTCAAAGATATTCAAAGAAGTCTGAATATCTCTAAAGGTTCAGCATCTAGTTCCTTCTAACATTGTTTGAAAGTCTCTCTCTGAATCTGCTTTTGTCATCAGGAAACCTTGATTAATCAAAAGACTTTTCACTCTTTTGTTAGGTATCCAGCTATCCATAAACAGTTGCATTTTCAGGCAACTTGCCCAGAGATACCTTCATTTTAATCCTCCCTCACTTTGGCTTGAGTGTTTCACACCTCACCCCTCTGATAAACTCCTCTGTATGGTTTTTTCTTCCTCCTTGTTTTTCCCCCTCCCTTTGTGGTGTCTTCAGGAGTTTATTTGTCATAAAGTTCATTTGATATTATTTACAAGAATTATACAATTATAAATGTGGGTTTATGAAAATGAAATTTCTATAGCTAGTGTTGGTGTTTAGAATTAAGCAAATGAAACATCTTCCATTTTTATTCTGAAAAATTATATATTTAAACGTGATTTTTTTCAAGGTAAACATATTTTTACTTGTGTCTAAATTAGAAATACAGCCCTAGTCTACTCCAAGATGTGCACAGCACAGCTGCCAAGGATGCCTGAAAAGGTTACTGAGAGCTTCCTTGTATCTGCTAGCACTCAGGGATAAGTCAGCATTGGTTTGTGTTTGCCAACAACCTTGGCTGACAAACTCAACAACTGAGGCTGCCTTTTTCCTGTTCTTGCTAAATACTGAAACTTTTTCTCTGCTGCACTATGAGCTAGAGTAATGTAAAAATGACAAGAACATGTCTCAAGTGGCTTCTTGTGGAAGTCCTTCCTTGCCCTTCAGCTGGCTCCACTAGCCATAGGCTTTGTTCCATCATCAAGTTAAAGAAAATACCTTAATTTAATACTTTTATTTTGTTAAGAAATGCCTGGATTAGTACATAATTTTAATTTTTCCATCTGGCTAAGGCTTCTAAGGCCATTGAAAATTGTAATGTAGATGAAGAATTTAAAAATGGAGAGCTATTCTTTGGAATCTTAACACCTAACTTATTAAAGCCTTGTATTCTGGCTAGGCATCATTAGATATTCTGCTCAGGTGATGTCTGGGTGAGGAGAGGTGGAGTGGCAGCTCTCAGGTTTCAGCAGTTTCTTAGAAATTCATTAATTTATTCTCCAACAGTGTGGAATGATGGTATTTCTGCAAAGACACAACCATACACATCCAAGAGGCAGAGGCATCTCTCCATCTCTGTGGAGAGAGTAGGAATGATGATGGGGCAGAGCATCAGCAGCTCCCGGCATCCTGAGGAAGGTGCCATGTCTTGACAGCTTCTTCCTTTGTCTGCAGGAGGACTTTGGCTATGTCCCTGTAGGCTGAAGGGTGGTTAGGTAAAGCTGACACATGGGGAAATAATCACAAGGGTGACTAAAGACCTGTCAGGAAAAGTAGTCAGGATTAATAGATATAGGCACTCGGGCCTGCCTGCAATAGTTAAGCATTTCTGGTCTGGTTTAGGCATCTTCCTTGAGGAAAATTCTTCTGAATGTTTACAACAGAAAACCAGATATATTATCTCCAGGTAAAGCTTTCTGAATACCACTCTTAAAATACACCCTAAATAAAATTCTAGTTGCATGCTTTTATTTACCCATTAATCTTTCTTTGGGCTTCAGTGCCACCAACATAGGGTTTACCTTTTCTCTCATCTATTTTGATGGTCTTCATATATTTTCTCTACTGTATGAAATCTTACACTTATCCTATCTAGCTTTGATTTTCTTGCTGCCTTCAAGTTTCTATTCGATAACACAGCAAATAAAGATGAATAAATAAGATTGATTGATACTGATCATAACATACCACCTTTGTTCTCTAGCATGGAAATTCAGCAACGCAAGCACTACAAATAGGCATTCAGCAAAGGTACTCTGGGCGGGGATGTTAACTTTGTTACAAATTTGTTAAATGCAATATCACTAAAACAACATATCAGTGTCATCTTCAGCAGTCTTCAAGATTCTGATTTTGTGCATTATAGACCTATGTGCCTGACTAAAAAAAAAAATCAAATAATACTCTGGCATATTTATTTAATAAACAGCAAATGAAGGTTTCTGATAGCAAAATGTCCAGCAAATTATTATAGTTTATATGTATTTATTTTGTAAATATCTTCTCACTTATCTTCACCAGCAACTTAAAACTCCCCAACTGTTCAGAAATTTTGCTTTGGATATTTAAGTTTTATTTGATCTATGATTCACAGGTAATATTTATATACTTTTGCTGATGATTTAAACACTTAAAAGAGGAGAAAACAATATCGGGTTTTTTTCAGTGTCAAAAGAAGAAAAACCAACTGAAATTTAATTTGAGCTACATACCTTATTCACTTTAAACTTCACAGAAAATGGGATGCAGCAGGGACACCTCCATAGGGCCGCAGCTTCATGTTGCTGATGTGTTGCACACACACTACCAAAGCTCCCAAAGAGACCCACAGTCAAACAAATGTCAAATCAACAAGATGATTGGATAGGAACTCATGAAGGCTTCGTGTCAGGGATGAGAGAGCAAATGGTATCTGATCTGACATGAACCTACAGTGGCAAAGGCAATATCTAATCCAACATCAAATGTGACAGAAAAAAGTTAAACTTTCAGTCATTTTTAATATCTGAAGCACCTGGGAGGAGGGAACTGATAGAAACTGATGCAAACCGATGCAAACCAAGTGCTTCAAGTCATAGGATGAATAATTTGTGACCTAGAACTAGGAGACTTAAGGCTTCATTTGCTATGTTATTGAATCAAGTTTCTTGTCAAATTCAGGGAAAATTGAAACACTCCTTATCCCAAAGACTTTGAACTCTAAAGAACAGCAAATACACACGCATAGCAAAATATCAAGGGAACAAATTTCATTACAGGGATGGGTTGTCATTCATGTGATGAGGTAGGTTGGGCAGGTGATAGGTACACAGCTGTTCATTCTTGTGGGGATCAGCTGTAGGGTCTGTGGTCTAAAGGGTTTCCATGGTTTGTTTTGGGAGAGGGGTGCTACAGGGGGAGCTGCTGTGAGAAGCTTCCAGCAGCTTTCCCCATGTCTGACAGAGCCAATGCCAGCCGGCTCAAGGAGGGACCCACCGCTGGCCAAGGCCAGGCCCTTCAGCAGCAGTGGTGGTTCCTCTGGGGTAACAGAGTTAAAAATGGGACAGTGAACCCCCTGCAGCTGTAGCTTGAAGCAGGAATGAGAATATGGGAGAGAAACAGGCCTTTAGGCATGAGGGACAGTGAAGAAGGAGGGAAAGGAGGTGCTCCAGGCTCTGGAGCTGAGATTCTCCTGCACCTCCTGGTGCAGGCCACGGTGATGCAGCTGTGTCCTAGCAGCCCACGGAGGAGCCCACACTGGAGCAGAGATCTGCTTGCAACCCCAGGACAGCTCCATATCACAGCCTGGATGCCTGAGGGAAGCTGTGACCCCATGGGCAGCCTGTGCTGGAGCAGGCTCCTGGCAGCACCTGTGGGCGCATGGAGAGAGCTCACACTGAAGCAGGTTTGCTCCAAGACTTGACCCCACAACTGAGTGACCCACCCTGGAGCAGCCTGCTCCTGAAGGACAGCATGCTGTGGAAGCGACCCCACTGGAGCACTTTGTGAAGGACCACAGCCAGTGGAAAGGACTCATTGGAGAAGCTCATGGAGGACCACCTCCTATCAGAAAAACCCCACACTGGAGCAGGGGAAGAGTGTGAAACATTCTCCCCTGAGGAGGAAGGAGTGGCAGAGACAAGGTGTGATGAACTGACCACAACCCCCATTCCCCTCCTCCATCCCACTGCAGTGGGAGTGAACAAGTGGCTGTGCAGGGCTCAGCTGCCTATATGGGTCAATGGGGAACAGACAGAGAAAAAAATTGTATCTTTTTTTGTGCCAAAGACATTTGCATCTGAAACATGTTTTATTCCATTTTTTTTTTAGTTTTTCAACTGTCATTGTGCCAGCAGCAGCTGACAAAATGCTCTTACGGGCTCAATTAGTCTCCCAGTCCTCAGCAGAACAGTTTTTAAAGGATTAGCTGCACGAGATTCTACCTTTGATTATTAGTCCATAATAGATTATTTTTCTATAAACTTCTCCCACTTTTTTTTAGACTCCTGTAAAGGTTTTATCATGAACATCCCCTTATGTCAGAATTCCACAGATTAGCTATGAACTATGAAGAATTTCTATTTTGTTTGGTGTTCCGTTTTTTTAGCTAAATTACTGTGACCTCCCTAGGCTTTATTGGAGTAGTCCTTTCTTTTTTATTTCTCTATGTAACATATCACTTTACAGGGAAGTATTTTACCTCTTAATAGCTGTTTGCAATTTGTATAACATTTATAACTGTCTGTGATTATCTTCCTTTTTCCTGCTTCCTTTTTGAGATGGTTGTGGGGGTAGTAGAAATTGCAAAGAGCACCCAGGATAGCTTTATACAGTATCATAGAACATCATAATATTTATTTCACTGTTTTTATTTTCCTTTTTTAAATGTCTATTTTCTTTTTTACTGCTCTTGAGTATTGAGCTGACATTTTCACTGAACTGTTCATTACAGGTCAATTCTAAAGATTTCATTCCTGTGTGGCAAAAATAATCTCAGAGCTGTTCACCTTATATGTAAAATTGAGATTGTTCTTCCTCATGTGCATCACTATGCATTTACCAACACTGGTTTCATCTGCCATTTCATTATCACTTTATTTCTTCTACAGTTTGGTTGCCCTTGTTTTTGTTACCATGATTAACTATCACCAACGAATTTTGTCTTCTCATGGCTTTTTCCTCACTTTTTCCAGTTATGGAAGCATTGAAAAGTCCTGAAACAGCAAACATCCTGTGTGACTCCACTTTATTTATTAGCTAAATAAATTTAAAATCCAACTACTAAAACTATATTAGGCTACTTTTATATTTCCTTGTTGAATTTTCCCCTTTAACAAAATGGGTGCTGGATTTTATTTAGGTGATCATGTGTTCCTCAAATACCAAATTTTTAAGAAGCATGAGCTGATATGAGCAGTCAAGGATATAGTTTGACAGAGTTCTTTGAACCATGAGAGGGGATCTTTTTCTGCTTAGCCAGTCTTTGTATTTTGTATGGAGACAATTTTCAGGTTCTCATGGTTCTCAAGAGATTTTATTGATGTGATATAAGTGGAAGCAGTCACCAACAATACAAGTAATAGAAACAGATTGCGCTAGCCTAGCATTTATTATGTGTTCTTATGATTCCATACTGTGTGGTTGTGGACAATGTTCATGTGGATAGGTTGATCCTAAAATTCAATGAAACTATTAGGAAAACTGGAATTATCTTAATTTCATAAGCAAAATTTTACTTTAAAACATTATGCACCAGGCTTTCAATGCAGTATTGGGCACCACTGTTTGAACTAGGTTATACTATTACTGATTACAGTTTGATTAAAAATACTATTTTAAAATATATATTAAATTCATTATGTTTGGCAGGTTTCCAAACCTTCACAATAGCTCTCTCCCAAAAGGCATTTGTGTTTGCAAGTAGAACATGTCAGATAATATCTGGAAATTAAGATTTAAGGTGGTCATAACCTTATTTGAGCAATAGAAATAACTTCATCAGGCTAATGCTCCAGGGATTACATTTTCAATAACTTTTAACACTTCCTGAAATGTGCTTTCACAGCAGCAGTGGGTGAGAATGCTTTCAATGAGGAGAAAAATATAATAACTGAAGAATCAAGTATTTTTTCTGGCTTTGTTGTGCTTGAAATAAAACCAAAATTAAATTAATTTTAAGGTCACTGGGATTAACCCAAACAATTTCCTTCAATTTGATCAGGGACATGGATGTCTGTTGTTAACACTTTTGCAAAAACAACAAAACAGAGAAACAGAAAAAAATTGTGTCAAATATAATATTTCTATTAAGATTGAAACATCCTACAGTAACATGCTGAACTCATCCAAATTTCAGAAAGAAAAGGTCACTATCTTTTTTAGGGGTGGCTATGTCATTAAAAGACTAGATTTAAATCTAAATGCATGTTACTGGTGCTAATCTATGTTGCATCTTGTCCATGACTTATTTTCACACTAGTAAAACTAAGTAGTTTTTTGTTATCTAAAAAGAATGGTCTGTTGTTTCAGAACAGAATTACTTTGGAATAATAATTATGCAAAGACAATTTGAAAATCACTGAACTGATGCGCATCCTGTTTGAAGTGTTTTTCACAGAGTCTTTTGGTTTCTAGGTTTGGTGGTTTTAAGCTGTTGGAGTGTGCCCATATGTTCAGTAGAACACAAACTGCTTTTCATTCAGTTCTATATCAGTGCAATAGAATATTAAAAATATTTTCTAACCTCCTACAAGCTTCAGACTATAATTAAAAGTAGTAGAATCTGCATAAGATTTATAAGAAGACTTAAAGCTGCAGATCATAATAGGACTAAAATTGTTACTTATAGAGAAACTCAGAGAAAGAATTCCCAGGAATTTTAGCGGGTATCCCAAAGATATTTAAGAATTTCAAACCAGAAGTTTTACTTGTGTTTCCATTTGTGCTGGTTTTGCTATACCAAGCCAGACAAATATTCCATGAAGGCATCCTGTTTTGGCTTGAAGATATAAAGATTAGTAAAATTCAGAACTCTGGTATCAGAGTGGTATCTGATAGCTGGCCAAGTAACTTTTTAGCAATTTGTGTGACATTTGCCATTTGAATTGGCCATCAACTACTAAATACTCATTCTTGTCATGCCTTTTTTCTATTAGACTGAACAATACCTGATACTTTTAGTACCTGATCTCTGAAGTATGAATATGTTGCAGGCAACGCACCTCTTACTATATTTTTTGATAAGGTAAGTGGGGTGAGCTGTAGGTGTCATCTGCAGAAATACATTTTCTACCCTTCAAGTAATATTTGTCACTCTCTTCTGTATTCTCTCCAGGTTTTCCATATTCTTTTTAGAGAATATGGACTACAGAGCTGTATTATTCTGATACATCTCACTTATATTGCACACATATAACCACTATCCCCTTCTTTAGACAGTCACAGGTCTTGCTATCACTTTTTGCAGCAAAATTGCATTGACAGTTTGTGTCAAATCACCTACATGCTGTACATGTGCTATTTTTATGGTTCAGTCTTAGTTCTGTCAGTTATAAGATCTGTTCCTCAGTATATAAGTTTTTATTTTCCAAAGCTAAATTCATTTTGTTTGATTCGGTTTGACCTAGATCCCTATTTTCTGCTACTTCAGTTGCTTTTTCTTTGACGGATTTTATGGCATAACTGTTTGTGTGATGCTTGCTTAGACACAGGTGATCAAAATGATAAATAAGACTCCAATGCAGAAAACTGTATATTTCAATGATAAGCTTTTTCAGAAAATAAAAACTGAATAAAGTATTTTCATTAAGTCTATTAGTTATTCTGAGTTTCAAAAAGCACATTTCCATAGTTTTGAATCACAAGGTTATGGAAATCTTCACGTTTGCACATGAACCTTCCCATTCCCACACAAATCATAGCAGTATGTTCCCAGAGAACATAGCAGTTAGCCAGCCTAACTTATTGAGGCAATGAAAATTAAAAAAAAAAAAGTGCATTGTTAAATATGAAAAATAATTTCATTTCAAACATGCTTTTATGTTGAAAGCAATTGTTAATGACTTTAAACTAAATTGTCTATTTCTTGCATTTTTCACTAGCGTTTCAAGAGAGTGAGAAATGTTCCATATTTTTCAATTTTGCTTCCCTGTTCTGTTATTCATTCCTTTATTGACAGTAGCAAAGGGAAAAATAAAAATTAGGACATAAATGCAGCAGTTTTATCACATACATGAAGAAATTATCTTTTATTGCAACCACTATGGTCGCAATATTTATTTGAAAATTTACAGCTTCTGTAATTTTTATAAGCTCCCCATTTTCTTGGAAAAATAATAGGTAGACTACACAAATAAGGTCTAATTTTAGCCAAATTTTATCAGATTTATCTAAGGCAATGCTGAGCATTAGATGCATTTGAATGGAGAAGACTTGGACCCCTCGCACCTGACTAACCCTAGAAAATTACAGTATTATCTGTTGTTTCAAAGACCTGTTCTACTTTATTCTTCCTTCACTTGGCTCTGCATCCTCTATTTTGCCACCACTTTTATTAAAATATCTCCATGCAGTTTAAGAAATGGTTGTGCTTAACCTCAGATTCAGTCTTTTTTTCAAGATAAATAATCCTAAGTAAAAGAAGCTTCCTAAATCGCTGCATCTATTATGGGCTGTAGTAATTTTATCCAATTTTTGAATCCTCAGTGAGATACTATGGATGCCTGATCTCTCTGTTTTAACTTTGATCTCCCTTAAAAATATTTGCTCCTTAATCCAGTTTGTTACATTATTTCTCAGGGTAAGAGTTATCTCAGGAGGTGTCTTGGTGTGTCATTAAATGAAAATGGGCTTTTATTCACATAGAGGCATTGAGGACAAAAGGAGGCTTATCAGGAGGGAAACCATGTACAAGAGTATCTGAGTGCCCAAGTAAACTGATCTGGGCCTGACTACAAATAATGTTACAATACAGGAGGGTTTTACTGTCAGAATTGAGCAATGTTCACTTTGCTCATGATAAAGAAAGGTACTTCACAAGCTTAGAGAAAGTTTGCATCCCAAAATGAATGGAGCCAAAACCTCAATATGGGCTAAAGAACAAAGTTTGTTTCCCTACTGTTCTAACTGGTCAGGTTTTATGTTTCACTTAAAGAGTGATGTTATATTAACAAATATGTTGCAGAGCCTATGCACCCAGACGTACTTTCTTCATTGCAAAGCGGTGAAGCAGACAAGTGAAAGCCTGTGCTCTCTCAAGATGCCAAGGAGGACCACGGGCTACACAGTAAAGCTGAGTAATTGTAAGATTTCAGTTCACTGCGCTGGAGCAGGAGACAGTTCTAATCCCCTGTGCAGTGAGAGGCAGTGCCTGCACTCTGCTCAGACTCCCTTGTCTGATAGAGCATGATGAATCCAAGTACAGGACTCCTGGCAGGAATCTCAGTGTCTCAACAAAGCGTTACGAGGCTCTGTCACGCCAAGTGACAGAAGGGCACAGGCTTAATACTGCTGTGTCTGCTCATCATATTTCCTATTTGAAATCTGAATTACTTTTTGTTTGTTAACCAATTGACCCTGTATATGAAATAACATATGTTGACAAGCACATATGCTTGTAGATATTTAGTGATCAAATAAGCTATTTCCAGCTATTTCCTTAGCTTCTCCTGTCTTGTAGAGTGACAGCAGTTCCCCTGCTGAATTCTTGGTGATGAACCTGACAGAAGTGTTTTACAGGCAGGCGACTGGCAAGTCGACATTCTGATTAGTGCTTGAGATGTTTTCCTTTATATAAAGTCTCCACTCAGTAACATCAGTGGCCTTTTTGTTGGTTGGGGGTCTTTCCTACTTTGGATTTTAGTAAATTTCAAATTATTTTACATTAAATGCTAGATAAAGTTTTGAATATGTTAAGCTGAGGTTTCATGGAGGACTTCTGGGTTGCTTTTTGATGGACCTTAAATAACTTCATGCTTGAATAGTTCAAACTCTGCCTAAATGAGGGGAGTGTTGAAATTCCACTGAAGTGGAAATGATAGCTACTCTTATGCCATTACACTTTGAGAAAATCCAGATCTACAGTGTTCAGAAAAATGGAAAAAATATTATCTTCTAATTTTTCATCCATGCACATTACATAACACTGTAACTGTTGTATTTTTATTATCTTGAAATGATAGAGACCTCAGTTGACAATGGCAGCAGTTAATATGTCAAAGCTTGCCAAACAAAATTCAGATATTTTGAAATTTCTTCTAAAACATCAGTCTTACCCTTCTGCTATGCATTTTAGTTATATTGAGAGTTTCTTGTAGCACTCCATGATGGCTCCTTTAATTTCTTCTAGATTCATCCTCAAACTTAGAATCCCACAGGTCACGATGAGACAATGAAAAGTATGCACAAATTATCTAAATCTAAGCATAATACAGTCTATAGCCTTCTATAAAACTAGCTGTTGGGTAATATTTCCTGTCACACTATAGGCCAACATAATTTAGGGGATATTTATATTTTGTAATGAAATGTCAAGAAACAACTTAAGAATGTACCTAGAAAGAGCTTTTGGTATATTACTAGTTAATGCTCAAAACATACAATCTTTTTAAAATTAAAATAGTAATTTTTTAAAGTTAGAATTTAGAAGTAGTAGAACACTTAGAAATAAAACAAATTTTAAGAAGAAATGTTTACTATCACCCTTCTTTGTATCAAAATTTCACTTTTGTGCTTTGACTTTTTAACTTTTTCTGTCGTGTTCACTGAAGCCAACAGATCTTAACTAAAATTGGATATATATTAATAAATAATCAGCATATCCTTGAACACAGCTTCATCCTGAATATTAATAAATAATCAGCATATCCTTGAACACAGCTTCATCCTGAGTTGTCCTTTGAAGGAAATAAGGCGAGTTTAATAACATTCTGTCCTCATGTATCGCAGAAGTATACAATCTTTTCTGGAAATAATTTAATCAGTAATAGTGAATTTAAAGGAATTAGATCACTTAAAAAGAAGTAAATAGAGAGATGGTTACTTAGAGGCTGTCTGAGTTTCTGCCTGTGGTTAATATAAGTTATTTTTTCTTTAATTTTTCTCTCTCTGCACTTTTCCCTTGGAATATGAAGATATTGCATCCCATACAAGGAAGATACCATGGGATGAGTTGTATTGAAATTATTCATTCGTATAAAAACAGAACTTTTCCATAAGTGATACTATGAAAAATCTGCCAATACACTTAGAAATTTTTCATTTAGGAGCCAAAATATGCAACTGAATTGTGTTGTCCTATTTGAATGTTTTCAATTGCATTTCCCATTCTGACTGTTCTGGTTACTATAACACCTAAGATGGACAAGTCTCAGATATATTATCTTCCTTACTCACTGCAGATATGTGTGATTTTTAATTTTAAAAAAAGAGACATAAGATAATCTAAAATAAAATTTCTTCATCAGCGTCCATAATTTTTCCTTAAGAACTATGTATTGCAATGTTTATATTAACTTATTTATCTAGTTGCTTCTAAAAGATAACCTATGCTCCAAGACACAAAAAAAGGGTTTCCAAGAGTTTTTGTAGTAGAAGAATGACAAAAGAACTTTGTAACAGGCAAGACTGACTTTATGAAATGCCTCTGTTCTTCCCTGCTTATTTTTAAGTATTGATTGAATAGTGGCTTAAAATAAATTCTCCAATCATTGAACAAAAATTCATGTTATCTCTTGAATAATTCAATCAATATATTCCACTAGCTATAAAATTAGTCAATCAGCAAAATATTTGTCAGTCTATTCAACTATAAAGTATTTTTATTCTAATCTTAAATGACATGCAAAAAATTTTCTTCCATTTTAAATGGTTGGTAGGTAGGTGGAAGGAACCTTCAATATAAAGTTTTTAAGAAAAGAATGTATGTGCTTGATGAGTGAACAGTTCCTTTTAACCATAAAATTGCCCAGGGAGCTAATATTTCTCTTTTCTAATGCAATCAGTTTGAATGAAAAGAATTTGTTCTATTAAAACAGAACTCTAAGTAAATCTTACTAAACTGCAGAAATAAATTTAGTTGGTACAAACTGTACTGTAGACGTTTATCCAAACGTTTTAGCAGTAGTTCAATTAGAGTTCATTGTAAGTCAAAAACTTATAAATATGGTTTAGGATAAGGACTGAAAACCAGTTGTGAAATACAGAAATTATATAATGGTTTTATAAATAAGAATAAGAATGTGATTTGATGTTTGTTTTCCTTACTTGTGGACCTAGTAGGTGAGATTTCCTCTTCAGGGAATTTTAGCACAAGTGTGAAAAGTCCTATATATACCTAGGTCAGATTTCTTCCATATAGGAATGCTAATGAATATTCACAAGAGACAGCTGAATCCTCACACTCTATATGCTTTCACTCTATTAGGTGCAAAAAAAAAAAATCTTCATTTTGCTACAGCAAGACCTGAATCAAGACCCACGTTTTCTTTAATCAGTTGTCTATACCTGGTTCTTGATCCAGATTTAGTTTACCATCCCACATGCCAGTAAAAGGTTCCTGTGTATTTCCTAAGTCAGTGCATGTTTTTGTGAGTCCTATGCCTGTGTCTACATAGCTATATATAAACATAAGGGCACTTTATTTGATCCCAACCTTAAGCCTTCATTTCCTTAGGAAAGCACTGTAGACGTATATACATGTACAATTTTCCTGAGCTCAAGAAGTGTTTAGTTTCACTTGGACACAATATAGCCTTAAAAATCTGGTTTTGTAGAAAATGCAGGATAGAAATTATTCATGTTTCTATGCAAATATATACTTGTGACTAATAAAGGAACTGTGAAGTGCTTCATACACTCTATGCATGGTTCATTGCTTTTCTTATAAACCGAGAATAATGATTTCCCACCTTGCTCTCCATAACAGCGTCACAGAGCTGAATGCTGGAATGCTATACTCCTCCAGGCATTGTGGTGAGAAGGTCCATGTATTGGACCCTTCTCTTACCTCAAGATTAACAATACCAGAATCACAGACCTTGTTTACCTTGCTGGGAGGCCCACCTGCTGCAGTAAACTTTAAAATCTCAGTCTGTTAACCATCTAGTCAAAGGATGCATTTCAATGAACCCTCTCAGCCTGGATTATTCCTAGTGAGACATGCAGGTGGGAGAGCTGGGCTGGGTGCAGCAGGCAAGCCTAATTCCTGCAGGTTGAGCGTAGCCAAGGAGTCCGAGAAGGAAGGGGACTAACTCAAAGCCCTGCAACAGGAGCACAGGTAGACACCCGTATTATAGATCCAGATAAACCTTGATTTGTGCATTTTAATGTCACCAATGATCTCCTCAGCAGATCTCTCCCCAGTTATTCTACTGTCCAACTGAATAAAGGGAATATAACAGAAAATAAAAGAAAATAATAGCTTGTGGAACTGATGTCTTTGTCTGCTAGTCACCAGCATTGCTTGTGCATTTCAAAAGCCTTGTCTGACCAGTGCTGACATATGGAACTGCTCAGGGATGAATCATGAAGGAAACATATGGATTAAACATTTATGGTATTAAGATTCCGCAGAAGCAGAAGGTGGCCTGTGTAGGCCCATAGGGATGATTCATAGAGTCACCCCTAGGTTTTCTTGAGGGTGAAAGGAAACTTCATTCCATTTAATGTCTTATTTGCAAACTCACTACTGCTTTTATATCCATTTAAAAAGTTCATGATAAGACTGCTTGGAGAAAAGCAGCATGACTTGGTAATTAAGGTGCAAGATTAGCGTGTTTAGCTGATGGCATTCATTCAAACTGCACTGATCAAACCTCCCATCTTTCCAGATGCAGAGTTACCAAAGCAATTTTATGCACAGCAAGGCTACAGATTTATGCACCTTCCCCAGGCTGTATTCCTATTACTGAAGTCATCCAGTCTCTGGCTGTTCAGTTTTTTTGAAAAGCCCGCTTAAAAAAAAGTTATGTAGGAAATTTGACTGGAAAACAAGTTTGGGATTCTGCCTTCCATTAAGGCAGAAATTTAACTTTGAAATCTGCAAAGTTATACCAAAGAAAACTTTCACAATTAAGGCTAATGCTTTTTTACAGTGGAAGCAATCTACGAAGCCCACTTGCTCTTGTTGTAGTGGAAGTTGCTGAAATGAGGAAAGGACAGTGTTAAACATGCTTTCTGCTGCTGCTGGTCCTCCCATTGACTCCCTGCTTTCCTGCTGCTGGGGGAAAAAATGCCAGGATGTGTGAGAGTGGTTTACAACTGGCTCTGAATTGTTATTTCTGAGGAAAAACCTAGTGGCATCTGGAATTTTTTGTAGCAAGAATACTTGAATTTAAAAGCCATTTCCTTTCACCCATGAGGAAAATCATACCTGGCCATGACAAACTGGTGTAACAGATGCATTATAAACAGTAGTACCACACACATGGATAATTCTTAGCCAGAAATTTCATGAAGCTTCTTTTATATTTTGATGTGCACGTCAGTTATATATAGTTCATAATGTATATGGATATGTGCATCTAATTCTTACATACTACTCACAATTCAGTCACATAACACAATGCACATTCATTATGTATGATGTGATAAATCCATAACTGTCTCACGTCTATGTAGTAATCATGATCATTTTGGTTTAACTTCCATTTTTCTTTCAGATTCTTTCTTGTTGGTTTCAAGTTTTATTTCATCCAACCAGAATAAATTCCCTGAAAAGTTTTAGGATCAATAAAGCAAGTAAAAATTCAGAATATTTTTTTAGCTAATTCATTCTTCTGACAAAAAAAATAATTGTTTTACAATTCATTGACTTGAAAATGTTTTGGGGAATATTTGGTTTTAGTGTTATAGGTTTAGGGGCTTGACTGATTTTGGGTGGTCTTTTTCTCTTTTTTATATGTAACTTAAATTTCCCAATGTGTTAGTTTAGCTTCTATGCATCAAATTGCTCATCTCATATTTTACCAATTCCTCAACAATCCTTTTTTTTTTTTAAGCACAGTTTCCAAAAGATTAGTCCCAACTATGAAAAAACTAAGATCCACGTATGGATGACAAGTGTTAAATCCCCTTCAACAATCTTTCAGTCCTAGTCCTTTTCAGGGAGAAAAAATTGGCAACAATGCAAAAATACTTATATCACATAGATAAGGACTAGTGTGAATTCTGAACATACAATTTAATTATTTTGGAGGTGTGATTGTAGGTTTAGCTATATAAAGAGTATATGAATTTCCCTTTTTCTTTTGAACAGATAACATGAAATGGCAATCACGAGCAAAGCAAAGAGAGAAAAGAGAGAAAAGAGAGAAAAGAGAGAAAAGAGTTCTATTATCTCTTTTCACAGACCTCTAAACACCAGCCGCCTTGAATTTGGACACTGAAGCCATTGAGGAACCATACCCATCAGCTCCTTCATATTGTTTACTCACAGCTAATTTAGGATAAGCTTGTTTAAATCTATTTATTTGAGTATATGTAGAAATAATTAATAATGGATTAGAACTAAATGTTAGCAATGTGTATTGCTAATGAATGTCAATTTAGTATTGTTTCCAAGTTTGAAACAGGCCAAAGTTTTCAGTCTTTTAAACATTGCTATCACAGCCATCTCTAATTCTCTTAACATAGATGTATTTATTTGCATAGATATACATACATATGTATAATCACTTGCAATAAGTTGAAGAAAACTGTGATTATGAATCATGTTAGTAAACATTGCATAGAAAAAGGGTGGTTTAGATTGAGTTTAAAATTCTACAAAATATGTAGCTTCTGGTTAACTAGGAACACATGCAAAACATGTGCTTGAGTAAGACTGCAGAGGTAAACTGCAGGAATGGTGCATTTTCCAAGACACTATGCCTCCAGTCCTTGACAGATCAAAAGAATACTGATGTGATACAAATCTTTGTACACCAGCAGAAATTATATAAATAAACAATATGAATATAACTTCTGTTTTAAATTTGCTTGAGTAAGACATTGGACTAGGAAATCTAGAAAGAGGCAAACCCAACCCAACAGAAATCTACTGAACCATTGCTTTTTTAATATGGCTCCTTTTGATAAAATCAGGCTTGTTCTTTAATTAGGTGCATTCTTCTGAACAGAAAACTAATCTATGAAGTATAAAGAATAATCTTATTCTGGAGTAAATGCGACTGTTCATAACTTAACTAATCTTCTTTCCAAACAGATGGATTTCCAATGATTACATTGACTTTGGGTTTGTACCTTTTGGTTTAGAAACAAGGTGAATATGAACTATTAGAGGTCTACACTATTAGATGTCTCCTTGGAAACAAGCTGTTCCTTCTGTCATTATATGTTGTCTAATTTACATAAATATATAAAATATATTACTATTTGTCATACAATGTTCTCTGTAGTGTATTATATTGTTTTTCTTTACAGTTAATGCCACGGCAGGCCGTTTTTAAATGTTACTGAATTCTCTAAACTATAGTATAGAAAAAAATTAACTTTGCAACTAGGAAAATGCAGTTCAGCTTTAATGATCTGTAGGTTTTTCTGTAAATAAATGTGTCAATCACCTAATGATAGAATTAAGTAAAATTTGTTTGAAAAAACGAAAGAAAAGAATGAAAACAATGCTTAAAATTTTAAACAATAAATTCATTAATATAGTCAACAAGCCTCTTATGCAAAGTTTTAGTTAAGTATAGTTTGGAAGAATGGAAAATTATGCTGTTGATTGAAAACAGACAGTTCAAAGCTCTTAATATACTATTAACCAATTAATTCTGATTTACATGGAAAATGCTCTTGTATAAAATCAATATGATTGTGCCCACACAATCATGGTATTCATTCTGAGATTTCACTGTCTACTTATCAGATAATTCAAATCAAGCCACTGAGCTATAGATGTTGGCACGAACTACTGCTATATCTCATTTATATTTTCTCTCTAGAGTAAGAGAAAACCTTACTTTAACTCCAGAAATGAGAGATCAAATAGTGTCAACATTAGGGTCAAAGAAGTCTCTGAGTTGTGAATTGCACAAAGTGTTCTTGTGCTTTTCCCTATGTATACATCTTTGACCAATGCTACAGTTATGACACTGGGACATCTCTGTTCTGATTCTTCTTTTCTACTTCTTTTGTTGGACAGCTAATATCTCTTGACCTGCATAAAAATATAAGTCTTATATTTTTTGTGGGATTTAGTATGTTCTAATGAAGAAATATTTGCATGTTGTTTGGGTATTTTTATTATTATATACGAACATTCACTTGAAAAGTTTAGATAATTATTGTACAAGTGCTTGCAAACTCAGAAAAGCAGTCATAATTTGAGGATTGCTTCCAAAGAAGTGAAAACAAATAAACAAACAGAAGAAACAAGTAGATGTTATTTTATGACTGACAAAGTGTTCACTTTAGAAAATGTCATCATATTGATAAGAATATGTTTCCTGAGTCTGTTACGCTTTTCCACAATATGAATGATGTTGTCAGAACATTAAGCATATGCAGCTGTCAAAATGTTACAGGCTAGCCACATGAGCTTGACTTGTTTATGAAATCCAAGCCTTAATTTAGTTCTCTATAGATAAAAAGAATAAAAAGTTTCAAAAATATGATTATTTTGTGTGATATTATTACTCTTATTGTACAAAATAGAAGAATTCAGTTTGCCTTCCAAAAGGTCAAGAATAAATGCAATTCTAAAACCATGTTGTTCTGATGCTCTTCTGCAATTATAAATGAAAATTTATATTTTCTAAGTGGTATAATCATAAAAAGTCACTACCTAACAACAATAAAAAATAATGGATGAGGTTATAAAACTAGGAGTGCACTAAATATGGTGAATTAATTTTCAGTTTGTTGGCTGTAAAAAAAGTCTCTCTGAAGCTTTCATTAAATATTGCATCTGTTCATAAAATAGTTTTTAAAAAATTAGTATAAAGAGCAGGTTTTTAGAAATATTTTTAGGTGGCAGTCTATCTATTAGGTTTTTATGTTTATGATGGAAAGAAAAACACAACCATAAGGAGCAGTAAACTATTAAAACTAACTAATCTGAGGGAACACAGCTAGCCATCAAGAACTGTATATACAGATGCCGTTTGCATGAATGCATGAACATATTTTTCATCATTAAATGAGCACTTTTATGGGGAAAGATTCAAGCAAACTTCCTGATGCTACTTCTATTCTCTCTCTAGCTGCTTGCTCTATCGACCAATGGGGGTGACAGAGGCATGCATTGAACAATACCCTTAGTCTCCCACTATCTTCATTTTTAAAGTTGCGTTCTTTTTCAAACTGTTACAACTGAATTAAAAAATAATCTAGGTTATCATGCTTTATCTCAGATTATTTGAAATTGTGTATTTTCTGAATTTAGTTATTTCTAAGATGTGGTACTCAAGTTGACCATCTTATTTTATAAGCAAATACACTGGCTAAACAGAAGGCTCCTGATTAGTGTTTTGCAATATTGCTTTACAGTTTGTTGGGAGTAAATGACAACATTCAGCTCACTTCAGATTATACTTGAAAACTCACAGAACTTGGTGTTACAATGCGCTGCTGTTTTAATCATGCATATTTTTCACACAGTAGTAGTAATACTGAAATTTGGGGTCTGATTGATTTATTAGGATTGTTGATTGATTTTTGGCAATGGAATTGAGCCAAACAGATTGAATTGGCTAAAAGGGACTTGAAAAGAAATTGGCTGCTGATCTCTTTTCCATATTTTTTCCTATATTAATTGTCCAGATTATTATTTTTTCCTGTGCATATTAAGGAAAATCCATTCATATCATGAAACACTCACTCTGCTGTGATAAATTCCAGGCTTTAAACATTTTACCCTTGTATAGGTAAAAGATGAATGAAAAGTGTAGCATTGTAAACTGCTCATATCCTGCTTTAATTTATTAGCTCAGAGTGCATATAATAACATCTTCTGGAATTAATAGCCTAATATTTCACTGTTACTTAGTGTAACAAGTAAGCTGTTATTTTGTATAGGTGGCAGTAATCCCCAATGCCATAAATGGAGATTAATAATAAAGAGATAATACCTTCTTTGAAAGGTTTATTGTCCAAACACAAATTTTAGAGTGGCAGAATTGTGACTGATATACAGGTGACACCTTCCAGTCTCCTTATGGCCCCAGAAGAGCATAACCAACAGGGCCCTCAAACAGACTTTCTACCGTGTAAGTTCTTCCTTTCTGTTGCTTGAACTTCTTGCCAGGAATGAGGTATGACTTGCAACAAGAGGGACAGAAAGATAGGAAGAGCCTGCAGGCCTGGGAAAGTGTCTGAGCTCTGGAGCTCCTATTAGTGAGATCCTGTATGTTGGGAGGAAGGTAGAACGTGCAGGTCACTAACTGCAAACCACCATCTCTCACTTAATGCAGAGACACATATATCATCAAATGTTACTGGAAAAAAAAAAAGTTTTGCTTTTCTTACTTCAAAAACATGGTCCTGAAACCCTAAAATAGCATTCAGAAGTCATGGATGGTAAATTAGAGAAAAAACCTTCACCCAAGCCTTCTGTACAGTGCTCAACCTCCTACTTGTTGGACCCTATAGACTGTTTCAATGTGTATTTTGTTATCATTGAGTTGTGTTAAATGCAAGCAGTTAGTTATTAGAAAGACTGGGTTTTTCTCTGCATTTTCTGGAAGCTTCCCATTGGATTGTTTTGGGACCTGGCTAAGTAGCAATGCTTTCCATCGATCCTGTGAAATGTTCTGCAGCTTGCAGCATACTGCAAATGACCTTGCAGAGCCTTTCTCTCTCTTAGCAGAAGCAGTTCTCAACTCTCAAAATCCTGCACCTTTGCATGTCATCCCACTGTTGGAGCTATCTTTGAAGATGGTCTACGTCTCTGCTTGGAAGATATTAACACAGATATGGTCCAATGCTGAATTTAATAAGCAATTGCTTTAATTGGTCCCACACACAGGTAACAAGCTTGAGGGATGCAGCTTCATGTAAATGCTTGACTTTCTGAAGGCCTCTCAAGACCTAATCACTCATTGGAGTCACTCATCTTTCAGACACAGGAAAGTATGGCATGGACACCTGACCCTGCGGGATAACATGACTGAGTCTGCAAGTAGAGAGGGCAAGAATTAGAGAAGTATTAGGACAAAAAAATTATGGAGGTGGGAAAGGCACGTAAAAACTTTTGATTCCTTTTGTGTCACTGCCAGCCAAGTGTTAATACTGGAGCCATTCAAGATGCCAAATTAGCCAAAGACCCAGAGGCCGAACTAGGGCATTCCTCAGAAATTGTCCACCATAGTAAGATGCTGCATTTTGTGAGACTTGCAGACTTCCCACCTGGTTTTCCACCTAGGCACCTCTTATACACAGCTAGACCTGCACAAGCAGCAAACAACATCATGGGCATGTGCTTAACATGGGCAGTCCTTACAAAAAACACTAATACTTTATGTGGAAAACAACATCATAGAGTTATCCATTTTTTGTTATTCTACATGCACCTGTGAACTATTACTTATTATGTGCTTGTTTTACAATTTCATTTGAAAAGGAGAAGCCTATTATTTTTTCCTCATAGACTGTATGATGATGATAGGGAGAGGGATAAATATCTTTCCTGTGGTAAGATTGTGCGATGGAGTTGGGAGAAGCACTGTAATTGCTGTTCTTTTAATGGCTGTAGCATTAAATAGCAGCCAGTGCTTTCCTTTCTTTATACTGTATTGAGTAGATGAGATTCATCGATCTGCTTTCCCTTCCCTATTTGCTTTCTTTGTGAAGAATTCAATTCTACTTTGTGCTCAGATATTACTTTTTCATGACTTTCATAGTTTAGTGAGTTCACTAGTCAGGTTCCATCTGCTACTGTATTCTCTGTAAAAGCACAGTTCTCCATTTTCTCTTTTATTTACTGTCAGATTTCACTCTGTTTGGAGGACAGCTTTAGGAAATGGATTGTATTTATATCAAATATGTCTGGTGATAGGGAAAGCTTTCAAGGGTTTACAGGTAAAAATAAACTTATACTTGGACCACTGCTGTCCTGTACACTGTGGCAGTCCAGTGCCTAAACAAAACAAATATTGTCAAAAAAAGAGTAATTTTGAAAAGAGAGATATTCTGAATGAAATAAAGTTATTTGCTAAACCGAGAGAGAAGGCTGGCGAGATCAAGCTGGTTTCGGCTTAGAAGAGATGTACTTCTACCATGGAAAAAATTACCTCATGTAGAAAATGTCTCAAAACTGGACTGCTACTAATAAACCTGTGGCTATAAAACATGAAATTGTAGGCTTTAGAAGTTTGGGAAATAATGTATGTAGGATTCCCACAGAGAAATTCAAACTTCCAGTTTGAATGCACATGCTTTGATTCAAATTCTCTGATGACCTGCATGGTACCTAATGTGAAGCACACATGTATTAGAAGGTATCATTCTCTGTGCAGTTCTAGTGCTTTTCAAGTAAATAATACCCCAAGGAGGAATATTCAGAAATTCATAATGAAGATAAGAGTCAGAGTTATGCTCCATGCCTTCTGTCAAATGTTACACTGAACAGTCTGAAGTTGCCTGCTGTAAAAGATAATTAAATAGTCTCAATAAGGGAGTTTTTGGAGTGGAGGCAAGGTATATGTAGATTAGTGATAGTGACCGTACTATATCTTCTAGAAGTTCACAATTAATGTTATGCATTCTTTAGGTTTTATATGTTCCTACATAATTATTATCATTTACCTTTAAAATGTTTAAACATCCAAACCAAATAAATACTTCTAATGGAAGAATGAGAAAAAAGCAAGGCAGTAAGTGTGATACAGGATGGAAGCTAGAACAAGTAAGAGACATAAAGCACAAGCTTCTATTTATAGTATTATATATATATATATATAAAATAGTATAATAGTATAATAGTATATAGTGTATAGTAAATAGTATATAGTATATAGTATATAGTATAGAAAGTATTAGTATAGTTTTGAAGATCTTTTCCTTTAAACAATGCCCCTTCTGATGTTTGGAGGAATAAATTTTGGCTGTGTAGAGTAAATCTATTTTCATGTTTACAGATTACCTGACATTGGGCATTTCCACAAGTAGTAAGTTTTCTTGCTGGACAAGTTTCATTTCATGTGTGACAGCAGCAGAATTGCTCTCAGGCACACCAAATTAAACTAGCAATAAAATCTGAAATAGCCCACTTTTATTACACAATGACGTTACTCTGTTTTGTGCCTTCAAATGTGATTTAAAGCCTAAAACTCAAAACAAAAAACATTTTTATTATAAGGAGGTTGGTAAATCCTTTGAGTGATCATTAAATTTGTGAGTGTATGGATTGAGCAACACTGTTATTCCAGGAAAATAATATTTTGGTGGACAATGTCAGAGAAAAAAGTATGGATTAGAATTTCAATGATCAGTGAAAAGCTGAAACCTCACTTACTCTTGCTTGTTTTCAATGCAAAAGCAGTATTATCAAAGGTTATTTTAATTTCTTACTATTGAGTAATTCATAGTTACAAGTCGTATTTATGGTGGGTGGTGAGGCACTGCAACACGTTGCCTACAAAAGTTGTGAAAGCCCCATCCCTGGAAGTGCTCCAGGCCAGGTTGGACAGGACTTTGAGCAACCTGATCTAATGAAATGTGTCCTAGTCTGTGACAGGGGTTTGCAACTTGATGACCTCTAAGGTCCCTTTCAACCCAAACTAATCTGTGGTTCTGTGATTCTGGGTTGAGCTGTAGATCCATAATTAGTCTTGCTACTTATAGATGGTCTTCTTGTTCCTCAGCATGCAACTTTCTTCCTTGCTGATACTAGGAGTGCAAATTTCAAGTCCTTATACCACTATGTTAGTTGTGGCTTCTTAGACATGAAAATGCATGGTCAGATATACTCCAGCTGATCTTTTTCCTGTCTGGGCCTTAGCTCACATGACCCCCAGGAGGAGCATACTGCTTGTCCTCCCTCCACAGAGACTGACCAGTTCTGCTCATTCTGCACAATGGAATTTCTCTGCAGTCTGCCACATTTCATATCAAAACTCACTCTCTTGCTACTCTCTCATCTACCTCTCTACTTAGCTACTGACTTCTGAGCCCTCGGAAATCACACGTCCTCAAGTATATGAAAGATCGCTCATCAGATGCAGTAAAGAAAATTCACTAGGCTGCATACACAGTTTTTGCTTTACATAAACTGTATTGATTAAATATAATAAAAAGGTAAAGCTATTTTTTGAGCTCTTGGTTGAGCAGGTCCAATTGCTTTGGCTGAACCAGATAACTGTCTTAGCTACAGAAAATGTTTACATTTCCTTTGTTGTTGTACATGTCCATTTATCTGTGAATAAAAGATAATAGGCAAATAGAACTGAAAAAAGGAATGCAATGATACCTTCTGACCCACGGAATAGCCACAAAATTCAGCAAAGATTTTCCAGTGTTATTTAAAACGCTTTAGCAAAGTTGTTGCCTTTTGAAGTCAATTTCAGAGGAAGCTATTTCGCCCCATTTACTTCCAATTTTTCAATAAACAAGAAGCTCAACTATTTGTCTGTACAGCAAGTTGTGAAGAGTACTCTTTCACATGACAGCACACAACTATTTACAGCGCAAGTTTAATTATCAAACATCTGGTTTCCATAGCAACAGAAGGATATTTACTATACAAAAATAACTTGCACATTCGTTTCAAGGCTAATGCATATCTAAGATGTAAGCTTCCAAAGCTTGGGCTGAATCAGATCAAAGTTGTAGTGATTGTAGTGGTGTCATTTTGATGTTTGTTTTCAGTAAGAATTTTCTGTCCTTAAACCAAAGGTAGGATAAATATGTAGAAAGAGAAGATTTCAAGAACTTCTCTTTTTGTTTTGCCTGTGGACAATTCCCCATGAATGAAAATTTGTGAGTTGTTTTCTTATTATTAGTCCTCTATGGGGGAGCAAAAATTCAGTGAAAACCTTTTTTAAAAAGTTATACTCTAACTTTAGGCAGTCATTATCCAAGCAAAATTACAGTTAATGTATTTTTATTCCCCGTTAATATTTTGCTACTGGAGGTTTGGTATCAGAATTGCTATTTTGCAGGGGCTTTTCATTGGTGATTGCTGTAGGGTGTATAGCCATAGAATACATTAAATACAAATTCAGCAATTCTAAATTCAGCAGCTCTAAGCCCAGAGAAACACAGACTCAAGCTGCTCAGGAATTAACACCTCTTTACAATACTTAATGATTGAAAATGAAGGATTTAGTCCAAATAAGCAAATTGCTCTGGTTTACACCATTTATTAGGCCATGTTATATAACTAGAAGTGTCAGATCTGATCTTCAAATTCTATCAAGATATACAGTACACTTCCATAACACAAACAAAAATTGGTCTTTCTCAGAATGATATCAGTTAGTTGTAATAACTGTATTTCGGATTTCACACTTGGACTTATGTTTATATCTAATAAACTTCTCTTCCTCTGCGAGTAATACAAGACTGTTTTGATGGTGACACTGTAGCAAAAGTTCAACTCCACTTTCTTATACACTCCTCCTTGTCACCCTTAGATGAGCACAGAAAAATGTCAGAATTAAAAATTGCTCTAATGTTCAACATGTCTGCACTTTATTGATCACAGTAGAAAAAATAAGCACAGACTGCAACCCTATCTTGGAGAAAACTTAGCTGGCTACTGTCTCTTGTTCAAGCTTTCCTGTGTACATGGTGTATTTGAGCAAGGAGGGCAGGAGTGTGAAATGAAATGTCTTCCCTTTGCATCAACAAGTTCAGATAATTTTAGCTGCTGGAAGTTTCACGTAAGGGAAGAAGTATTAAAGTTCTAAAATGTTTAGTACATTGCAGGCAAAAAACAGCATCTTAAAAAGCATCCAGAAATTAACTGGAAATGAAACTGTTGGCAGTGGAGTAAAACATTCTCCTTGATATGCAAAGGAACAGCCATCTTTTAGACCTTGTGAAATAGATGGCAAAAGTCTACAGGCTCCAGGAACAGGTTTTAAAAATTCATCTTGGAAGAAGAAAATATGCTTCAAGTAGCAGTAATTGCAACTGAAAAAATAAAAACTGTTGTTTCTTTACTAAACAGAAATACACCTTATCATAGCATGCTGAGATGAATCATAAATCAAGAAATTGTATTGGGAGTGAAAACTTGGCCCCTTGAAGTTCTGAATTGATTCAGAAACATATTTCACTCAGCAGTTTTACAATAAATCCTCTTCATAACAAACAGAGGAGCAAAAATGTGAAGACTGAGTACCAAGCAGTGCACCTACCCATCCATCAAGGCAGGAAACATCACTGCTCTTCTGAATGGTAACAGTGCCTGGGCCTGGCTGGGATGAGTCTCAGGCAGCAATGTCCATTCTGTCTGCAGCCTTCACTGGTCAGAAATGAGCTGACAGTCCTCACTGCCTTTTCCAATGAAATAGAGCGGTAGAGCTGAATGTCAGTTGCCTAGCTCATACAGCTGGTGACAAAGATCAGATGGGACAAGTAGCAAAAATAGAGATTATTTAGAAGGCTGAAGTGCCTGGCAAACTCTTGTCTATTAGAGATATTCCAGAACTTTAAAATTCAAAAGTCTCAACCTTTTGGGAGGGAATGACACAAACCGAAAATGATACAGGACAGATTTGTTCTCATGACAACAGTTTAATGGAAATGGAAAAGGAAATTAACCCATTCTTCTCATGAAGGGAAGATTGAATCAGTGAATTAACTTCTTAATGCTGAAACTTTTAAGTAAACCAAATTTAACTGGAAAGGGAAGTAAGGTGATTATGCATTTGTTATACGCTTCACACATCCTTTTTGAGACCTGCATGAAGTTTATGATATGCTATTTTGAAACAGTTAATGGCGTGATATTTTTAATATGTTGGTTTTTTTGTAATAATTGTAGAAATTGGAAAAATCTTTAATGCTTTCTCCATTTCCATAAATAGTTCATTAAAATGCCTTTTTTTAGGGTTATACTCCTACCCAGTTGCTTTGTACTTTACACTACAGGTTTCACCACTGTTTCTCCTCTAACAGATAAACTCTGCCCTGCAACTATTTTCTACTGATGAAGTGAGATACTAAAGATTTTATTTCCAACCCTCTTATGTAATAAGTTCTCCAGGTCACATTTTGCAGCACCGATAATTTTTCTATTGCTTATTTCTACTATATATCAAAGCACCTTTTTAATTTACTGATCCTAGCTTAAATTTCTCTTTTTTCTGGTTTTTGTTGTTGTTTCTAATGAGCTTGATGCCACTAAGATTAAAAGGGATTTTAAAAAAAGGAGCTGTAAAGCAGCTTTGATCTCCTAAGGTGCAGCATGTTTTTGTGCAAAGCTTTTTCCTCCTGAGGGATGTTAAGAGTTGAATTGATCTGGAGGGAAAAGAAAAAAGAAAAACAGGTGGATGAGGAAACTAAGAGGAAGAAAATGTGTGAACCTTTAATAAAAATTAGACCTGCTTACTTTCAGTTTGTGTTACCAGCTTTTTTCCTACATTTTATTTAAAACATAAAAGAATTCAGTCCTCCATTGTTCCAAATCCACTGAAGAAACAAAGCTATTTTCCTGAAAAATTGAATAAGAACTTGGCATGCCAAAGCTTTTTTTTTTCTCTTTGATATATGAAAATGTTCCTTTAATTGGGCTTTGCTCAAGATTGCATATTAATTAAAAACTAAAAGAAAGGAAATAAATCTACGTTAGATACAACCCAATTCATTCCATACACATGCAAACAATTTCCTGGTTTCTTAGACACTAGGTAAAAGCTTTAAATTGTTTAAACAGTCTTAATGCCACATACAACCTAAATCTAAGAATAAACCATTCTAGATAGTGTACATATGGACTAATATTGGTTTCTATCCTAAAGAGATTACAACCAAAATTTAGCCAAGGATGGGAAGGCAATGTCAAGCTACAAATCCTGACTGATAAACCAGCAAGGTCAGTGAACTACAAGGTTTTGTATACGGAGTAACTCGAGTGACACCTGTCAGTTTCAAAGCCATTGTCAGTTGCTCTGTTTTCAGTTTTGCGAAAAACAAAATCTGAGAAAGGGATTTAAAAAGTCACTGCTTGTCTTTCCTAAGGACCCTGGGGAAGAGGGATGGTTGGGTTCTCAGCTTACTTGTTTGCTTTACGTTCTCAGAAATTCTTCTCCTCTATGGAAGATGACAGTTTCTACATCCTTAAAAGGACAGAAAGGCTTGGAATTATGTTCATAACTAATCACAGCTTTGCTTTCATTGCTGGTTGTAATTGTTTGTAAAGGCACAAATGGAAAGAGGCATTTGACTGTCCTTTGCGCCGTTGAAAATCTCACCCTCTGTGCATAATTCAGTGCATACCAATTAACATTTCTCAGTTTGGTTTAGACTTTAGACTAGGTTATGTCTTTTGCTTTAAATATAAAATTGCCTTAGGAGGAAAGGGTTGTTAGTTTTCTGAATGTTTTTCTCTTTTGTCAGAGATTAAAACATTTTCCATTTCTTAGAGAGGAAAAATTAAGTTTTTTTGGTTTAGTTCTGTTGCAAATAATGCTGCATTAGTATAACAGCATTGCATTTTCCCCCTCAAAGGGAATCTAAGTGTTCTTTGCAAAATTTGGACCTGGCAAGTTAACACAACAGTGCCCCTCCCAATGAAAGGAGAATCTACTAACAGACTGTACTTAGAGTTAGTAAAAAATGAGGTTTATGTTTCTCTCATTGTCTCCTACTAGGGTATAATTTTCCTGCTCTTTTCACATGGCACAGTCCTTGACAAATTTCAACATCCTCTAAACTTAGGCTGGGAAACTGTGCAAGCTTGACCAGCTCTGATGACTCATAAGATTGCTCATATTATAATAAAGTAAGTTCTGATACATTTCCAGAAAGAAAAATGTCAATAACAGAGACACAAACCAATGTGCAATTGCATTACTGGTCTTTGTAGAGCCTAAAAACAACTCTGAAAAACAAGAAAAGTTCACCTCTCAAAGCTGTCCCTTCTTAAAATTACATGTCTCAGGAGCCTAAACTGTGACACTCCAATGACCAGATCTGATATTGATGAATTGGTTATTGCCCTCAGGGCCCTCTCAATGCTCTCTAGATAAGACAAAGAAAGAGGAGATAGATGACTGACAAGGACCATTGCCTATTACTGCACAAGCATGGAAAAAGTCTCTGCATTTGTCAGGAAGATATGTAATTGGAAAAGCTGGAACCTGGTATACACTACCCACAGCAAGGGGAATAAAAACTCTTGCTTTTCCTTTCATAAGGTGCACTAACAGGGGTCTTAGGAAATTTCTTTGTTTGGAGAAGCTGCTGATTCTCTGCTTCTTCTGGAAGAACTGTGTGTCTATGTAGTGTTCAGCTGGACTCATGCCAGCACTGTTTCCCTTATTAAAAGAAGCTTGTTATGAATAGAGATTTAAAAATGTGAAAGCCAAGTTGGAGAAAGAATCAGACAACTTATTAGAGATGAGAACATAAATCCAGGTTACGTTAGAGGCTGAGGGATTTTCACATGCAAAATTCTGGCTTTGCTGAGATTGCCTTATCTGAGAAATTCTCATTTATCAGAGAGATAGGCAGATACATATAAGCTCTATAGCTGAATAAGAAATTTTATCCCTCCTAATTCAAATGAAAGCATAATTTAAAGATGAATCAAGCAAATACATAGAGGAGCTTTTATGCAACTTCCAAACAGCAATTTAATTTTATAACAACCAGCAGAGAGCAGTGCTACTTTGCAGTTAGAATGGGATCACATTAGAATCTTGAAAGCTTTTTCAGCAGAAACTTATCAATGTTCTATCTAGCACTTCCTAAATATCTGTATTTGTAAAAGTTATCATGTTATGTCAATCATGAAATTTTGGCAGTTTTCTGTTGAAATTTATCAGGAGTAACTGGAAATATTCTGACAAATAAGGGAAAGAAATTTCATTTCTCTTCCTAGAATTCTTTTAGCTTAAGCAATATATTCAAATTTTCTCCTTATTCGTTTAAATGTTGTATTAAACTGCTGTAAGAAGAAAAAGAAAAAGAATACTCAACTGCCAATTGGAATTAAGCAGTAAATAAGTACAACAGATCTCATACACTCTCATACACATTTCAAACTCTACTACTAGTGCTGGAAACTTTTTATTTCCCCCTCTGGATGCAGTGAGAACATCTGAAGTTACATCACGAAATGGGGAGTCTTATAAGTGGTCGAAGATGAAAAAAATGCTCTTTTGGAAAAAGAGAGCATTCATGGCAAACTTTTTTCCTTTGGTCTTACATATTGTTGTAGCGAAGGCAGATATGATTGATCAGACATCCATGTAACAATATAGCTTTTTTGAGATATGTTTGTCCAGAAAGTTATGGATTATCTGGACAAAATTGTAAAGGTGAAGACGTGCAGGTGTGATCTTCACAGAATCCTGCATGTAGAATCTAAATCTGAAGTAGTGCCATCATTCTAGCCAGTATAAATGGTCATGAATAACAGGTTGCCGATCTGCCTGAAAAGAATGAAAACACCCTATGTACTTAAACCCAAAACTAAGTAATGCTAGTAGTCATATCTACTTCTTTGGAGGTAAAATGCCCAGCTGAACATTGGATACTTATTTTTTCTTCCTTTTTTTTTTTTACTTCTCTCCTGAAAAACTTGAACAGGAACAGATTTTGTGATCAGTGGATTTGATTTTTTATTTTATTAAGACTACTTTAAAAAAAAAACTTGTATGATCATTGACTTGACATTATGTATTATGATTCATAGAACTTTTTAACTGTTATGCTTATCTTCTTCTTGGGACATCCCAAGGTACTTAGGAGACTTTTTATCCCAAAAGAGTATCTAAGAATACCATGAATATTTTACACATTCTTAGTGACAATGTAATTGATTTTAAATAAACAGAAGGATGAAATATCAAGCTTGTGTTACAGCTCTTAATCTGACTCCTGACTGTGAATGAGCAATGGAAAATCCTTGACTCACAAAGGGAGGTACCCTAAGTAGGCTGAAATCATCTTTACTACTTGTCGCATTCAAATCTGTGTGACTTGAGCATTCATGTCAGTTCTCTGAGCATAGCAGAAATTCAGTGATTTCTAGCTCTTTAGCTTCTCCTTAAAATAGTGTATTTGGTAATTTGTGGCATCCAGAGCACCAAAAAGAAATATACAAATGATCATGTAAAGATAATCCCAAAGGATTATCAAACTAGAAAGTAACTAAGTGGTATCCCCACTGTAAAAGGAATGTTAAACTGAAGGCTGGACTATAACTTCTGCGTCCTGTTGGCTTAGCTAACACAGACTTGAAGATCTCAGAGTTCAATACATAATTTTATTTATGTATTTTATGCACCTGGTTATAAGTTAAGTCTTCAGCAAAGGCATGTTTTCACAGCTGAATCTTGCAGGCAGTAAATTATGTTTATAGCATGTTTACCATTACGAATGGATGCAGTCTATGGGTTCTACTTACAAACAAAATGGAGTTTTGTACGAATTACTATCAAGCCAGTAACATTTTGCTTTTATATCATTGTGTGGTTGCCAGTAAATCTTAGTATCTTATTAAGCATTAAGCTTCCTTAAGAATTGAAAAGTGCTTCAGGGAGGTGCATGTTTCTGTGTAATAGCAGCACTTTTTTTGTCCTCTTGATTTGGTACACTGTGCTAAATAATGAAGGTTGGAAAAGTGAAAAAGAATTGTATTTGTAAACAAAAAATGGGCACATATTTTATAAAAATCTGCTAATTACCCTATAAACAGAGAGTGGGCAAACAAGGTATTTCTGTATAAATTATTCGTAAAAACTGTCAATGGTAAAGGTTTGGTAACAGTTAAAAAAAACAACAGGGAAGTACTCCAAAGAGAAACATATAACCTTTGGGTTAGATGTTTATTGCCTGACAGTACGTGATGTTCAACTAGAGACATCAAAGCTCTGAATACAGCAACTGTTAAATCATTTGCCATGTGATCTGTTATGTGAATGGTCTGGCTGATAAAAAGCTGTGTAATTCTCTTTTTTATTTTAAATTATCATTTAAATTATACATTGATGCCCTTTTTAAAACTTTTGTGAAAACAGATATATATAATGCAGTTCTGCATTATATTATGAAAATAAATGTAAACAATGATAGCAGGAACACAGTGGTGCAGAGACAGGGTAAGCCAAGGTCAGTTTTAGTCACTGCCCTGCAGTTTCAAAGCTTTTCAGAAAGGGAATGCATCAAGCAAGATGATGAGTCATAAAGCTGTAAGGAAAGAGGGGGGTTGGGAAAGGAAAAGAAACATCCTCAGGGATATAGCTTGCTGCTACAAGCTTAGCAGTGAAGCTTAAGTCTGCATTCTGAGCCTGACCTGGGTATTACATTGGACCCATTTTCTTTGCCAACAAAATGGACATGAAGACCTTAGAGATGCCTTTTTCAAACATTCAAAATGTTCTGCAGACATAAAACAAAAGAGATTTGTCCTCCCAACACATCCGCTGTAGCAATGAGTCTCTAGCTTTGATGTCCCTTCCTTCGTTGTAAAAAAAATAACAGTTCACAGCAAGACCATTAACTTAATTGTGTCTGAGAACCT
This sequence comes from Ammospiza nelsoni, assembly GCF_027579445.1. Taxonomy (NCBI): domain Eukaryota; kingdom Metazoa; phylum Chordata; class Aves; order Passeriformes; family Passerellidae; genus Ammospiza; species Ammospiza nelsoni. The sequence goes on from NC_080633.1 coordinate 112,938,354, forward strand.
GAAATGTGACAATTTCTATTTAGGCTGATCAGAGAAATGTGCTGCACGTTTCTGTAATATCTGTGATGCTGCTAAACTGTAGAAGAGCAGGAGATGTTTGGTTTCCCAGTTGTTTGGCCCTGTGGTCATTTAATAACCAGTAAAAATTTAAGTTATTTTTACATTCCTGACACTTACTGAGGACAATTTCTGTGACCTTAGTTTAAAGAACTACGTGTAAGATTTCTCTGGTGTAATAAGGCAAGCAAAGTCTGTGATAGGTCAGAAATGGCTTTGTATGAGTGTGTCCTACATCGTTGAATTTGTTTTTGTGTTTAGCTGCTTTTATCTCTGGGAAATCTTTTTATTTGGATGTAAAGAACTTTTTGAAAATTCCACCACACACATCTATTGCAGACATCTTTTATGAAAAATCCTTTTCCTAGGATTTTTCCTCCTGAGAAGCTGAGAGGCCTCAGGAACAAAATGTAAACAATGGTTATCTGCTGCTGTGGAATGCAACAGGTGGAACAGGAAGATGATTTCCTCAGATTCACACACAGGCAATCTTAGGGCACCATATCTCTCTGATTCATTTCTTCTGTATTACCAGGTGTTGACAAATAAACAACAAGGCAGAAAAACCTTTGACATTGATGGAGGTGAAGAAGTGAAGTTTTTCCTTGATTTTCTGTTTTAAATTTTTGAAGACAATTTTTAGACTTGGCTTTTCCAGAATTGTTCTATGAGATGGGAATTGATTTTCTGAAGAACTTTGACTCTGATGTATTAAATTTCATAACGAGTCTCTTACATGTCCATGTCAATTTAAGTCCATACATTCCAGGGTGACAGAAGAACATGTAGCTTTGCTTAATACTTTTTTCTTACTATTCACATTCAAATCACCAAAATTCTTGCAATTTTGTTTCTCTTTAGCCTTCTCTTTTTCAAATATTTTTAACAGTCTTCATTAAATTATCCACTGGGCCTAGAAATTCTCATACTTAAATGAGAATGTTTTTGAAAACAGAAGAATTTATTAGGTCAAATGCAATGGTAAATAAATGTTTTCTTCACAATAAACCAAGCCTCCAGAAAAGGATTTGAATGCTAATAGAAGTGGCCCTTATGGAGTGCTGGAAGTGAGAAGGGTTTAAGTGTTCTGAGACAGCCAAATTGAAACAATTTGAATCAGTTCCTTACAACACCCAGCTGTAATTTTTTTATTTTTTTTCTACTGCGGAATGATAGTCATTTAAATAAATAAACAAAACTGCATTAAAAATTATATGAAAAGTCTCTGGACACAGCCCCTCTCAAATTTATTTGTCTAAACAGTACATACCCAGACTTAGCCTAGTTAGTTGCCTTAGTTACATATTTAGGCAAATGAAATATGTATACTCTTTCAGAGGGCCGTTCCTCTGGCCTGTCTGAGGACTTCAGGTAAATGATTTAGACTGAATGCCCACTGTTTAGATATCTCACGTTTGTCTAAGTAAATTCAACTATTATTTAGACAATGATGAAAGTAGAGGGAGAGCAAGGGGCCCAAAACTTTATCTCCAAAAGGTGCGCAGAATTTGATGAAGAGTGAGATGCAAAAGTGAGGAAGAAATTTGTGATATTGAAACTGATTGTGATATTAATCCCTGTAGAGTGATTATTCTTTTATTGGGTTTTTTTCCTTTTTATTATAAACAAAAAACTACTCTTGCAGAGGCTGAGTAAAAGGTACATTTATGCACAGGTAATGCCTTATAAACAAAGAAACAGAGAGTATCACAAAGCTAAGTTCTGCACACAGAAGTGGCATAACTGTTTTCCTAGCTTTCTTACATAGAAATTTTTGCACTTTTTTTTTTTTTTTTTCCTTCTAGAAAATGAGATCTGTAGCCAGGTAGACTGATTATCTTACACATGCATCGGTGTGGCACGGGGCACAGGGATACTCAGAATCAGACTTTCTAGCTACCCAGAAGAGTATTAACATGCATAATAGTTTTTTGATGAATTTTAGGAATGTCACTTTTACAACTTCAGGTGTACACTCCATGCATATATTTGTTCATAATGCTGGAGGCACATCATAAGTGTTCTGCAAGCTCTTCCTCCCACTCTGAATGTAGGGACTCTTACTCCATATCAAAATTAATACAAAAAGCTAAGAGGGAAAATCCCCAAACAACTCAGAAGTTAAAGAGCAAAAAAGTGACCCACAACCTAAATGGTATGAAAACAGAATTCCTACAATTGCTGAACTTTTCTCCAAGTAAGAAGCAGTTCCTTCTTTCTCAATATACTTTTGATATTGGCATTGTGAACATAAAATTCTGCTTTGAAATATGAAGCTGTAACAGAACCCAAGGAAACACTCACATAACTCCTTCCTATTTTATTTTGAACAGAATGTGAGCGCACAACTTGAACACTAAATTTTTACAAGTGATATTTGCTTACAAAGCAATTTTCCTTAAGGATTGTGCTGAATTCTTTAGGCAATAGAGATCAATCTGACTAACAAAACTTTTTATGAATTTGAGAAATGCAGCACAAAAGCTTTAGATTAAAAAAAAAAACATTTGATAATGTAAATCACACTATACTATCAACTAAATAGACATTGTAGGGTGATCATTGACAATATTTAAGCTGGATGAGTTCCCTGCGATGGAAAATTGCAGAGCATTGTGAGGAATGCAACAAACCTTTGGAGGCAATTTAGGAAGGACTGAACTACCATGACACTACTCACAGAAAAAAAAGATGCTTTTTGGCATATCCTCCCCCTCACCTGTTGACTCTGATGTCAGGAAAATCCCATGAAGAGCATTTACCACTGACTGTATCACCTGAAAACATTTTTTATTTAGAGAAGACAAAACCTGATGTGAACTTTTGATTTTATTATTTTGTTATTCGGTGTGGAGCCAACGTGAATAACAACGTACTAAAACAAACATATTAACCAAATTTTATTTTTCAACCAGTGATAAAGAGCCAGTTAGCAAGAAGTTCTAGCATTGAACAAATGAACTGTGTAGCCTTTATCACAGACAGCGAATTTGCCTAAGGTAGTTTAAGGTAGTATAAGGTAAGGTAAGGTAAGGAAAGGTGAAAAGAAATGTGAAAGGAAAGGGGAAAGGAAAGGGGAAAGGAAGAAGGAAAGGAAAGGAAAGGAAAGGAAAGGAAAGGAAAGGAAAGGAAAGGAAAGGAAAGGAAAGGAAAGGAAAGGAAAGGAAAGGAAAAGGAAAGGAAAGGAAAGGGAAGAAAGGAAAGGAAAGGAAAGGAAAGGAAAGGAAAGGAAAGGAAAGGAAAGGAAAGGAAAGGAAAGGAAAGGAAAGGAAAGGAAAGGAAAGGAAAGGAAAGGAAAGGAAAGGAAAGGAAAGGAAAGGAAAGGAAAGGAAAGGAAAGGAAAGGAAAGGAAAGGAAAGGAAAGAAGGAAAGGAAACAAAGTATTGCAATTTCAATTTCCTTTCAGGAAAGGAAATGAAATCTAGTGATTTCAATGAGGATCAATTTGGAAAGCTGTGTTTCATATCCCTGCACTTCATGGCATCCCGTACCTGTTGATTGTTTTCCTTTTGAAGAAGATTTTTAAATTTTTTTAGTATTCATTCGTATCCTTCCCTCAATGTTCTGTTTTCCTCCTTGATTATTTCCCCTGATTTTGCAGCATCGGTCAGGTTAGGTTTGGCATATTTTGGTCCTTTTCACTGTACCTCATTTTCTCCCAGAACAACTCCTTGTAGTCACTAAATTGCCAAAGTTTCTGGTTTTTTTCAACTGCAGTTCTGTGGGAGGATGGATTGTAGGAGAACAGAGATAGTGCTGAAGGTGATCTCACCCCTGAGGAGTTGCAGATGTACTAATTACGAAAGAATAGGAAAAGGCCTGCCCTTAATTGGTCACAGCTATGTCCAATACGGCTTGTTGTTAATAAGTCACAGCCATGTTCAATAACAATGGGTGTTATAAATGAGTGGGTTATTTGGTGAAGAGGAAAGCTGGAGTTTGTTGGCTGTGCAAAGAGGAGGAATGCTCAGGCAGGGACATGAAAGGGACAATAAGGGTAGGGAGCCGTGCACAGGACAGGAAGGAGTCAGCCGGCTATGAGAAAAAAAAAGTCAGTGTTGTGAGGACCTGCCTGTGGGAACTCACAGAGAGAAAGTATGAAAGCTTTACAGCAAAATTATAAACTCATGATGCTAGTCAGTCTCCATCCACTGTCAAATGGTTGCAAGAATCAACCAAAAAACATTTCATTTTGTCATACCTCCATTCCAGAAGGTTTGTAAGACTTATTTTTCTGTTTTCAATAAGGATCAAATTGGAAAGATAAGGTCCATGTCCCTGCAGTTGATGGCATGCCATGCCTTTCGATGGCTTTGACTTCAGTGAATTTTTTTATGTTTTTTTTAAGTATCCATGCCATGTCCCTGATATCTTCCCCTCCAAGCTGTGTCTTCCTCCTTGATTTTTTTTCCCCTGCTTTGTGAGTTTAGTTTTGGCCTCTTTTGGTCCTTTGCACTGCACCTGATGTAATCCCGGTCCATTTTCTTGTAGTCACTAAATTTCCCATTTTTCTTTTTTTTTTTCCTTCAATTTCATTTCCTTTGATGGTATCTCCATTCCAGAGTATTTGTAAGTCCTTCTTTTCTGTTTTGGCCTTCAGTGGGGATCAATTTTGGCAAGCTTTGCTGCATGTGCCTGCACTTGATGGCATATGGCCTGCCTTTTGATGGCTTTGTCTTTGGACAAGACTTTTTTCTTTTTTTTTCTTTTTTTTCAGTATCCATGCCATGTCCCTCATATCTTCCCCTCCAAGTTATGTCTTCCTCCTTGACTTTTTCCCCTGCTTTTGCAGATATGTGAGGATGATTTTGGCATATTTTGGTCCTTTGTATATGTGCCTTGGGACATCAAGGTCCAGAAAGTTTTTGGGGAGTGTATTTATGTGTTTCAAAACAGAAAAGAAAGGCTTACAAATACTCTGGATAGAATATATCATCAAATGAAATGTAATTGAAAAGAACTCAAAAACCCAGAAAATTTAGAGATTTGGTGACTGCGTGAAAATTCTGTGGAAGGAATAAGTTGCACTTCAAAGGACCAAAACAGGCCAAAACTAACCTCAGAGATGCTGCTAAACCAGGGGAAAGAAATGAAGGAGGAAGACAGAAGTTTGAGGGGCAGATACGAGTGATATGTCATGGATTGTTTTTAAGAAAAAAAAAAAATTCTGCCAAGGTGAAATTACATGGTGGTACCTTGGAAATTTGTGCCTCTATCCCAATCTCCTGGATAGTACCAAGATTGGCTGCTACCTATCCACCCTTTGGGCTGGTCTGCGTGGCAGTGTGAGCAGGGCTGCTTAATTCCCACTAGCAGCAAGGCTGCTGTGTCAGGCTGTTGTTGTAATCCTGAGCCAAGAATGCCAGAGTCAATTACAGAGAGGGATCACTTGTGTAGGCTCCCAAGAGGTTTTAATTCCTTAGAAGGTTCGGCAATAAGTGATGGTAAAGGTAAATACAGAGTTACAACACTTTAAGTCCGAGGGAGGAAACAGTGGGAGGATTCAAACTTTAACCAATGGCAGGACACCTGGGGAAGAGCACATGGTGGGGAATACATTGGGACAACCGATGAGGGACAATAGGGGATGAGAATGGTTTGAACATACAAATGGGATCTCAAGGGATAAAAGATATGCATTGAAGCTTCTAGGGATAAAGGTGGGGTTACAGTGATGGACAAGGAAGGAGGGAAGTGTTCCATTGAATGCAAGGAAGGATCCAGACTAAAGGGCTGGTCTTCAGGGAGATGGACAGGGAAATGGGAGGGGACAACTCTGGGGTAAACTAACCTGCATGGGGGACAACTGGAAAAAAACGCTTTCACTTCTAACCAGGAAAACCAAATCAATTCAAACTGACAACAGAAAAATACACACCACCACAGTGAAAGCTGTCAAGAGGCATAGGATGCCATGAAGTGCAGGGAAATGCACCAAAGCTTTCAAAAATTGATCCCCTTTGAAATATTGGAAGCAGAAAAGAGGGACTTACAAACACTCTGGAATGGAGAAAAGATCAAATGAAATGCAATTGAAAAAAAAAAACCAAAAAAATCCAGAAAATCGAGAGATTTAGTGTCTACAAGAAAATGGTCTGGGAGGAAATGAGGTGCAGTGCAAATGACCAAAATTAACCTCACAGCTGTTGCAAAAGCAGGGTAAATTATCAAGGAGGAAGACACAACTTGGAGGGGAAGATATGAGAGAAATAGCATGGATACTTAAAAGAAAAAAAAAAAACAAAAAACCACAAAATCTTTGTCAAAGTGAAAGCTATCAAAAGGCATGGCATGCCATCAACTGCAGGGACATGGACCAAAGCTTGCCAAAATTGATCCCTGTTGAAATCTTGGAAACAGAAAAGAAGGAGTTACAAACACTCTGGAAAGGAGATATGATAAGTGAAATGCAATTGAAAATAGAAAACCTCCCAGAAAAGTGGGACATTTAGTGACTACAGGAAAATTGACCAGAATTACATCAAGGGCAATGAAAAGGACCAAAACATGCCAAAACTAACCTCACAGATGTTGCAAAATCAGGTGAAAAATCAAGGAGGAAGACACAACTTGGAATGGAAGATATGAGAGACATGTAGGGACACTTAAAAAAACGTAAAACGCCTTCACCAAAGGGAGAACCATCCAAAGGCGTGGGATGCCATGAAGTGCGGGGACATGGACCAAAGCTTGCTCAATTGATCCCCATTGAAATCGCAAGATTTCATTTCCTTTCCTTAAATTTACTGTAAAACCTTACCATTTGAAAGGTTTTATATCACTCAGTTAACAGTGTAAAGAGAGAGAAATGGATGTCAGGATGGTGCAAAGTCATTCAGGCTTCTTTTAATTGTGGGATCCATGAATGCAGAGCCCTCTAGTAGCAGGTACAGACTGGGATTTTTGCTGTGCCTTTTTTTTCACCATACTTCTAGTTGTTATGAATTCTTTCTGCTTCTTTTCTCAGCTTTCTGTGTCCTAAACCTGCTCCCTTTGGATTTGCTCCTGTCATTTTTCCCCTATACCTAACAACCAACAAAGTCCCTTCTTGAGGGGTTGTTTCACCTTTATGTTCCTGTACTTTGGGCTGGTGAAGTCAACTTCATTTTCATCATAGGTCTGCATGGTAACTAAGATCACACTTTAGACTTACAGCTTTCTCCTGTAAAATGAAATGCAGTAAGGATTATTTTTTGGTATGCAAACCAAAAAATACTTCTCACTATAACATTCTGAAGGGTGCAGTGTGCTGTAATTGAACAAAAAAAAGATAATGAATCCACAGCCAAACCTTAACTAAGAAATTTGGGAATTTCTATTTTTGAAACACTGCCCACCTGAGAATAATTCTTCCAGATTGTGAATACTGACCTTGTAAGGAAATTTGGCCTTTATGGTTTCATTTTAGCATTGAACATACAAAAAAATGTGCCTTCTCTACATGAGATAAAATAAAATGAAAATTTTAAACTAATTAAATCTGGCATGCCAGCAATATAACTATTAAATCAAACAGTCAGTCTCCTGTCTATATATATGCATGAAAAATTCTAAACTCAATTGCTGCTTGAATCTCTGGTTTGGTAAGTTTTATCTCAAAAGGATTGGAAATGCTTTTCAAGGTTATCTGAATTCAGATCTACAAAACACTTTCTCCATTTTCTTTTTCTTTTCAATATTTAAGTCATAGTTTAAATGGTAAAGGCTAAATATTGCTTAATAGTATGGTAAAAATAAAATGTTTCTAATTAATGGTATTTGAAAGTTCCTATGAATTAAAAATGGAATGGACTTTTAGTTTTTAAATTTAGATCTAATTCAAGTCAGAGTAGATGTAAATAATTATTTCTGTACTGTATCTAATTCTATTCATATCATTATATTAACAACTTAAGTTCTTCTATCATTCAAACTGTCATCCTTGTGTTGTGCAGGAGGTAAAGTGTATTATGGATTGTACCTAAGTACTGTAAATAAAATGCTTTAGTTGATTTTGTAGGTTCATTCCATTAGTAAATCGTGTACTAAAAAACCATGCCAAGATCACCTCTGGCACATGGATAAAACAGATATCACCACCTATAGCTTTCCACTTATTGTGTCCTTTGAACACAGTAAGTCAGAGAATTGAGAACTGACATTTTGTATTTTGAAGACACTCAATATGCTTGGAACTAAGTAATTTTTAGTATAAATACCTGTACCTAATGATGTAGACATGTATAGCAATTCAACCTTTGTAAAATTGGTTTCTCACTTCCTTACATATTTTTCTTACTTAATGTTTTTTATTATAAGTTTCGCAATTCGTCTAAAGGTTCAGTGTATTCTATGACACAATGGTAAATTACTCTCTAGCACATAACTAGCATCGACTGCTGGTTCTCATTTTATATTTATGACGGGACTCCTGATACACCCTTCTCCACCCCACACATTGTGTATATCTTATTTCTTGATAGCTTAATACTACTGTAAGAGGCAAATTAACTGCCTGTGGGTATGGCTCTATAAGTCTGCATGCTGTGCAGGAAGCTCTTGGTTTGGGGAGATTGGGTCTGTTCTTCTGAGAGCCACTGAAAAATTACAGCTGAAAGAAAAGGATAGGTACACAGCTGATGCTTACTCCTTGAGATGCCTCAGAGTTGATGTGGATGTGAGGGTGCATGAGGGAATCCAGGAGACTTGGGTTAGTACCAGTGACTTGGAGAAGTACATGGGTGTTGTTCTGGGTGGCTGTTTGGACTGCCTAATAGAAGACTGAAGTTAGGATTTTCACTATAGCCTTCTCCAAAATGCTCCCAGCTTCAGGGCATGAGGCATGGCAGACAGGCAAGGATACAGAGTTGTGGTTCATTGGTAAGACCACAGTGTAGCAGTGACAGGTATTTTAGTACATTAGGAACTGAGAAACCTCTTGGGACAGAAGGAAACCATAAAGGAAGGACAGACTTTATTTTGATCAAGGTGAAGACAGACTGCTGCCTGTGAAAATTAAGAAGGTCATGCAAGATTATTTAAACTAGGAACTGGAAAAATGTTGACAAGGATGGAGAAGCACCTTTTTCAGATTGATTCAACTTGGCAGTGTAACCTGAATGATATGCATCATACCTCTGAAAAGGCCAGAAGGGAAATAAACAGAAATAGAGAAGGCAAGTCAGTTTCCCTAAAATATCAGCTGACTAGTCTGGGAAAGCTAAGCCAAGGGCAAAACTAACAAAAGCTGCCTTGTACAACAATTCTAGAAGCCTTTAAAATAATGCTTTGGTTACAAACAGCAAGCCTGACATAATTGACATCTCAGAGGCCTGGTGAAAGGATAATTAACAGGATATAGTGTTGCCAGACTACAAGGTTTGAAGGATGACAGAATGAAATGTACAGGTGAGGGCAAGCTATGTGAAGAAACGTACAAAGTTAAAACAGCATAAAAATATTGTGGGAAAAGATTTCCACACAGAATCCTGTGTGGAAATCTGATACTCTAGTAATAATAATAATAACACGAGGATCATACTTTGGGCTGTTTAATCTGAAGGATGATAGTTCTCAGGTAATGCTGCAAATTTAAAAGAGGTTGCAATGGGATGAGATTTTCACTATACATATACAGATTATATCATTGCTGCCTCAGGACAAGAGACAGAGATAAGACTTGTATGCAGTAAATGTCCACTTCCTAGAATAACTAATCTCAGCACTCTTACGAAAAGCTGCCATTTGGGCTTAGGTCCTGAGTAATGTACAGGGCCTAATACAAATGGTGTTAGTTAAAGAGCACTCCATAACAGAAATCCGTATAAAATTAGGCTTAATATTTCAGTGGGAAAGAACAAGCCAAACAAATCCTGAAAACAGAGATTTAATTTGAGGAAAAGGAGTTGCATACAAATGAGGTTATTAGCAAAAATACCCCCAAAATTATTACTCCAACAAGCCTGCAAGCAGCCCTGAGGCTGTTTGAAAATACTGTATAGGAAACCCAGGCAAATTGCTCAGAAAAAGAAAACATAATGACCCAGTAAAAGCCCTCTTTAGCTAAACAGAAAACTTAAATGGTACTGTCTAGAAATTATTGACTTGAAAAACCAGAAAAGTTGTCCAAATGAGGAGAGCAGCAAAACCACAACATATAATATGTACATAGGAACCTACAGAATGTGGATGTGACAGCCTGATCAGTGAGTGAGAAAACCAGGTAAGTTTTCTCAGGATTGACTTGTGAGAAATAAGGGAGTTGCAGAGAAACAATGATAGCTTGTTATTATAAGCAACCTGCAGATGGTGTTTTCCTACTCTCTGTTTTCCTGTTTTTCTCAAAGATTGTTTATAAGAAAGGTGGTTTTGTTAATTAGGCAATCAGGTGAAATGTATTGATTAATTGACCAATCTGGTCTGTCTGTATCGGAAGTCTATAAAGAGATTTTTGAAGTAAAGTGAGATGCTGTGCAAACCAGCCTTCTGGTGAGTCTGTGTCATTTCTTACTCAGCGATAACTGAAAAAAAGCATAAATGGGTTTGTAAAGATACTCAAATGGTTAATAAAAAGATGTTTAAATAGCTCAGAAGCTGAAAGACAGCTCATGAAACAGCTGGACCATCTGATGACAAAAGTGTGTGAAAGTGGCATTTGAAGATAAGGTCACAGCAGAGAATATGAGATTTATTTTCTGGGTTTTTTTGGGGTTTTTCGTGGGTTTTTTTTGTTTGTTTTTTTTTTTGTTGTTGTTTTTGTTTTTGTTTTTTGTTGTTGTTGTTTTTTTTTTTACTGTTAACGATGTTGGGAATTTTCCAACATGCACTGCACTTTTTGGTAGCAGATTGGTAGGGTAGCTGTACCAATTTGAGCTAAGTATACAGGAAGAATTTGACTACACAGAGTAAGTTAGATGACAGTAAGTCACCAGGATTAGTAGCCATTCACCCTAGAGCTGTCAAGGAACTCAAATGTGAAATTGCAGAGCTGCTAGCCAAAATGTGTAACCTATCATTACAAGGAGTCACTGAGTCAGGGGCCTGGAATATCACCATTGTAAGCCCCATCCACACACAGGGCTCCAGAGAGGTTGACTGAGTCTGTCTTTTGTCTGTGGTTGAAGTGGAAGAGCCAACATAAAAGTATGAGATTAATAAGCACATGGATAAATACAGACTATAAAGAAAGAATCAGCATGGCTTCTGGGAAAGGAAATCTTGCCTTGCCAGCTTGTTCTCAGTACGTGCTACATGGATGCAACTGTCAGGAAGGGAGCCAGTGTTTTCCCGACCTGAAAAAATCCAGGTCATGGGAAAAAGGCACAGGCTGTTGAAGAAATAGAAGAAAATGTTCAGGACTGACAGGATCACAATGAATTCATTTTGCCTGAAGTCAAGGACCCACACCAGACCTGCCCACGTTCACACCTGCTCTGACAACCCTCCCTCCCTCCCTTTTTTTCCAGTTAGGAACTGGGGACGGATTGTTTGCAGAGGTGTAGATGCCCAGGTAGAGCAGCATGCCTGTATCCTGCTAGATGCTGAGAATGAACTCATTTGTCCTGAGACACTGGGTCAGATTTCTTGACCTGCTCACCCAATGAAAGAGACCATCAAGTCGGTGACTTAACAAACTTTAACTTCCATCAATTCATCTGTGTTTTCACACAGCTTCAAAAGCATGAGTCTTCTCCCACTAGGGAAGAAAAAGACAGCAAGTCAAGAGGCAGCCTTGAAACTCTCCCTAATGAAAGTCAACAAACTTGTTCCAAGATTCTGAAGAACTAAATCAAGACTTCTGCTCTAGTTCATAATGCATCAAGTGAGTTCCACAGAGCAGGGACTAATAGCAATATATAGGGATCCCTTCAGTATATTTGTGTTCCATGTCAAGTGCTTTCTTCTTGTTGAATATTTGACCAGATAGGATTATCAAAGGTGCTCTGCACAGAATCATATAGGCCTGATCTGACTGAATCACATCTTCCAGCAGAGACACCAGTTGCAGAAGATGGACTTCAGTAGAGTCTTGTGCTGTGGAGAGAACCCAGGAATTTACTCCTCAGTTCTCCAACAATAGGACCACTGTGACCCTCCTTCACAGTAAAGTGTAAGGTATCCTGCGCTTTAAGAATTCCTGCCATTCGTGATCCAGGCCAAAGTTGTTTCAGAACACATCTAGGTCAAACTTGTCCCACAGCACATGACAAAATTCTGCAGACAGTCTCTCTGATCATGGAGTAAAGCAACAAAGAGTTTGTGAGAACATGACCACAGTGCATGCCAGCTCCAGCTGGCCCTGGTTGTTCTCACTGGCCTTTGGGAGCCCCTTCTACAGATTGTGATAACCAACAAAAATAATGGTATCTGTAGAGGAGAAGCCCACACTAAAGGTCAATCCTTTTTCATTCATCTGCTCTAAATCCATAAAAGCAGGCGTGTCCTCTGCCAAGAACTAACAATGTGTTCCTTGGCATGCCTCTTCTTTGAAGTGTAAAGGTGCCTGCCAAGATCTTTGTCTCAGAAGTAATGGGCGACTGAGCATGTGGCAGTACACTACACCCAGATCTATTGCAGGGTCCAGAATTTTTTCCTACTTCTCCTGATGTTCACTGAAGGGATATGGATTGTTGCAAAGTGAAGGCAGGCACCTCTCCAGTTCTCCAAATCCTTGCTCAACTGTTTTATTGCTGTGTCCTTCTGCTGAGGGAATCTTCTTGTTATTCATCTATAGCTGCAGCAAAAGAGCTTGGCATTTTCCTCCCCTATACTTCTGCATCTCTAGGTTCAAGTGACTTGGAAGACATCCCCACATTCCCAGGGAGCTTCTCCACTTACCACAGTCCCTGAAACATGTGGGGGTTTTTGTTATGTTTTTGTGACATCAGTTCTCTGTCATCTTTTTAGGCAGGCAGTTGCCTAACAGTCAACATACTGTTTGTCTGTTTTGAACAATATGATGCAGTGAGACAGATTCCCCAGAAATCCAGTCATCTAGTTAACTGTGCCATTGGATGAAATGAGCTTTGATATTATCCAGTTACTTGAAATGCCTATTAATTTCAGTCAGATAAAGTAAATTCAAATGAGAGTATTTATTTATATCATCCACAATTGGCAGTATCATGAAAAGTAATTATGAAATACAAGAATATTTATACAGCAAAAGCCCCAAATGCATTAATCTATTTCAGTGTGGTTAAATTTAAAATATCTCTCACCCTCTCTTTTCTCCTCTTCTTTGACTTTTTTTCATTTTTTTCCTTCCTTCAGGTGAAACATCCTCATTTTGAAAAGACCTTCCTATTAGTTCTTGACTTTCATTAACCAAAGAGAAAACTCTTCCCACTTTGCCTAGCAAGATGATGTTCTATGAAATGCATGTGCAAACTGAAAGTTTGCTGAGAAAAAAAAAATCAAACTTTTCCCCTTTGAACCAGTATTCAGTCGTGTGAATGTGCGTTGCAGGCTCATCTCCAGCTTGTCCTCCACCAAAATCCCCAAGTCTTTCCCAGTAGGACTGGTTTCAATTTGCTCATTCCCCAACCTGTATTGATACTGGGGATTGCCCCCACCCAGATGCAGGACCTTGGAGTTGGCCTTGGTTTTGTTGAACCTCATGACCTTCCCATTGACCCACTTCTTGAGCATGTCCATGTCCCTCTGGATGGCAGCATGTCCATCAGATATGCCAACTATGCCACTAAGCATGGTTCAGAAGTCACTATGTTTCCACAAATTAGGCCCATTTCTGAAAGTCAGTGCCAGCAGACACATAAGAAGTATAATTGAGCAATCACTTATCTTTTCCAAAGCTGATTTTGAAATCATTTGACTTTAAAAGAATAAGAATTAATTGGATACTGACGTCTTTCCAGGGCATAGAGAACATAAGTGACAAAAAAGTATTCAAAGGAATTAAATTTTCCTGTGTATCCATTTTGACTCCCACTAGCATCTGCTGTGTGGACATGCTGAACTCTGCCAGGGGCAGAGATTCTGGGACAAACTACACAATTCTCATGAATTATCCATAAAAGTAATTATTAGGAGAAAGACCCTATAAAATGTGATTTCAAAACAATGAAATTAAAATAAATTAAAATAAAATAAATGTACTGTAAGAGAACAAACTTATCTTGAGACTATTAGAATTTAAGAGTTTCTTTTTTAATTATAAATATAATAGCAGGACAGGAGGTGGTGATACTGCTCCTTGCAAAATGAGGCTTGAAGAATACCATACACAGACAATCAAAAAAGAATGCGTTCACCAGCATCATCTTCCTGACTTGGTTTATAGGCTTGAGCGCATACAATTCCATAAGGGAGCATAAAATTTTGCAAGTTCTGTTTAAATGGGATCCTTATTAAATTGGCAGTTAATCATGAACAGAACAGAAACAAGAGAAAGTGAATATAATTGTTTTATGTACACAATAGGCTGGGAATCCACATACTCCAAGGAATGGAGCTAGGGATGGGTCTGAAGGATTGGCAGCAACACAAATATAAAGGTACCAAGGAAGGAGATACAGAGATATACAAGTGACTAAATCAGAGGTTAGAGATATGTGCAAATCGAAGCATTTCTTAATTGCAATAGGAGATAAATATGACTGCTGGAAAGAATTCAAGAAGAAAAGTCTCTTTAGATGACATCCCAGTTTGGCTGAGCGAAATTCTTTGTTGAACTGACGGAATGGAGGTGTTTTAAAACTGCTACCAAAATGGCTAACCAGTCTTCTAGGAGGGAAAAAAAAAGAGTTTGTAAATGCAGATGAAGAAAGAACAGGAAATACATTCAAAAGCTGTCATTTACTTTGTTGCCTGGAGACACTGTGAATCATCAGAAAACTTGGAGATAGGCTTATGGGGGTAGTACACTGTAAAGCACTTGTCCTTTATTCATGTTCATAACTTACATAAGTGGGTGCCTTTAAATTCTTTTTCTAGTATAGTTATTTAAAGATTTAGCTGCAGCTGGAAATAAGATGCAACTGTCTTAATGAAGTTCCCTTTCAGCATGGATTTAGAATATGAATAGCTTCAGAATTTACACAGCTTTGCAGGGTTCTACTGTTAATTTCTATGTTACTCAGGATTATGAGCATTATGCATTTAGTTTGTAATTAATGTGAGTTATTCTCAAGCGAGTTACAATTATTCCTCTAAAAATTTTGGTGGCTACTCTCCAATAATGAGTGCATTAAAGTTCTTAGGCAATAAAAACCCTTATGTAAACAAATGGTAATTATTCTAATCAGTTATATGGCTATAGCAGCATTGCTTCCACACAACATGGCAAATTTCCTTACATTGGGAATGGAAACCGACTCCCACCATGATGTCTGCTTTGTTGGCCTTCTCCCGATTCTTACCCATAAGCACTCGATGCTATTATCACCATCATCAGGCTCTGGACAATTGAAACCTTCATGAATATACAGGGATACCCCACTGCCTCTCCTTCCTTGCCTACCTCTGCTGAAGGCTTTTTAGCCAGTGATTTAGTCATTAGTTTATAGCCAGTTTATAGTGAGTGATTTCTAACTTTTGTGATACAAATAATGATCTCATCAGCTTCCTCTTCATCTGCAAGTACCCTACATCACACTGATAAGCAGAACGAAGGCTGTATATCCACAGAGTCTTGCTGGGTTTTTTTGTAAAAATCTGTGGAAATCACAACAATGCATGTCGCAGACATCTTTTCATTAAAATCCTTTCATCAGGATTTTTCCTGCTGAAGCTGAGAAGTTTCAGTAACAAAGTGTAAACAATGGTTATCTGCTGCTGTGGAATGCAACAGGTGGATCCGTGATTGGTCTCCTGTGGATGTTTGGATTTACTGACCACACACGGCAGAGCTCGCTCTCGCTCTCAGTCTGAGACACAGACCTTTGTTATTCATTCTTTTCTATTCTTAGCTTAGCTAGCCTTCTGAAGAAACCTTTTCTCTCTATTCTGTTTAGTATACTAATAATGTAGTATACATATCATAAAATAATAAATCAAGCCTTCTGATCATGGAGTCAACATTTTTGTCTCTCTCTCATCCTGCAAACCCTTGTGACCACGGTCACAAATGCATAAATGCTAAGTCAACATAGTTTTAGGAGAAAAATGTTCTTCAGGTTCTTCAAATTCTTTTGAAGCTGCTTTAGTAACTCAGATTGAGAATCAATAAAGGTTTATTTCTGAGTAGAAGGTCAGTTGGAGTTGGATATTTCAGGTCAGCCATCTGCCCAGTATGACAAAGGAAAATGCTTTGAGCAGCACTCATATATCTTTTTCCCACTGCCAAACCTGTAAGACCAGATTTGTATTTACAGCCAGGTCAATTGATATGAAGAAGTGCAGAGTAAAATTTATGCCTTGAGGGCAACTATATTATATTTTATCCACCCTGAAGAAAGGAAAAATAAAAGAGGACGATATAAAACAAATGCAGTTTTTAATGGAGCACTGCTACAGGTGCCCAACTCATTCACTTTGTAAGTTACTTTACACAATTCAGCTGATCAACCTGCATATTACTGGCAAATGACTTTGTCAGTAATGTCAGGACCATGGGCTCACATTCTGAGTTGGGAGTGTTCTCACTTGGTAGATCTTACTGGCTAAGAGAAAATAATAAATATATTATTCTTAGAATGGTTGTCAAAATATCAATTTGCATTCATTTAACCAAAAATAAGTTAATTTATATGTTAATTTTAAACATCAGTTCAAGGGAGCAAATCTTGGAATGAAAAACACATGCCACAGAGTCACTACCATTTCATGCTTTATGTGTCTTTCTTAGAATTAAATATTGGAAACTACATGCAGTCTTGATTATTATTATCCTCAAAAAGGAGCAGGAAGGTGTTAGGGGTGGAACCAAGGCAAGGAGCCCTGAAACTGTGCCTGATACTCCTATTCACCCATCATGTGATAGCATTGATAAATTATTTAATAACTCCCATTTTTATTTGGCATTATGTCTTCATGAAGTGATATCCTGTAGCAGTGCATTCTGCTCTGGCTCAGTATGTTTCATTTCCTTTGCACATGTTTTGCTGCCATGGAAGATAATAGAAAAATAAGCTGCCAGGGTTCTACCTCCTGCCAGTTTTGATAGACTTTAGGGGAAAAAAATAGCAGAATTTAATCTTAAAAACTTTCATTATGTTCTTTCATCATGATGTAAGCTTAAACAATTTATCCATCTAAGAGTTTATTTTAATGTAATGCTAGTTATGCTTCACCAAAATCCCCTTTAATCTTACCCTGGTCTTAGAATGTAGTCAGTGTTTTAATACTGTTACGAGATTTTAAAACTTTGATCAGGAGAGCTAGAAGTATTTTGAGAAACAACAGCTGAATGCCAGCCCTAGAACAACATGAGATGTTCATAGCCAGGAAAGAAGGGTAGCAAGGAGGAAAAAGCTGAGACAGTTGGAGACACTTTTAAAGAAATTTGGTAGATTTGACTTCTGCTTTCCATTTAAAAAAACTCATCATTTTAAGACTTTGCATTAGCAAATCCCTCAGGGCTTTTAAATTGTTGCATCCAAGAGTTTAATTCATAAGGATACAGGTGAAGCAAAATAAAAGATAACAATATGTTTCTATGTCATTAGCAGTGTGTCTACTGTGTTTTGAAAATACATAGCAGTTTTGTACATACTAAAGTTCAAAAACCTCAGTTATTTTACAATGGAGTTGAAAATAAAAAAAAAAAAAAAAAGTGAAAGCAAATCTTCTAGTTATGAATAATTAAATAAATGTAAGTCCAGAAATATTTGACTTGCCTTGTAATGGAAAGTCAAAAATTCAGCTTAATTTTCTTTTTTATTTAACTGCCATTTCTGCCAGTTAGAATTTCTGATGGTTTCAGTCTCTCAGCTTTTCTTCCTCCTTCTTCGCCAGCTCTTGGAATGAATGAATAGGTTTGGGTAAGAGCCTTATGGATTAGAGAAGGCTGAAAACAATGTGTTTCAGCTTGGAGAAAAGTATCAATGTGAGAAACAGAACTGTAGAAACACAGACTTGTTTTATGCAGTTTTTTGCACTTAAGTATCAGCAGTAACTCTTTCCCCACCCCCTCCTATTTTTTAAAATACTGTTTATTGGCATCTATTTTTTGGAAAGAAAATGTTTTCCTAAACTTCTAGTCTCTTTGTGTTTTTCTCTTAGATACATACCTCATAGACTTCTGCAATGGTCAGCAGTTACAGAAATCTATTCATTTTGGCTTTAAATATACAGAAAAGATGAAGCGTGACCACTTGGGGTCTTCAGTCCGCTAAGTAAGGGACATCAGTTACTTAAATAGCTATGACAGGAGCTATTAAGTAGTCTGGTTCATAAAATCATAGAGCAAAAGGCTATGCCCTGTCTTTTCAATTGCCAAGCAAACCTGACAGAATTCACAGAATGTGACAGAATAATTATTAATCCATTTTTATAATATAATTCTTATTAGGATGAATGTTTTGAAGATAAAATGTAAGGATGAGAAAAGTCTACATATTTCACCCAGTAGGTATTAATTATCCTCCAACTGTATAGATTCCTGGCATTTACAAATTCCTGAATTTTTTTGTTCCAATCTGTTTAATGTATATAAATCTTGGATCTAAGGTCAAGGTTTTTAATGGCTCGTTAGACTTGCCTCTTAAGTAAGAATAAGAGACAATGTAAGGGTTGGATTGGCTATTTTTTCCTCTCAGACTTATGTAAGTTTCTGGGCATTTTCATTTACTGTATCATCATCCAGTCTCAAGAATATAAACACCCTTAATTATAAACAACAATCCTTAAATAATGTATTTTCCACATGTATAAATCATGGAACATTTCTCAGTATAAGAAGATGATGCTCATGCCTCTAAACTCTTTCACAGCTTTCCTAACTCACCAATCTACTTTCATTTATCCTTTCACAGTATCCACTCACACACAGAAGAAAATTATGTCATCCTGCTGTTCACTCAGTGTGTGTGCTACAGTCTCTGTTAGTTTAACTTTCTACCTCTCAGTCAGACTCTGTGTACTCTTCCTGTTTTGTAAACTGGTTGTCACAGCAGAGTTCTTTCTGTGTCAGGTCTTAGGCTTTATTATAGTTTTCAGTACCATTAATAACTGACTAACAAGATGTCTACCCTAGACCATTAAAATCTTTTAATGTGTATATGCAAAATCTTGAGTGAAGACAGTCACAAGTTACATGACATTGCCATTTTATCACTCTCAAAGGCAAAAATCTTCCTTTTGTGTACCAGCTAAAGTTCTTAGTGTATCATTGACTCCATGAAACACTGATTCATTAATATAAGAAACATTCATTAATATAAGAAACTTGAAATTACAATTATTTCATCTCCACCATAGGAAAAGAACCAATAATTATCCTTAAAACACTTAGATAATGATGCAAATTGTATGTATAGCAGCCAGATGACCATTAATCTTTTTCTGAACAGTTTAGAATTTTCAATTTAAGTGCCCAAGTCTGGGTTTTGTAGCTTTTCCCCTGAGATCAGAAGCTAAATTTTCGCTCCCATGAATATGTATGAAGATCCTTCAGCATTTAGCTCCAGTGTGTGAAATAGCTGTCTGTTTTGTGGGTGAACAGTTAGTTCTTGGAAAAAATAAAAATAATAATTTTTGTTCAATATGTTTGCAAGTAAAAGCATTTACTTCTTTACCAGCATTTTTTCTTCTCTGCATAGATAACATTTGAAGTATAATTTTTTTCTTAGGACATTAATGGTATTTTTTCTTCTTATTGGGATATCTGAGAAAAGTATAAACATTCCTTTGGTTTTGCCTAGAAATCAATATGATCTTGAAATGTTATTAATTTCATTCTCTGCTGCCATTTTTGTAATTGTGATTCAGCACTCTTAAAGAAAAAAAAAAAAACACAACTGAAGGAACATTGGCCAGCTGTATAATATATTCTGAGCAGAATTTTCCTGTAACAAAAAAATTGTGAAAAAATCCAATAGCTTTAATTACTACAGAAAATGGTGCAACAATTTCTTTCTGCAGAATTCAGCCTGGGCCAGCCATCATTTTCAGATCTCTTTTTCTGTTTAGACAGTTGTACACTCACATCTTTGTTTAAAGGCAAAGGCAAAGCAGAACAGAACTATGCAAATGACAAGTGTTTTTCCTGTGTCCGCTCATTTTCCTAAGTGTAAACCTAACCCTAAGTGGAGCAGTAAAATCAGGATTTTGCTGAGGCTCAAGGTGCCCAAGGCGCAAGGTGTGGAGGGAGCAGTGATGGGGCAGTGCTGAGCTCCCCTTGAGTAGCTGCCTTCTGTAGTTGCAGCGTCCATGGAGCTCTGGGTTTTGTGGTTTTTTTGAGCCTAACCCTAAGTGCAACCTAAACCCTAAATGGAGCAGTAAAATCAGGCTATTGCTTGTTGTAGTGTGTTTTTAAGTTTCTCGGTTTGCTCCCCCATTTTATGTGTGTTCCCCCCATTGTTCTTTGTAAATGGTTCCCTCCTCTCCAGTTTTCCCGCCACAGAGTTTTTTACAGTTATGTTACTATGGTTACCCCTTCCCCTACAGCTGCCTGTCACTTAAGTTATGTAACTTCCCCTCCCCTATCCTCCCTTATAAGTAGAGTCTTTCTCCTCCCTGGGCCCAGTCAATCACCCCCCACTCCTCCCAAGCTTCTGGAAGATTCTTCTAGCTGGGGGCTGTGGTTGGCTGTGGTCCCGGGGCCCCTCCTATAGTTCGTATTCATTGGTTGTTCCTGTATGTCAGTTATGTTCGGTACCTCCCCTAATGATTTCTTACTGGATAGCTGGGTCTCCCTCCCTTCTCCACCCCTTTGCTTTAAAACCTTGGTTCTCCCCCTACTCGGGGCCATTTGCTGTTGGTTTTCCTTCCAGCTGTTGGTCTCCATGAACCATCAATAAACCAACGAGTTAACCCCAGCAAGTGGTCGCCTCTTCACTTCGTCTCTCCTGCGCAATATCCTGCTCCGTCATCCAGCCCAGCCCGAGGCCTGGACGCCAAGGGGGGCTGGCCTCTGATGCGTGGAGGGTGTTGGCCATCTCTCCCTCTCTGCTAGCCAGATTTAGCCCACTTACACCATTGTGCAATTGCTGAGGCTGAGGTGCCCACCATATGGATGATGCTGACTTGGTTTGAAAGACAGGTGACTGCCAAGGAAGGTGGGAAGCTCCCTTAGAATGGAAAATGTGACCCCCTTCCCTCCTGATTATTATAACTGTGAAATTACATGGCTTTCAGACAAAGATATGGGAAAAGGATTGACAATTCTTTACTAACATTTATATGTATAACAAGACAGAGAAACAACAACAAAAGCAGTAACAACAAACAAAACTAACAGAAAACAGACAGGCTAGGTGAGGATCACTCCCTTGGTTAGCTCACTGGCAATGCCTGGTCCCAGGGTCAGGGATGCAGAGGCAGTGGTTCCAGCAGGGAACTGTGGGCTCCAGGCAAAGCAAGCACTGGCTCTCAGCTCCCAAGCAGCAGAGCAGGAGAGAAGCAAGCTGACAAGCCCTAGCTACAGTCCTGAGGGGAAAAGAAAAATAAATGGGCAAAAACGCAAGGCAAAAAGACAAGCAGTAGGAGAGCTGTGCTGCCGTGGCTGCTGAGTTGCTCACCCCACCTGAAGGAAGCATCAGCCCCTGGCACGCAACACTTATGGCACCCTGGGCAGCCTCTCACTTATAGTGATACTTCAAGAGCTGGGGGAGGCAACGACCATTCCAGAAATTAAAAAAAAAAAAATTCTCCCTTCCCTCTCCCAAAAAGGATATGACATATAAACCATCCCAAAGAAAAGCTACAAGAAGCAAGAGGCTGAGGGAGCAATGTTTGGGCAGTGCCATGCTTTGTCCCTGGAGCTCTAGGTTTTAAGATTTTGTACAGCCTAACCCTAAGTGTGACCCGAACCCTAAGGCAGGAAATAAAATCAGGCTTTTTCTGAGGCTGGGGTAGTAAGCTGCGCGCAGGGCGTACTTGGCCCTAATGTCCGGCTAGCAATGCGGGAGGGAGGTGGCCGACACCCCCGGTGCATGTATTGCCAGCCCCCCTCGGCGTCTTGGCCTTGGGCTGGGCTGGATGCACGGCGTGGATGGAAAGCGCAGAGGGACGAAGAAAAGAGGCATCCACTAGCTGGGGGCTAACTCCGATTTATTGAAGGGTCGGATGACACAGACCGGGAGGGAGAGTGCCAACCAGCAAATAGCCCCAAACAAGGGGGAAAGCAAGTTTTTACAGGGAGAAGGTGGAGAGAGGAGGGAAGCCCAACTAGCCAACCAGGGAGAGGTACAAACATAACTGGCATAAGGAACTAACCAATGAATACAACATAAAGGAGGGGCCCCGGGACCACAGCCAACCACAACCCCTAGAGAGGCGAAGCTTCCAGAAAACTGGGAGGAGTGGGGGGTGATTGACTGGGCCCAGGGAGGAGGAGAAACTTACATATAAGGCGTGCAGGGGAGGGGAAATTATTTAACAAAGGAAGATTGGCAGTTGAGGGGGAAGGGGGTAACCAGGGAAACCAACTGTCAGGAGAGGCAGTGGCGGGAAAATCAGGGAAGGGAGGAACCATTTGTACTTAAGCAGTGGGAAATACATAAAATGGGGGAATAACTGGGGAAGTTAAATAACACAACACAACATCTCCTCGTTTCTTAACAAATAAAAGGAACATAAGAGTCCATATGAACTTAAACTTCGGGGACCCGCGGCTGGTCCGGCCAATCCTCGCCTTCCTTGAGCTGGGGCTCGTCCACCCATGGGTGGCCAGCGGGCGGCACGGTTGACCCTTCCTCATCCGCAGCTTCTTTGGCCTCTGAGGAGAGGTCCCCCAGCTCGATGTGCTCTTTGGCGGGCACTGCGACATGGTTGATGATGGGCGAGGTGGCTTTGGATACCAGTCTCTGGACCAGGCCGCAGATCACCACGATGAGAACTGAAAGCATAATCAAACTCAAAACAACTTTAATAATAGATTCTAGAATAGAAGTGACCCACCCGCTCAGGCCCCAACCCTTGAAAAGGTCCCCCAGCCAGTCCGAGGTCTCCTGTCGAACTTGGTGGACTAGGTCTTGGAGTTTTCGGATTGATTGTCTGGCGTCCTCGGCTCGGGTGGACAGGTTCAAGCAGCAGAGGCCCTCGAACTCCTCGCAGTGGTGGTGATGTAGCAGCAATAGAAAATCTATTGCTGCTCGATTCTGGAGTGTCGCCTTCCTTGTTATTTCCTCGTCTGATAGGAGGTCGTATAGCGCGGCTGATGTAAAATTGGCTTGTTTTGCCACCCAACACTCTAGGCGGCCCAATTCTCCTAGAGCCTTCGCCACCGATACCCAAGGCAATAAGATGGTAAAGGCGATGGACTTTGAGTGAGACCAATGAGTAATTTCGGCGTCACAGTCCTCGGTGAGATCTTTAAGATCTCTTTTTGATCTGCTCAATTCGGACGTGATGTTTGATCGTTTCCAATCAATAATTTGGGACATGTTAGGTGTAAACAGCGTCAGCTGGCCGAAGGTGCACGGCCCTCCGACCAGACCAGAGGGGATGCCTGCCCACGCTCCGTCTCCGCAAATTAAAAAAACACCCCGAGGAAGGGAGTAAGGGGTCCGGCCAGTAGTGGTGAGGCCGAGGATTTTCAAAACGGCCTGGCACCACTGCTTAGCCTGGTATTCTATTTTGGATTGAAGGACCACCTCACTGCCCTTCTCTACAGGGGTGATGGTATAATCAAATTGAAAGCAAACAGAAGCGTTGGCGGAGCCAAGTAGATGTAATTCTGTGGGCTCGGAGGTTGCAGGAACCAGCCTGAACACTCCGTCTCTCCAGGCATTCGAGGGGTCAAAACTGGGGAGGATCGTGAGGCTCCGGGCCAGAATGGGGGAAAAGGAACGCTGGAAAGTGGAAGGGAACTCGCCTGGAGAGAAAGGGATCCCCACAAGGCAAGACGACATTGGGTCCTCTGCTGCGCTGGTGTCCAGGCAGATGCTGTCTTGTCTGAGCGACTGAGCCAAGGCACGCCAGACATCGACCTTGGGCTGGGGGACAACCCACGGCTCCGTAGGTGGCATCAGGAGCCAGCAGGTCATTATCAGTGTGAACAGCATCCAGTGTGAACAGCATCCTGGGGTTTGGGGCCAGCGGTGGTGTAGCAGGGGCCATTGGGGAGACATAACTGAAACAACAGAAAATGGTAAAAGTATACCGAAATCATAAGTACGGTTCCTCCCCGAAAAGCCAACTTAAATAAAACATTCGGGGTGACATGTCAGGGACTGGGGGAGAACAGGAAGAGGCATAGAGGGAGGAGGTCCAGTGGTGGAGGAGAGGCTGGAGGGGAAGGCTCTTCCTCCACCGAGGGAAGATCCGGAGGAGCGGATGGTAGGTGGTGGTGCCTCCTCCGTCGCCGCCAACACGCCTGCCGAACTTGTGGTACAGTCCCTGCTTTTGTCCTCTGCTTCGGGATGAAGGGCTTTACCCACTTTGATGGAACCCACTTGGGACCTGAGGGGGTAGACACACAAGCGTATCCCCTCCCCCAGGTCACCAAGTCGAAGGGGCCCTCCGTCCGCCAGGTCTCTGGATCCTTGACTAGAACCGGAGGCCTGACTTTAGGCTGCAGCTGCTGGTGGCTGCCGAAATGCCGGACCACTGGAGGATTCTGGCTGTCGAAAGAGCAGTTAAGGAAGTTAAGAGTGTACAAGGCTCTCGACAGCCGGACGTGGGGGGTCTCCACCTTCATCGCCAGTTGTTGGCGGGACAGGTTCTTCTTAAGGCTCTGGTGGGCCCTCTCCACCATGGCTTGGCCTGTTGGGGAATAGGGGATGCCGGTCTTATGGACTATTCCCCATTGCTGCAGGAAGCTCCGCAGCTCCTTGGAAGTATACGCAGGGCCATTATCAGTTTTTAAGGCCCTAGGGATGCCCAAGACAGCGAATGCCTGAAGCAGACGCCTCTGAACATCCGCTGCCTTTTCTCCTGTGTGGGCAGAAGCGTAGATAGCTCCGGAGAAGGTGTCTACTGAGACATGGACGTAACACAGCCGGCCAAAAGATGGGACATGTGTTACGTCCGTCTGCCACACCTTGCAGCTCGCCAGGCCTCGAGGATTAGCTCCCGAGGCCATGGTGGGCATTTGATGTTGCTGGCACTGGGGACATGTGGCCACAATCGCCTTGGCCTGGTCCTGCGTCAGGTTGAATTGCCGAACTAGGCCGGGGGCATTTTGATGAAAGAGTTGGTGGCTGATCTTAGCCTGGCCGAACACATCTGGGAGCGGCCCTGCGTAACAGCAGCCGCGGCCAAGGAGTCGGCAAAGCGGTTGCCCTCCGCTATGAACCCGGGCAGGTCTGTGTGTGACCTTACATGCATCACATAAAATGGGCGCTCGCGGTGGGAGACCAACTCGACGAGCCTGTTTAATAATTCGAACAATCTCTTGTTCGTGACCTCTTGAAGAACTGCATGTTCTGCTTGGGACACTACACCTGCGACGTACGCAGAATCTGTCACCAAATTAAAAGGTCCAGGGAATCTCTGGAATGCCCTGACGACTGCGTCCAACTCAGCAACTTGTGGAGAACCCTCCACAAGAACAACATCGGTCTCCCACTGCTGAGTCTGAGGATCCCTCCAAGTCATGACGGACTTGTGGGATGCTCCAGACGCGTCAGTAAAAACAGTCACGGCATCCAGTGGCTCCCTACTTTGAACCTTTGTAAGAGACAATTTGAAGTCCGAATTGAATAATTTGTGGGCTGGCCGATCAACTGCGACGCGCCCAGTGTAGCTGTCTAATGCAAACTGTATATGTTCATTAGTTTGCAGCAGTTCTTCAAAGGTCTTTAATTTTAATTGGCCTGCTTCCAATTTAATTGGAATGTGAATGCATGAGAAGTCACACCCTGCCAGCTCCCTGATCCTCGATCTCGCTTTGAGGATCAGTTCGGCTACCAACTCCTGTGGCCGTGTCATCCTTTTGGACCTATGGTGGCTGAGGAACACCCACTCTATGATCAAGAGGGGGTCATCCAGACCCTGGTCCTTCAGGTCCTGGTCCCATTGATGGATTATGCCATGGAGGTGTGGCAGCTTTCCCAGTATGATGAATTTGAATGGCAGGCCCGGATGGTACTGATGGGCCTGCCTGGCTGAAATAGTTTTCTGGACCTTCTCCAGAGCCACCCCCGCCTCTGGGGTGAGAGCCCTAGGGGAACTAAGCCCCTCTCCTCCTTTCAACAAATTGAAAAGGGGGGCTAGGTCTTCGGTGGGAATGCCTAGCCAGGGTCTCACCCAATTTAAAGACCCACACAGTTGGTGAACATCTGCTAGGGTCCGGACTTTCGTCCAAATAGCCAATTTTTGCGGAACAATGGTCTGCTTTGTAATTTCGAGGCCCAGGTATTTCCAAGGTGGCATCCGCTGAATCTTGTCTTGCTGGAGCTCGAACCCTGCAGCAACCAACGCACTGGTTGTCAGGTCAAGCGCATGGGCAAGCAGACTGTGGTCGGCCGCACACACGAGGATGTCGTCCATATAATGGTGGATAATGACGGCATCCCCAAGGGCTGTATGCAGAAGTGACAGCAGCGAAGCGACATACCATTGGCAGATCACAGGGCTGTTCTTCATGCCCTGTGGTAATACCCGCCAATGATAGCGCTTGGCCGGGGACTCACGGTTGATGGACGGAACCGTGAAAGCAAAGCGCGGGGCATCGTCTGGGTGAAGAGGAATTTGGAAAAAACAATCCTTGATATCAATTATCACCAAATTCCAATTTTGGGGGAGCATTGCTGAGGAGGGCATCCCTGGTTGGAGAGATCCCATATTGACAATCAACTCGTTAATTTGGCGGAGGTCGGTCAGGAGCCGCCACTTATCTTTGTTGGGCTTTTTGATGACAAAATCCGGGGAGTTCTATGGTGACATGGACTCCTCGATACTGCCCTTAAGTAACTGCTCCTGCACGAGCTCGTTGAGCGCCTTCAATTTCTGTTTGTTAAGCGGCCACTGTTGGACCTCTACTGGTTTATCAGAAAGCCAGTCCAGCTTCCAGGTCTGGCGCTCATCAGTGGCCACTGCCCGAAAAACCTGGGGAGCCTTTGGTAGGTCAATTCTGGCCCCCCACTGGGCTAGTAGATCTCTCCCCCAGAGAGGCTCGGTGTAGTCTAATACAAACGGGCGTACAGACGCCAATTGCCCGTCGGGCCCCTTAATTTGAACAACGCTCCTTGATTGTTTTGCCAATTGCAAGCCCCCGACACCTGAAATCGTGCCCGCTGCACTTTGCAAATCCCAATGTGATGGCCACTCCCGAGAGGGAATGATCGTCACATCTGCACCCATGTCCAAGAGACCCCTGATGATCTTTTGATCCCCGCCCAACGAGAGTTGACATGTCAGACGGGGCTTCTCCCTCCCTATGAGTTGTGCCCAGGTCACTGATGGAGGCGATGTCCTCTCCGCGGCGTCGCTCCAGTGGTCTTTATCTGGAACTGGAATGGCCTGGGCAATGACCTGTCCCTTGGGAAGGAGAAGTGGGGGTCGGACACAGTACAGCCCTACCGCGAAACGATCCCGGTTGGTAGTGACCAGACCGAGGACGATGTGCACGTCTCGCGGCGTGTGCTTAGTGTCACCGACGACAGTCCACCTGCAACGTCCCAGTTTCCTCCAGCGACCCGGATGTTGAAGGTCGACAGACACCAGCTGGATGTTACTGCTAGGGATATAAAAATCCCTAGTTAGCTGCAGCCTGTATGGGGAAGCAGAGGACAAGGTGTTAAGCGCAGGAACTGCACCACAGGTAGTAGTCAAATCCGATAAGTAGGTCAAGTCCGGCATAGCGAAAGTCGGCGGCGCTCCCTCTTCTCCTTCCTCCCCGCGTGGTGGTATTCCGCCCGCCGCATTTATGTCTGTGCGCAGGGAGGGGCTGCGCTCTGGGCCTAGTTTGTTGTGCCCTTTTCCTCCTTTTCCCGCTGCCTCCTATAATTTAGATAGTCTAATTTCATAGGGCACTGGGGCATCCAGTGCCCTATCTTGCAACATAAGTGGCAGGGGTGGGTGTCTGCTGTTCTTCTGCCAGACCCTGGTGTTGGTGGTCCGGCCGTGGGGGCTGCCTGGAGGTTGAATGGCTCGGGCTCGGGGAGGCCGGCGAAGGCCACGGAGGCTCTGCGTGGGCGTGCGGAGAGAGGGACGCGAGCCACCACGGCCTCTATCATTGCCTCCACCGAGGGCCGGGGAGTCCGAGGGAGGGTCTTAATGGCCTTGCAGCACTCGGCATTTGCATTGTAATATGCCATTTTCTTAAGCATCTCCTCCCTCTCTTTCTCCCCGGACACCTGAGCTGACGCAAAACGGTAGAGGCGTTCGACAAAGGCCATGTATGGCTCTTGCGTGCCCTGCCGCACCTCCTCCTCCTCCCATTGGGAGGTGACGACTGCGAGTTTTAGAAAAGCCCGCTCCGCGGCCTGGGCCGTCTCCACTAGCTGCTGTGGAAAAAGAGCCCGAGCCTGGGCTGCCCCGGTCGCCCACTGCCCCTCGCCCAACAGATGTTCTTCCGAGACTATCAGGCCCTCCGCATCGTGAGAAGTTGAAGGATTCCCCCAAAGATTTGGGAGAACCTCCAAAATCTCCCTCCTCCACTCCGCCACCCAGACCCGGAACTCCATGGGCCCTGTCAAACTGGAGAAGAAAGCCCTCAGGTCAGCTGGCACCAGATCTCCCTGCGCAAGGGCATTACGGAGCAACCCCCGGAAGTACTCGGACTCACGGGAGTAGTCCTTCTGCACCTTGCACAGCTCCTTGATCCAGGCCTGTGCTAAAGGCACCCACTGTGCCTGAGGACTTCCCTCCCCGCTTAGGGTGTACGAGACCGGGGCGGCTTCCAACAAGGGCACCTGCCCCGGCTTCCGGTCATCCACCCCCCCCCCTTCCCTCCCAGAACACAAAGCGTGGGAACCGGAAGGGAAGGCGTGGGAACTGGAACTGGAGGAGGTTGAGGCGGGGCCTGGTAGTGAGGCGGGGCGAGGGAGTGGGCGCGGCACACCACCCCTCTCCGCCCCCTGGGTGGAACACGGAGGTGGAGCCGAATATGAGGGAGGAGCAGGGGAGGGATCAACGGGGGGCTGGACTGGGGGAGGAGAAATGGGAGGAGCCGAAGGAGGAGCAGCGGGAGGGACCGTGGAAGGGTACGAGGGAGGGACGACCGAGAAGGGGGTTGGGTCAGGAGGGAGGAAGGGGTTGGGATTCGGGAGAAAAGGGTTCTGGGGAAGAGGAAGGGCCCTGGTGGGAACGGCCATGCGGTCGCCGCCATTTTGGGCACCCTAGGAGCCATCTTGATAACCTTCAACAAATCGAACTTTGGGCTTAACAACCGGGGACTTGCGGACAGGGACAGAGGGGTCGGGAAAGAGAGAAGCCTGGCCAGGGCTCCTCGAAGGGGGAGGCCGAGCAGGTCGAGGGGGAGCAGGGGCAGGATGGACCCCCTGCTTCTTTTCGGCCTTAAGAATCCCCCTCGAGGGCTCCTGCCTGTGGGATGGGGGAGCGGAATGAGGGACAAGGGCAAGCGAACGGGGGGAACGAGGGGATAACGTAGAACTTGCGGGTCCTTTCTTAGGCTCCCCTACTGGGCGGAGAATGGCAAGCACCCTACCAGCCCAGTACGCCACGTTAACTAATTTTGTCTCCCCAGACTTTACGGTCTCTTCTAATTTTGCAACAACGGCTGCCCAAAAACGTGGCTGTTTTACAATTTCTGGGGAGACATCGGGGAACTTCGAAAAGACCCACCTAATTAACAACTTTAACTCTCGCTTGGGGGCCTTATGCCCACCCCCAAGCAGTAAACCTTTAACAATATAATAAACCTCTTTTTGCGCCTTTCCCAAGCCCACCCATGGCACCTTTCTAGCGGCAAAAGTTTTGCCACTAGAAAGGGGGAAAGGTCGCTGATGTAACACCCCTCCGCCCGGGGAGAAAACGAAAACTAAAACAGCAAACCGCACACAACGGGCCCCCGCTCTCCCACCGCCCTGAAGTCCGGGGGAAAGTGCGAGGAAAAAGGGAATAGGGTGGTGGGTCCGGCCCCCGCGTCCGGGGAGAATCCGGCTCCCACGGGAAAACGAAAATAACAAAGGTTCGGGGCTTAGGGAAGAGGGTGGAGGGCAGGTCCCCAGGGCAGGGCCCGTACCCCTAGGGGAAAATTTTAAAAAGGCGGAGGAGAAGCCCGGAGAGTCCCCAAGGAAAAGGGGGCCGGACTTACCAGTCCAGTCGCTGCGTAACAGAAAAATCCAGGCGGGGGGATCTTTGTCCCGGAGTCGTCCCACAGGTGCAAGGGAGTCCCGACTCCGACCCTCTGGGAGCACTGCCCCTAAAACGGGGCCTGCTACCACCAGAGGTAGGCTGACGGCCAGGAGATTTATGAAAATCCACACTGCGGGGTCCGGTCAGTGGTCCAGTAGGTCCAGTGTCCACTTCGCAGGCCCCACGTTGGGCGCCAACCTGCGCGCAGGGTGTACTTGGCCTTAATGTCCGGCTAGCAATGCGGGAGGGAGGTGGCCGACACCCCCGGTGCATGTATTGCCAGCCCCCCTCGGCGTCTTGGCCTTGGGCTGGGCTGGATGCACGGCGTGGATGGAAAGCGCAGAGGGACGAAGAAAAGAGGCATCCACTAGCTGGGGGCTAACTCCGATTTATTGAAGGGTCGGATGACACAGACCGGGAGGGAGAGTGCCAACCAGCAAATAGCCCCAAACAAGGGGGAAAGCAAGTTTTTACAGGGAGAAGGTGGAGAGAGGAGGGAAGCCCAACTAGCCAACCAGGGAGAGGTACAAACATAACTGGCATAAGGAACTAACCAATGAATACAACATAAAGGAGGGGCCCCGGGACCACAGCCAACCACAACCCCTAGAGAGGCGAAGCTTCCAGAAAACTGGGAGGAGTGGGGGGTGATTGACTGGGCCCAGGGAGGAGGAGAAACTTACATATAAGGCGTGCAGGGGAGGGGAAATTATTTAACAAAGGAAGATTGGCAGTTGAGGGGGAAGGGGGTAACCAGGGAAACCAACTGTCAGGAGAGGCAGTGGCGGGAAAATCAGGGAAGGGAGGAACCATTTGTACTTAAGCAGTGGGAAATACATAAAATGGGGGAATAACTGGGGAAATTAAATAACACAACACAAGAGTAAGTCTATGGCTGGTGCCAAGAAACAAGATTTTGAGGGAGCAATGTTGGGGCAGTGCTGTGATCCCCTTGCATACCTTTTGTAGATGCAGTTTCCCAGGAGCTCTAGCTTTTGTGGGTTTCTCAGCCTAACCTAAGCATAACCCTAATTGTAGTCAATGAAGAAAATCAGATGATTGTTGAGGCAGAGGTACATAGCCCATGTTTGGTGCCAAGGAGCAAGGTATAGAGAGAGCAGTGCCTTGCTGCCTTTGGCATGCCTTTCACAGCTGCAGTGTGCCTGGAGCTCTGGGCTTTGTGGTTTCCTAAACCCTAAACCAAAGCATATGCCTAATCCTAAACAGAGCAGTAGAAGCAGCTTTTTGACTAGCCCAAGAACTGTGCCAAGAAGAATGATCTGGCTGGAGAAATATTTTGCTATAGGAGTATTGTTTTGATCAAATTAAACTGAGAGAAACCTGCCAAAATGATACTCACTGATATCTCAAAATCAGGGAAGAAGTCAAGCAAAGAAACAAGAAGAGAAATTGAAGAAATGAAACGCTAAAAACCCCAGAAAATTCTGAACCGAAGCGAAAACAATAAAAGTGAATGGGATAACATAAGGAGCAGGGAAATGGACCAAAGCTTGTCCAGTTGATCCTCATTGAAATCTTTAAATCAGAGAACAAAGTGTAACAAACTCTGGACAGGACATGAGAAAAATAAAATGCAACTGAAAGAAAATATTAAAATTTGGAAATGGAATGACTACCATGAAATGGACCGAGATGAAGTGAGGTGCAGTGAGAAGTACCAAAGTTCACCAAAATTACTCACATTGAAGTCACAAAATCAGGGAAGAAAGATAAAAAATGCGACAGGAGAAGAAATTGAAGAAATGAAACGTTAAAAAAAGGAAAAAAATTCTGAACCAAAGCGAAAACTATAAAATGGCATGGAATGACATGAAGTGCATGGAAATTGGCTGAAGTTTGCCCAGTTGACTGTCATTGAAATAATGAGATTTCATTTCCTCTCCTGAAAAGAAAATTCTTCCTTTCAGGAAAGGATAAAAATTCTTGAAATCAGAGAAGAAAGTGTAACAAACAGTCTGGAGAGGAGATATAAATAAAATATTTTAAAAAATTAAAATTATATATATTTATATTATAAAAATATAAAATAAAATTAAAAAGCAAATAAAATGCAACTGAGAAAAACCAGAAAATTTGGAAATTGAGTGACTGCCACATAATAGTAGACACACTGCAACAGAAAAATCAGAGAAGGAAGGTAAACAAGAGACAGGAGAAGATATTGAAGAAATGAAATGCTAAAAGGAAAGAAAAATTCTGAACTGAAAGAAAATGAAAAAAAGTGAATGGGATTACATAAATGCAGGGAAATGGACCAAAATTTGCTCAATTGATCCTCACTGAAATCTTGAAATTCAAGAACAAAGTGTAACAAGCACTTTGGACAGGAGATATGAAGAAATAATAATGCAACTGAAAACAAACAGAAAATTTGGAAATGGAGTGAGCACCATGAATTAGACTGAGATGATATGAGGTGCCCTGAAAAGGATCAAAACTTGCCAAATTTATACTCATTGAATTGCTGAAATCAGGGAATAGAATTAAATAAATGGACAGGTGAAGAGATTGATTAAACAAAACATTAAAAAAAGAAGAGAAAATTCTGAACCAGAACTAAAACCAATAAAATTGCATGGGATGATAAGAAAAGCAGGGAAATGGACCAAACTGTGCTGAATTGCTACTCTTTGAAATCTCGAAGACATTGAAAAAAGTAAAACTAACTTACTAGGGTGGACTTCTAATAAAATGAAATTCAATTTAAAGAAATAAAAAATGATTTTAAAATAAAAGAAATTAAGTAGTTGCAATCAAATGTAATGGGATGATGTGAAGTACTTCCCTTTAAATGCCTTTTGTGATGGCAACAACCCTGAGGTCTAGGCTTTATGGTTTTCTCAAGTCTAACCTCAAGCGCAAGCCTTAAACTAGGCAGAGCAGTAAAAGCAGCAATTTTCTGAGGTGCAAAGCACAGAAGTGGTGCAAAGAAGAAAGGTGTGGAGGGAGCAATGCTGGGGCAATTCCATTGGCACTGTAAGTGCTCCCCTTGGCGTGCCCTTTACAGCTGCAGTGTGCCTGAAGCACTGGGCTTTGGGGTTTTCTCAATCTTAACCTTAAGTGTAACCTTAACCCTGACCCAAGAACTAAATAGAGTATTTGAGTGACACTGGTGCAAAGCAGAAAGGTGTGGAGGGAACAATGTTGGGGCAGTGTTGTGCTCCCCTTTGCATTTCTTTTGCAGTTAAAGTGTGTCTGGAGCTCTGGGCTTTGTGATTTTCTGAACCCTTACCCTAAGTGGAACCCTAACCCTACCGGAGAGCAGTAAAGTCAGGCATTTTCTAAGTCAGTTGTACCTGGTTTGTGGTTGGTTTGAAGACGAAATTTTCTGATGGAGCAAGGTTGGGCCACTGTCGTGCTTTACTTGGCATTCCTTTTGTAGTTGCAGTGTCCTTGGAGCTCTGCGTTTTGCTGGTTTTTCAAGCCTACACCTAATCATAATCTTAACCCTAAGGGAAGCAGTTAAATCAGGCTTTTGCTGTGGCTTAGGCACCCAGCCTCTGGGTGGTGCCAGAAACAAGGTGTGGAGAGAGAAATGTTGGGGTAGTGCCATGCTCCCCTTGGCATGGCTTTTGTAGATGCAGGGTCCCTGGGACTCTTGGTTTTGTGGTTTATTCAAGCCTAAGCATAAGGGGACCCATAAAATAAGCAATCAGAAAAAGCACCTCAACATTAGCAAAATGCTGATTCACAGAGAAGTGCATTATACAGAGAAGTGCATTATTGTTGAAACCATGAGCAATAAATCTCTTTTCCAAAGACGTGTCCAAATTCATGGCTCTCCATAGAATGTAAGACATTGAACATAGAATGTTTGAACAAGTTTTCTTAAAACCCAAACTCCTACAATAAGACAGGAGATGACTGACACAGTAAACCAAAGGACATTCTGGCACAATATATTAAGTGACTGTCATTGGGCTCCTTCTAGCTCAATCTATGTCACTTTACCATTGTGCAGAATAGCAATATTTTGCCAAAAATTAAAGACTGCCCTATAGAAACCTGCCATAGATCTGGCTGTCAACCAGAAGAAAAGCAAAATTTAGTCCCTCAGTTGCAGTTTTGTACCATAAAGGCTGGGAGAAATAATTCATCAAAGACTCACAAGGAGTACAGCTAAGAAACTGTATGGCCTTTCATCTAGAAACCATCAAACTATACTGAGATGTTGTATTGCATTTGGAATAATTCCTCACTCTAGGACAGAAAGATGGATAATCTAGAACCAAGTCAGCATATGAGAAGGAGAAGAATGATATAAACACAAAGCACATTTCTGCTTAGCAAAGACAAAGAAAAAACTTAAGAAAAAGAAAGGTTTCAGTTAATGGTATTTCTAATTCTAAATTTCCTACTCAGATACATTAGAGTGGGACTGGTTGCTGATCAGATACAGTAATATCAGGAGGAGTTACAGCTACTGCATAATACAGAGGACTTGGACAGTGACCTACAATGCTACTTCATCACCTGGGTTGAATCCTCTCAGCCAACATTAGCCACCTAAAAATTAGCAGCCTAATCTATGCTAGTGATGTGGATTCCTTCAATGGAGGTAAATGAACCTCTTCAGTGCTACTATTCTCATCCCTGGGTAGGTATTCATAGTGCATAAGATGAATTGTCCTTTGGAGGTGCCTCACTCTCTGTGAATTTATCTGCATTATTATGATAGATCAGGTACCTACACGTTAAGTGGGTAAAGCTGGATATGATAAAATTCATGCTTATGCATTTGATAATAATGGCATCTCTTCTGTTATTAGCACAAATCCATGAGGGCATATCTTACTGTGTTACTAAAAGACACCTTGGGAACCAAGGCAGAGAAATTTGTGAGGAATAATTGTGCCTGAGAAGAAGACTGATTTGCTCCAGAGAAGAAGCTAAGCAGCCACTGATACAAAAATCTCCATATCTACAGCGAGTCACAGCAGTTACAGAAGAGTGGGAGTTATAGAACAGCAGTTTATAAAAGAACCTACCATCTGTGAGGTTTAATAACATCAAAAGATCTTCTATGCAAAAAGTTATCCTATAAAAGCATAATGTAGAATATTCGCAATATCTGGGGAAGCACATCTTATTATTAATGTTCTTTTTTCTCCTCTCTCAAAAAATAGGCACTCAAAATTCTTAGAACAGTATTTTATTCCTGTGTGACATGAACTGTAATTTTTCATTTGATTAACAATTCTAACTTATCTTTTGCAATAATAATTTATAGACAGTAAATGAAATAGTATGAAAGTATCCACTTTGAAAAATATTAAATACCAGTTTTTCCCAGTTGCACGTGGTGTTAAAAATTGATTTTTTCCCCCCTCCAACAATTTAGAAATGTTTCTTCATAAATGGTGGTGTTTACTCTGTGCACTTACATGCACATTGGACATAGGGGACTGAATCCCTTTAATTTAAAATATAAAGCAGCAGATTAGTTGTTAAGAAAGATGTTTAAGTAAATACTGATATGAGAGAATAAGAAAATGTAGAGATAGAACACATTGCATGAAGCCAAAACAATAAGAAAGCTGTGGATATTGGTTTTTTTTTTGCAGAGTA
The DNA here is from genome assembly GCF_027579445.1 of Ammospiza nelsoni. NCBI lineage: Eukaryota > Metazoa > Chordata > Aves > Passeriformes > Passerellidae > Ammospiza > Ammospiza nelsoni. Next base: position 112,974,306 of record NC_080633.1, read on the forward strand.
AAAGAAAGAAGATAACATTCAATAAAATCATATATGGAACTTCTTTTAAGCACTTAAGAAAAACTGACCTAGGGGACGATATGTAGGAATAAAATGTAGGACACACAGAGTAATTTTAAAATGAGTGACCATTACACACATTTTAAAGATATGCAACTTCAATCAAATTCTATGTCAGTATGACACAAGCAAAAAATATTTTGCAGCATTTTTTTAGTGTTGTTTAAAGATACCTTGAAAATTCTATTGTCATTGAAAGTTCATTTGAAATGTTCTTTTCCTCTCCATTACGTCCTCCATGGTGTTTTGACAGATCTTATATGCTTAGCTGTAGTACTGATTAAAACAAAACTTTAATTTTGTAAAGTAATAAGATAAGCAAATACTATTCAAATTAAAGAGAAAAAAGCAGTGCTAAGGGTGAGAGGCGATTCAATTTATTTCAAATAACATTTTATAGTGCGCCATTTAAAAAAAACCTAGCACTTTTATGGAATTTATTCCTCTTTTTAATGTATTTCCAGAGAATTCCTTGCAATCTGCATTATGAGCTTTTGGGTTTTGCTTTCTCTTATAATACCATTGAATTTGTTCATATTTCTAGAAAACTGAAGGTGCATTTTTAATAATGAAAAGGGTGATTTGGACAATAACATCAAAATTTTCAAAGTAATCTTACAATTTAACTTTGAATTCTAATCCACAGTCCTAAAATTATTTTGAATAACATTCTGAGGTCAAGCATCTGTCATGGTTTAGCCCTGGCACAAAGCCAGTGCCCCCATGAGAATACCTTCTCCCTGGTGTCTGCTGTGAGATGTGACCAGGAATAAGCAAAGCAGGCTCCAGCTTAAACATAAAGAAAACTTTATTACCTAAACTACAAGAAAAGAAAGAAGGAAAAAAAAATTATAAGAGAAAAAAAATTGAAAACCTTACAAAAAACACTTTCCTCCTCCCCACCACCAAAATTTCCCAATGCGATACATTCCCCCCAAAATCACCAACTGCCCAGTCAGGCACCACCCCTTTGGATATTCAAACTTCAGTCCATGAAGAGGAGAGGAGTCTTTCTTGTACCATAGGCTTTCCCTGGAAACACGCTGGAACCTCATGTGCTTCCCTGTCACTCAGCACCGCCTGGAAAGTCCTTTTGCCGCTTGTGACATCTTCCTTCCATGCCCAGTGCTCTCACCACTGCGCATGGACCAGAGCTGCTTTTAGGGTTGGCTTTTAAGGATGCCTTGTCTCACTCCAAAAAGGCACAGTCTCTGCTTTGGGACATCTGTCCCCCCCATTTTTTATCCAACCCCCTGGGGCCGAGGAGTCCCCACAATGAACCCTCCTGGTTCTGAGGCACTGCCTCCCCCTAAATGCAGTCTCTGTGTCACAAGAATAAAACTGGTTCAGTCTATGGCCAACAAGAAAATCCAGCCAAAAGGCCACTCCAATCATCTCTCTCTCCACTCAGCCAGTCTTCTCCACGTCCTTCGGGCCAGGTCCTTGTCTCATCTCATCTCATCTCTTCTCTTATCTCCCGTCTTATTCAGCTCCAAGGAGGATCAGCATTTTTGCAAGGTCCCAGTCATGAAAGAAAGGGGTTAAAAATTTCAGTCTCTGTCTGTCCTGGAACTCCGGCACTCCCACACTTGCTGCTGCTCCGGCCGGCCGGCCACCTCCTCCCTCGCTGCATTCCCCCCCCTTCTCCTCCTGGGCCGGCCGCTATCACATTCGTCGTCGCCAGCTCTCCTCTCTCTCTCCTGGTGGGGGGAATGGCTGCCCGATGTCTCTTGGGGCTCCTCCACCCTTCCATCCTCAAGGCCTCCTCACCCCCCATCTCTGTCCAGGCCCAGGCCTACCACAGGGCTGCCCCTCCCCTGCCCAGCAGCAGCGGGTGGACGGGGGAAGGCAGATCCAACCTCCGTCCCTCGAAGTCCCAAGAGAGCCTGCCAGGGTCGAAGCTCTGCTTTTAACCCCTGTGTGTTCTCAGAGGTGTGTCCAAACCCCACTGGCCACACCAGGTGCCAATATCAAAATCCAAGCACCCATTGGTTTGACCACAACATCCCAGAATTCCCACTTCTTCCTGGTCAAACCACCACAGCATCATTTGGAAAACATCATAGGTATATAATAGGCGTAGTTTTAAAAAGATTTCTACATAGACAAGCTGTTATAGGACAGAAGACAATAGGGTGACAATATTTTAATAGATTCATAGAATCATGTAGGTTAGAAAAGACTTTAAAGATCATCAAGTGCAACCATTAACACAGCACTGCCAAGTCCACCCCTAAGCCATGTCTGCAGGTGCCACATCTAAACATCTTTTAAGCACCTCCAGGGATGGCGACTCGCCCACTTCTCTGGGTAGGTTGTTCCAATTCTTGTTCCTAATACTCACTCTAAGACATTTGTTCCTCATCTGGCATGACCCTGAAGCATTTTCAGAACTAAGACTCATTAGTCATTAATCTTGATGGCAGGTTATTAAGTATCGCAGTTTCCAGAAATCATGGTGATCAAAACATTTTTGAACAAGGAGAGGAGAGAGCAGGAGAGGATTTTTGAACTGCTATGCTTGGCAATAACTTAAAAGTCTAAAAAATATGTGCAGCTCTTGGAACAAACTTTTTTGGTAAACTTGGAAAATGTGTTGCCTGTCTGTCCTAAAATTATAATGAAAAATAATAGTAGTTCTGTCTAGAAAACTTGGCAGCTGCTGTGGCTGTCCTTAAAGGTATGAACACCTTACCCCAAAGATAAAAGTTTTACATCAGCCATGGGTCAGGGGTAGGCACTGATGAAACATGCAATTTTAACTTTTGAGTCCTGGTTCAAAAGAACACCTTAATTTACAACAGTGCTTAAATTTTTGTCCTTGCCTGACAATTCATTCTTAGCTGGACTGAAGGAAATTAAGTGATAAGCTGTTAAGAAGGCACAGAAAAGATACTTATTTTAACAGCTTTTAAAATTACAATTACTTGATATTTAATTCCACTCTATCCCATCCAAAACCTGATGCTTCGGGAGACTTTGTGCTGCTAATAGATTTTTCCACTCCAAATGTATCTTTGAGATTTTAATAAACGTTTACAAGTGAAATGTTTCTGACTTAATGCAGAACATGCAGCATCCAGCATTCTAATGAACTTAAATGATTGGCTGAAAATCTGGGAATAATTGAACATTTAAATGTCTAAAATAAATGTCCTCTGAGGGGACTTTTCCACTAAAGCTTTTTGACAGAGTAGCTCTTTATTTGTTCTTTTGTGTACACCCACACAGTTCTCAAACTGAAGTTTAATTCCCTTGCACAAATTGACTGCTTTTTATGAGGTAATGTACTAGATGTAATTACCATCACAAGAGCTTTGTTTGGCGTATTGCAAGTTTTTAAATGCCATCCTGTTTATCATGTAAGCAGACAGTTAAAATACATATTTATGTAATCATTAATATCTAGTTAAGCAAAAGATTTGTCTAGCTCTATTCTAGCTTGAAAGCAAGGAAGCTCTAAGAAAATGCTTTTCTTTCCTTCTTGGTATCCTGAAATGGCTGCTTTCTTATTTTGCAGGATGCCACAGCTCTTCCTTTTTCCCATGAAAGTAATTTTTTTTTCCGGTAGTAAAATATGATTATGACATCCAGACATTTATCTCATGGCACTCTGACTCCAAGTCCACAAATACCTGATTTCTCAAAGGATTATATGTGTAGGACAAAGGAAGGTTGAGGAGAGTAAGATTAACAACCACATTCAATTTTAGCTATTTACTTTCATGGGTTTATTCCTGTCAGAGAATTAGAAATCAGGTCCCATAGACACAGAATCTGGCATGCATTATGTGGAAATTTCCTGTTCTTTACCATTTAATTAGTTCAATGGAGCTGATAATTCTAATTAATTTCTTCTCTGGTTTTCTGAATAATCTGCTTCACCCATGGAGAGAAGAGATGATCTCTTTTTGCATCAATCCTGGAAATACTATTTGTTACTTTTAACTATGGATTTATTGCTAGATGGAGACACAAATTTGGAAGCCTTTCACATTTTGAAATTTCACCTCTGTTCTTCATTTCAGCCTGTCACCCAGTGAATTTATCAGTGTCATTTATGTCTTGTAGTTGTGAATTTTTATCAAAGCCTCAGGCATTGCCATAAAGAGTCCAATTAAAATATGTTCAATGTATTTTGAAAATTTGACTTTGCTGCAGTTAAAAACATGAATTACACTGACTCCCATGAAGCATTTAATAATTTACGTTTTAAAAGCGGTTGTTCATGTACTCCATTAAGTTTGATGCTAATGAATTTGATTTAAAAAATCATTTTGAGGATAGGGCTTAAGTTTTCAAAGTTACCTCTAATTCTAGGTACATAAATTAAGTGGGAGTGACTAGACACTGAGGTCAGTCAAGAACTCACATCTCTGAGCTGCAGCTATTCCTTACTTATGATAATCAGGAAAAACAATCCGGAGGTATTTGCATAATCTAAGACTAACAATTGAACAAAACAACAGCAAAACCATAACATTAATATATATTACAAAATCTGGGATGCAACCAAGACTCTGAAATATTGCTTAGAGTGTTCTTTTTTTAGGATTTATACTGCATTTTTGGGCATTAATGTAAATAATGAATAGATAGATAAAATGATGAAATGATTGAAGGTCTCATTTAAGCCCCCTTCCAATGAAAGATTGGAACGGATGATTTTTTGAGGTTCCATCCAACCTGGACTGTACAATCATTTCATGAGTAGTAGATTTCAAGAGGTAGCTACAAATTTCAGGAAACTCCATCCACATGAATGGTGGGCATCATCTGGGTAATAGCATATAACTGGGGTCTAAAATAATGATATTATGAATACTGTGTGTATAGCCACCTTGGGAGAATCAAGTACTAGGGGCAATTTATGTTATTAAGGTTCCCTAATATTCTTATTTGCATGAATACAGAGTTGTTTGAACAGGAACAAGCATATATTCAACAGCCTCAGTGAGATATGCAAACAAAATCATACTTTTTGGAGGAAAATTATTTAATGGCCTGGATCCTGAAGATACATTATTCCAGTTATACTGAAATATGTGGAATAGAAAAGCCTGCATAAAGAGTTAAACACTCTTTGAAATGAAGGTTTAAGTCTAGTTTGGATTCTTCAGGTTACTATGTATATCTTGCAAAGAAATAAAGGGAAGGAAAACCAAGATGTTCTTTATTAGTGGCTATAGTACCAGTATTATTATTAGTATTACTACTGATATAATTAGTACCTTAATTAACATACAATATATTATCACTGTTATTAATATCATCATCATTCTCATCATCATAGTTATCATTTAACATAATATAGTTAAGAGACTCAGAGCTGTAAAATATACGGGTTTGCAGTCTAAATAATGAGTTACAGAGCTACAGATAATACTTTTACAGTGGCCGCTGGGACACATTGTGGATTATCTTTTGAAGCCACATCCTAAAGAGGATGCATACTCACATACCCTTATCAGGAGCAGATCCTCAGTCAGGCTGTGTGGACCAGGAGCTGAACTTGAACTATGAAAAACTTCACAGAGGATCCTCTGGGATCTTGAAGAAGTGCCACTGTGATATTAGGACACAGTTTTCTTTATTCATGTGGGCTTTTTTCCAAATTTGAAGTGTGCCAAACCATGTAAGGTCTGTGGCGCCTTCCAAAACAGCGGAGTGTTTAAGCTGTGAACCAGGAGCATGGAGGATCACAGGGATGCTCAGCCCCTGGCATTGTGTGGGAGGACAGAGTACAGCCGCAGCAACTGGACTTTGTTCACTTGTTTTCTCAACTTCCAAGTGGAAAGTACCTTCTCAAAAACACGTTTTGGCTTTGTTTTGGTAGGATCTCCTGCTTCACACCAACAAAGGTCTTAGGAGCCAACTAATGCTCATGTATCAGGAGCGGGACTTAAAAACAAGAGCTGGAGAGATAAGAAAATTATAGACTGCTGGAAACGGTGCAGATAATATAGAATGTGCCTTTTCTCACTGTTTACTCATATAAGTTGCTGCTTCAAAATACAAAGAGGGAACTATTGCACCACTGTATTCTGTAAAAACACGAAGAAGCTTGGAAGAAGACCGTCGCAATTATTAGTCCCTCCAGAGTCCTTAGGCTCTGATATTCTACCAAATTAATGGTGTCCTGGTTTTGGCTGGGATAGAGTTAATTTTCTTCTTGGTAGCTGCTATGGTGCTGTGTTTCAGATTTAATATGAGAATAATATTAATAAGGTAATGAAGTTTTAGTTGTTGCTAAGTACTGCTAGAGTCAAGGACTTTTCAGAGTCTCTTACTCTACCAGTGAAAAGGTGCTCAGGGAACATGGGAGGGAACATGGCCAGGACAGCTGATCTTAATTGGAGAAAGGGATTTTCAATACCATAGATTGTCATGATCAGTAAATAAACTGAGGGGAGCTTGCTGGGGAATAATTGCTGTCAGGGAATGGCCTAGGCATGGGGTAGCAGGTGGCAAAGGATTTTGTAGGGCATCACTTATATCTTTTGGGCTTTTTTCTTCCCTCCATATTTCCCTTTCATTGTATTATTATTATTATTAGTAGTAGTAGTAGTAGTAGTAATGTTGTTGTTGTTATCATTACGACTATAGGTTTATTATTTTCCCCAAGGAGAAAATATTCCACACAGGTGGGTCTCTGGCCAGGTAATAATTAGCATAGACTCCATGATTCACAGAAGGCTGATTATAATCTTTATTAAGAAACCTGTTTTTTATACCCTAGTTCGCTACAGGTGGAATTGATTGGTCCTCTAATTAAAACACCATCACCATCGGTTAATTAAGAAACCACCCTTTGGTAAATAAATCTCCATAACACATGTTCACAATACCAGGTGCAACAAGTTAAGATAAGAATTATTTATCATTCTTTTCTTTGATCTTCTCACAGGCCTTTACCAGAACAATGCCTGGGAAAGTTTTATTTCTCTCTGTGGCCAAAGAGCTGCTGCCACAAGAAAAAACAAACAGGAAAATATAAATAGGTGATATGATTTAAATAATGAGAAACACAGGAATAAAATGAAGAATGTGACAGCAGTGCTCATGGTTGCTTTTTGTTCATCTGAACTATACCTAAGTACTGACTCATCATTATTTCAGATTTTCATTCTATGGCATTTCCAGCTGCACATAACTGTACTTCATCTTGTCACCCAGATTGGCTCTCATTCTTGATATATATATATATATCTTGCATACCACAGCATATTCATATTACAATTCTTCAGAGAGTGCTTTAATTCTGCTATTTCCCCCATCCTTTCTAAACACAAAAGCTCTTCTTGCCTTTCCTGGATAAACTGACTGTGCTAAAATTAAGACCAATGAGTCAAACTCTTTCCTGTTTGCTTGCTTGTAGAAGTTGAAATTTCTAATCAAACTGTTTGCTTAGGATATTTTCAGAATACCTCTTACCTTCATAGCAACACTCTTTTGTCTGAGCAATAAATATATACACAGCAATAGATCAGATCCATTCTTGTCAAAGAATTTCAAAATCTTCATATGATAGAAATGCAACATAGATATGTGACAAGTAATCATAAATGTTTTTGGAAAAAAGCGCTGTTTTCCAAAATTTGAGCTTTTGTTGACACGTTTGGAAGGCCACAGTAAATGTGAGCTGTTTGCATTGGTAGCAAAGAGTAACATGGAATGTTACACAGATGATCAAGCATTCACGTTCTAAAGCCTTTGATACGAAGAAAATCGCTATAAGAGATATATAAGTTACCAAAAGTATTTGCTGTTTGCACCAATAGGGGTTGCCCATGAGAGGCCATGTGGTATTTCACACCTTTCACACATTTTAATTCAATCCCTTGGTTCTGGTAAGCACTGATGTTTCCTGTGCAACCCAGATGCTTCAGCTAAATACAATACCCACACCAGGATAACACATCTTTCCCAGGGACTCGTTACCATGACAGTTTAAAACTGCTTGTAAATTTAGAGTTATGCAGAGAATGGACCATACCCTACCCTGTGTTCAGACGCTGCCTTCAACACCTCAGTGCTGTCAGGATCATTTCATCTTTCTTTGTGGAAGCCAATGCAATCTTGAGATATATTCATCCTAACCTCCTTGGTGGCTGTGTGGGCTCCTGGGCACAGAGAGGATCGTGGGCAGGAGTGAGATGAGAGCACCTGCATCCTGCATCCTGCCACCCTGGCAGCCACATGCTCCTCACTGAGTACCCATCATCACCGGAATAGCTGGTTTGCTGGAGCAAGACAGGTGTAGCACAACACTCTGTTATGCCTTTTGTCGTCCTAATTGACAGCTTCTGGAAAGAACAAAAGAGATTCTTATGGCTAAATAAATATGTATGGAAATCCCTTTACAGCTTTAGATGAGAAACAGAATAAAATGCTTTTCTACAGATCAGTAATATCCACAGATAGGAGCTAGAACTTTATTTTTCAGCTTAATTGTCATGGTACTGAGTATGTTATTTCTAACATCTCGATGAACTGGTTTCTTATAATTTAAGGAAGGTCAATGTGCATCCACAATCCTCTATTTTCATAGTTGTCAAGGGAAAAAAAGAAGACTGCTGGAAAAAAAAGAAGACTGGTTTTGAATTTGCTAAGTGGTCTATTTTTACAAAGTGTCAGTTTATCAGATCACCTGATATCGCACTCCTATCACATCCAAAGTCGTCCAGATTTGAGCTCACAGTTCAGTTTTGAGAGAGCCCCTCAGTATATTCAGCCACTTCTTAATGATGGTTACCCTCTGCAATGCGGGGCATCAAATGTTATGTCTTGTACTAAGGTTTTTCACAGTTTTTGGGCAATCTGAAAAATAAAGTTTTTTCTTATGCTTTCAGTTTTGGAAACTCAGATAAAGTCTCTTCTGTTTAGCTTTATTTATATTTGCTTGTCCTTCCAAAGAGGATGTTCAAGGACTTGGTTTAAAAAATCATTGGTTATACTTAATAGTATAATCGTGTTTATTCTTGCTCCCTTCTTAATGTGAGGCCAGGCCAAAGAAACAGAGGTGGACTTTTATGGTCTATGGAATAGTAATGCCATTTCTGTTTATGAAAATAGATATTCAGATCTTTCATGGATAATAGTTACATTGTTAACAGAGTCTACTGCTGAGGTATTTTGCTTTCTAAGTTAGATACGTGAAATGAAGCTGCAGTTGAAAGTAATCTGGCTTTTAATGTCAAGTAATTATTGTTCATCTAACCTTTTTTGGGAAATAATATTATCTCCTAAATTTTAATGAATTTTTTTTCCCCTTCCTATTACTGGTCTTGCTGTCAACCTCTGATATGATCTACTAGCTATATGTATTGTGCAAAAAGTTAAAAGGATGTTGGCAATATAGATTGCTGAAAGGAATGGTTTTTCACATTGTAGGCACCTATGAATATTTAATACAACTTTGTATATGCATTTTTGGGTTTACTTCATGCCAGAAATTCCAAGGAGTAAATGTGAGATAATTATATACTACTTCAAAAGTGAACTATTTAGTACTTTAAATGAGACTCTTTCTGATGAGACTTCACCTGTTTTACTAGAGGTAAACCAGCCCCTGTAGCTCCAAATCTACAAATTTTGGTGGTTTTCTTACCTTAGTGATGTAAGCAACCATGGTTCAGAAATTATCTGTTGAGATGGACTTGCAGGATTGTATTTTAAGGTCTTGGTAGGTCTCCACAAAAATCCAGAGGAGCAAAATGCCATGGGAAGGCATATCTTTTCATACCAATGACAGTTACACTTTCCCATCCACCTCACTCCACTTGGTAGCTGGCATCCTATGATTTCTTCCAGCCTTTTTGCAAAGAAGCTTATATACATTTGTGACTAATATCATCTACTTCTCTTTGGGATTGTATTGATTGTTCAGCATCTGCAGAAAAACTTAGCTCTCTGTCTCAAAGTTTAATTCTTAACGATTAATTTATCTGACAGTCCTAGTGTTGGCTGTAATGCAACTATTGACAAACCCCCAAGAAAGAAAGATACCATTCGTGTTCTTCCACCATCATTTTCCCAGATGCCCTGGATTCAAATAAAATCTTTCTTCCTCCTTTACCTTTAATCTGCAATACTCTCAAGGTGAGGATGACTGTACAGGGATCAGAATCATGACACAGCAGTGATTTACTGGATTCTAATTATTAACAATTTTCACAGCTGTCATACAAAATCTCAGTTTTAATTGGTTGTACTAATAAAAAGAGCATTTCTGTGCACTGAGATGCAGACTAGCCTCATATAATTTAGGCAGACTACTGTAAGCAGTCTTGGGGATAAGAATTTAGAGACTGCTACTTACTACAAAAGGCTTCCCCAGAATTAAAAATTGTGAAATAAAATTAGAATTAAAAATTTGAAATAAAAATAGTGAATATTTTACATTAATAAAGCCATAAGCCATGCTCAGCCAACCTGCTCTGTGTTGCTGGAGAAGTTTTAATCAATCAGATTGTGTTCTCTTTTTAATAGTGTTCCATTTGAAATTGTTCAAAGACCTAAAACAGAAGACCATAATTTATTTTTAAAAATTCTTGAACATGAGTGGTCACAGCAGTTGAAGATTTTGCATAACTAACAAACTAATGAAAAGATCTTGTCTGTATTTAACATTCACTCCTATTTAATTACTTGATTCCCTAACAAAGATGGAATGAGTTAGTAACATAATAGCTTGAGATCCTGGCATTTATCAAATCAGGTCAAAAAAGACTTTAAATGTAACAAGTACTGATTATAATGATGTGGCCTAAATCTAGAAAAATGTTGCATTGGTTGGGAGTTACCTTATCTTTCAAGTTTTAATTATCTATCTAGACAGAAGCAACTGTGTAAGTTTTGATGAAAATAGCATATGTATTACTGGGATTTGGAAACCCTGAAAATAAACTATTTTTGGCAATTTTTAACAGATTAAGCACAATTACAGACTATTCTGAGCACCAGTGAGATTTGAAACTAGATCAATTACTAATTGTCATTTAGCAATGAGTCTGTCACTGCCTCTGCTGTATGAAAATTAACATTGTGTTACTAAGAACAACATTTTAATGAACAGACTTCCACTTGAAATTTGCAATCTGATGAGACTGAAACGTATTTTTTACAGTATGACTTATATATTCAAAGTTTCTGCCTAGCTTGTTTTCCAAGTCCAAGCTTTAGCTTGTTGTAAATGGTCAAAATCAAAAGAGCTACTAAAATAATATAAAATTTAATATACGTGGCAAAACAAATACGGATCTTCGTCTTAAACTGCTCTGATAATTCTCGGAGCCTAAGGCCATTTGAGTACTTGTGGTTTAGAGTAAGTGTCCTTGTCTTGAGTTAAATGTTTCCTTTCTGTGTCTTCTAGTCTGACTTCACTGTCATAGGGAGAATTCGAGATAGATGTTTGCTTGAAAAATTCCCAGCAACTCCAGTGGGCTTAAGGAGATTGTCCAATAATGCATTTGCTCAGCAGGGCCCCAGCTCAGAGACAGAGTCAGACCCAGAATTGCACTACCTGCTCTCGCTCCCCTGTGTCCTCATCTCCCAGGGGATGAAGGAGTGGGTGGAGGACCAGCATCACATCTGTGGTCAGTGTGTGAGGACTGGGACTCCAGGCATGCAAGGATGCTCATCGGCTCTGCTGCTCAGACATAGCCCAGGTGCACTTCCTACAGGACTCTGACAGCACTACTGCAGAGACATTTTTCTTTCTTTAAAAAATAGAGCCAGTAAAATCTTGTAAATGCAACATCCATTTTATGAGGCTAAACCAAAGGCAGTAAAAGAAACAAAGGGTTGGGTTCATCTCTTTTTCTCTCAGTGTAACTTCAGGATAATTCAGACATCATCTAATAGATCTTCCATCTTCTAAGGGAATATTTTTTTCAAGATCCAAAAAGATTTTATACATAATAATATGTAATGTATACATGTTAATATGCAATTAATAGAATTTTTTTGGCATCTATGAGCATGAAAATTTTATATAAACCTGCACTCATGTATGTCTGTGTGGCTTGGCTGGCTGGCTTTTACAATGATAGACATCAATATTACTCATTAGAAAAGAATGTGTTCTGATAGCACACATATTGCTTAAAGCTGTAGGCAAAATGCATATTCAAAAAAAGAACATTTTTCTCCTGGTGATATTATTTATGTATTTTTCCTGTTGCATCTTCTACAGATAGTGAGATTTTGAATAATTTGTTTAATTATCTCTATATACTTTCCAAAACCCAAAATCCTTATCTAGAGAGACTTAAATCGTATTCAAATTCTTTCTCAAAAGACTGGAACATTTTGGTTTTTCTCTCATTTGTTGGGCAACAGATATCACTGCTGGCATCTGAATTAAAATTACTCTTTTAGGCAAAACAGCAGGACAACTTTAATTTTGTTAATATTTTGCAGAAAGGAGATAAAAAGGCCAGATCATTTGTAGCATATTAAACAGAACATTAAAATGTGATTGTAGAGTATTTTGCACATACAGTTCCTTTATCTAAGGGATGAACATTGACACTATCACTGTCTTACACATTTTGAAATGGACTAACAAAGCAGTTGTGACTGTTACTATTAAATGCTAGTAGCCATTTTTCAATTTCCTGCTATAGCTGCTTGCATTAATTTCTCTGCGTGTCAAATATCAAATTAATAAATGCACAGTGATCATCACTAATAAGAAACTGGTACTTACTATAATTTCCAGTACTCATGAAGTAGCATCTCATCTTCTAGGCATAAGGAACAGCTGCAGATATTGCACTGTGTGCCAAAAACTAACAGGCAATCTAGCAGTTGGATTGACCATCGCAAGGGACTCAGTTTAGGTATGCATGTATAGCCAAGACATAAACATGTCTTTCAGAATCTGAAGAATAAAAAGTATTACAAATTGCTAGACATCTGTCTCTAAGCCCTCCCCCCCAGAGATACTTATCCGTTTTCCCCACATAGAAGTCAGTAAACTCGGCCTTTAAATTGCAGAAATGATTATAGCGCTGGCCAGCCTGGCTGAAGGATAACTAATGTTGTCCCCTTCTGAAAGAAGAAGGTTACTCATGCCTTTCAGAAGCCATTCCAAGGCAGAACTGGCTAATATTTTGGTTTGCTTGACAGTGCTTTAGGTATATTTTTAGGAAATATTATTGGGAACTAGGAGGTAGCAGTGGTGCTTCTAGCTTTTCATGGTTTTCCACCAAATAGAGATAAAAACTCATATACAGATTAAGTAGATTTTTCTATAAAAAAATATTTACTCCCCGCCACACTTGGATCTTTCTTTTGGATTATCTTTTGCTGTTATCACAGCACTTGTTGGCAGAAGAACTTGGACAATGATATTTTACTGTTCTAGCTACGAACTCAGTAGTCTGATCTAGGTCACTGATGCACAGAGCTTTCCGTTTTCATTTTTGTCCTCTACTCAGGGGAAACACATAAAGAGATTAAAGGGATAATGGGTCTGATTCAAAGCCCTTTGTGGGTAATAGCAGAGCTGACAACAGTTCTCTTTCACAGCAACTTCTGAGGTTTGGGGATTTGTTTTCAACTACTCCATAACAAGTTGATATTTCTGCTAATTAAAATTCTTTTGAAATGTTCATTTTGACTACAAAATGGCACCTTCTTGAGACAGGAAGCCTGTTGCTTCATAGTCAGAGAAATGGTGAGGGTTTTATGTTAAGCCCCTCTTCCTGATAATGTGGAATCAAGTCTTTCATCCTCAAACTAAATAGATCAGAAAACCAATACTTCCTTCATCCAGACCATCAAGCAATAATGTATAAGTGGGGAGTAATTTCCATTGATTCAATTAGTCTTTGAATCAAAATAATAAAAACAAATATGGGTTTCCCCCTTAATTTTTAGCATGTGAAAAAATATTAATGCAGCAATTTCTCAATATTCATGGAACAAAGCTTCTTTTCTTTACTCAGTCTAAAATGCTGTAGCACTAAAACCACATTGCATATTGTTTGTTACAGTACAGTTTTTACTATAGGGAAGTCTCTAATTGACTTTTTTTTACTAAAATCTCTAATTGATAAAAGTATTTCATAGAACCAGCTTAGAGAAAATGTAGCAATTTTAATTTTTCAGAGTTTTTTCTTTGATGAATTTAGTGGGATTAATTTACAAACTCACAACTGTTGAGTTGTAATCCCAAATGAATATCCGGTTTGTAATCACAAAGAATTAATGATCATCTAAGACATATCTATATGGAATCACATCAGTGTCACACATGATGAACAGATACTGCTTTTAAAAGCCATTTTCTAAATACAAACCCATTGTTAGAAATACTTAAAAAACTTATAATTGGAAGTCTTGAAAGAATAAGTCATTTTGTGTCCTTTTTTTTAGATTCTGCTAACACTGAGAAGTCTCAGTCCTGAGAATTGCTGGGAGCCTGTAAGCACAACTGTCATTGTTGGTAAAGAGTGTGCCCATAAGAGTCATCTGTCTAATATATTTTCTTTTCACTTTTTTTAGACAACTTTTTAAGTCCCCATATTCTCATCATTTCCAACCTGATTTCCAACTTGCCACTATGTGGCATTTTCATATTTTGAAAGATATTTGTCCATAGATGTAAAATATATAGATTACATAATTGATGTTTGTGCTGTCAGCATTGAAGCACTTAAGAAATGCTTTATTCAGGTATCATTGGATATTCATGTTTCATGTTGTGTAAATTCTTTTAAGAAGTAATGGTTTTATTTATTATTTACACATGAATTAAACACAATTAGTGAGAACAACACTAACACTTTAGCAATTGGTACTTGAGAGTTCTTTTGCAACTACAGCATTTTGCTGCATTCAGAATAGTAGAACCATAATTGCTGATTTTCAGAGACCATATATTGCATGCATGCTCACAGCTCCCCATGACCCTCTCCATCCATCATTGAAAAGTGACCATGATTATTCCCAATTCTGAGAAGGGCTCTGTATTGTAGTACTGCTCTTCCCTTCTTGGAGCCTTAAACACAGCTGGATAGACTATGTAAATAAGCATTCATGTTTTCACACTCTGAATGAGCAACAGTGGACAGGAGAGTTTCACTGGCTGCTGTATCAAAAGAAAACAGCCTAAAGACAGCATCTGGGCTGTTACTATTTGAGCAGCATGCAGCTTAGTGAAACCTGCAAAATAGCTCAGGGTTACAAGATCTCGGAGTGTCTTAAGACTTTAAGCCCCATTATCTAGGAGCTAGCAATATTAAGGAGGCTTGGGGGAACGCAGTTTCTGGAAAGATCTTGGATTATGGCTCAGGCTAGAATATCAGGTTAAGGAGGGTCGTGAATGTGAATAAATCTAAGTTTGCCAGACAGATGTAAGAGGTTTTCTCAGATCCTTTTAAACTGCAAATGTCAGCCTTCAGAGTCTCTCTACAGGATCTTCATGTCTGGGTTGTAGTTTTAATAGGGTACTTAATCACAAGAGACTGAGGAGTATCTCCTAAGTGATTCTCCTCTGTGATCCAGGAGTATTAAACCATTTCATGACCAGAGGAAGCCACAAGCAAAACCCATAATTTAAACAAGAGAACCATAAAGACCAGACAGAGCTTTTTCCCTGATGCATCAGAAAAAACATGAAGAATAGGTTATGTATGTGCACCCCTCTCTTTTTATCAGAAATAATCTTTAGAACAACAATTGCCATATTTCAACTTTGACTCCTTTTTTCCCCTCAGTATTCCAGTCTGTCAAAAGGTGTCTCTTTCTGCATGAAATGGCTTCAGGTGAACAATCTTTTCTCACAGCAGAGAGGGAGTCAGCATGCTAATGTAAAGCCTCTAAAACTAATCAGCACAGGTGCTGAAAGCAAATTATTTGGCTATTGGCAACTGTACATCAACTCCTGTATGGGAGCTGCTGCACGAGATTATTCCAGCCTTCAGTTTGATACAACAGCACAGAGAAGCTTTGACAAAGATCAACACCCATCAATACTATCTTGGTTTCAGATGTCAATCAGTCATAACACCTTGCATGAGCAGTACATAAACTGGTACATGGATTTTTTTTTCTATAAACAGAATTAGTCCCTTTTATTTTGGGGGGGTGTTGGTGTAGATTGTTTCTTAGTTTGTTTGTTTTGATAAAATGCTTCTGTTGAGAAAAGCCAATTTATAAAAAAATAGCTTTTATCAAATTTATAAATTTATCGTTTATCATTTTGGAGGAGAGACACAGTGGTACCAACTCAGATTTACAGAATTGTGTTTTGAAGTAAGCATCAAAACAAAGGCATATTATCAGAACGGAGAATACTTTAATTTTTTTCATGTTAGAAAAAATTCACTATACTGAATTAAAGAAGAAAACATTATAAACTTTTCCACTGATGTTAAGGGAGATGTTAAGGCAGCTTTTCTGAACTTTTTATTTCTCTGGAAAATTTTAAGCTATTTTATCAACACCACAGCACTTCCTACCAAATAAAAACATACTTTCTGCCCATTTCTTGTCCTATATTACTTAAAAATTACCAACAGATTTAATTTCTAAAATGAATGCACTGTATATATTTAAAACTCTGCCAACTTTTTATCAAACTTCATGCAAATTCTGTGGTTTTGTTTTTGTTTCTTTTACAAGCTATTAATCAAAAGTGGGAAAAAATGTAGATCCCGAATGTTAAGCCAATCTTTCTCTTCAAAATTAAGTAGAAGACAGAGTTAGCATTTATTTAAAGCATGCACAATAGTGTTGGCATAAAAATCTAGCTCACTAATGCCACTTTGAGAAAAAAGACAGGAATTCATATTAATTTTATAGCCATGCAAACCTACGCATGATGGTTTTTCCTAAGGATTTAATAACTTTGTGATAAATCTGTGACCCATTTATACTTAGTCTCCAAGCAAAATGTGCAATGAAAAACAAGATGCTTTGAGATGCATGCCTACTCCTTTTTTTTTAATCTGAGACCCATGTTGAAGGCTAATTAACCTATAAAAACTACAGTGTTCAGCTATTATGTACTGACAAGTGGTTTGTTTTCATCATGAACAAGCTGCAATTAATATTTGAGTACATATTAAATTATGGCTATTTTCATCACATCTGCAGATAATACTAGATCATTTTTGATAGGTATTACTAAGGGAGAAACAGATTCAGCATATGCTTAAGAGTAAATTTACTCTTTTGAAATAAATTAATAATTTAATTTGGTTTATTTAAATAGAACTTAGCTTTTCTCTCAGTCAATGTTTCAGTATGATAACATAGTCTAATAAAATAATTAAATATGTACAGAAGAGGATAAATTATTCATTTTTTCACACGCATTTGTAGCAAAGAAATAAAAGTGTCTTTATGAGCAAGTGAATAGCTACTGGAAAGTAAACAGAAAAATTTGAAAAAGTCAACAACTGATATTCAGATAGAAGCTGATCATCTAAACAACTTCGATGTCATGAAGGACAGAAAATAGGCTGTATGTTGTTTCAGGCTGTATGTTGTTTCTAGAGAAAATGGATTATTAATTGCAGTATCAAGATTTTAAGGTTATAATTCTGCAATATTTTTTGAAATTTTTTTTTTTTTTTGCAATTCTTCATTTATTTTTCCTCCTTTTATAAGGAATTGCTAAAATGATTGGTTAAACTTACATATACTACATTAATTTTGTTTCCTTCCAGTCTGCAAGTGTGACTAAAGTTTTCCTGCAACTGCCTGGGTCAGGGGAGTTTCCTCCAGGAAAGGGGAGGATAATGTAGAAGTAAGACCAGAGCACTGAAATGGGACTCAGATGTCATTCTTAGTTTTAGCACATCTCATCTATAACTTGAAAAAATCCACCACAGCTATTCCATCCCTTATTTTATTTCTGTGAAAAAAAAAAAAAAATTAATAGTTACAGAGAGGTAACACTTGGAAGACAGATTATTACTGTAAAATACAAGTAGATACGGACAATCCAAATTAATTTCTAGGTTTCATTGCCACTGAATGCCTCTCAGTAGGAACACTTCAAAGGTACCATGAAAAAATGTTCTTCCCTGAATAAAATTAGAAAAATTTAGTGTTTCTTATACTAATTAAAAAAAACCCTGTTCACGACTTCTGAATGAGAGGCTGTGGGTAGCTTTTTTTTTTTTTTTTCTGTGAGCAAAACAGTGCTGGAATTGCATAATGGCTTGCTTTGCCTTGAAATCAACAGCTCTTGGGAAATGCTGTATTAGAGCTGAAGCTTCAGCTTAGTGCCTTCATGTTTTTGTAATGAGAGATAATCTGGCACACACATCTACAGAACAGAAAACCTTCATGATAGGGATGTCTGGGAGTAGATTTACTTCAGAAGTAGCGCTGTGTTTTCTATTTGGATTCTCCACAAGGGCCCTGAGGGCACTAGACCCTGATCTGTGAGTCTTTTTTTCCCAGCCTGACCTTGGAGCTGACTTTGTCACTATTTCAGCCAGGTCCCCAGGGACCATTGAGCCTCACAGCACCCTGACATCCTGCAGGAAGGTGTCCGGCAACGTATGTCCTACAAACCCCTCAGCTGTAATTCTGGAGCAGAACATGGAGGCAGAGGAGTCCCCAAGTGTGCTTCTTCCCAGGAATGGAGATATAAAGGTCTGCTAGTAACATAATTTGTGTCAGGCTGTTGACAGGGAAGTTGACATTAGTTTACTGTGACTAAAAGTAGACTGCTTAGAAAGAAAAACAACAACCAAACCAAAAGTGTGGTTTTAAGTGCATTTCTACTATTGTCCTTTATTTCCATTTTGGTCCCTGGAAACCATGGAAAAACACTCAGGCAGCAGAGAGTATCCTTTCTGATGGATAGCTAACCAAGATGGCCCAAAGGCAGGGACAGCCTGTGCTGAGAAGAAAGGGCTGTGCAGCATGAGATGAGGACTGAGCAAAGACCAGTGTCACAGAGCTCTACAAAACTAGACTGCTGGGAGCTGTGTGAGTAAGACCCATGTCTGTGTTCAGCAGATGGCATCAAGAGGGGTGAGAGAAACACACAGTGATGTTGGGAACTATTTCACAGCTGTTGAGCTGTTAATACGTGGCTGGGAGAGGCAGGAAAACCCCCAAAACTTCAAGACTGGTGGAAAAGCAGTTCCTATTTTATTCGGCAGCAAAGGATCTGGACTATTTGACTCCTTCATGCAGTGAAGACACACAGTTCTGATCTGGAATGAGTTTCTGGAAGAAACAACAGAAAATGGTACAGCTACCAGAGCCCAGATGGTTTCCCTAGGGTTAGGTGCAGGTCATGCATGCAACTCTCATGCATTGTGACAGAAAACCACTGAGCTTTTACAGGACAGTCCAAGTAGGCCAGGCTCTTACTTTTTCACATGCACTGAGTTTCAGTGCACAGCATACATACACTAGCATGTTCCCCACATAAGAGACACCTACCTCCCCTTCTCTGCAGTACAGCTACCATTCCTTGCATTTACAGCAAACACTGAATTCATTCACAGAGCACCACACTGCTGTTGTGGAACTGAGGAGAAAAATCTGAGCTGAAGCAGCTGTCCTTCCTATTGAAGGTTTGGAGGGATGCTGTGGTAGCTCCAGGGGTAAGGCTTTCCTCATTCATCCACAGGCAGAACCAACTCTCCACTTCTTTGGCAGCTGTGGGAGCTGCTTCTTTTTATCCCTTCTCTCAGGGAGCTACAAATGTGAAAAAAACCCGAGCCATCTGAAAGCATTTACTGATTGAATAGTCCTTGCTCTCTTCATCCTCCCACAGGCACACTCCTGGGCCAGGCTGGAGATGCTGGGCAGACCATGTCCTGACACCCATCTGCAGGGGATTATCTCTAAAGGGAGAAGTTGTGTACCTAAGCCACACTTCACAAAGTGGCTTCAACTCTGGAGCTGAGACTTCCATGCACAAACATTGCCTCAAGTATATGCAACTGATCTTTAATGCCAGGAACATACTCATCATTTTTATAAACTATAGCTGCACCCACATATATTTCGAAATGATTTAAGCAATTAAATTATCTGAAGATCACATCCCAGATTTGAATTACACTGTCTCCTCTTTTAACTATCACTTCAAAAATTGTGAAGAAATAAATTCATTCCCATCCTTAGTAATATTTTATATTTTAGTTTTCTTATGGAGATTCATAAATCCTACAGAATGTAG
This sequence comes from Ammospiza nelsoni, assembly GCF_027579445.1. Taxonomy (NCBI): domain Eukaryota; kingdom Metazoa; phylum Chordata; class Aves; order Passeriformes; family Passerellidae; genus Ammospiza; species Ammospiza nelsoni. The sequence goes on from NC_080633.1 coordinate 112,994,533, forward strand.
GTTAGTTATTTTCAAATTATACTTTCGTGAGTTATTTTTCTTCCAAATGGAAAAAAACAATTCAAACTCTGCAATGTGTACAAGTGATTTTTAAATGCACATAGGGGAATTTTAACTCCTTTTGGTGAAGAAATAGGATAATTATGAGAAAGCAAAGATAGGGGGTTTTTTTGGTTGAGAATGAAATAGAAAAATATAATTGATAATTTTCTTAGGTCCTACTATTTATAGCCTACGATTTGTTACTTGTCTCTTTTGATTTGTAATAGTTGATTTTAATAAATAAATTGCTAAGGCAGATAATTTCCTTGAGAGTAGTTACAATCCTTTGTAAAAATCTTATCCAAATTCTCTTCTAAGTAAAAAACACTCATTAATGACATGCAAGCCATTTATAGACTACCATAAATAATAACAGAACTGAACATGATATACAGGCTGCATGTAAAATTTAGGAATAAGGAATGATTTAAGATTATGAATTTCCCAGTTTTGCTTGAGATTCTCTGCTGTTAAGTTTCAAGGTATATGGCTTTAAATTCTCCAAGCCTCGAGATGATTCTAAAAGCCCAGAATTTCAAAGTAAAAATTGTTTAGAATTTATGGAATTGCTAATACCCTGTTTACATGTGAAAAGAGGGGTTATAACTATATTTGGTTACAATTTGAACAAACCCCCCTGTTTCTCCTTGGGCCCATGTGAGTGAGAGTTTTAAGTGGCTTGACAAGAGCTCTTGAGAAACAAATCACAGCAGCAAGGAATTTTACGGAATATAGCTGCAGAATTTTTTTGGCCACCTACAGACTGTAAAAGGCTATTTTGGTCTCCATCAGTTCTCCAGTCATATTTTCAGTTTACAAGCCATGGTGACAAATGACACATTATTTTACATAAGGGTGCCAGATACCGGTAAATGGAGTATTTTGGTGAAGCTTAGTTTAGACTAATTGTTGGGAAAAAAAGAGGGAATATGTTCACAGGCTTTTTTGACATAGTTTTGTGGATTATTATCAGTCTGTGAATGGAAATTAAAATCAAAATTATATAATCAGAAGTTGGGAATGTGCATCTTGATATAGGAAGTACCAAGGAGTTTATAAATGATCTTGTGGTCGACTTCCTATAAAGTGTGACACCTGTGCTTGATGGTGTTACATTTGCTATCTTTTCCAAAAGTGAATATTGAAAATAGATTAATTATATTCTCACAGAATCAATTGATAACTTATCAGCTATGATGTGTTTCCAGAGGTGGTAGGACGTGCTACAGGAATGAAAATCTAATGTTGCAGTGATGTTGGACAAAAAACTCTCTATTTCCCAACGCATCCTAAGATCTTTCTTATATATTCAGATTGCTTGTCCACTACAACTGGTAGTTTCTTTTCCAGTGCACTTTTTCAAAGCCTGAGTTCTCTGCCCTTCATTTCCCAGCACTTTCAGAGTGAGGTTTATGTGTGACAGACATATGCACAAGGGTTTGGCTGCCAAGTGTCAGAATCCTTGCCCACAATCAAAGTGAGCTATACATTCAGAAGAAAAAAAAAAAAAAAGGATGCTGTAGTAATTTTACAAAGAGAAAAGAAGACAAATGATCTCTTGCAGATAGGTAGTCAATACAGTTTTACCAAGGGTGTCACTCACTTGTTTTGTGGGTAAAATTCTTCCTTTCATTCTCTTATTTTTTAAACAATGACAATTTATCTTCATGCTTAGCCTCTATTTCTTCCATTTTTAATGCCGTCCCTCTTTGTCACTCCATCCTTGTTGGTGACTTGAGTGGTGCCAGGCTGCTGAAGCTGAAGAATCTAAAACAGATGCCAATCTAACATCAGCTTATTATGTGAAATTTCTTAGTTAACATACTCCATACTACACAAAACCAATTCTGACTCACCCGGTCTGACTATAAATGTTGCTTCACGTTGTTGACTACATCTTAAGTTTACCTGACATCTGATTTCTGTATATGTAAAAATCTTGTGTTTGTGCTACCTGAAGCAAAAATACAACACAAATGTAACCTTCTACAGTTTTACACATCCACTTTGTGTGTAAAACTGGAACGCACACTTGTTTCATACAACGTGGTTGATAATTATAAAAAACACTGTAACTTTTTTCACCTGGCTCGCTAGACTTCATCTTCAGCATATTCTTAGTGGTAATGAAACTTGCAACACATGTGTGTTTTAATAAATGTAGGAATGGTTTGAAAGATACTGCACTAAAATAGAACAGTTTCCTCTTGTGAAATGAAACTTCCTTTCTTGCTTGAGCTATCCACTCTTCATCATCACACAAAGAATGAAGTGGGAGGTCTCCATGAAAGATGACAGATCTTCCTACAGATGGGGGAACAGGATATGTACTGATTAATCTATAGGTGACTTTGATAGTGAAAACTAAGGAGGTTGCCCCTGTTGGAATTTTAATGTGGGACTGACTCTAGACAAAGTAACTAAAAGATCATAAAATATTATTTGTTTCCACTTTGTTTAAAAATGTCTCTCTTGGGTGTAGACTTTGATAGCAGGGCATGAGAAAAGAGGGTTACAGTTCCATTTCACTTCTTTGATTAGTTTTTCGTTTATTACACTTCACCTATTTCAATTCTCAGACATGTATTTCAATCATCCCAGCCCTCATATATGTATCATTTTAATAATTTATTGTTTCAGTCTTGTCAGGAGAACTATCAGTTGAAACGATTCAATCTTTCAATAGAACCACAACAGGACAAATAGCTTGGTTAGTTTCTAGCTATCAAGAACTGTTGACAGCAATTCAATAATAAGAAACAAGGAAAGATAAAGATCTGTACCTCAAGATGAGAACTGAAGTACAGATCTGTTCAATTAGGAATGAAACTTATCACTGCATTTTCTAATGCATTTATCAATCCAACAGTTAGCTTCATTCTTCAGAGCAACTCTCTTAGCTTTGCATTTAACTTGCATGAAGCTGTTTGTTTAAATCCTTTCCTCCCTCAATAGCTCACTGTACATTACTGAAGGTAATATTTTTGTAAAAAGAGTGCATAAGGAACAGAAACATTTTTGTTTGTGCCAGCTTGGTTGAAGAAAAGCCCTTAACTGTAAGATGCCCGTGAAAACCATTTTTCATTACAAGAAGCCTAAAGAAGTTAAAGGGAAAAGGGCTGTCGGAGGAGCTACGGAAAAGCGAAGCTCAATCTCCTTTTTAGCGAACTTTTAATAGTGACCACCCTCCCTGACATCCTCAGCCTAAGTGCATAGCAACATTCCCAAGAGCAGGAGGGGGTCCCAGAGCATGCAGATGAGACCGCAGCTGCTGCACACTCTCAGTTCAGCAGAAGCCCCGGCACGGCCGGGCTCTCCCCGCACCGAGGAGGCGCATTGGGACTCCCTGCCCGCAGCTCCGCAGCGCCGGCGGGCGGCGAGCCCGGTGCTGAGAGGCGGCTCCGGTGGCGGCTCCCCTCGGGTCTCTCTCCTGCTGCTTTTTCCTGCTGCGTTAATTCTCCTCCTGCCTTCTGGCGAACCCGTCGGCAGAGAGATGCGGCTTCCCCGCGGCGGCCGCCTGTGCGTACGGGGGTGTGTTCATACGAGTACATAAATATCTATGCATTATACATCTGGGTGCGCCTGATAGCTGCGATAGAGCGTGTCATTGCAGCGCTGTCCGACGGGGAGGGCCGTGCCTGCGGGGGATCTCCGGCAGGGCGCTGCTGGAAGCACGAACGCGCGGAACAGGAGGGCGAGGAGCACGCAGGGCTTTCGAGAGGCACTGGGCAGCTTGTACCTCACTCCTTGTGCTCCCTTTGCGCCCCTCCTTGTCCGAGGCAGCCCGGCGGAGCGGCGCTGGCTGTGCGCCGGTGGCGGTGGTCGCCGCAGAGCCGTGCTCTGGGTTAGAGGCTGGGAGCCGGGGCGGGGAGAAGGCAGCGCTTCTGCCGCGCCAAGCCAGCCAGGCAAAGTGATAGAACCGGCGCCAAATTTCTTCCCTACATTGGGGGGTCGATGTACGTTCCCTCTGGCGAGCGGCCAGCCGAAACCCAGTCACACAGCTGGCAGAAAGGGCAGCCCGGGCAGCCGAGCAAAAGCGGAGGCAGAGTGAGGCAGGAGGGGGGCGGACAACTTTCCTGCCGGGCACCGGGTGAGCGGGCAGCCACAGCTCCCTAGAACCGGCGAGAGCTCCGCAGGCTCCGGGCGAGCGGGCTTTCCGCTGCGCGGGGAAACACCGCCTCCCCCGGGCTGCTCGGCAGCTCCGGCACCGCGCCCGGGACCGCGCAGTCCCTGCGCGCCGGAGGTCGCGCTCACCCGGTGGTCCCAGCTCACCCTCCCGCTGCCCGTGGGAAGCGGCTCCCGGCTCGCCGCCCGCTCGCCCCTCTCCGGCACGGGGGCCGGCCCGGGGGAGGGCTGCGCGTCACCGGATCTGGTGGCGCCGGCAGCGGGGCGGCGTTACGGAGCGCCCCGGGAGCGGCGGGGGGGCGGGCGGGGGTCCCGGGCGGGGCCGGCATCGCCGCGCCTGGCTGCGGCCGCGGTGGCGGCGCCGCGCCGCCTCGCCTCGCCTCGCCGCGCCTCGCCGCGCCTGGCCGCTCGCCGCCGCGGAGGGGCGGCGCTGCTCCCCGCACGCCCCCGCCCGGCGCCCCCGCTCCGTCTCCGGGAAGGGCGCGGGGAGCCCCACGCTCCCCCTGAGCGCGGCGGCGGAGTTCGAGCCGGCGGCGGCGGCCGGGGTGCGATGCCGTGTTAGCCGGCGGCCCGCCCCGAGGTAGCGCCGGCGGGAAGGAGCGAGAGTTGCCGAGGCTGTGGCTGACACCATGGGCACCGGGCGGGGGGGCGAGGCGGCCGGGCTCCCTGCGCTCCTCGGCTGAGCCCGGGGATGTGCCGGCGCCCGGAGGAATTATTTTGGAACTAGCACGGAGCGGTGGGAGGAGGACGAGCGACACAGCGTTTCGCAGCTGCGAGGAGGTCGTCCGGCGGTGCTGTATAGGCAAGTAAGCTCTTGCTTCCTTTTCGCTGCGTTCCCTTCGTTCTCGAGTGACTTTTTTTTTGCAGCTGCTGGTCGCTTGCTGCCGGTTCGGAGGCAGGATGGTCGGCGGCGCCAGCAGCAGTTCTCGGGGGCTGAGGTGCGGGGGATTGGTGGCCAGGATTGCAGGGGAGCCCCACTCCAACTCTGCCGGAGTCCGCCGCGGGCGCACCGCTGGTGCGGTGCTCCGGTGCATAGCCGGGAAGGCAGCTCCGTGTCCCAATGCTTCCCACTTCTGCAACTGTAAGAGATGATGCCTTTTTTCCAGGCATTTCATAATGTAAAATGCCTTCTCCTCTTTGCTGAGCTGTAACTAAATTGTAGGAGTCACTGAATTGCTTTCCATCAGTGCTTCTTGTGGGAGAGAGGCAAGAAGCATGTTAGCCTTTCATACGCACTTATGGGTTCAGATAGTGAACCCGGAGTTTTGATTTTTATGCCCTTAACTTTCTTAAACCCTGCCTGGTGTTCTTCCTTGAGATGCTCTTGCTATGAGGTTATCGTTCGTCCAGCCTTGTTTGTTTGCTTTTAGCCTGTGGATATTTATTGCTACACTTGACATGGCAATGAAGGGAAAAGTTGACTGTAATTTATTTCAGTGTATGGAGGACAGGTTGCAGGCAGGGGACTAATTCTTCTCTCAGAGGAACTCCACTTCAAAGGAAGAGGCCCATGGGGCTGTAATCTGTAGCTGAAAACTGGGAGAGCTCAGAGCAGACCGGTCACGCTGCAAAGAACGAGTTCTGTTCACCTTTAAGCGGTGATAGCGTTTAAGCTAAGCTGCCTGCCTGCCTTCCCGTACCTGTGAAAAGACCTGACTCTGAAATGCAGGGAATAGAGATGAGAATGCTGGGCAGGTCTGGGAGAAGGCAGAACTTTAGACAATGTGTAATTAAGTTTGCTGTTACTGATTTCCTCAGTATCTTCTCTATGAGCCTGAAAACTGCAATCTGTTACAGTGACCTTGATGCATGTTGTATTCTAACATGAAAGTGGCACAGAATAAAAGTATTTACCCATATTTACAGCTAAGCTCTGATGTTTCACTAGGAGCTCATTCAGTTTCAGGGAATGTGGCAGTTTCAGCAGGGGCACTGGGCATGGTATGTGTGTAGGAAATAACTTGGGAAAATAACTTGCTAATAGTGATGAAAGTAAAAGTTGAGGTGTTGGAAACGTATGTTTCTGCAGAAATGCCACTGTGTGTGAAATGTCTGTTGAGTTTTGGATATTTCGTTCTCTAATCAGTGAGATCTGTACTGAAAGGAGTGTGTGGGTGTGTGTGGAAATCTCAAGGCTTCCCAGGTTAATGCACTTTCAGTTGTCAGCAGCAAGAGATCTTTTTGTGCACCGAAATACACATTTTTACGTAGATGCAAGATTGACACGATAAGATTAAAACGTGTTGGGATGTCAGTACGGTGAACATGCAGCTAACTCAAGTTTAAAGATGAAAGATAAACTAATCCTTTCCCTTAATGGTGGAAGGTGATCTGCCTGGAGGGAGTGTCAATTGTTTCAGTGCAGTTTATGGAGAATGTTCATATTTTTGTCTCTCTGTGAAACACAATTAGAATAACTGTTGCTAGACAGTGGGATGCAAACCTATCCATTACTTAAAACACTCAGCTTATTCTGCCTCATATAAAAAAAAAGTATAGTTTCTGGCAAAGTCTGCCTGTGGTTCTGTTGTAGTAATTCCTTCCTCTGTTGCAGAGTGGCAGGCTTTCACTAGGCATGTGCAAGGGAGAACATGAAACACTGAAACGTGCACTAGTCTGGAATTCATTTGGGCTATGTATTACATTCGAGGTTTCCACAGTTCGCATAAGTAAGTGCTTATGCCTGATTATATGAATAAATGGGGTTTAAAAATTGAATTAGCTTTGTCACTTGTGATGCATGTTGCAGACTTCTTCCTTTTTAGTCTCTCAAACTAATCTAATGCTATACTCACTCTTTGCCTGGAGAAGAAGAAAACATAATTTAATGATTTATCATTTGGCTTTTGCTGTGTCTTGTCCCATAGCTATGAGATAATCTAATGAAGGCCCCCATCACTGAATTAAAGGACATGGTGCTCTAGACTTTCACTTACAGTCAGATTTCCCCTCTTTTACATGGCTAAAGAACAGAGTTTTAACAAGGTCTGAGAAAAAAAGTAAATGTTGCTTTTTCTGTTAGAAACTCGAAAAGAAAGGGGAAGGTAAGACTTGAAGTTTTTAAAGACATGATAAAAAAAATCTACTTTTAAGATATTAATCAACCTCCTGTGCCTTCACACATTTCTTTATCTTTTATTTGTTACTTGTCAGAAAGCCTTCCTGCATAGTAATACTTTATTTTACAATGTGTGTAGTTCTCAATTTTAAAAATTCAGGAGTGGCTATCACACACTTCATTGTAAGGCTGTTCTAGAATCCTGTTTAATGATCTGTATTCCACTTGGCTTGTATCTTTTGAATCAGATGTTTCCAAAGTATGTTATATTCAACTTTATAGTATGCATTTTTGTTTTAATTCTATGTAAATCTCTTTACTAGAGAAGAATGTTGACCTTGATTCAGAAATTTCAGGGCAAGCTCAGAAGTTGCTTTTCTTAATTTTTTCATGTTTTCTCAGTCATGCTTTTTGGGCATAGCTTTTGTGAACTGACAGAAAGACCTGTAAGCAAAATTAAAACCACCACCAATTAAATGTGATTTTTCTAGTGAGCCCAGCCTAGTTGTGTGTGTAATTTCTATTTATTCATCTTAGATTGAATATTAAGACAAACAAACAAGAGCTGTAGTCTGCTCTCAGTTCTTCCCTCAGAAGTGCTCAAGTACCATTTCTTCATTTTTGTAACTTAGCACTGGTCCTTGTGCCTGAGCTGTCATCATTTCTTTCTGATAGTCATCACCAGGTCTGCTTGTATTCACTGTTAAAAAGCTAAAGTGTTGTGAATGATAAGAAACATCCACAGGATTTAATTTGTCATGTTTCTTAGCCCTTCCCATGGGTGTGCTTTCAGTTCAGGTTTCCAGAGAGAGGCCTGAATGTGGTTGGGTTGAATCCCAACATGAGTCTGCTACATCACCGTGTTCCTCTGGCAGCATGCTGTGACACTGGCTCAGCACTGTTACACTGACAAACTTCTGCATTTGCTCAGTTTTGTCTGCCATAACTGGAAGCCTCAGAAAGCCTTTCTGTTGTTGTGGCCAACCTAGATTTTCTGCATTCCTGTTGCATATCAGAGGAAAGAGAGAAAGCATACATTAAAAAACCAAAAATGCAGAACTCAAAACAGGTCATGTCTCAAAGATATAGCTGTAATCAATACCAGGGAATGCAGTGGAGACACATCCAGGGAAATTCACTCATGTATTTAATTATCCAAGGAGGAAATTATTATTCATCTTGAGAGATTGATTTAGTAGGTGATGTGCCTACCCCTTATGAAGAAGGGGAGCTATGTGATAGACAAACAAAGCTTTTTTTCAGTTGGGGCTGTCACTGTTGTTTGGGACTCTGAGCTTCTCTTCAGTAATTAGCTTGGATTGGCCAAAAGAGGTGGAACACTCTGTTGTGTGATGGAGCTGATGCTGCAGCAGCCAAGAGCTGGGTTGTTTCCTGGGGATTTGCTCTCTTCAATTTATTAAAGTAATGAGTATAGGAAAACTAATCAAGAAGAGTGTTCGGGATGAGATTAATTTTATGGTTCATTCTCTGGTTTATTTTGGGTAGTACTGGGCAAAACCATGAAAGTTCTTCACTGTGATACTTATGTGAGAGTAGCAATAGTTTTGACTGACATATATAAATATATGTAATATATATATAGCCACTGAAATTCCTGTGTAAGATGTGATTCAGTGAAGGCACTGGTGCTTTACTACTGGCATGGATACTGAGTCTGTGAAAGAACTCATGGCTTCAAAGGATGCTGTGGCTGCAATTGATTGATTGCTCAATTCCGCAGGTGTTTATCATCTGGAACAGGGATGAATTTTTAATTTTTTTCTATGAAGTTTGTTGCTTGCTCTTAGATTTGGGTGTTCGTTCCTTGGTTGATTGAGATTTTCATTCAAAGGTGTGCTTTTAAAGTGACAAACATCAAGCACTTCTGAAGGGTTCATTGCTTGGAGCTTTTGAGATAACACCAGAGGAGGAACAATTTATTCACCAGCTTATTCTGAAGTTTGGCTTTATTTTATTTTTTGTTCCTTTTCAATGTGTTTTTTCAAATAGTGAACAGTGTACTTGGTTTCATGTTGAAGATGTTAGAAATGGCATTTAAAGTAAATTTTATATTGCTTTTTGGTCAAATTATTCAAGATTTAAGTGTGAATTATAGCTATTTGAGAAAAAAAAAAACCTACATGCATTTTCCCCTCCTCTTTTTGTATTAAATTTATTTTAAAAACAGCTAACCATAAAGAAGTGAGAATGGGAATGCTGTTTATGACATTCATATTTCTTCTGCTTTCTGTCAAAAACTAAAGGAAATTTCATCATCTTGTACAAATGACAGACTATCATGAGTGATACTAATCATGTCCTCTGATTCTTTCTTGGTGTAAAGACTATTTTGCTGTTTTTTTGAATTTAGTGTAAAAATGCCATTGATTTCAACAGGTATAATACTAAGAACTTGGGAATATTTAAAACTACTTAAAAATTTTGATAGTCATACTTAATGTAGCTGTTAATATTTGTCTTAATATAAAGCACTGATTCTTAATTACAGAATTGTTTCTAAAATAATTTGCTGGTTTGCATTTTCTAAATATATATTCATTCATAATTATGTGAGATAGCTTTTTCTAGTTTCTCTGTATGCCAAAATCTTTTGATTGACTCTTTTAACAGTTCTGAATAATGAACTGTATGCTTCAGCTTCAACGACACAAATGGGCATTGATTTTCTTTGACTTGCTTTTGACCCCTAAAGAAGTAAAGTCATTAGAATTATGCTTGAAAGAGCTTTGCTCTATCTCCTATAATTTTATAGATATTTTAAACAGGCCTTGGGAACTAATCTATGCTAATCAGATTTTTTTCAAGTGAAAAAGGAGGGGAAAATCATCAGCTCTACAGTTGTCTTGCAGCTCTAGGTTTCTTCACTCACAGCTGTCTGCCTGCATCCATTAGCAGTTGGTATCGCAGCTGTACATCCCTGAATGCAGCAGAATTCACAAACAGTTCTTCTCACAACTGTCTAATTGGTTATCAGATGGCAAACATTTATGTGAAGAGTTTGGTCAGTGCAATGCAGTTTTTATTCAAGTAACAAAACATGCAGTAATGCATGTGTAGAGTTCCTCCCTGAAGATAGGCTTTGAATAAAGGCATCAGATCTGTGCCTCTACAGGTTTTATTGTCTGGAGTGTCTTCGTTCTCATTCTGTGAGTTATGTGGTTTACTTCTTTATGGACACAAAATGAAAAGGTAAAATGTAAAAAATAAAAAGGTCAAACATAGTAGTAGTTTTCAAAGTCAGCTGGAGAAATGGATGCAAGAGCAAATTGAGTTTACAATGGTGAGGAGCTGGCGTGGTTGACACATTATGAATCGGGCAAGATAGGGCCCTTCCAGGGGTTCAGCTCCTGGCAGGGCTCCCGCTCCCTAAACTAAGCAACTCCATTAACCTAAATGCAAAATTAGTCACTCTGATGCTTTTTCAGCTGGAGCAACTTCTCTATTGAATACAGGGACATTCGTGAAGGAGTTTCATGGGAGGAAGCGCACTGCAACTGTGCTAGAGGCGTTTCCAAGCAAAGTGCATCAAAATCATGACAGCATCTGATGATGATCACCTCTCATTTTATTTAAGCTCCCTGAGATAAGAAAGGACCTTCCTGGATAATTTAATGCACAAGGAGACAATTTCTTTCTACACTGTGTCGTTAGTCTACCAGCTATTTAATTCTTAAGCATTATTAGTTCATCATATGCTTCTTTTCACAACTTACTGTCTTATGCAGTAGTGATGTTGTCTGGGCTGGTTCTTTGAGGTGTCTTAATTAAAACTACTTAGATTTCAGGTTATTAGTCTGTTTCATTCATCAGGTTTCCTTTTCACTACATTAAATAACTTACCTAACCTCCAAAGGGAGAGCTGACCTTAATGATCAGTGATTATATATTGTATTGTTCTTCATGTTTTTAATGCTATTTATGTTTGCAAAGTTTTCTTAATTTAGAAAAACCCTAAACCTTCTGATTTTTGGTAGGTGGCTCAGAGTACTCATTGCATGCTTTGATTAATGGAGAAATCCAGTTGCTAACAGTGATTTGATATTGCTATTTGTCACTATGCTCCTGCACAACGTGCCCTTTCATGCACATCTTACTGCCTTTTTTTAACCTCTTCATGATGTATCTTCAATACTTCTTTCTGAAATGAAAATCCTAAGGTTAATCTCAAGCATTATTCCCTCAAATGATACATCTTGTATCCAGTTGATTGTTTTCTCAGGTCTAAGATTCTGTAGTTTTTGCGCTGTGCTTCTGTGGTTCTATGTACAGCTCTTTATTGAGTTTAATACATAATTCTTTTTAAACCCTGTGTCATGTTTAAACCCATGACTTTTTCTTTTTGAAATGAGACTTTATTTTTTGTTTTACTGTTAACTCTTTACTATTACGTATTAGCTGTACTTGTCTAACTGCAGCAAAGGCATTTTTTGGGAAAAAAACTCCCCAGCATTTTGGGAAATGAAAACTAAAATATTTGGGCATCATTTCCCTTTTGGAAAATTACAAGAACATTATCCATCATCTTCCTTTTAGTCTAAAGAGTATGAAAAGACATAACATTTCCCCTGCTAGGTACTGCATGATAGTACTGACCACTATGTGTATACACCTGTATGCCTTCTCTACAGGTTTTTGATGGCTGCAGAACTGTGAGCCTGAGATCACAAGTAGCTGGGGTCATAAAGGTCTAGCCAGACTGCATGAAAGAAGGCAGTAAAATATTGTGGGTTTGCTTTTTCATTCTTTATGCTGTGATAGAAAGAGGGTCTGTATGACCCTTGAAAAGAGGAAAAGGTGAATAGTTGCATTTCTAGACAAAGCACAGAGAGAACTGCAAGAAGGACAGAAGCAAGATATTTGATGAAAGAGCTTCTGTCTGTGTTTTTGTGGGGAAAGAGGTGCTTTCCAAGACAGCAATTGTTCAGTAATCTTCAGAATTGCATCCTTGAAATAAGAGACCTGCTGCTTGTGAAGAGTTCTGCGAGAAAGTATTCCCTTTCCATGAGAGAAATGTTCGGGTAAGGCTGTATTTGTGTCATTTTTCTCCAGAAGTTCCATGAATTCCCCATATTTAAAGCAGAACTTATGTACAAGAACTCAGTTGCATCCTTAGATGGACTACTTCCTTCTTCAGGTACATCTGTGGATCTAGTTGAGAAGCTCTGGTTTTTTGGGCTGTCTGAGGTTGGCCTCAAAGTGCACAAAAATCAACAAAGAAATCATTGAGGTTCTTGTGTTGCCGCATGTTAGGAGAGACACAAAAGTGGTGTCATCAGAATTTCTCATTCTTTTTGCCCTGCAACACATAAACATATAGGTACCTCTGTCTTAAGATGAATTCTGTCACAAATTTGGCTTCCTACACCCACCTGTTTTAAAAATAGAATCTACAGTATTCAGAAGTTTATGGAGACTACGTGGAATTACGAACCTCATTGCACAATTCTAATTTATTTTCTAGGAAAGTTGTCTGGGCACCTTACTTTCCAGCAAGTGGATTTGGAAAAAACATCTGGAAGCACTTCTAGGTGCAATTCTAAAAATATAAAAATAAGATTCTGTGCCTTTTAAATACTAATTCTGCTTCAGAGAAAGTAGATGAGAAGGAGGCTGCTTTCATGGATCAAGTGTCAATATTACTTGAGTTACAAAGCAATACACCAGCTTAACTTACATTCTTTCTTTTATGTCAGCAGAATTGTCTTTTCTGGATGGCAAGAAGTATCTTAGATCTTCCTACGTATAATGTCTCTCTCTGGAGGCATTTAAAGTGCTGAAAAAACCTCTGCACAAAAGCTTGCAAAAAACATGAAGTACTTTGAAGTTCTGCAATTATGGCTAAATGTCACTTTCTGCAGGTTTATGGCATGTAAGTAGCTGGAGATGCTACTGTGGGGAAAAACTAGTCCTTCATCTTTAAAAAATACACCTCATAGGAGTAACCTGTATTTATGACTGTACAAACTGTCCCACTATGTGTTTGAAACCTGTGGTCAAAACTCATCTGTTTTTCAAACCTTTTTCTTAGCTTCAAAAGAGCGTTGAATTACATAAATACCATCTTTTATTTGGAAGATTTTCTTACCACCATACATCTGAAATACTTTTCTTGGATTTAGAAATCATGATAAACAACCTGAAAACATTCCTGTAAGTATTACAGTCTAATGCTAGACATAAAAATTATCTCTAATACAAGGCAGTTGTTTTAACAGTACTGGGGACCATTTGGGGTGAAGATAAGGGACAGTGTTTGACATTTTAGTTTCAGACAATGCAAATTTACTCAGCTTAGTAAGTGCTTTTGATTAGGAATAACTGTATGTACCAATAGCACATATCTAGGCAGCCTTCAGTTTAGGGTGAGGGTTCCTCTAGAGTCTGCAAATCTAATCTTCAGAAGGACGTTTAAAACTTTAAAATAATGGGAAGTAAAAATCCATGAAGCAGTAATTTATGAGAATAACTTGGTGTGTTACATGCAGCAGATGTCTAAAGGGTACTGCTGCTCACAGTCTGAAGGCTTCTGGAGGTACTGCTGCTCAGAATCTGTAGCTGCTGGAAAGCAGACACTGCATGTTGTTCTGTGTTTAGAGAAATTGTTTTGGGGTTATGCTCATGGCAGTTGTATTGCTGATTTCCATAGCAGCCTGCCTGCAGCTGCCTGGAAGAAGAGTGCAGGTGTTTTGCAAGAGCAGGAGAGGCATGATGTGTGACTGAATCAGCTCCTTCCTCAGCCATGGGGAGGATGTTCTTCCACTGGATGCTCAGTTTTCATCAGTCTGGGAAGCCTTTGATTTACTGAAATACTCCTCGCAGCTTTTGAAGTGTGAAATTACTTGTATGATGGTCCCTTTTGTGTAAAGCCTCGCTGAAGTGCTCCTGTTAAAAGCTTGGACACAATATTTCTGCTGCAGGTTGTGGCTGTTGTATTGGGGCTGGGTGAATAAAGCCACATAAACTCCAAAGTCTTGGAGGCAAAAAGCCGAGTTTATTAGAAACCACACATTATTTTTACAGACAGTTTTGATAAAGGTGAAGCTGATTGGTTCTTAATCAACACCCTCACACCATTAGCTAATTAGCAGCAACACCCCTTCTGTAAACGAGAAACATGTTCAAAACACCAGCTGCAGGATTGTTTTAATTCTACCTCTGAGCTTTCTCAAAACTTCCCAGAGGAATGTCTGGGAAAGTTTATCTGACTTTCTTCTCTGCATCCACAGTTCTCAGCATCCACAACAGGTCAGTGAACATGCTGCAGGTAGTTGCTTGTGGCAAACCCTATATTTGGGGTGGGTGTTCTGCCACAAAAACCTTGGGCTCTGATTGCCCTCACAGCCATTACTGATGTCTCTTCCCATCTCCCATGCTGCATATTGTAGCCCATCATGTCAGTTGCTCCTGTGTTTGCAATATGCCAGCACCAGGAAGGCTACGCATTAGGTTTTTCCTGGCCATCTCCTTGGGTGGTATCTTGCAGGAAAACATGAGATTAATCATGGTTATTTATGATATTGATAAGAGAGAGAGACTTACTTTCGGGAAGCCTGTGAGATCTTCAGCATAATAATCCTGTAGTGGTGTGCTACAGTGATATAAAAGTACCTCCTTCAGGGAAGAAGTGGTACATGGGGAATTTTCCGTGTTGTTTGTATGTACAGCAGTGAGCATATATGGTACCTCTTTGAGATAAAGGTGGCATCATGATAGAAGTGACATGATAGAGAAGACTATCAACCCATCTATAAAACTTCAGGAATAACATTTGTTTATTTTTTCCTATTAGTGATACATACATACAGGAAATATATTTCTTTTATATAGCCATAAGGCATGATTTCTGCTTTTCAGCCAGTTTTTCCCTGAAGGAAAGACAAAATTGGCAATTTGAAAACAGCTTATTCTGATACTTCTGAGAATGGTCTGTAGTTAGAGCTTCACACTTATGATTCCCCCCGCAATATTTGTGTTGTATCCTTTACTGGCTTCCATCTTGGACAGTGTATGTTTTACACATATTTGTGTGCATACATGTGTTCAGACTGGATAAATGTCTGTAGCAGATAAATATCATATATGTGTCAAATATGATATACTATATGCTTTTCAGCCTTGGTAGCCCTGGAATTTGGAAATTTGTAATAAAAGCATTTTTGATCATGAAAGCAGCCACATTACATGGCTGGATGTTTTTGTGGTTTCTGTTACACCTATGTAAAGTAGAGAGTGGCCTGTGCTTGTACAGGGATTGACCCTCTTTGAGATAATCTTTCTCAGTCTGCATACCCTTCTCAAATCTATTCAGAAATACAAGTGAGGATCATCTTCCTGGCCTGTTCAATATTCTCTTTACATGCCTCTGCTAGTTCTTCCTCCCTCACATCAAACTGAACCTCTTTTTTGTTTTCAAAGGTTTTGTTTAGTAAAGCCAAGCATTAGATGCTGTATTTAGCAGCTTACTGAGGTTTTTGTTCTTACCACTGGCCCATCACTGTCTGAATTGCCTGAAATTTCCGCAATACATGTTTTTCTGTGCCTTATGAAAGTATAAAAATTCTCTTCTTGAAAATCTGCCTTTATAACATTTGGTTGTCATCTTCTGCTAGGATGCTTGCAGTGGGTTTCCATCTGGAACTGATTTCAAGCCTAAATGAGAAGTTTTTTTCAGTGGATCATTTTCAGTAGTTTTGTAGGAATAGCTTTATACAATTCTGTGAAATCTTAATGCTTATTTCTTTTAATAATAGAAATTCCTTCTTTCACATTTTTGTCCTGTTAATCCAATAATAGTATCTATTGTTTGTATACTGCTGTGTATTAATATATCCTTGCTCAGGGCGTGAAAATAGTGCTTCTTGTTTCAATAACTATGCTTGACAACTGAATTTAAAACTATTTAATACAAATTTCTTTGGTGAAATAGCAGTTACTTCATGTGAATATTTTTATACATCTGCCTTTGTGCCACACATATCAGACAAGGGGAGATTACCTGGAAATTTATTTTCAGTTTGATAAGACAACCCTGTTTTCTTTATGGAGGAATCTTCAGCATTTGGTGGCAGTTGCGGCAGTGTTAGCTTCCTTGGACTTAGATCTGTTTCCATTTCTTCAGCAATAGAAAATTCAAAGTGTCAAGAGTTTAGATTAAAAATAAAGGGAAAGGATTTAATAATGACCTGCTTGATCAGGAAAAATTACACATGTTAGTCTGAATGTACAGTGAATTAAAAAATGCAGTGAATTAGTGAAGAGATGTCTTGCTCTTGAATCCAGACCGTGAAGATGTGAAGTGTGGAGAGACGCAAAAAGAAGATGGATTCTGTTCACTGGCTCCTCTCTGAGTCACCATCATGCCCATGAAATGTTGGATTGAGCAATGAGCATTCCAAGGAGCGAGCAGTGCTGGATGACTGCACAGCTGACCTGCCTCCTCCTTGGAAAACAGAGCTTGGTCTTTTGTTATACTCCATACTCTCTTCCTCAGAGGTTGCAGTCCACAAATAATATAGCAACCAACCGTACTGTTGGAAAACAGGAATGGTGAACCTGTTTTAACTAAAGAGAGGTGAGTTGTTGTGGTTTGTGGGCTTGTCAGAAGCTGTGTGAAAAATTGGTTATTAACTGGTCTGTTAAATTTTTTTTGTCTCATCTATATTGTAGAATTTTACCTCAAGCTTTTTATTTTTATTTATAATATTTTTATTACTGGAGTTTAAGAAAATTCCAAACCAGTAAGTTTTAATTTAAACCTACTTTTTTCAGTTTGGCAATGCCAAGTGTAGGGAATAGAGCACGGTCTCAACAGTGAAGTGGAACTCTGAATTGGATTTACTCTGTGATCATCACATAGACTTGTGCACATTGCATAAATTTCTTTTGGTTCATTTATCTCACTTAGCTTAAATTCACACTTTGTGCACACATGGTTAGTACTTTGAGACTTCATTAATGAATGGTTACATAAAGGTTTATTTTCAGTAGTTAGAGACAGTGGATGCATATAGTGTGTTAAATATTGATTTACATGTGCTTTTGGTTTCTCAGAATGTTTTTCATGATCTCATAGTAAATTACTGTATACTTGGTCACTACTTTCTTTGATGTATTAGTTTTTGGAAGAACATTACACAAACCTGGAAAATAATTTGATTTGTTGTAGGAACCTTTTAAATGGATTTGCCTAAATCTATTCTTGACATCAATTAAATTTATTATGAAGTCATATTTGCTCATTTAGCAGTCTGTCTTACCTAATACATTGTAAGGAAGAACACTTGGAAGTCTTACAATTCAAGCAGTGGAATAAACACTTGAATTGATCTCTCTGTAACCATTCTGTCTGTGAATAGAGCCACAACTGCTAAATAAATGTTTTATTTTTCTACTACAGCACTGTAAAAGGAAATAGTGATTATTATTTAGAGAGTTGTAAATTCCCAAAATAAATTGCATTTTTGTTTGTATTTAAAAAAAACACAGATGAACAGATGGGAAAGTAGCCCATACTGCTTCTCAGATTCTGACTTTAAAAAAATCTTTTCCTACATCAGTATTTAATTTCAAAACTGCTCTGTGGACAAATGCGCAAATCTGTATATGAACTTGTTATGACATTACAATTTTCATGTTATCACAATAGTTAAAATAAAACTGAAGTACAGGAATAATTTGAATGAAAGTGGAAAGATAACCTAGTATGAAGCCAGCTAGAAAATACTATCAAACCAGTTTCTAACATTTTCTTTAGGATGACTTCACTGTCTTACTAAATACTTATGTTCTGGCAAGGCCTCTGCTGTATCAGGCCTGTGTGTGTGGGCTTCATGGTGTAAATAGCATGGTAGTAACAGTCCAGGTTATCCCTTTAAAGCCGAGAGAGGAGAACTGCCCATGCTGATTCTGTCTGTCCCACAGCACCTTGACAGCTACTCATTCTGTAAGATGAATCAGCAAGCAAGTGTATTAATTGCTGATATGAGACATTAACCACTTAGAATTTATGTTTTGGTATCCTAGTATTCAACAGATGCCTGTTAGGAAAGATTTGTCTCTGGTTTACTTTGAGGTGGTAGGCTATCTATCAAGAATAAAAGCTCACATCCCTGGTAGATGTGTTAGTTGGATTAATAATGGAGACTGTGCTATCCGGCTTAGTGTTTGCACAAAGCGTTTAGGAACTTTCATTGTCCGTACATCTCCTTGTATGACACATTTTGCTGCAATTGAGTATGGGGAAAAGACTGCAGGCGTGTAAAAGCTTCAGACAAACAACTGTTGCCCACCCTTCACCCTTGTGTGGGTACATATGTGCGGCATGATAGCAGAAACTTTATTTTCCTGGGCAACCAAATTAAAAACCAATCACATCTATCCCAACATGTCCTTAGGTTTTTTGTTACTCTCTGGACGTTTGGCCTGCTGTGTTGTATTTCAGAATAAAATTGTGTGTTTATAGAAAATGTATTGTGAGTCCTAGTTAAAGCTTATTTTGGCCAAATTGTTATTATGATAGAACTGGGAAAGGCAGTTCATTAACATAGATTGGGATGTGAGACATAGGCTTCCATTAATTTGTCTGAATACTTTTTAAATTATGGCTGGGGGACTGTAAAATTTACTTTAGTGTTCAACAAATGGGCTAAGAGAAAAAGTGATCAGTGGCAGAAGGCATTTTGCAAAGAAACTGGATGGATGAAAGGCTTCTGCTGCATAGTTTCAGGCTCTGCAGTTCATCATTATTCAGTCACAAAGATTAAAGCAAATTAGAGTTTAGAAACTATGAACCAAGAGCTGCCCAACAAAATGTCCAAAGTCACAGGGGAGCACTGCAAACTGATTCAAATGCACAGGGATAATTTCCAGAAACCCTATTTGTGTTTAAATATTTATTACCACTTTAACTTTTTATTTTCCTATGACATATGTCTCTTTCCCATGCCAGATTTCCAGTCTTTGAAAGAACAGTAAACATTTCTCTCTCTTGCAAAAGGAGGAGTCATTTGGTATTCTCTTATTCCTGTGGCAGTAGCAGGGGACTGTACTTTGAAACATTTTACTTAATGATTGGAGTTGAAATTTTTTTTCACTAATGAGTATTTGTTTTTTGGATTTGATTTTCTTTTCTTTTCTTTTCTTTTTTTTTTTTTTTAATGTGATACCTAACCCTCCAAGAAACTTTATAATAAAGTATATTAATTCCCCCTGCATTTTTGGGGAGCAGGAGTACCTAAAGTTACTCAGATCCTCCCATATCCATGCAGTGTTCTTGAAAACTGAATGTAGCATTCAGACCTGCATTTTTAAACCATGTTAAACAAATTGCCCATAGAACTGAGGGAACAACATCTCATTGCTGGCAAAATTGGCACAATTTGTAAACTGGCTTAATGCGTCTGTTGGTTTCTGTTCAAATGAAAGGTGTGAAATGTTTTTGTCTACCTGAGTGTATTTTCTATAATAAGACAAATTTCATCGTGATAGATTCTAGTAAAATTTTGCTCCTGGCAGAATATTGGTGCATGAATGCTATGGATCCCCAGGAAACTGTGAGCTTTAAGCTGAATCAGACTTGAGAGTACTGAAAAACATTTGTTCACAGGCATTTTTGGAAGTACAAAACCATCTATGTCAGTATAGTGTGTGCTTCAGAGGCTTTTCATATCCTAAAAGAAGGGAAATACCTTAATATATCTTAGAGGTTGGGGTAAGGAGCAAAAGAGAAATCTGACAGATATGTAATTCACCTTGCCTGTTTCAGTGCTGTGTAAAAACTGAATGTGAATCTGTAGGAGAATGAGGGGAGGAAAGTGGTCACTTGCACTCTTTTCATACATTCTAAGACTGCTAATCTGAAAGGCTAGTTCTGAACAAACAGCAGGATCAGTATGCAGAAAATCTTGTAAACACATACCTGTAATTTAAAAAATAAATTTCTAGCAAGAAGGCTTTTCTAAAACTCATGTTCAGTACTCAAGTTTGTGTTTCAATACAGTAGTGAATTTACGTCTCATGTCTTCACATGAGTAACCTGGTTTGCTGATAACATTGTTTATCTTTCTCAAATTTTTCATCCCCTTCTAGTGGACGTGTGCTTTTTATTCAATATACTCAGGGTGCCTTACATTCAACTAGACAAAAAAACCAACTTAATCTGGTGGCATCAATCAGGCAGAGAACTGTTACGCTAAAACAACTTTCCTTTAGCAAAGGTTGACAGATCACAACTCTAAAGCTGGGGAACAAGTCAGACAAGTTTATATCACAAATGAAAATAGTGAGGTATGTCTAATAAATTTGGAACTCATTGAAGAAGATAAACTGGGTTCATTGGGTCTAAAGCCAAGAGCATTGCTACAAGGAGTGTGTAATTCGCTCTGATATAATTTCCAGTGGTAGCTTTATGAATAAGAGATAGAACATATGGAACTATTTGCACAGTAAAAAATTATGTGTAGTGGGCACTATGAAATTAGGTAAAAAAAACAAACTGAAGAGAGACAACGAATAGTAGAAGCTCATGTGTGATGGATAGGCTTCCACTCTTGAGAGACTCCCTTGATCAGAGTTCTTGTTTGTTCTCCTTTGTTGTTACTATCTGGTGGACTTCTGGAAGCTGGTGAGAGTTTTTCTGGCAGGCTGAGAGAATGCTGCCATCCAGAAAAGTCTTCTTTTATTTACTGCAGTCTTAATAGGTTCTTTTTATTTTTTATCTTTTTTTTTGATCGCAAGGATGGACTTCATTTGCTAAATGAAAAGTGAAACTTGAAGTGATGGGCCTTAGTACACTTTGGACAGCGCTGTGAGAGAAATTTTCCTTGCCACAGCTAGTGACCAGATGGTCTTTTCCTGCAGATCTTCTGCTTTGATAAACAGTAAATCTCTGCATGTAAGGTGCTTGTGAGCCTTAAAAACTGATTTATTTCTTATTTTACAATAAAATGAAAAAATTCTTGCAATATGTCCCCAAGGAGGGCTTCAACCCTATTCATTCAGTTTCCTTAATTTACTTTACTTTTTTGTTTTACTCTTTAATTTCCTTTACTTTTTTTACTGATTTGATGGTGTTGACTTAGGTAGTCACAAAGGGTCAGAGCAAGTGTTGAATGTGATAAGGGAAGTGGGATGTAGAGCTGATGCTAGAGGGGCAGTATTTTAGGGAGGGGATGGTATGTGGAGGAGGTGGTGGTGGTGGCTGTGTTACTCTGAGTTTGGAGGTGGCAGGAGCAGCTACACCAGGAGAGCCGCGTGTGCTGCCACTGCCCTGCTCCCTCCCTGGCCACACCAGGAATGAGAGGGAAGCCATCAGGTGGGAGCTGTGCTGGGGACACTGCAGGTACCAGGGCTGTTCGTGCCCTCAGTGGCTCTGCTGGCTGCGCCACCCTCTGCATGCAGCCAGCTTGAGCACAGCTGGGAACTGCCAGGGCACATTGCTGGTCCCAGCTTCACTGCTGCCTGCCTGGCTTCCTTCCTCACCACGGTGAGACCTTGATCCTGAATCCATTGGTATGCACCAATATTGCCTTAAGGGACAGTGTTTGGATATAAATCAGTCACAGTCATGTGGTGCCTTTGTACACTAAGCTAATAGTATCCTTAACTCACAATTAACAGTTCCTTTCTTGTGCTCTAATCATATTCTCCATATTTCCTGGTGATACTGTAAGTAGTCCTTTTGAAACTGCTTGTCAACCCAACTAAAGCACAGATGATAAGTTATCTAGTGTCTTTTTGTGTACTGTTTGACATTCTGTTCTTGTAAATAATTTATTAGCAGAGAAATTGCAATGAAAGTTTGACTCTGGCTTCTTTCAGATGTTCATCTTGACAATTTATGATCTTTCACAAAATATTTATCTTACGTTCAGGAAGAAAAATGAACCAAGAGACAGATTTGGTATTGCATCAGTGGGTTCATTCCACTTTTGCATGTTTTTCAGTAAAAGAGATTTGAATCCCATCTAATCAAAGTTGAATCAGCTCAGATGAAATGTTAAGAAGCCTTAAGTTGTGAAGGCAGCATGAAAGAGCAGGAGTGCAGAGTCAGTGAGGGGGGTTACCATTGAAGCTGTCCGGAAACTCAGTTTGTTACAAGGACTATGCAGTGTAACCTGTTTCATGTTTGTCCCTGATACTTCAGTGTCTCAATCAGAACTCCCTGCAGCCCATTTTAAAGGTATTGGAAATCTTTAACAGTTCCTTTGAACATTTTCATAGTTACTTCGGTTTCTATGAAGTAATGTGAAAAGAGTAAGTTGTGATTTATCTGAGAGATATTTTGAGATAATTTATTTCCAGGTTCCTAATAGAAATTCACATTCTGCAGAGTAACAAAGAGGCCAATTTTCCTCCCAGCGTCCACCTTTACATTATTCTGTCTTTACATACAATACACATCAATAACAATTTTTTGTCTTTTTTTTTTTTTAATCTGGCTCTTAAACTGAATTTTCAGTCTTCAGTTTGACTTCATTAAGATCAGGCTTTTGGAATTTCTGCATTCCCTGGTTTTAGAGCTAAAAGGAAAAAGCAGAAGTTGATTCTGCATGTAATTCACACCTGCTGAAAAATGTGGTTTATTGCATTCATTAAGCTGAATCAAACTTGTCTGCTTTGTTACGTAGCAGTGTACTGGTGATGACCATGATAAATGGCTTTTAAGGTGCCTTGTGTCTGCAGAAGGCTGTCTGCAGGAATTAATGTTATTCTTAAGAGATGTTTTAAATTCTAGTGCAGCCTGGGTGTCAGGTTGGCCCTTATTCTCAGATACTTGGCTTTTGAAGTAGTAGTTCATCCCTTCACTGGGAAGAGCATCATTTGCTGGCTCTCAGAGTGCTGTCATGCTGTACTGGTGACATTGACACATCATGTCAGCCTACAGAGGTTAAAATAGATTCTCCTCCCCACATTAGATTGTGAGTGAATGCATGAGTTAAGGTAACACCTCTTAGCTTTGTTCTGGAAAATACTCTGGAATTCTAACACGGTGTGGAATAACATTGCCTGGATGTAGCATAAGATCATAGATGATCTGACTGACATAGATAAGCTCAGCAGTGAGTTGTTGTACAGTAACAACAACAATCAGTACACCAGGTTTTGCTGCCCTTGTAAAACTTGGTGTTTTACTTCCTATACTGGGCATATGCAGAGTGGTAATTTGAGCCAGGCAGCTTTTATTGCTGTGCCTCTCCAGATCTCCTTAGTGTGCTGTCTTTACACTCCCTCTCCAAAGCTCTTGCTCTGCTCACACAGTGCAAAACTGGATTGGATTGGTTGGATTTTTCTCAGCCAGAGAAAATGTGCCCAAGACCTGTTCAAGGAGGTTCCTGCTTGTCCTTTGTGACAGTGTTTTGTGATGTGTCAGTTTCTCTAGCATAGAAGATAAGGTAAAGCACCTTTGAAAAATAGAGACTTTTAAAAAATGTGTTAGCTTTGACAATGACCAAGCAGAATATAAGCAGAATATAATTCAATATAAATGTTTACCACTTCTGGAAACTCAGATAACTTCAGGACATAAATGAAATAATGAAATGATTTTTCCTGCATGTATGTTTTAACATATCAGGAGGTTTCTTTCTCAACATAAAACCTCTACCTGGACACACTCTTATGCCTTTTGTATTTCTGGTTTTCTTTCTTTTAAATTTATACCTATATCTTGGAAACCATACTCCATTTTTAAACCAAATGGGTTTTACTGTAATTTTTGCAAAAGTTTTACCCACCTTAGCCGTCTGTAGTTCTCCTGTGCATGCCTTGTCGCAGGATGCCGTTCCTGTCCCTGCAGAGAAGCCACATTCTGTGTCTTGTATTTCAGATAGACCTCATTCTTCCATGAGCAGTCTCTCCCTGGTTGCTCACTGAAGCTGATCGCCACACCTGTCCACTTCTAAGATTTTTCCTTCAGCATTCAGTGGTGACATTGCAAAGAAGGAAATTCTAGGAGGTAGCATTGAAGGAGGTACAGCAGCTGCCAATGCAGGAAATCCTGCCAATGTTAATAAATCAAGATCTTTTAAAATGTCCACTCTTCTGAGCAATTAAGGCCAGCAGAAGATGTATCTTAAGGCAAAAAAAAACCCCAAATCTCCCAAAAAACAAACAGTACATTCCCCACTTCACCCAAGCCCCTTTGTAGGTCCACAGTTTTCCTCTGTTTCTGCACCAGTGGCTTAATTTGACTATCTTCAGAGCCCAGAATTTTCCTTCTGGGAGAATTAGTTCATTAGTCCAGTTTACAGGTAAGATTGTTGAAGTTCCTCATTCTGTCTGTATTCATAGCCAAGAACAAGTTCCCAGGTCTTGTGTTCAGGTATCCACGTTTGCACAGTGTTGCTCTGCATGGTTTGTGGTGTGGATTGAACTCAGTTCATCTCCAGGCAAGAAACCCATGGAGCAAAGCCCAGTGTCTCTGGCATCTTGTGGGACCACATTCCAGTAATCACAGGAGACAGATTCTCTCTGCATATAAATCATGTGTGTACAAGAAGAAAATTACCATTGCATTTCAGCTACCAAATAAATCTTCCTAATAATATTATAGCATACCTGTATTTTCTACAATATTGTGAGTTTGGGGCTTTTTAAGCTTTGAAACTCATCATCAGGAATAAATTTTGAAATTAAATGTATTCCTATTTGTTTTCAATATTTTTTCCATAGAAAAAGGGCAGAGCATGTTTCATTTAAGCACTTATTGCTTTGATTTTTGATCCTTTGCTTGTAAATAATCAGTATTCATCTGACTACAGCACCAGAAAGGACCCAAATATTAAAAAAAGTCTTTTAACTTTTTTTCACTGTGACACTTTGAAAAGAAGAAAAAAATAACCCTTCATACTAATTTAAAATCATCAAGATTTTTTTTGTATTTGTTGAAAGTTTCTTCAAATATTTTGCATGGTCAAACTTGTGAAGTTGCATTTCTTTAATTTTTGAAAGATTAAAATTTTTAGAAACCTTGTATCTATCTTTTGGGTGAGACTTAGCTCTACTGATGACAGCAGCATTTTTCAGTTCATATATTTTTTCCTGTTTATGTAGGCATTTTTATGTTTTTCCAACCACGAAATGTATATTAGCAGTGCTTCAGACACATGGGAAGTTAGATTATGTTTTTTGACTTGTAGGAAAAAGCAAATAAAAATGATGGTTCTTGTTCACAAATGTCTCTCAGAAATTGCAATGCCCATTCCAATTTCTTTTGTTTATGCACCAGGAGTAAAGTTTGCTGAAGCAAAAGTTTTGGTTAACTCTCTTGTATTACCATTTGCCAGAAAAAGGATATGGTTGATTTTCTTTCCCTTCATGGGTGGTCTTTGACAGTACATCTGAGTTCATGAACCCTGTACTTTAGTTGCCGAAGGAGTTGGGTAGGGCAAGGAGTGGTTTATCAGCTTGATAAATCAGTTTGAATTGATACATGCCAAAACCTTATTTTGATAGTTTCACTGTCTAGCAATTAGAAGTACAGCTTATGATATCTGAAGTGAGCTATGCATTCTGAAGTGCTCTTTTAATCCTTTATTGAACAGGTGGGCAGTTTTGCTGGTCTGTCCTCATTTTTACTAGGTTATGGACAGGTTTTGAGTGTGGAAGCAAAATACCTTTTCTTGCTTTTTCAGGTATTTTTAGAAAATACCTGATATTATCTGGTACTGGAAAGCAGACAATTTAGGATTAAAGAGTCATGAACTCCGTATGTGCACTATTGCCCTATAACCAAATGATAGGACACATGCTGTAGAATTTCTGGTATGTAAAGATGCCTGGTGTTGTAAACAGTCTTTAAAGTGTTGGAGCAAGCTGAAAATGGCTAACCAAAAGAAAAAAAGACATTGGAACACCTAATGGAATCTAAGACAATAAATACTTATCTGGGAAGAAACAAACTTGTGAACTGGAACCTGAAAGCAGGTTATAGCGAGGTGGGTGTCGGTCTATTCTCCCATGTAACGAATGATGGGACAAGGGAAAATGGCCTCAAGATGCACCAGGGGAGGTTTAGATTGGATATTAGGAAACATTTCTTCACTGAAAGGTTTGTCAAGTATTGGAACAGGCTGCCCAGGGAAGCTGGTGAGCCACCATCTCTGGAGGTATTTTGAAGATGTGTAGATGTGGTCCTTAAGGACATGATTTAGTGGTGGACTTGACAGTGTTAGGTTTATGGTGGACTTGATGACCTTTAAGGTCTTTTCCTCCGTAAATGATCCTGAGATTCTGTATTTCTATGGCTTAATATCCTACAGCTCTGAAGCATAACTTGAGTACACTGGGAACTTTCATTGTCTGAACAGAATGAGCTCAGTCTATGTCAGATTGTCTGACTAAGACAAAGAGGAGAGCTGAAACATCTCTGAGTAATCCTTTATTTTACTGCATGAACAGTTTTAGTTTCCCTTTTTAATTACTGCTTTTTGAAGATGAATCAACTTTGTTTGGGAGGCCTTTTCCATCTTTGCTCTTTTCTGCTGAATATTGGAGCTAAACAGTTCTATTTGTCCATGCTAGATTACCTTCAGATATTCTCTTCCCTCAGCTTCCCCATCTTCCATTCACACAGAAAACACTCTGAAAGAGTAATGCCCAGTTTTAGTTTCTGGAACCTAGCACAAATAGTAAGGCAGACTGCAGATAGAGACAAAAATGAAAAATCTGGACAGAACAGGTCAATATCTGGAGAATAAAAGCCTAAGAGACAGAGACAATGAGGAAAGGTCCTGCAGAGGGGCTGAGCTGGGGAGAGGCAGGACAGGTCTGGCAGAGCTCGGCAGGCAGGAGTACTAAACTGGGAGCTAACATCTATGTGTGTGTTCTCAGTAATGAGGGAGGGAAAACAGGTTTTTGCAATTAACTGACTGATTTAATAGCTAATCTGCTAATCTGCCTCAGCTCCCTCTTCTCTTAGATATTGACAGGTACCTTCAATTACCTCACACAAGTAGTAATTAGTCTCTATTTCAGTGTTGGTTCCTGAGGTATTCACTGCATGTAACTATATTGTAGTCAGGTGAATTAAAGATGTGGATGCTCTGTTTTGCTGTGGCATAGATGGGTTTGTATCTATATTTAGTTTAGTGTATGCTTTCTATTTGAAACATATTTTTGTACTTAAATTCTCACAATAGAAGCTCAAAACTAGGGCTTTTTGAGTTAATGGAGCTATACACTTTCAGTAGTTTTTCCCTCTATCCCTCTGAAATCAAAGCATTGCAAAAACTAAAATAATTCCAGAATTGAGCTTTATGGGGAAAAATGGCCTAATGTCCATTTAGAAGAGCTCTGAGTTACAGTAAATGACTAAAGCTGGAGCTTGACTCATTTAAAATCAGTATATGGAGACTAGCAAGCTCACTCAGAGATTCCCTTGAAAGTAATATGCCAATTCAGGAAATAGAAATCAAATACATCTATTCACCAATGGAGTTCTTCATAGTCATGAATTGATTTTAATGTCAGTTCCAATTTGTTGTGAAATTTTTGAGGCATTTCCCAACAGATGGGGCTTTAGTGATTTAGTTTTTGTTATCAGCTGAAGTGCTCAGTTTTTCCTGGGTAGCAGTTATTCGCTGCTCTTGAGATTTGTTTCCTGCTGTTTTGAAGCATGTCCTGTCTTGCTTTGGCTGAAGATGTTGCTCAGTTGAGTGCTGATTTTCTGTGGGAAAAGTGTAAGGAGAGAGTAGTGTAGGATAGACTTTCTGAAGTCTTGCAAACTTCTGGCATAGAGGTCTGATGGGGGCTCATAGTGACCAGAGAAAGCTTTCTCTGCATGAAATATTTTTGTGTACATGTAGGTTTTACAGTTGACTTTACTAATTAGTCTGCAGAAATTTCTTTCCTGTGTCACACATGTTCTTTTTGCTTCCAGTAGGACTTAACTGGCCCAGAAATAACTGTACTTCTTCATGTAATTTGTAATACTTGATTACATAAATGTTCAGAAGCTATAACGAATACTTACATTTCTATGCCTTGATAACTTATTTATTTAATGGATATTTTAAAATACAGCTTAACCTTCTCTGTTGAAAATTGAATATGTAGATTTTTGCTTTGCAATTTAGTATGTAGCCCTTAGGTTTTGCATCACAGTATTATTCTCTTCCATCCCCTTTGTTAAATAATTGCTGGGAACCGTCGGTTTATGGACATTCAATTAAGTAATTTGTTTCTCATTATTAAATAATGAACCACAACAACCAACCAAGTAAACATGCTCAGAAATGATGTCTGAATCATTTTTCCGTAAGCCTGACACCAATTCAATGGCTGTATCTCGGGTAATAAAACTGATTTATTATATTAGATAATTTGATCAGTCCAACCCAGTCAAGGATGGCCCTCATTGCTGCTGAAAGGGCCTAAGTATGATGGCATATTTTGTCATTAAGGCTTTGTTGATGAACCATGGTAATTAAAAATGCTACTTTTTTTTTTTCTTTAAGCTATAGATTTAAGTTATAGAATTATTTTCTGCTTCCATGACATGAAATAGAAACTTTATTTTAGGAAGGAGAGAAGAAATAACAACCTCAGTTCCCATCTGAATGACTTTGTGTTGCTTTCTGCCCACGTTTAGTGAATCCTCAATATGCTTCCAATGGAGTAGCAAACATTTGATTTCAGCACTGTGTGAATGCATAAAGATGCTCGTACCCATCAATAGATGGAATAAATGGAATATTTAAGGTTTCTGTGTGGGAATTATCAGGGGAAAGGCAACTTATTTCTGACTGAAAATTCTTATTCATTATTGTAGTGCTTTGAGCATCCCTGTAATACAAAAGGCTGTTTCTGCCTCTGCTCACAGATCTCAGTTGTTCTGCTCCAGCATAGTGAAGTGGTCATCTTCCCTGTTAAAAGAAGGTGCTCTTTTGGCTTCACCCCTGAATGGCATTTCACTTGCATTTTTTAATTTCATGAAGATGTTGGAAAGAGGAAAGGTGGAGCCATGACCTTCATTCTGCAAAGCTTCTCTGGTTAGGAAAGGAAATAGGACCTGTGATGTGTGAAAATGGATGTTAATTTGCTGCCTTACAGACTGGCCTTGTCCATATTGCTTTGCTTAGTACCTGAAACAAGGACAGGGCCAAGCCAAATCTCACCCTTTTGCTATCTTCATTTTTGCACGTGCTTTGCAATAGTTCTGTACATCACTATATTTACTTGAAGGACTTACACCTTCAAACCATTCCCTTTTCTTCTTGACTTTGCAAATAAGCTTTTAAAGACGTAGAAACTGTCTGCAGCTTGTACACAGAAACTGCTTCCTATCCCATTCTACCCTCCAGAACAGCAGAGTTACTGAAAGATGAGTGTTATGTTCTAGCATAGCTTTGCTGGTTTGGCACACAGCTGTTTCAGAAGTGCATTATACTTCAAAGAAGCATAATATTATTTGAAATGTGTGTTGCCAAATAGAGATGAAACAAAACCTAATGTTTTCTGCATATTTAAGGAACGTGGTGCTTCTAAGTACCAAAAAATGTTAGGGCTGGATTGTAATGCAGAAAGTGTGAGAGTATTTTGGGGAAATGTTTTGACTGTTAGAGAATGTAAGGAGTATCCATCGAGGACAAGTTTACCGAGAAGCATTTACATTAATCAGTGTGTACTTTGCTAGGCAAAACCACAGCGATTCAAGGGTGAGGAAACACCATGAGACCATGGATAAGATTATGCTTTGAAAGGAGATTTTTGCAGTGTTTCAGTTTATAACTGGATTATGTTGCACAATTCAATAGTACATAAATAAAATCTTTTAGGAAAGCTGCAACACATATGCCTTCTCCAAAAGGACAGAGATGATGGTGATAAAATACCATTAGAGTAGGTAAATGTGTTTTTTGTTTTATTTACTGTCATCCATGCAATGATGCAACAGAGAGATAAATAAGATTTACCTGCATTATTTTGTGAGAACACTTGAAGTGTGAACTCTCACAAAGTGAGGACACTTTGCTCTGTGTTTCTGCAGGCAGTACTCTGAATAGTGAATGAATTTAATAAGATTAATATAAATATAGGGTGGAGTTGTATGATTATTGGTTATTGACTCTTATTTATGCTTCAGTAAGGTTTTAAAATTCTCTGTTTCTGCAGATGAAAGATCATTTTGGGCTTTGATCAGATCTGAAAACCTTTTTTGCTGACTCATCCACTCCATGCGAAAATCTGTTGTATGCCTCAAATGTTTAGTGAAATATTTTCTCCTGGAAAGAAAAATATTTTGAAATAAATCATACATTAAAAAATGTCTTACAGACTGTCTTAAAAGACTTAAAGCTTATTTTGAAGTTATCCTGGTGGAATAGTATTTTTCATGTCATGTTTGTTGAGGCTAAGATGATAACTGATACTTATTATTCAATAAGACTGACAAATAACAATCAATCTGTGATTTCCTTTGATAGATTTTTATTATGTTCAGAGCAAGAATCTTGCTCAGTCGCTGTAGCTACAATTTAATCAGCATAGAGAATATAAATTTACTGCTTTGACAGCCTAATGATGTAGAAAACTCTGAGGAAGAAGTAGTCAATAAAGAGGTAGGTGCTTACTAATCCTACCCTTCCTCAAAGGAAAATCTTACACTGTGTTAGGTTTTGATATTAATGGTACAACAGGTACCCTAAGTGCTGAGTAACACAACTCATCTATTAAAATAAATTTTAAAAAAGTTTAACCATGTAAACAAATTTTTATGTTATATAAATAATGGAAGGGATCGTCCATGGCCTTGAACTATCAATGATGTAGTCAAAATGCTGTATTACTCATTTGTGTAGTTAGTGTTGTAAAAAACAGATGTTTACTGTAAGGATACTAGTTCTTTATTTTTCTTTTTTTTTTTTTTTTTAAATTTAAATGCCAAACTAGTTTTTCCTGGCTTTTCCCAATAAGGACTAATATTCTTGCAGCTGACTTCAGCTGCTTTCAACTTCATCAGAGCCCTGCATTTTTTTTTTTTTTTAAATAAAACTGTCTTACTGATTTTATAGCTAATTTTCCTATTCAACATAAGAGGAGCATGATGAATACTTTACCTCATGATGAGGTTTTAAAGAAAGTGTTCAGTTCTGCCACAAACAGAATAGGGAAGACCAGTTTCTTGGAGTCCTTTTTCATCCTTTTTCCGTTTGGAAACAAAGGAGTGCAATTTTGAGAATTCCAATGTTACTGCTAGAATGAAGTCAAGCAGAAATAAAATAAAAGTCTGTGAGAGTCATTACCTTTTTTCAATGTAACAGGAACTTGAAAATTTGCTGTGTTGTAAGTAACTGGTAAGCTCTGCATCCCATAAGTATTACCAGAGCCCATCTGGTGATACAGTTGCAAGCACCAGTCACTCGGCTGAAAGGTTAAATCAATGAACAGTATTATCAGTGCCCTTTTCATTAGCTTGTCAAGAAAAATACACAATACAAGCAGTTACTCTGTCAAATAAAAAACCCAAAACATATTTTTAGGCATTTTGTGTTAGACACCATCTGGATTATATGCGATTTTAGGATTGCATTGATACAGTACTTGGGGTTTTACAACTTCAGAATAATGGAAATCTAATCCACATTTTAAGGTAAGGCAGGTGAGACAGCTTTACTGTTTCAGAAGCAACGTAATTTATTGGGGCTGGTTATCCCTTTGCTTATTTTGTTGTTCTTTTGAGAAATGGTACTGTTCCTACCACAAGTATATAGTATATATACAAGTATATAGTATATATACCACTTTCGTATACAGTATTAAATGTATAAACTTGATAACAGGTTTCTTTTACCATTACTTCTTGTGACTTCAGGGGATATTTAGATGTCTAGATCAAGACCTCCTCTCAGACTCAATCTATGGCAAGTGTAGATTTTGGCAGCAGTTCAGAGCACCTAAATTAGACTCATCCCTAATAAGCTCTGAAGAAATCTCTCTGTATCTGTTGCTTTTGTAAAGAAGCTTACAGCCTGTAATGATCCTGCTTAAGCATTTAGTATGCTAATGTCTGCTGATGTGAATACTCTTTTATGTTTTCTTGAAAGTGTTCTGCTTAACTGATCCAGCACACCAGATTAGGGTTTGATACCTGAAGATAAATTTGGAGTGTAGGTAGGCTAAAAAGGTATCTCTTCACCTAATTTTTAAAGTTGTCCCATAAAGCACAGGTTGTGCCTTCTTTAAAGCACATTGCGATTTCACATGTCACAAATATTTGGGGATTTTATATGATGATAAAGTAAATGCCAATAAAACTGTTATTTGAAATTTTTTTAAAATAAATCAATAAATGCTGTACTGCAAAGGGTATAATTAAAAACGAAAGGTGAAAAACACAGACCAAAAAGGGAGAAAACCATATTTTTTTGCTGTTAGAAAAGCAAAGTATTCATACTTACAACAAGCTTAAAATGTTTTAAAAACCTGTTAAGTTTTAATACAACTGAAAGAATGGCGCAAGGACATTTGAGCCCGAATAAAAGACAGAATGGAAACCTGCAAGTGTGGAGGACACACTGATGGGGTTGGTTAAGTAACCAATTGCTGGGTATCATCATGTCAAGTAAAACCCACCAGGCAGTGTTCCAGTCTAATCTGTCAGCCTATGAACAGGTTCTTTGCAGGCACCATACAGTATAATTAAAGTTTAGGAAACATGTTTCAATCCATGTCTCCTTAAATAGTGACAATTCTAATTTTGGAAGGTGCTTAACCCTCAAATTTGAATGCATGCATCTTTTCAAGAAAACAGTAAGTCCAATTAAAAACCAAAACCCTAAAACCGAAAAAAACAAATCCCAAACAATCCTTTTTTTTAAGTTTGCATGAACATCTATATATATGCATGATAGGTTCAAGTGGATTGTGCCAAATGATGCATTGCTACTAGTACTGGGGAAAAGTAGAACTCCGTTCTGTCTACCTGACTTGTAAATTGCTCACTCCCTAGTAATGCCCGTGACATTTCTGGTGCTACTATAGGAAGAAATTTAATTTCCTGAAATATTTTGATGTCAGGAGCGCTAGCTTCTCTGAACTTCATTACCTCTGGAAATTTGCTGCCTGTTTGTTGCACACATTACCTCAAGCAGAAACCCTTGCTGTGTGCATATTCATGTTGAGTGCTGGAAGGATGCTGTCATAAACATGGTGCTGAAGGACTTCCCATGCTTCCTCTCCAGTGTTTCATCTATAGTGGGCATGCTAAGGCATATGGCGATTTAAAATCAAATATAGATTGCTTCCTATTAATGCGTAATAGAACACTGTTCTCACTGATATTTTTTAGCTCTTTGAGCATATGATTGGCTCAGCAGAATCAGACTACACTATCCAAGCAAATTCAGTCTCCTTCCCCCTGGATCTGGTTACTCTGGGAAAGTCCATGTGGGCCACATCCTTTCATGTATTTGCAGTGGGTAGTTAATGGGTTTTATGTGCTCCCAGTCTTAGGGAATAAGATATGTAATGTACCCTCTCATGCCTGCCAACTTCCATTCAGCTTTGTGGCCACAAGGGTACCCAGATGTTTGCGTGGTTGATCACATTTCCATCCAGACTGCTATTTGGACCACCTGCCCTTTCTTGGCAAATACAGTGCAGGGGAATGGAGCAAGTGGCTCCTGAGGAGTGTCTTTAGTTTATGGAGTTTATAGTAAAGCTTAGCAGCTGGAAATAAGGAATAAAAAAAGCCAGAGCAGAATAATTTTACCTATTGGTGAAGTATGAAGAAATTTATAGAGCGCATGGTCTTGGCTCACCATGCAAGAAAACCTCTGACCATTTCCCAGCAGTGTAATTTCTTTGAGTGTTCTTTTCTACATACACCGGTGAAAACTAGGAAAGCAGAGATCCTGTGCTCATGCCTATCCAGAGACTTTGTGATGAGTAGAAATAGTTCTTGCCTTTAGGGAAGGTCAGGGCCAGGACTGGAGTACCCAAGCTGAAGTACTGCTGTTAGGCACGACTGAGATGCACCCCGGGTCACTCAGCCTGCCCTGCTTCCACCACCATGAGTGCTGGCAGTAGTAGCCTCTGTTGGACTGAGGTGCCAGCTGAACAGAGTTTTGTTACCTAGTTGGAACTGCTGTTGGAGCCAGACCTGTTTCTGGACTGGGAACCTGTCCTGGAAGCTGGACTACTTTAAACAGGAAACTTTGTTAAATGTTAAACACTAAGATATTTTTTACCAAGTGGGCCCACAGGACCCACTTTTCTTTTAAGAAATTTTTTTGATTAATTAATTATTTGGTTTTCATGAGGATTTCCAAAGAAAGTCCTTTCAGGCTCAGCTGGAGATTGAGGTATATACTTAGCCTTAAATGTGAGAAAGCTTCTACTGAATTATTGATTGATAACTGCTACTGAGATATTAACATAAGATAGGTTCATGAAAAAGCTGTGCTCTGACTCCAAAGAAGCCTGTATTTGTAAAATATTTTAATATTAAATATTAATTAAACTAATAAAAGTAAACATAAAGTTTTAATATCAATCCATATAAAATAAAAGGTATATTAATAATGTATCTTCTGTAGTTACCTTTTATTTCATTTAATACATGAGGATTGTGTATGTAGCTTAAGTGTGTTTGCAGTGACCTGAAATGGTGTCTGCTAAGGATGCTCACTTGAGTTTGTGGGTTCCTGTGGTGGTGGTTTAAGTTAGACTGTTATGTTCATCAGAGTGGTAGGAGGACATGGAGAAAAAAAAAGATTGTTTTCTAACGACTTGTAAAATCAGTTGTGAGTGACAAAACTGATTTGGAGTGGGAGGACTCAAGGAAATGAGTCTGGAGGAGAGGAGCATTTCTTCCTTTCAATTAAGGCACCAGGAGCAATTTTCCGAAAATTCAGCCAACCAAGGAACAAAAAATGTCATACTAACTCCCACATTTCCATAAGGGAAGGTATGCCTTGCAAACCCATGTAAATTTATTTATATTTGTATACTAATTTTCTGGAGTTCTATGAGTAGATATAAATATCCTCTAGATATTCTGATCAGTCAGTTATTATATAGAGATTACTGCATTTATAATTTATTTTTCTTTTATTTATCTAGATTTATTTTTTTTATTATGTGGACTACTTGTCAGTTTGATTTTGTAAAAGTGATTTGATATCCATGTTCCTCACTTTCTTGACTGATTTCAAGTTAGAAAAATATTTCCCTGTTTTAGAAGCCATTTAGTGTCAAATACTTTAAGAATGTGACAGATTAAATCTTACAGCTATTGTGGTCATACATATACCTTGTTATAGCTGTGCTCCACAGGAAAAGATGAGAATGTTTTGATGTTTCCTCTGTTTCTGAATTGGAAAACAATACAGGTGCTGCATTATCAGAGTAATGGAAATTGACATAATACTTAGTTTTATGTACTTAACGTCTTTGCTTGACTGTCACAGAAAAGCAGAATTTGCAGCAGAAGCCATAGAGAGATTTCTGTAATGTTGACAGTATGTCTAGAATTCTTGTTCAAGCCTGTGTTTGCTTAATAAAGATATGTTTGTGTGTGCACTTCTCTCTGTATAGGTGCATCTATTAATACAATTTAAATATCTATCAAAAGATGTATTTACAATAAAATCTTGTAACAATAAAAATATTTAAATGTAATTAACCTGTCATTATTCCTGTCAATGAAAATATAATAAATTGTACAGCAAGTACCAAGTAGCGATAATTTTCAAATTTCTATGTTCTTTGCATTTTAAGAAACAATTTTCGAGTTCCTTTTTAGGTTCTTTCATGGTTTATAATTGTAGTTCAGTTCTTAGAGCTTTTTTATCTAGCTTTCCTCCTTCTTGGGTCTCACTTTTATGTAAGAAATCAACTGTGTCAGTTTAGGTTCACTGAGCCTTAGTATTTATTAAATATTGTTGTTACTGAGGAATATCTTTCCCATCATTGTTTGAAATACAGGTTCAAACTTTCCTGCTTCTGTTGTAGGCTGCATTTAACTCTCCAAAGGAGAAGGTACTTTAGGTGCACAGTGTATTGTTTATTCTGAAGATACTTTAGGTGCACAGTATATTGTTTTGTTCTGCATCGTAATCCAAGACTAGATTCACTAAAATAGGCTATAAGTACCTTTCTGATTTAATTATATTTCTGATTTAATTTGCTTTTCTCTAAACAAATTTTACTTTTTTGTTTTTTGGGGGTCGTTAGGTTGTTTTCTGGGTTTTTTTTCTTTCTGGCATATTCAAGGTCTTTGGTACACAGCTGAAGCTTGTAGCTTGTGGGCTTGAAGGCTCTTCACTGAACCCCTTTATAGTTTACTTGTGGTAACCTTATAACTTGAAGGTTTGAAGTTTCCTGCCTCTGGAGGGCAACTGAAGCCCGAGGGAATTTCTTGAGTTTGCTATCTGCTGGAGAAAACTGTGTTTATTCCCTGGAATTCGATTCTACATTTTTAACAGAGAATCCATGTTAAGGGATCAGTCTTGGACTGATCTCAAGTCGCCTCTCAAGTACAGTTTATTCTATGTTTGTTAAGTGTAGAGGAACCCACTAGTGAAACATTGGTTGGTGACTGTAACTCAAATGAAAATGGTACATCGGAAGGTCTTGCCTCCTTTTACTAGGTCTGACTTGTTGGCACTTTTGTGGGTTCCACTTGGCCTCATTCGTCTTGCAAATTGCAGAGTCCTTAGAGGAAATGGATGGTAGAACAATGGTACTCGATTTAAACGCCGATTTAATTTGGGAGCACAAGAACTAAAGTCCAATTAAAAATAATACTGTTCCTGACAGATGAAGCACAAGGTAGCATTGAAGTTTTTCACATGCCTGTTGCATTGTTTAGAATCACTCTGAGTAGCTATTTGCAATCATTTGGTGAATCATTATCATGACCTGTTCACAATACTTGCAAGGTGCTCAGTCATAGCCACGGTAGATATCATGAGACCATGATGAATTTTTCAAGTTAAAATTATAAATCTACTCATTTTGTTAACCTTCTGTTTCAGATTTAAATCTGCTCAGTTAGTATTCACAAGGCATGCTCAGAGCGGTAAGAGAGACATCAGTATATGTTCTCTCCTATACTAATATTAAATAAATATTTGCAAAGTCACTCCTACATTGGTAACTTCTTGTATGAGCTCCCTTCTGGTCTTTTGGCAGTGTTACAGCAACTATTCATCACCCTGTTTAGGATTTCCATTTTTATTCCACTGACATGTATTAACATTGTGTTATGATTTTAGGTGTTGACAGTGTTTCTAAATTTGTATGTTCCTGTTTTCTTTGTGATATCTGGAGTTGTATAAACACTGCATCATGTACAGTGATTGCCTAGCAAGTAGTCAGGATGAACATTTAATTTATAGAGTTAGCCATTACATTTGCGTAATTTAATAATTTAAGTATTTGGTTTATTGCTACCAAACTATGCATTCATAAATTACTTTTTGTAGATGGTGTTTATAATCCTTTAATAATTTAAATATTTGTATTACATAATGCCTCTATTTAAGTATATTATTATTTTTATTGATTTAGTAGCTTCAGTGCTTGTGGTGCATATGGTGTCTAGACTGACTTTATATCACAGCCAGCTATGTTTTGATGATCAAATTTGGTTAAATATTTTCAGGTAGAAATGCTTTCACTGAAAATGTAATTTTCAATAGTTTGAAAATTGAAGTACTGTTTGAAAATTTCAGTAAAACTGGTTTTGCAGAATCCCCAGAATCTGTGAGAACATTATATTCCATAAGAGACAAAAATCTCTAAAGGTTTTCAGTATGAGTATGATAATGTATGTAAGATATATAGTCTATAAATTTGTAGATTTTTGAAATAGAAATTACATGGTCTGTAAATTGAAACAGTTTCAAAATTATTTTTCTGTGGTTTTTTTTTTTTTTTTTTTTTTTTGCTGCTTTATCTTTGAAATATTTTGTTTGTTTATTATTGTATTTATCAAGTATTTTAGCCCTTGATCTAACTTCTCTGCTGGGTGTATTTGCAAGGGTTTCAGAATTTAGTGGTAACCACAGGAATGACCCAGATATACATCGTTAAATTGTTTGGAGAAAAGTTTTATGTATCTTGTATTGTGTTTTGTAAAGTGTGAGTAACATGGTTGTAGTGCATGGCACGTACTCATACATGCTACTGTAATGTAAAGAAATAAAAATGGATAAGAATTATGTGTTTGTTTTCACTATGATTCTTTTTTTCTTTATTATTAGCCATATTAATAAATCCCCCAATAATCAGGTCCTTGAAAGTCTGGAGATCTGGTTTTTTGCAAGTAATGTCAGAAGAAAAAA
Source organism: Ammospiza nelsoni (assembly GCF_027579445.1). NCBI lineage: Eukaryota > Metazoa > Chordata > Aves > Passeriformes > Passerellidae > Ammospiza > Ammospiza nelsoni. The sequence continues at coordinate 113,033,068 of NC_080633.1, forward strand.
ATCAGAATTTAGAAAAAACCACCAAAAATGTATTTTTTTTTTTCTTGCAAGATAAATGAAGCACATCATGGGTTAGGGTCTAAAAAGAAAGAAGTGGCCTCAGACCCCCAGTTTTTTAGGGTACCTCAGGATTTCACAAATTGCAGGAGTTTTAAGCTGTCATGGATGAAATGATCTAACTAGTGTAACAGACCTCTGATACCAAAATTTGAGTTTCTGTTGGAGCTCTGTGAAAGACCAATGCAAAAGCAATCATACAATAGACACGTTGCTGCCTAGGTATTACCAGCACATCAGCAATCAATTGCAGTCATCCACTGAGGTCAAGAGCACATGAGTACTTTGTAGTTTGAAGCTGAATGTTTCCTGAGGATGAGTTTGTTTCATGAGTAATGATCCTGCTGATGGGATGGAACAGCATCATCGCAGAAAGAATATTCTTGGGTATTAATCATGGGCCTCTTACACACACTGTGCTACAATACTCTGTCGTAAAAACAGTCCTCATTTGCGATGACACACTGGATTGAAATGTTACCATATTCTTTTTGTTGAACTGAATGTTTGAATGCCTGTTTTTAACCTCAGGAATAACAGATATTTTTTGTGCAAAACACATCAACAAGATTTCACTTTGAGCAGGTTTAAATCTTGTTATGTTCTGCATCATTTCAGAGGGAACTGGTTCTCCCTCCAACACAGTAGTCAACTGGGTAGTAGTCTTTTCAATAGTAGATTTCAAGTTATTATTTGCCTTACTATTTCTTACACAGATTAATTGATCTGAAAACAAGGTACAAAGCTAAAAAAGAAAAAAACAACTGTGGAAAGTGTTGAAAACAACCACAATTGAAATGAATACTGAAGAAAACCCATGTTATATAATTACTGTAATATCAAATTTATAGTAAGAGATAATTCCAAAGATTGGCGAAGATTCAGTGAATTAAACCTACAACATGCAGTAGATCTTTCCAGACATAAACACCCTATGTAATTTGCAAATTAATGAGTTAGGAGTGTACGTAGCACTTCATTTTATAGACTGGTAACAAGAAGTTCTGTATGGAAATGCACTGCCAATATTGCATTAAGTAGATTTGCTGTGTAAATAATTTTCATTAAGTGCTAGCGGAGGATCTGGTCAGAGAGCTTTAAGAGCAACATTACAGGGTAGGGAGGGGTCTGTGGCGAAGAAAAACATCATACAGTCACTTGCTTGTAGCTAGCTTTTAAGCAACTCTCAGGTTTTCTCACTGCTCATGCAGAAGTCTTTACATTTAGCCTTTAATACTATGGACTTGTTTTAGAGGAAAAAAAACCCCTGGTGTGTCTTTATTATGGAGAAAAAAAGTTCAAGATAGTTAGGTTCTGGAACTGAATAAAACCAAATATTGATGGACACTTTTCAGAGAGAAACAATATTAAAGAACAAAAGCACACATCTTGAAAACCACAATAAAGACATTGAGAGATTATTTGATAAACACAGAAGGGATTATTCAACCATAATTGCTAACAAGCGGTTAATTAGTGGAGTGTGTACAGGCAATGCAGATGTACACTGCAGAAAACCATCCTGATAGACAGATGTGGATGTACTAATTACTTAATGTCAGTAAGTGATTATTAGAAAATTTGGAAGGAGGACTTCACTACCAGAATTTGTCTGTCAACTGTAGGGTGCTGGATCCTTGATTTGGGTCTCAATAACCCTGTCCAGTGCTATAGGATTGGGACAGAGTGGCTGGAAAGCTGCCCCGCAGAAAAGGACCTGGGGATGCTGGTCAGCAGCAGCTGAACATGAGCCAGTGTGTGCCTAGATGGCCATGAAGCCAATGGCATCCTGGCCTGTGTCAGCAACAGTTTGGCCAGCTGGACCAGGGCAGTGATTGTCCCACTGTACTTGGCAGTGGTGGGGTCACACCTTTAATCCTGTGTGCAGTTCTGGGCCTCTCCCTACAAGAAGGACATTGAGGTGCAGGACTGTGTCCAGTGGGGGGCAATAGACCTGGTGAGGGTCTGGAGGGCAAATCTGATAAACAGCTCCTGAGGGAGCTGAGGGTGTTTAGCCTGGAGAAAAGGAGGCTCAGGGGTGACCTTATCACTCTCTACAACTGCCTGCAAGAAGGCTGTAGCCAGGTGAGTGTTGGTTTTCTAACAAGTGATAGGATGAGATGAAGTGGCACCAGGGGAGCTTATGTATTAGGAAAACTTTCTACACCAGAAGGTTTGTGAAGTATTGGAACAGTCTGCCCAGGAAAATGGAATCACCATCCATGGGTGTATTCAGAAGGTATGTGGATATGGAACTTGGAGATCTGGTTTAATGATGAACACAATGCTGTTAGGTTTATAGTTGGACTCCATGATCCTCAAGGACTTTCCCAACCTTAACGATTCTATGACTCTGATGTTGCTGGGTTTCTCAGAGCTAAGTGTTGATTCTGTCATGGGAGATGTAAAATGTAGGACAATCACACTTTTCAGGAACTTATGCAAACACCTCTTACTTCAGATAAGAAAATATTGTCTGTACTGTGCTATCATTTCTTTTACTATGTGATGAGTTTCATTGACATGTAATGGGAAAAAGCTTTAATGGAAGTATACTAGAATATATCAAGGAATAATTTAAAAATGCTATTGAGCAGGAAACAAAGTGAAGGACATGATGGAAATTTGTTCTTTTTTATCCATTACTGAGATATTGTCTTAAAAAAATCCCAAAAAACAAATCTATTTGAAGTGTTGTTAATTTGCATTCAACATACAAATATGTAAAAATACTTACTATACATCTATCAAGGTATTGCCGCAATATTTACTAAAAATGTGTAGTTCTTCCAGTCAGTTTAACTGATCATCTCCAATCAAATAAAACATCACTTTTAAGACAGGCATTCAACACAATACCCATCCAAGTCTGAGAGGCTACATAAGATACACTTACACTTTTAGGAAGGGCTTATAGTTTCTCCTTGCAAAGTTTGATAATATTTAATGAATTTGTCTTTTAAAATGGAAATGCCATTTCTGTGTGGCAGACTTTATATTAAATTCTATTTGATCTTTTAAAATAGTTTTGATTTTTCTGTGTATTTTCCCTTGTGGTAATTAACAGTAAATTCATTTACTCAGCTGTGAATTTCTCTCATTATTTGTTTTCAACCAGGTCTTCCTTGCATGCATTAAAAAAATACTCTGAGTTGCAAGTGTAAACTGCGCATAAAAGCCTTTTCAATTACTCTGCAGACAGATTCAATTTCTGTAAATATGGTTTCCATGCCGTACTGAAGTATGTTGAGAACTTCCTATTTTGAGTTGTTATAACTGGAATACTGTTTGCAGCTGAAAATTTGTGGTTTGTCTTCTGTGTATATGTGGGAAAAAAGGGCTTGTTTTCCCTTTACAGTCATGCATGTTTCTGTATTTAGCAAGAAGTATTGGCTTGGGATTTTTTTTTCTGAAATTGGCAGATTGCAGCAAGTCATTGCTTTGTCAGATCAGTATTGTGTTTATGAAGGTTATCAGGCTTGAGGTACATTTGCAAAACATTAAAGCCACATAAATGTAGTTCAGATTCCATAATCAAGTGTTGTTCTTAAAATAGTTGTTTGGTGTTTAAACTTCTCTCTTTTATAAAAAAAAAAGCTAATGACATTTTTATTTAGAATTACAGAACTATGTCACTATATTTGCACTTTAAAAAGTAGTTTGTACAGAGATGATTATGCATGATGTTTAAATTGGTTAATGCCTCACAAAAGGTTGTTTTTGTGGGTACTTTGTAATATCATAGGACATTTCTGAGAATAATTGCTTTTTTCTGCTTCTTTCTTGCCTATTTCTAAGTGGGCAAATTTTACTTTTGTGAGTAATTTGAGAATTATACAAATCCTGTAAAATAACTTTTACTCTGGATCACCATGTTGACAGGTTTAATACAATGTGCCCATTCTAGGCAGTACAGTTGAGATGCTTTAATGGTTGTTATGCTGTGAATGATTTCAGATTCTGTGCTGTCTGTCTAAAATAACAGGGCAGGAGCTGGATGAGGATCTAGTTATGGTTCCTCAACTTTGCCTGGAGTCCTCATATTGTCCTTGATGAGCACTGACAGATGGGAATGGCTGGCTCTGTACTCCATCATATCCCTTAGGCTACATCTCCCCCTTGTTTTGTTCTGTGTTTCTGATCCTTCACTCTCCTCTTGTGCGTACTGGAAGCTATTCACTGTTCAAGGTCTGAGAGGAGATACTGAAACTTCCATTGCTGGTCCTGCGCTTGGTCTGGCTTCTCCTTGTCCCCAGCACAAATGAAACAGAGCATGCAGGGGACAGCTGCTGCAACTGATCAAAGCAATGTGGTGAAGCATGCTGGTGCCAAGTTAGGGAGGCATGATGAGTTGTTCAGGAAACTTGGACACAGTGGGAAGTCCCTTAGAGAAAATGTGTTTTTTACTTTAGCGCCAAATTTAGTTTCTGTAAGTATTCTGTAAGTATATATGTGTTTACCCTACATGCATTACTGTTTGATATAGTCTAATTGATTTGTGGCTTCTAACTGTTCCAAGGAGTGGAAAACAGACTTTTGTGGAATATAGGTAGAATTAAGAAGGGCTGAGGAGTATGACAGCTTTCTTGGAGTAATTTTTGAAAGGAAGAATCATGCATCATAAAATTCAGTATTTTAGCTGTGTGGAATAATGAAAAAAGTTTAGGTGGGAAGACAGCTCTGAAGATCGTATGGTCCACCTTTCTGTTGAAAGCAGGGCTTAAGATTAGTCTATCAACAGCCCTGTCAAGATGAGTTTGGATATTTCCAGTGAGACAGATTGCACCACTTGTCTGGCAGCCTGTTTCCAATGTTCAGTTGTTGAGGAATGCATTCTGTGCTGGTGTCTGTGAGCAGGGTTGGAGCTGCAGGTTGAGCTCTGGGTGTTGAGTGCTCCAGGCGAGAGGCCATGAAGTGCCAATCCTTTGCAGAACAAAGGGCACAGGGACCTGTGGCCCTGCCAGGGGTTTGGGTACTCAGGGAACACAGCAGAAGCTGGTGGCTCCAGACTTTGGTGCATTCTACTACAAGATTATAGAGCCCAGGGTTTCCTTTGTTGAGAGTCCCTGGTCAGAGGCACACGGCTTGAGCTGTTATTTTTATATTGCACCATGAGTAAAGTATTTTAAGCATTCAGACAGCTGAAACTCTGCTATGGAAAGCCTTGTCTGAATGCTTGAGTGTGGGCTGTGTAGGGAGCCAAGCAGGGCACCCATCAGGTCGCTGGAGCTGCCCATGTGAAGGGGCTTTGATCCCAGCTCAGGTGGTCTGAGTGTGACTGCCAGAGTGTCTCCTGGATGGCTGGACAGGAAGGTTTCCATAAAATAGTGATCCTCCCAGTATGGGGTTTATTTATTATTATTATTATATAAGATTGGCATTTTTACTGTTTTTGTTTCTTCCTGTTGCTTCTGGTTGTGTCATTTTTAATTCCTATGTAGAGTGTACTTCCATCTGCACTATCAACTGCCTTTCAAATATTAGAAGCCGTCTCTTCTGTAGGCTGAGTAACCCAAAATACTTTAACCACATTTATTATGTCATGTTCTTCAATGCTTTACTCATCTTGGAGACCTTTCACTTCTGTTGAGAGCATTTGGTAACCCCTATTCTTTTTCATTGTTGCTCTTGAACTGGGGTTGCCAAAGTAATGCCAATGGAACATATTGAAATTTTGGTCTACTAGATACTGAAATAAAACTGGGGAATCAAATAGGATAGAATGGGGGAAGGGAGGATTAAATTACAATGTGGTATTAAAAGTACATAAAAATGTGCCCTTGTGTTGTGTATTTGTGTTTTGGACACAGTGCCTGCCTCCCATCCCTTCTCAGCTGATGTGTAAATTATTGTGGATTTTTCTATGCTTTTTAAGGAATCTTTTTCAGAGGAGGTTTTCTCAGCATGTCATGAAACCTATGTTAGCAGATCATTTCTACAGAGAATAGTGATCTTTTTGTTCTTAAAACTGCATGATAGTCATGGTGTTTTACTAAACCAGCAATCATGTAATTCAAACAAGCACGGCCCCATTTCACCAGAACCCGCTATTCATCATACAGATACTGCCTCAGCAACCTTGAAAGACAGTGCATTGGAAGTCTAGTCCTTTCTGATTTCTTGGAGAACTCTGTCCTTGGAGTTCTTGATAATGTGTGAATTCATGCTCCTTCATGAGAAACTAAGTGTAATGCCTTTTGACCAGGACAGAAGGCAGTATTTACAAGTAATATTTGCAAACAATATTTGCCTAATATGATGTGGAAGGAAGTGCTTCCAGCTCATAGTCTTTACTAGTGGGTTACTTGTCAGACAGAAAGAAATACAATAAAATAGCCAAAAATATTTTTATTAGCAACCTGCTAATAAAAGTAATTGCGGTGGCTTTTATCATATAGAAATCAATGTCTCTGTGTGCTGTTGTCTTCTTTTTTGCTTGAAAAGCTCTTGATGTCTTTGTCAGCTCCACTGTCCATTTATTATTTGTGGGTAATTCTTAAGAAAAAGCCCAGCACTTTGTCTGTCAAACAGTGTATTTGGTCTGTGTAATATTCATTGTTCATGGGACACGACAGATAGTGGGTGAATATCTCTTGGTTAAAAACAAAATAAAAAGCACAATCTCCTTTTACAGGCAGGGAAATCAACAGAAGAGAAGAACTGAAATAATAAAGGAACAGTCAGAGTTCCAATTTTTCAGTTTTCTCTACATTAGTGTAGAACTCTGTTCTAAAGTGAAAACCACTACAAAAATAACACACTAGCTCTTTTTTGTTGCCCCCTTCCACAATATCTAGAGAGTTCTTGGTTTCTTAATTGGTTGGTTTTCTTTGCTTAAAATCATAGGGAGGGGGAAAAAAAACTGGGATACATTTGCATTATGAGACTTTAGGTCCAGGTGACCAGCCTTTCTGGAACAGAGGGTCTGTGCTCCTTCTTCTGTGCTGGGAACTTTGCAAAGCTTGGCTTCCAGAAACACACATCTTTCCAGTGAGATAATTCAGCAGTATTTCCCTCTTTTCATATGAGTAAGAAAAATGCTGTTAGTATTTTCTGGGCTACCTCTAAATCTACCATAATATAGCAGAATGTTCAGTCATTAATTATATTCCATCTTCAAAATGCTTGTTCATTTGTTTAGATAAGTCTACCTGCCATCAGGGCAAACTGCTATATGGGGGGAAAAAGAAAACCACCCAACAAACCCAAACAGACCTTATGTGACCTTAATATAACTGAAAGTTCCCCAAACACTAAGAGATATGCTGAACAGTTGCTTGGTTCTTGGAAAGGATCAGACATTAGAGGGTAGGAATAATCCCTGGTCCTTCAGGCTAGAGGAGAAGCAGTTGGCAGGTTGTTTTTGCTATGCCTCCTAATCCAAAAAGATTGTGTCCTAGAAAATTACTTGTAAACTTAGACCTACACATAAACCCACCAGGATTTCATTGTTCCCATGTCTAAATTGCTATTCCTAGGGGTGGTACCCATCTCTCATACACTGGGATACACCACTGTGTGTTATTACCTAGCTGTGTGTTGGGACAAGTTCCAGGGATGTGCTGTGTTTTTCTCATGTGTTATGATTCCCTTTGAAGATTTCTATGCATAAAGCAGGGAAGGAGCTAAAAGATGTAATGCAGGTACCAGGGTTACTTAGTGCTCTGTAGAGTGCTTCTGCACCACAGTTTAAGTGTACATAGTATTTGTAATCCATCTTTTATGGTATAATAAGATTGTTGTAGAGCACACAGTGAATGTGTGGGATCACAGCAAACTAGGGACATTTGAAATCACTTGTGCTCTTGGCAAGATCACAACAGCAGACTATGTGGATTCCAAAAGGGAAGGTGTTTATTATGGGCAGGAGAGAAAAAAAATCTAACAACATTTAGAATTAGAAGCAGTCCCACTGTGAAAAAACTAGACAACGTATAAGATAAACTTCTGGAGCATTTTCATCCCCTACTGTTGTCAGGCAAGTCAGTGGAGCTAAGATGAATGAGGTATTTGTGTAGTGAGCATCGTGCTCTTGTTGGTCCCACTGTTCCGAATATATGTGCAGATAAATTTTCTGCAGTCTGAACGAGGTGCAGCAGTACCTTTTATCCATACCTTTTGATGAGCATTTGGGTCAGTGCTTTCTTCTGGTTTTCACTTTCACCAAGGGCTGGATCCCACAGTACAGTTTTATGCCTCTAAAACAAGGACTTTGGCACTTTGGTTGCCCAGAGGTAGAGATGTACCCTTACCAAAAGCTCCATCTTTGAACGAGATGGATAGTTGAAAATAAAGGTATTTCTGGTCTGTTAACTTAATATTTTTCCTCTGTGTGATCTATTATTTATTATTACCACAAATATTTCAAACCAGCAGTGTTTGAGGTCACCATTCCATAAAAAGTTAAAGCAGAACCTTGGTTGTTGTATAGCAAGGAAAAGTGCCAGAAACTGACTAGAATATCCAGTTTTAACACTATAAATACTGAGTATGATTATTTTAATCCCTTTCTAGAGAGTTGTTAATTCTTGAGAACTGAAAACATGACAGTCAAGATAGGTACAGCTGCCTTATTTGGAACTGTCTCCAGCTACATTCTGAACTGAATGTCTGAGTCTGTGTGATCTGTATGGATTTCAGTGATGGATGTACATTTCTGGTTTAGGCACAGGGAAGGCAGTTATTGGATTGCTTTTACTCAGTGATGATAACTTCACCCCATGTTGCTTTTCCAATTATTTTTCTGTGATACTTGGGTTGCACAGTGAGTCTATTTTATGAAGTTTGGGAAATCAACCCACAACATTTTCAGAATTTATCTGTTTTGCTTTCTGACAATCCACAATAATCTTGTGGATAGCTATGATTGGTGTCTGTGGCGTGTAACAGGTTCTTGCTGAGTATAATGCACAAGGGCTTTTTTTTCCATTTTACATGAGTTTTAAAAGTATAGAGGAGAAAAGAAAGAGTAATGGAGACCATTTGTATGTATTAAAAAACAAAACAAAACAAAAACCCAAACCAGAGATTGCTTTATAATGGCAATGTATTTTTAAGTGCTCTACAGGTGGTATCTTGAATAAAGATACATAATTTTGAGAGACCTGCTACCTCATTGTGCTTGGTACAGATGCATTCACCTTTTTCTGTGTATTTAGGGAAAAAAATAGTACTCCTTTCCCAGAAGCAGTGCTTCTAAATCAAATCAAATTTTCTGGAAGTAATATGTAATAATTCTCTTACACAGACACAATCATGCATTGAAATGTATACACTGGGTAAAATAATTCAGAATCACAGGCTCTATCTCAAAACCATTGAGTAAACATCTCAAACAATCCAAGAATGATTCACTTCATATTTGTATCTTAAATACAAAGAGAAGTGGTTATTACGTGCTTCCATATATTTGAAAGGGGAAGTATTGCAATACTTTTAAAGAAAATCTATATTTTTTCCATACTTAAATGAGATGCAGAGACATTTTATAGGCAGTATCTTCATTCTCTTGAATTGACAGTTCCTCAATTACAGTTGTTTTGAAAAAAACAAAACTAAAAAAAAAACCAAAAAAACACCAACCAACCAACCAACCAAACAAAAAAAAAGTCCTCCAAAGTCAGGAAAAGTTTACACATGGTTTCCTAACTTAATAAAAGAGAAATTTAAATGCATTTCATACACTTAAAAACTGAAGAAATAAACAACCACAGTTCTTAGTAGCTGTATACACCATAGGCCTATCTGGTAAACACACAATCATATTCCTAATTAATTGCTCCCTGAATATGTTTGATCATTTTTTGTCTCAAGAATATTAGTGCTAAAGTTGCATTTAAAAAATGTCTTATCTAAGTGCTAATCACTGATAATAAAATGGAAAATGCAGCAAAGTCACTAATAGACTTCTGTGGCATGAAACATCCAAAGGTAAAAAATACCAAATAGAAACATTAACTTTGTAAGTTATTGACTTAAGCCCTTAGGCTTAAAGGATTTTTTGAGGGTTATGAGGATTTAGAGATCTCTGTGATTATTTCTTCATTTTATCTAATGTGTTTTTAATTTATAGGTTGGGAGTTTAATTATTAATTAATTTAATCTTGGTAGTTAACACAAATGTATCTTTAATATAATTTTGTTCCTTTTTTAACATTCCTTCCAATGTAACAGTACTTCTTTGGAGCTGGAGTACCTGTTATTTATTGATATAATTTTATACTGATTCTGTTATAAAGTAGCTATAGGCATGGATCCCCAATTGATACTTTATTGCACTAAAAACCCTAAAAAATTCAATTAACTATTTTACTTTCCATCTAATAGGGCTGTGCACGAGTAATCTGATGGTGATTTTGTTTACAGTTTTTCAAGCAAGAAGCTATGTAATTTTTCTTCTTTTATTTTCCTTTTTCTTTTTACGGATGTTGTAGTTTACAAGAGACTAGTGCTAAAGATCTGGTGGATCTATTCTAACAACAAGGCTATCTACACAAGTGAGAAAAAAATAATTGGAGTGTGTATAGGGCAGGCCTTAGAACAATATTGGTTTAAACTGGTCCATTACCTTCTGCGAGAAAGAACGGATAAAAACACCCTTGTGTCTCATTGTCTCTGCTTATGGTCAGGCTTGCTTTGGTGCTTTAATATTTCATTAGTTGCTTTGTTTTGGAAGTGTGCTGTTTTTAACTGTAAGGCATACAAATTGCTCAGACCCCTGAACACCTCGTGGGAAAGGAGAGCACAAGCTCCATTTTTGCTGTTGTCGTGATGTACTCAAAGCAAGCTAAAGCACATTGTGGCATAGAAATTACACAGCAGAAATAAATATGTAAGGACTACAAGACATTTATGTCTGTGCTCTGGCTACCTTGTTATTCCTTTAGGCATCTTGTTACTATTCTAGCTGCCCTCAAGTTTTATAAACCAATTAATTTGGTAACCAGCTTAAAGTTATATGAACAGACACACTGCATGTCACTGAGAACGAATGTTTTCAGTGGCCTTTGCCTAACTCCTCCTTAAGCAAATCAAGTTGTCCTGCTGGAACCAGAGACATGTATCTGTTGTTTCTGGAGTTTTATCTGGAATCTGTACTCCACAAGTTTGTTGTAGTTCCCATGCAGGCATCTCAGGAGGAAAGGATTTGATCCTTTGCCTCTTGGTTGAAATTTTTTAGAGGTCAGGTGCAGTCCTCTTTTGTAGGTGGGGCTTTGCTTTTGCTTTTTACTTAACAAATAACTTTTTTTGTGTGTAGTTGATTTCTGTTCTGTTCTGTTCTAGGAAAAATAGGCTAAAATATCTGTTGTTCCATGCTGTCCAATATTCATTCATTTCAAGGACATACAGAACAACTTCACCCCAGACCCATTTCGAGCAGTGACCAGAGTTCTTGAAGTGACCTTGCCCTGTGATTTTTACTGGTAGTGGCAGCTGCTGCCTGCATCTACCATCTGCCCTTTCCTGTAATCACCTGCTTATAATCTACTCAAGCAACATTTCTTCTTAAGAACAAGAGCTGGTACTAGACAGTGCCAGCTGGAACCATCTATTTCATTCTAGGCAAGAAATTAGTTCTGAGGAAAGGATAGAGCTTCCATGTTGAGGATGGCCAGGGCTGTGTAGTTTAGACATAAAAATGAGCTTAGACAGCACTTGTCCTTAGTGTTAGAGAAGAGGCAGGTTCCCATATTTTCCTGCCAGACCAATAAGGGCTTTGGTGATGGGAGGAGGAGGCATTCTATCAAAATTTCACTGTGGCTTTTCTCTATTTAATAGCTTGGAGAGGTTTTGGGTTTTTATTTTTGGTTTCTTTGGTTGGTTTTTTCCACTTGGGTTTTTATTTTTTCTTTTCCCTTGAATACTTTGTGTTTTCTTGACTGTATCTGCCTGTAGAAAATGAACATTGTTTACTTTATTGGTAGGGCCTGAGTGAGGCTGCAGAATCTCCATAAAATGTGGCAAAACATTATCTAATTACAGATCAATATGACCTCAGTAACTAATGAAATTTTATGGAACAGAATTGTAGTAAAACCTCATTATCCTTGGACCTGACATAAGTAATTGAAAATCCTGATCTGTTCTTGTGCGTGTCATACACTGCAGGTAGGAGAAACTGTCAGTCTGCTCTAGAAAGGAATACTTGTAATCTGAAATGTACCTAATGTGGTTCAAGTAGACTTACATCCTCTGCACTTACATTTCTCGTTCTGTGGACTGAAATAGAATTAGGCTGCTCCTTTTAAATACTGATTTTTTTTTAAAAGAATCCTAAAAGGATGCAGGCTTTTAATGAAGCTTTTAAAGGTTATTTATCAACATGTTTACTTTTATTCGCTATGACCTGACTTCAAAAAATTATTCTGCCTTGTCAAGTTTGTTGTCTGCCTTTGTAAACGTCTTGAAATTATAAGGTATTTTAGTCCATCTTTGGAATGGACACACATATGGCACGTCACTCAGGACTACAGGGATATTGTCAAAGGGAATTACACATTTATTAGTAAGGGAGATCTAGTCGTCTAGGAGGTACAGAAAATGCCTGTTAGTTTCCATTCTCTCAAAAGTAAGTTTTATAAAAGGACTGGTCACCCTTGAGGTAATAAAGAATTTTAAAAAGGTTTGGAGAACGGGTCAAGAAAAGTTCTAGTCTTCAGGGTTTAACAACTGCATTTGCTTCTTAGACTTGAGGTTCTTGAGCCATCAGATTTTTAACCCAGGGAAGTGTTCATGGCCACTTAAGATTTTATTTCAGCTCTTTTCCTTGTGTGCCTGGCATCGCTCACTGCCCTACCCCGAAGAGGATTGCAGGACTCTGTTATATTAATTCTCTTTCACATTCTCTACAGTCATTGATGGTAATGCGAGACAAAAATAGGCTGTAAAATCCATGCCAAAACTGGAAATGCCCCAAGATTAATGTCTTGGCAGAAGGACCTATCTTTTAGTTGGTCTACAGAAATGAAGATAAAAATAGGGCAAGGAAGGCAAGAGACCAGCACTGCTGAGGAGGGAACTGCTGGTCAGACTAAAGGGAAAGAAGCAAATGCATAGGCAGTGTAAAGTAGGACAGATACACTGGGAAGAGTTTAGAGGTGAAGTTCACTTGTGTAGGGATAAGGTGAGGAAGGCCAAGGCAAAGCCGTAATTGAACCTGGCAAGGGACGCAAAAATTAACAAGGGTTTCTACAGGTATGTCAGCCAGTCTAAGAAGGTGTGCCCCCAAGAAAGAATTGTGGAAAAATGGTGACAATAAAATGAGAAGTCTGGGGCACCCAACAAGTTCTTTTGCCTCAGTCTTCAATGGCAACATCTCTTTTCAGACTTCTTGAGGGATGGGACAGTAGGATGAGGACTTGGGGAGCAAAATCCATTTCACTGTAAATAAAAATCAGGTTCATAATGACCTGAGGAATCTGAATATAAGGGACCTAATGAGGTATATTCCAGAACCCTAGGGAAATTGGCTGAAGTAAGTTGCCAAGCCACTCTCCATGATATTTGAGGAGTCATGACAGTCAGGTGAAGTCCCAGGTGACTGGAAGAAGAGCAATATTGTAGCCATCTTTAAGAAGGGCAGAAAGGAGGGCCCTGAGATCTACCAGCCTGGATTGCTGAGTCCAGGTCTGGAGACACCAACATAGGAAGGACATGGATCTGATGGAGCAAGTCCAGAAGAGGCCACCATATGGTCAGAGGGATGGAGAGCCTCTCCTGTTTTGCGGAGAAAAGAAGAAACTTCACAACTTTATAAAAGTTGTAAAGTTTGGTATGTTTATTTTACGACGCGCGCCGGACGCAAGTCTCTCAACAAGGCATGCGTGCTTCTGAAGACTTCGGGTCTTCTTTTATCCCCCTTCCAAATGCATATGCATACAGTTTCACAATAAGTTCATACATATTCATTCTGTGTGACATTTAGTACTAGTTCTTCTTTATTAAAGGAATTTTTAAGTCGGGGGCAAATCAACTTTGTAGTCTTTTTTGTTTTTCTGTCTCTTTGCTGTCTCGGCATGCGAGTTTTTCTTTCAGCTTTGGCTTCACAGACTTTTCACTTCTCTTAGACACTTCACTTAATTCAGAATAGATCTTTACTCTGTCTCATTCCTGTGAAGACAGGCTGAGAAAATTCAGATTGTTCAGTTTGGGAAAGAGAAGACTTTGAAGTGACCTAATTGCGGCCTTCCAGCATCTGAAGGAAGCCTACAAGAAAGATGGAGAGAGACTGTTTGCAAGGGCCTGTGGTTACAGGACAAGAAGTGGGTTTAAATTAGATATTAGTAAAATAGTTTTTCTCTGTGAGGGTGGTGAGGCACTGCAACAGGTTATGGAACATTTCCAATTTCTGGAAGTGTTCAAGGCCAGGCTGGATGAGGCTCTGAGCAACATGGTGTAGTGGGAGATGTCCTTTCTCATTCTGAGGAGGTTGGAACTAGATAATCTTTAAGGTTTCTTCCAACCCAGGCCATTCTGTGAGTTTATGGTTCTTGTGTTTATCTTGCTTTTCTCTCATCTTCCATACGTGCCTGATGTTTTTGAGACAGTTGGTACTGTCCAAATTCCTTTTTTGTTTTAAAATACTTAACCACTTGCATGTCACAATTTTCAGCTCTCCTTTATATTCTTTTTCTCTGTTTCACTTACCATATTATGTCAAAAGGTTGGTCTTGATAAGTGCTAGACAAACACTGAAGAAAAGATTATATGGTGGCTGTCTTTTGCAAGCAATGTGGTAAATTCTGTTTATAGTAGCTATGTTTGTGTTCCAAGCCATCAATTAGTATAAAAACTGCCAAAACTCATTTTTGCTTTAGAAATAATAATCCTATTTCTGGGATTTTGCTTCTGTCTCTGGGTTTATATAAAGGTAACACAGAGCTAGTAAAATGCCTGCTGCTCACTGCCTATTGGGTTATCCTTACCTCTAAGTAATGGTGAGTCTCTCAGAATATAGGACCATGAAGGCGTATCTTGAAGGGTCTCATTTCTCATGGCAAAATGAGAGATACTTTCAGTACCTCAGTTCAATTTTCTCTTGGCTTCATTTTCAGCTTTTGGAGGCTTTCTTTAATGCACTTGTGCTGCCAGTTCCATAGCTGTTTAATATTTCAATTTATATCAGTATGAAAAAGTGGAATTTATCCTTTCATTATTCAGCACTTGTAAATATGATTATGTGCTTTGTTTCCATAAGGAGGGAAAAACTCTGTGCTGAAAGTGTCCTTTTGGTGGTAACAGAAATGTACAGGTCTTGCTGCATCAGTGAAAAACGATTCTGTACACACTTTTTGTGTATACAGAATTGTTTAAGTGTTCATAAGAATTAATGAAATTCTGTGTGTGTACAAACTGTATGATTTCACAGTCCGGTTTGTTTTAATTTTGAATAAATAATACTTTGTTTGCTGATAACACAGTTGTATGCTACTGATAATTTCATTCTGTTGATGGATTCCAGGGATGAAATGCTCTGTGATTTCTGAGCTGAAAATAGTACACACATTGTTGTGCTGTCCTGAGATTGTCCACACAATGGAAATTCTTCTGATATCATACTTTTACTTCATCACCTTTTATTTTATGTGTTTTTCAGAACTGCGTTCCAGAGTACAACTTCAGGGATATTTATCTGTCCAAGGGCTCCCATTCACCTTCATAGGGATTGTGCACATTCAGTTTTCTTAGGGCAGTGATGGATTTTCAGTGTTCAGATCCTTTGTAATAAATGAGTATTGCTGAATGTACACCTCTGCTATTAATAGATTTCCTGATAAATTAAACATTTTATCCGTTTTACAGATTACTTAGGTGGAAATAATTAATTGATTCCTTAAGTTTATGTTTATAGAAGAGAATAATTTATAAAAATATTTTTAGAGTAGGTGTTATAGCTAGAAATCCTGGTACAGCTATTAATAGAAGGGTGCTTTTTGTTTTAATTTCATTTCAAGGGTGAAATATGCCTTTCTAAAAATATGTGAAGTTTCCAGAACAAGTATTTTCTCAGTTGTATAGTTTCTGGCAATTTCCATTATAAATTAAGGATGAAGAGAAAATATATTTTTATCCATTTGGTTAAACAGAAATTCTACTTTGTTTACTTAAGGCATCTGTTGTGGTAATACACCAACTTCCATGATCTAGACAGTGTATATGAAGTCTGTCTCATAAATTGTGTTTTGAGGAGAAAAAGGAAGAGAGGGAAGATGTGCAGATATTAAGTGCACATAGTGGGACCTGTGTACAGTCTGACAGGCTTTATGTCATGGTAAAATATAAGCAAATCTTTTATATTAGTGTTTTTTTCCTTATTTTTTTAGGTTCCTGATATACATGTAGTGTTACCTTTGTATCATTAAATCACTTTTCTTAGTCAGATTAATTTTGCATCATAATTATTCCTGTGAGAAAAATGTTTTCACAACACTTCCCAGTGTATAAACAATAGCCATAGAAATCTACTTTCTTTAAGAAAAGTTTTGTTTTAATGAATTTCTGAATTTATCCAGTTTTTTGTTATTGTTTGCTTTTTTTTGGTTTTGTTTGTTTGATTTTTTAATAAGATACGACTCTGTCTTTGGGCACTTGCTGCCTCCTCACTGATGGGGCGGTGAAAGCAGTAGAAAAGACCTTGAGGCTGTTCAAGGGCTTCTCAGCAGTAACAAAAACATCTCTGTGTTAGCAACACTGTTTTTAGCTCAAATCCAAAGCATAATGCCATAGCAGCCACTGTGTAGAAAATTAACTCTATCCCAGCCTAAATCATTAGAGATAGAAAGTCCCAACACCTGCAGCACTCCAGCTAAGCTAAACCTATGATCAGAATGTGATCCAAGATCTGTGAAAACATAGGTTTCACTGAAACACCCTTCATTTTTTTTGGCTTTAGTGAAAATTTTGGGCGTGCTACACTCACTATTCTGAACCTGGAATAAATGTCAGATATGAAACACAAAAGGCTATTCAATCTGTAAAGGATCGATTTGTGCTATGCAATTTATCCTTAAGGGAAGAATGTATAGTGTTACTTAAGTGTCCATAGATCAGTGTAAAGCAGGGTGTCTGCATTTAAAAAATAAAAATTAAATAGACTTTTTTTTTAATACCATATCTAAACAATAGAGTTAGTAATGCGTTTTTTCAGACATTTTAAGAACAGCAAGGATCACCATTGAGTATTTGCTTTTGCTTGAGCCTGACAGTAGATAGCATTTTTAGCCAGTAATTCCTGTATCAAACAAGTAATGACAGATCAGTAAGGAGTGCTCCTTCGGGAAGGACACCGGATCTTGCTTCCAAGACTTAGAACGAAGACTGTATTGCATTCTTGATAAGATGATAGTTTCAGAGTTCAACATATATAGACTAATTTTTTATTTTAATTTGTTTGGCTTTGGTGTACAGACACTGGATGTTAAAACTTTATTGTTTATCAGATAATGATTATTTTACAGTAAGAAAGTGAATTAATCTCAATTACATAGTCACTGGATGCACCTTATCTGCCTTCAGTTGGATCTGTATTGCACTGAGAAAGGGAGATAAAAATTGCTATCCATATATCACAGTTCTGTAGTTTGCATGTTGTGACCTTAAAATGTGCAATCACATTCTGTGGGTGCTGTTTAGGAACAGCTGTTTGTGACCAATTCAATTTCTTTAAGTGAGATAGATTACAGAAACAGCTGGCTATCACATTATTAGAGATTAAGTCTTAAAGACACTGCAATTAAAATAATTATGTTATTGTTTCTTTCTGGCTGCAGAAATGCTTCTGGGGCTATGGAGATTAGTCTTGTTCATAGTGACTCTATATTTAGAAATGATTGACTTGTTTAAATGGTGGAAGAAAAATATGCAACTTCAGTATAGCTTTTTTAATAGAATCATTACTTGAAATATTTTTTTTCTTCTTTGTTTCCTGTTTGACTGAGGAAACCTGCCACCCTTGGAGCACTTCTAAAAGTCTATGCTCTGGGCAGGTGTAGAGCCATTGAGAACTACAGTTCAGGAAGCTTTGACTCTGCTTCCACTAAAGTGAATGAAATGCTGTACAGAATTTGGATTATATCATAAGGTTGTCAGTGCTATCTTCACCATCACATTGGTTTTAATTGATGTCAGACCTCAGGTACTTTCACTAACAGTCATGAGGAAACTTATCTTAAAGCTTACATAATCACTCAGCCACCATCCTCTTCTGTGCTGCTCATGGGGATTGAGTCATCCCCCCAAAATAACCCTGCAGAGATCGTGTCTCTTGCATCCTCAGAATTCTTTGGGACAGCTGTGTTGTTTGATTTTTGAGTTTAAGTGAAAATATTAGACACACACCTCTCAATATGGATAGAGGCGGTTTTCTTTACAGCGCCAGGCAATTTACATTTCCCTTAGGAGCTTTGTCTTCAGCTCCATCTCTTGTTTTATTTTTGGTACAGCCCAAGACAGCCTGTAGTGTTCTTTGGAGGGAGAAGGTGCAGGAAGAGTGTTTTCACTCTGGTTCCAGATAGTGCATAAATTATTTGATTGTTCCCTGGAGAGCAAAGCGGCACGGCCTGCCAGTGAGCTTCAAGTCACCCGCAGGACCTTGGGAGTGCGACCAGATGGGCTGGGAACCTGCCCAAGCCCTGGCTCCCGTGCGCTGCCTGCTCCCGCCAGCCTGCCTGCTGCGCCCCCGGCTCCGTGAGCATCCTGCTCCAAGGCCGGCCCCAAGGCAAGCCAGCCTCTGAGCCTGTTTCTAACAGGCTAACTAGGCCCTTGGGTCTCCTGGCCACACTTAGCACTTTCTGGAACAGTAAGGGAGACATAAATCATTTATAGAGGTGAAAGCTGCTGCTTCTCTGGACTGGTAGGAGAGGCTGGTTCTAAAGCTCTCGTCGCTCCCAAGCGATGCTGGAAAGTGCTACAGTGTCATGATTTCCTTTTGTTCTGAATTCTGATGTAGGGGTCTTATTAGATAGTCTGGAGGGGAAACAGAAAGTAACAAGGACAAAAAAAAAAAAAGTATTGCAAGCAAAAGAGATGGCAAAGGCTTTTTGAATAAGCATCATGATTTTTGAGATGCAAAGTGTCAGCCTTCATTGTGTCTGTGTTCCCAGGCACATTTTAGCACATGTTTAGATTAGAGAGTTTGTTTGTTTGTAGCTCAGAACTGTGACAGAAATATGGGATCCATATTTAGCTAGTGCAACTGTAATTCCTCATCTGATGAAAGTAAAATTATAAGAAATGAAAGATATTTTACTAACTGGAAATATTTTCCCTTGCCATGTGAAAGTCAATGTTCTGCCAAGGCCCTTCTCACGAGGCTCCCTCATACAACCTCTGGTTGCACCTGAGTTACCAAAGTGCTTTGGTTAAGTTGGTATGGTGATGGATATTCGGAGAGAGTGGGAAGCATTACCTTCTCCAGAACAGAGACATGAGCATGGATGGTGGGCTGAAGATGTATATCCATGTAGTCTGGCTACTCCTGTCTGGCTGCCCAGGTGTTTTGTTCCCACAGCAAACAAATTTTTGAAGATGGTTGTTTTAGGTCTGGCTGAGGTGCTCATTTTCCCACAGCAGCCCTCAAAGTGCTGTATGTTGCACTGGTCCCTAGAAAGGGGGACACACAACATACCCAGTGTTTTGGCTACTTCTGAGCAACACTGGCACACGATCAGTGATGTGTCTCAACATTTCCTCCCCCAAATCAAGGGGCTGGTGGGCAAGAACCTGGGAAGTGACACAACCAGGCCAGCTGATGCCAAATTAACCAAAGGGATATTCAATACTGTATGACATCAGCTCAGATATAAAAGCTGAGAGGGGGAAGATAAATGAGGGAGTATTTGCTATTTACAATGTTTGCCTTCTGAAGCAACCACTCTGCATATGAAAGCTCTGCTTCCCGGGAAGTGTCTGAACATTGCTTGCTGATGGAAAGTAGAGAATAAACTTTTTTTTACTCTTTGCTTATATGCACACAAAATTTTACTCTTGCTTTAATAAACTGCTTTTGCTCCAACTAGGAGTTGTTTTCCATCTTACTTTCTCTCCTGTCCCGCTGGGAAGGGCAAAGGTAGGCTGGCTTGGAGGGCATCTGGTGTCCAACCAAGGTCAACCCAGAACGGTGTATGCAAAATAGACAAAGTAACAGCTTAAATAACTGTCACACCAAGTCAAATGATTGAACACCAAATTTCCAGAAAGTGCAGTCAAAAAGAGTGGAGGCAGTATTTAATGATGGAGTCAAAGCACATGGGAAATAAATGCTGGTTCCACAAGTCACAACAAAATTGCATGGGAATGCAGTAGTAGAGCTATTAAAATTCTGCTGCTATTTCTGAAGATAGGGAACAGTTTTGCTCCAATTAGGCTAGAATGAAGTAGATGCCTAAGACAGTATGGCAAAAAACTGTGGGTATGTTCTCTAATTATCCAAGGATAGTCATATTTAATAATTATTGCAGTAAACAGTGGAAAATATTTGAAGTGCTCCTGTGCAAGAAGCCACATAACATATGGCAGTCATCACCAAGGCACAGTTAAAGGACTGTAGGAGGACTGTGAACGACACATTTTGTGTCCTTCCAGGATAACATATTTTCTTTATACATATTCATTCCTTTGGGTTTTTATGGGATTTGGAACCTGAACATCAAGTGTGGAGCGAGCGGTGAGAAGTCTTAGAGGCCAAAGGGTGCACGTGCATCATTTCCCATGAAGTGTTCTAAGGATTGTTAGCACCAACATGGGTAAGCTGGAGTGTAGCACATCTGTGCTGTACAGTGGGTTCATGGGGAGAAACCTCAGTGTTAATGCAGGCCCCAACGGATATATATGCGTGCTACAACACAGAAAAAGTTAGCTTGAACATGGCACTGCCTTGCTGTAATCAAGGACCACATAAGTCTTTTGTGTGTCTTTTCCATTGTACTATATAGCAGGCAGAAGCATTCTCTAAGAATGTAATAAATTTGGAGCTATTCAGGATCCTTGAAGGAGCTTGGATATCCAGCTAATAACCTATGTAAACTAGATGTTCATTGCTTCAGTATTACTGCATTTATTGCATTGAGATTTGTCCTTGCTGATTTTTTTAAGCTAGTAATTGTGCAATATTTACAGAATGGCTTTGAGTTTAAACAGAACAGCTACAAAATATTTATACCCAGACTGGAGTTAAGTATAATGGGCCTTTATGTTGCCTCTCTTTCCACCAGTTGATCTCCTGCAGCATTGCATCCAGTGGATATATGGTTGTCTGTCTTTCACTACTTACCCATCT
This sequence comes from Ammospiza nelsoni, assembly GCF_027579445.1. NCBI lineage: Eukaryota > Metazoa > Chordata > Aves > Passeriformes > Passerellidae > Ammospiza > Ammospiza nelsoni. The sequence goes on from NC_080633.1 coordinate 113,054,399, forward strand.
CACCCACTCATGCACCTCTGTAAACCTGCTTCAGATCCCAACCTGCTGTGGCCTCATTCCCGCTCCAGGCAGGTGCTTGGCTCCTGCTGAGGTGGTGTGTGTGCTGAGCAGCCCACCGACCCTGGCAGTGACCTCAGTGGTGATGTATTGTCTCTGTGAGCAGCGCCTCCTGCCTGCCTGGTTTTCTGATCCTGAATAAACCAGAGCTCAGATACAAACTCAGGCACCCCTTTAGGCACCAAAAAGTCTTTCAGCAAGAATTTTCATTTTGTCTCATATGTAGATAGCTTTTAAGAAGAGATTTTTTTGGAGCTGTTAAACACAGCCTGTTTCCTAAGAGAGCATAGATGCAGGGATCTGAAGAAAATCTCTTTTTGATTATTTGGTAGTCTTTTGTGACACAGGGAAGACTCAGGTTAAAATGGGAATCATATCATCTGCTCAAAAGAAAAGAAAACATGAATGAAAATGCAAGGGAGCAGCACTTCACCTACCTTAAAACTGTGAATAGTCCTCTCTTGTTGGGTTCACCTCATTACAGATTGAGTTTATATTCTTTTTGATTTATGTTGGTTACTTTGGAGATAGACTTTTATGTATTGCCTTCCTTTTAGACAGAAGTCTTTCCTCCACTGGGTAAAACTTGAATTCTATTTTTCTGCAAATGCTGACAAGATAGGAAGTAGTTCATTCTCAGGTGAGCCATTTGGTTTTTATCCATGATATCATGGTGTTCTTGCAAACCTGAAATACTATTTTAGAGCATGCTTATAATAAAGGAAGGAGTGCTCAGAACTCTTCCTGCAGTGACTTGTTGCCTTTGGCAAACCTCATTTAAAAAGGTTGTGAACACCTTTTCTTGAGAGGCTCTCTATTCTTTCAAAAGAACTTGTTAATCAAGATGTGATGCTACTCATTTTTTGGCAGAACTCTCTTTAGTTGTTTCTGGTGTTGAAAGGGTTTTCCTGCTTTAATAATTTGAAGCTTTTGAAGGTTTTTCTCATCTCAGTTAGATGGAATACCAAACATAATTTTTTTAACCAACTGGTTGGTTAGAATAAAGAAAAACAGCATTTTCTTTTAAAACTTTAATTTTAAATTGTTGTAAAACCAGAAAAAGCTAAATCCAACTGTTTTAAAGTTAAAATATTCCTGTTTTGTTTTAACTTTTTAAGTAGAAAATTTAAACAAAACTGTTCCCTTTCCCTTGAAATCTAAATGTTAAATGTAGCACACAGAACAAAGGATTCTCAAGAAGTGTTTTGGTTTAGACTGTCTGATTTAAGTTGGGGTAATATATGCTGGGAATTTCTGGTGATGGGATACTAAGCAAGGCATAAGTAATTCTAGGTTAACAAGTTTGGCACTATGTGTGGCAATGATTTCAGAGAAGCCTTCTCAAGATGTGCCTCTGGAACCAGAGCCATGTAGTTACTTATTCCTTGCTTAGGAATAGTGCTTAGGATACAAGGCAAGGAATAAAAGATAGTTGAACTCTTGGGTATAGGGCAGCTAGAATACTTGTTTCAATTCCATGTTTTAGGTCTACTTTTTATATATTAATGAAGATCAGAGCCAAGTAAAAATAAATAAAGGAAACCCAAAAGATTCTGAAAATTACTTCTAGCAATTATCACTAAGCATTCTCTGCATCACTACAGAGAATTTAACAACACGAATCCAGAAGTAAATTCTATTAAAATCTTTCTGTTGGAGCATTCAGTAACCATAGTAATGATCAGAGTATGAATTCCCTCATCATCATAGTACACTACACTGGCAGTAGTATGATAGTAGATGTTGGCAGCTGCTCTTCAAACACGCAGCAGATAAGCAGGGAGCAGGTGAAGGTCAGTTATTCTATAGCTAATAACGTTGCCAAGTCACCAAGCTTTGTGCTACGATTCGTGAGGTATGGCAGTGATTTCAGGGAAGTCTTTTCAGTCTCCTCAAGACATGTTTCTGGAACCATAGGATAATAGATACAGAAGCGGCATATGTCCAAGAGGGAGGCAGTAGGTTGCCGTAGTGAATGTAAATGCTGAACTGGTGTTTGTCCTCAACTAATCTGCTTTAATGTTTTTACTCACTATAGAAGTTCTATATGTCTTTCCATAAACAAAAATTACAGCATGGTTTTTCTTTGTCTTCATATTAAATCATATTTTTAATCTATATTCTGTGGATTTTTGACCATTCTTGTGTATTGGGATGAATTATTTGTGTATTTTTTGTCCCCTGGCTGAGCTGTGTGATTTCCAGCACATTTAATGATGCAGATCTTAGGCCCTGATAGAAAAGAACATGGAGCAGCTGTTACCACATAGCTGGGTCTGTGCTCCCTGGTTCCTGCCAAGACCAGAAGAGCAAAACTGCTGAGTTTATGCCTGTTACCCATGACCCAGATGAGGTTAAAAGTGCTGCCAGTGATTGTGCTTGTAGCAGGGACCTGAGGTGACAAAGGAGTTGTCATAGAAACTCCCAGGGATGAAAATTCTAACTTTGTTTTTCACACTCAAATTTAAATTTCTGATCAGGCTTCCTGGTTAGATATGACCTTTGGAACAACCTCTCTCTTTCTGTTTTATTGTACAGGGGAGCTATAACTGCAGGTTGTTTCATATCTCCTGTAATCTTGTTTCACGTTTGAATTGTGGGTAACCTGATGAGTGCTGCTGTCAAGGTTCCCTGAAAATGTCACAAACAAAAGAAAGAAAAATACCTTGGCTGATGACTGGTGCCTGCATATCCTGCCTTCCTCCCTTTTTATCGTTCTTGTATCTCAATGTCTATTGGGTTTTATGTAAAAATGTTTCTGAAAGCAAAGTACTTGACTAGGGAAAGAGTAAGAGAGCACATTTTTTCCATAGTTTTGTAAATTTATCATGTCTGTTGTTTTACCAATGTGAAGGTTTGGGGTTTAGAGGACAGAGAGCATTACTACCAGAGAAACAGAAATGCTATTTCAGTTTTGAAATACTCGGTGTGATTCAACTTCAGTTGTTCTCACAGCCTCATATCCAGCTGCATGGAAACTGATAAACATTCAAATTAAACACAAATACAGATTCTATTATTTAATACCCTTCCTTGAGTCTCTCATCTGATTTCAGTGTTTCTTTGTCAAGGGGTGTATTTTTTTTTTGTTCTTGTTGGTTTTTGATTTTTAATAAAATATTTAGGCTTCTTTGTTCTTTATTTCAAGAGCAAATCTAAATAATTTCTTCTTGAGGCGCTTGTCTGACAAGACATTCATGTCCCACTTTTTACTGGGCTGTTTTAAAATCTTACCCCCAAAGAATCTAAGTATTTCCTACACTTAGGCTTTCTTTGTTTTGTTCTGGTGGGCTCCTGAAGGCTTTCTGGCTTTGAGGGATTTGTCAAGGTTAAATATAGGAAGAGTGATTTTCAGGCATTATGTTGCACTATTTCTGAAGACACTGTGTGTTGATGTTTTTGTTTTGAAATCTCTTTTCACATTTGTCCTGAGCAGCTGTATTAAAAGGCTGAGATAAACTTCATTACAATGAAATATTGGCAAGATGGAATATTGGAAGCAAGAATAAATTAAAAGAATAATCTCAATGTGTCTTAGGATAATGTTCACCTTGTAAAATTTTGCTTCTCTTTTGTCACTTTAAACTGATTGAATGTGGTGGTTACAAAAGCTCCCTTAAACTTTCAAGCCTGGTGAAATCATTTGAGAGTGCTAGCTTGAAGAATTTGGTTATGAAAATGAATGACTATCTACAGATGGACAAAAAGATTTTGTGATGCAGATATTCTTCTTTCACTGCCTTTCACTGTTGTCTCTGCTGTATTTCAAGGGTACAGATGATAAAGAAATTTTGCTCTTTACTGAACATCACTGGGCTGTCTTCAGTCTTTTGGGGAAATGGGGAAATCTGCTTTCAGTAGAGGGATGTTTGATGCTGTGAATGCAAGTGGTGAATGCAAGTGGGAGTCTAAAATTACTAATGGGAATCTTCTGTGAATTACTTGTATTGATGTAGACATGAGCTAAATCACATATCCTTAAAACTGTGACTTGACATAGATTCTCAGAGGAATGTGCACATAACTGCATAAAGTGCCTGGAAAAGAAAGACTTTACTAGGATGCAGAAAGAAAAGTGCAGTGGAAGTAGGGGCGGTGGAATGAATTAACTCACCTCAGTGCTTTACCCCTGCAGGCTCTTCATAGAAACAGTTGCAAAATAGAAGTATCAAAACTTAATATTGTCGAGTTGAAATCTAGAAATCATTTAGTTGCAAATAAATTTTGAATTCTTCTGTGTTAATCCAAAGCAACAAAATATTCTGAGTTAGCCAGCCTCAGTTGAAGATCTGTATAGAGCAAGCTGCCTCACAAGTTTTTGTTTTCTCTTGATCCCACTAAAGCTGAAAATGGAATGAAAACAGCTGCTATTTTGTATTTAAGCTTTTAATTTGTACTCCCAAGGTACAAAGGAAGATAAGAATTAAGGAAAAAAGGAAGAGATTGGGACTGCCCAGGAGATTTGTTTGAGTTTTGGGATTTACTGATTCATAGATACAAACATAGTTGTAATTGTCAACTGTGTCAACTGATGTTTTTAATGTCTATTTTGAGGACTCTAAATTAACACCTCACATTTTCTATATGAGAGGTTTGTAAATAAACATTTTTGTCCATATTTTCTTGAGCAATATGAACACTTTGAAAAGCTGTTAGAGGCTACTTGAGCCTCACAGTCCAGATTAAAAATATATGGGTTTTTTTTTTCTTCTCCTCTGTGTAAAGTTTATTTTGACAACATTTTGAAATTAGGTGAGTCCATTGCCTTTTTCTTTAAAATAAACTCATCTGAAGAATCTCTGTTTTATTAATACATTTTATCCCTAGTTCTTAATCAAAATATTTTCTCTATCTCACCAATATCCAGTTCTTTTCAAAACAGATATCAAAGTCTGAGTGCAGGTCAAGGTTCTTTCCATTTTTCAAACCTGACTTTTGTTGGAGTATGGCTGAAACTGGTATCAAGGTCATCATACATACAACTTCTGCAGTTCTCCTAAACTTTATGGATTTCTTCTTGGAATAGCTTTCCCATGATTATATATTCAGTTTTGATGGCAAATTGGCAGTTTGTGGAAGTTTCCTTTTCTAGGCCATCAGGAAACCAGCTCTGATCTGTCTTTTCAGTGTTTATAGGAAGGTAAAATGTGTCAAAAGTCAGCATATATAATATTTCAATCTTGTAAAAAGATTAAAAATTTAAAATATAATTTCATTTGTTTTTGAGAAACTGTTTTATGTTATTAATTTCTAGCATGCCTAGAATTCTTCCTTGAATTTTTTTCATTTCAATTAGCTTGTGTTTCTAGCTAACACTGGAAAAATAAATGAGTCAGATGAGTGTGCTTGTGGCGATGAGTCAAGATTACTGTCTAGTATGCAGAGAGCAGGAGGATAGTGGTGATTTCAAAATGGTTATTAATGTGTTAATGAGTGAAACTCACAACTCATTTCATCTAAATCAAGAAAGTCCTGTCAGATATTAATGTATTTTTGGTTTTATGCCACTTGGGCAGAATAGGACATGCTAGTAGCAACATGCTCTTTATGCTTCCCATATTATTTTTATGATATTTCGTTCTTTATAGAAAACTGAAAATTGGGGCAAGAAACATTACATGCTGCTATAAATGATTGATTTCTTGGTTTTGACAATCCAGAAGTGATCATTTTTCAATTTATGACTCAAAGTGCAAAAGTAGCTGAGTTTGCAAGATACATTTTAATATAGCTGCCATTTTGTATGGCACTCAGGTCCATTTAAATAATACCTTTCCTTCTGGTACTAAATGGAAAATTCCAGTAAATTCTGTATTTGCAAGATTATCCTGAAAAATGAATACATTAGTATATACATGTGAACATGTGAGTGGATATAGTTGTGAGCTTCTATGTAGTGTGCATAGCAGTGTATTTTTTAATAGACAAATAAGAGTGCAGATGAATTTTTTGGTTTTTTTCCTCAAACTATGAAAAAGACAATTTCAAAATTTAAGATTGCATGAATAAGTAGCTCATCTCTAGTATTACAAGCTCTACAATTAATCTGCACACAGTGAATTTCACTTTGCAGAAGTTAATTTCTTCACTGAAGACTGATATGCATGTGAATGTGAGGAGTATTTTCCACTTCCAAAATGTGGTATCTGGAAAGCAAATTCTCTTTTTTTAGAAACATAGTTTATAGAGACACGTATATTTTTTCTGTATTGGTAAAACTCAATATGAAAATATTTTCTGGCATCTGACATCTGCATGTGTTATGATAGTATAAGTAGAAGTGATTTTGCTTTTACTTACTTGAATGGAGGTGTGGAATCTTCATGCTTATAGGTAAAAACTTCACTCAAGAAGGCTTTGAGCAAATTAGCTTATGTTGAAAGTGGATATGAGATCATAGCTGTCCCAGCTTTGATTAACTATTTACTAATCCTTCAGACTCTCCCTTCCAACCTTTGTATGACTGTTGAAAATAGGAAAAAAAAAAGGCAACCCCCCCCCCCCCAAATTCTTATGAAAAACTTGAAGATTTGCTCTGCGTTTATTCAAGAAATTTTAGCTTCTTTCATGCCCTTTTTTGGGAAAATATACAAATCCTTAGGTTTAGAATGTACTGCAAAGGAAAGTGAGTATTATTATTTCTAAGTCAGTAATTTTGTAGTTATTTTGTGATAGTTTTCTAAGAAAATAAGTCTTGCCTTTGGTGACACTAGATAAGCACAATCTCTTTGTAACAAATATAATTCTTGGAATTAAATCACTCTTGATTTCCATCTATGCAGCCATCCAATCCACCATGTAGAAAGCTGTGTTGCACTGTCTCAATGATTTATTCCTATTTCTGTGATACTAGAAATAAAATTCTGAAAGAAGATGGTTTATCCAGGTAATATAGGAAGTCTCTGAAAAACAACTGTAAATTTTATCTCAATAAAATTTTCAGTGTGGTGAATTAGTAGCCAAATATGCTGCATAAGAACACAGAATGCATTGAAAATGTGTTCTGATACTTTTGTGGTTAGAAAAAACATGTAATACACTCTGAACATTTAGGTGATACTGTATAAGACATGTTTGGAGCTCAGCACTGCAAAGATTTCAAAAGATGTGGCCTCAGGTGTCTGTGGGCAGGTAGTGGGAGACATGCAACAAGGTTTTATTCTTTGAAAGCTGCAGGAGAGCAAAAAAGTACCTTTATAGATAGAGCTTAACAAAAAGAGAGGGGCAATAAAGCCAGAACTCCTTTGTCAAAACAGGAGTTGAGGGAAGCACAGTCTGTGGGAAAATATCATCTGAGTGCTTGAGTCGCCAGCCTTTGTGTGTTTTGAATCTGGGTCCTGAAGAATTAAAGAGGTCTAAGTTACTCTTCTGTGTCACTTGAAGTAGATAAATGAGTCTCTGATGCGAGAAACTAAGTGCCCCCGAGAGATGGGAGGCACGGAGGCTGGGATCCTGCAGAGGGTAATCTTCAGATAACCCTGCTGGAAGATGCTGTGTTGACAAAGGAAGACAGCAGGTATATTGGGGGTGTTCTGTTGAAGTGGAAAACCATGTCAGTAGATGCAGAAACTCATTTTTCTGCAGGTTAAGTTGGAGACATGGAGACATACAAATAATGTCACAGATTCAAGCTCACTTGAACTGTCAGCAAAGGTCAACGTGCACACAACTGTGATGCTGTTAGTGAAGCATCTATGAAACTGATTCCAGCTGATGGGGAGAGGTGGACTGAAGAGGTAGGAGTGTTCTTACAAGGCGTATGTCTCAGTGCCATGAGCTGCTCAGATCCTGCGTACCAGTACTACCCAGATAGCATAAGATAGAAAGAAATGAAATATGAGTAAAAAGGACAAAATAATGGTATTGACAAGTTCCAGTTAAATAGGTCATGTGGGAAGACACATATCTCAAACCAAGTGTAACCTGCTGACATATGACCTTTGATCAGGGGAAATCACAAGGAGAAATCTCAGACCATTTACTATTTCATATGATGACAGGAAAGAAATTGCATGCTGCATTTAGGTAAAATGAACAGTTGGCACAAAGTCTGCTGAGACTGAAGCCATGTTCTCTTTTTAAGTCTATGATACAAGGTAATTGTCAGTGCACATTGTATCTGTTATTAAGAAAGGTCTCTGTTTATGGAAACTTGCAGGCTTCTGGTTCAGCATTTCTCTTTGCCCATAGGAATTCTGTTATATTAATATAAAAATGATAGAAAATAATAATTAGTGGAAATGTCCTTGTGAACACTTAAAAATAAAGAACTAGACAGTCCATTTGTTACTGTGTATATACTTCTTGATGAAGAGTGATCAAGTTATTACTTTTACAAGACAAATCACTAAAATTCAAGAAAAGCAATGATGCAATGCAGATAAAGTGCATAAATATAATGGAATTGCCAAAACTATATTCAGGAGACATTGTCCTTAATAGAAAACTCTATTAATTTAGCAAATGAATAGAGGGTTGTACTCAGTTCATTGAACAGGAGGTAAAATTACAGAAAAAAGTCATTGTGAAACTGGGTCAATGGAGTCTTATGAAGGTTAAAAATGAACAATGAGCTGAATTAAAAAGAACCTTAGTTTCAGATTATGATATTTACATCTTAATTTTTGCTTCAGCTCTTCTTTTCTGACTACCTGACAAGAGAGGAAGTTAAGAGATGCAAGAGATGTCTTGGAGACAGGATTTCTGGAATAACTTAGAGGTCCAGGAAAACTAAGGAGGGCATGATTAAAATTAAAAAAACCAAAGACCCCAATCTTGAGACAACTGAAACTTTATTAGTGGTTTTTACTAACTTTGAAAGCTGTTAATCATAGTGGACTAAGTCATAGACTCAGAATTACACAGATTGGAAAAGACCTTCAACATCATTGAGTCCAGCTATGCATGTAACACTGTCAAGTCCACCTCTAAACCATGTCCCTAACTGCCATATCTGCACATCTCTAAAATGCCTTCAGGGATGGACACTCAACCACTTCCCTGGGCAGCCTCTTCAAATGCTTAGCAACCCTTTTGGTGAAGAAATTTTTCTTAATATCCAATCTAAACCTCCCCTGGTGCAACTAAAATCTTCCCTGTTGAAACAGAAGGCTGGAATGGGAGAAGTAACTGGAAGGTATTTAAGCAGTGAAGGTAATTAGGAGGGGAATTACAGAAACAACAAGGCCAGTGAGTTACCTACTGCTTTCTGTGCAGTCATATTTGATGCCAGAGCACGGCTGGCTGCACATTAGTCCAGCACATTAGTCTCACCTTCCCAATTCTATTCACTAATATTTAGAAACCCAGATACAGGCAAAGTGAGGCAAGAGAAAACTGCCAGGGTAGGGAAAGGGGGTGTTTTATTAAAGGAGCCCCAAGAGGATATTCCTGCACTCTGCAGGAGTCCCTGCCTGAGGGAGCCTGTGTGGAGCCAGTCAGGGTTGGGCAGCTCTGCCCTCTCCCAGCCGTGTCCATCGGCTGTGCTGTGCTGGGTCAGCTCTGAAGCTCTGAGCCACAGGCATTGAGCTTTTTTGGGGTACCTGTGTCAAGTATAGGTCTCTGTGTGTCGGTGAGTCAGGGGCTGCTTACTGGGTTTGCTATTCAACACTTGGGTAGAGGCTATGTTTAAAAATATATCAAATAACTGCAGAGAAGCAGGGTTTAAACAAGCCAGTTTTGGCACAAGAAAAGATTTATTGAAAACTTAGGAAGAAAAAAAAGTGGAGAAGTGCAGTTCTGAAACATTTTTTTTTAATGAGGAAAGGAACAAAAGACAGTTCAAGATGTGTTTGTACAATAGTCTTGGGCACATGGTGTGACTCTTGGGGATGGTCAGGGCCAGAAGTTGGACTCAATGATCCTTGTGCATCCCTTCCAGCTCAGAATATTCTGTGGTTCTGTGAAAAGTTCAAGCTTTTGAAGTGGTGCTTGGGATAATAAGAAGTTGGACCTGATGTTACAGTGGCTCCCTTCCATCCCTGTGACCTTTGCAACCTGTGTGTGAAGACACACTGTGCACAATGAATACTGGAGCAACTGGAGCTGATAATATAAATCATGGGTATTTCACTGCCTCTGTGGTAGCTGGAGAGTTTGTTCCAGAGAGCCCAGCTCTGGGAGTGTATCTGTTCTTCTGCCCAACTGTGGACGTGGAGGCACCTAAATGTAGTGTATGAAAGGACAGGTAGCTTTTACTTAGAAATTTTTCTTTGCATAACTGATCTCAGAAGTGAGAGGCTTTTAAAAAGTCATCTAAATTTCAAAACCTTCTGATTGAAATAAAAGATTATGATTTTGTAAGCGATCATATTTTGGTGCCTAAATGCTAATTATTTTTACCTGTTTGCTGTCTCAGCCAAGATGCTCAGTGGATTGTGGGTTTCATTGTGGGTTCCCTCTCCTCCAAGAGGTGATAAAGTGCTGGTTTATATGGAGGTAGATGTTTCGGGCATTGGAACTGCTATATGAAGAGTTTGTGGGAACAGTGCTAAAGAAGACAAAATGTGAAATAAGGATCCTTTTCTAGGATGTTGCCTGCTTTAGAGAGGAAGATTGTAGGGAGTGCCGGGTATGTTTTCTATTAACAGAGCTGTGCTTTAGCTTCTCATATTTTTCTGTGCCTATTGTCCTGAACTACAATACACATTTTTCAGTTTAATGAGCACTAAAATTCCTGCCAGTCTTGTTTAAAAGAAAGAAAATCTTGAAAATATATTTCTTGTAAGGAGTGCAGATTCCATATGAGTCACTTTATGTTGAAAAACTTTTCTCTTTGAGTGTGGATGGGTAAACATTTTATGCACTTAGCTCTTCTTTATTTTAAGACAAGTTTCTACTTCTGTTTTTGAAGTTCTCTTTCTCTTTTGTTTTTCCCCATTCTAGATGGAAGATACGTACAGTAGCTATGTAATATAATTATTTGGGTATTCAGTACCACTGTACTTCCTGATACATTTACTCATAAATTCATATTACATGTTATAATTTTCAAGAGAAAAAAAGGGAATTTTGAGGATGTTATGGTGTTCCTTTTAGACAAAGAAAATAGTTCTCCTCAACCTGATTCCGTAATGGTGTTATGGTAATCTGATCATCAGACTGCCAAGGGAAAAGAGTCTTACAGAGCCATGTTATGTGGGAACTAATGAGTGAGAAACTTCAGGGGATTTAGTTGCTTTTACAATTACAGGTAATTACAATGAATGAATTAATTACAATTAATTAGCTACATAATTGGGATTCACGGACATGACAGTAATACGGTTATTTGTAAAACAAGCACACAAAGCAATCTTCTCCCCAAATCCATTTTAAAATCTGAAAATTATTTAGTTGGTATTATTAAGATTATACCCAGGCTTAATTTCGACTTTTAATCTCCAGTGTCCTCAAAGTATTAGGGGCTTTTTGATACACTGTGATTTCCCCCACTGTAAGATTAGACAAAAGCCATCATGCTCATTTTGTGTTTATGTAAGGCCACAGATGCTCAGAATAAGCTGGATATTTCCTTGTTTCCAGAAATTCTTTGATGAAGTTAGATAAACTGAACAGAGCTCAGTTACAAAGGAGTTGAATGTGGTGTATCTTACTGAATTCACTGGAAGATTTCATAGGAGAGGATTCACACCTTAATTCATTAAGATTGTGTGAATTCTTTCAGAATACCAGAAAATAAAAATAATATAACAGCAGGGATAGCTTTGGATGGAGTGATTTGGACAAGAGGTGAGAGGTCTCAAGAAAACTTTATGTTCTATATATGATTTATACATGGTTTATCTTAAATACAAAAAGAAAGTAACAAGTGTTGTCTAAAAGCGCCTTCTTAGACTTGTAGTATTTACAATTCACAACATTCTCCTTAGGTATCTGTGAGGAGCTGTGATGTTATTGCTCTGTAGTACAGAATTCTGTAGTGGCTTTACAATGCTAAACCTGATTCTTACCAGACTACAGTTTCCAATTACAATATCAATAGCATTTAAGGCCTGTTGCTACTGCTGAGTACTTACCCAAAGCTGATAATTAAATACTAAATGTGAGTTTCAGCACACTTAATTTACCTATTGATTCTATTAAAAGGATATAAACATTTACTGAAAAACTAAGTACAGTGTTGACTAATTAACTTTTGGAACAATTTCCTATCTTGTGCTGCTAAAGAATATCCAAAGGTCTTTTAATAGTAGCTTACTGGTATTAATGAGAGCCATTTTTTCTCTTGATTTTCTTTGTCATTGAATCAGAGAATGGTTTGGGTTGGAGGAGACCTTTGAAGACAGCCTAGTCTTTCTGCCATGGACAGAGGCACTCTCCACTAGACCAGGTTGCTCAAAGCCCTACCCAAACTGGCCCTCAGCCTTGCCCAGGCGCCTTGCAGGCCTCACCCTCCTCATGGGATGTGGCAACTGCTGCTGCTGCTGGCACTGGCTTCCTGCTGCTTCCCAAACTAATGCCTTTCTCTGCTAACTGTATTGAACAGCAGGAAGTTTATGATAAGATCCAGCTAGAAGAACGTAACTTCTAAAGTCAGCAATAATATGACATTGTTATTAATAACAACTTATTCCCAAAGGTGTTCCTGCTCCTTTTCCAACGAAGTGTAAAATTTTCAAAAATACAGTTATTTCCAGATTTGTCAACCAAATCTTCGTCATAGCTGTATATTACATTCATTTAAGAAGAAAAATAAAAATTATGAATCTTTGTGGGGAAGAAAACATGGCTGTAAATAATAATGGCTTTTCTAATGAAGGACACCAGGTATTTTCTGCTTTTACATTTGCTGGTATTCATCCTCGTATATAATGAGTAATTTCTAGAGGGAAATAATTTTGTTTAGGGTATTTTATCATGGTGATTGTCAAAGAATTTTTTTCTCCCTTTTATTGTGAAAATTCAATAAGAAGGATGTTAAAAAACAACCACTTTCTCATGAGTCTGTAGTCTGAAACTCAAATATAATGTTGCCAAATGTTGGCTCAGGGTCTTTAATCTTTTATATATCAGAGTGGCTTTTTGTTTCTCCCATTAAAGCAAGCTCCCTAGAATGAGATGAAATATGTTAAATGCTTCAAGTGGAGATAATGCATCTATGTTACACATGCAGCACCCCAAAAAATGGAAATTTTTGTGTTTACATCAATACTGAGTAAGCTATGATATGCCACAAGAAACTAATTTCAATACTCAGTTTTTTATCTTGCCTCTGGGAGCTTGGATTGTGGTTCACCATGCTCATTAATTTCTGGTGCTTTTATGGTTCCTTCAGCCCAGTGGAGCTTAGTGATTGAGCAGTGCTTTATGAAATATTGCTTTTGTTATTTCAAAGCCAAACTTCTGATTTGTATTAAAAAAATAATATGCAGGGTAGTAAAAGCAGAATATGAAAATAAGGCTGTTTCTTGAGCTATGATACTATTATTTGGATAAAAATATTTTTCAGCATTTATATTTAATGCTCTGGAAAAAAAAAGAAACAACAAGCTTGGAAGTTAAATGTAAGCAAGCATCTCACAACTGAAGTCATGGCAGCTGTTCAACACAGTTTTAGACTTTAAATTATGGATTTCTCTTCTTTTTTTCTTGCTTAGATTTGCCCCTGTAGAGAAAATTGCTGCAACTTCATCCAGCTGTTATTCCAGAAATGGATAAATAATGTCCTTCCCATTTGTTGAGCAAATGCCAAATTTACAGAGATCTGGGCTCTTTTCACAGTGTATGTAAATCTGCAAAGAACTATTTTGACTTCTACTACCAAATAAATGTTTTTTTAATTAACATAAATGAAAATTTTTTTGTTCATACAACAATACTTTGGCAATTCTATTGGTTGTATACTTATCCTAAATTATAGTTCACAGGTGTTGCCTTGCTGGAAAGAGATAAAAAAGGTTTTGCTGCAGATCACATGGGAAGTTTGTGTAGCAGTAGGAAATGGAGAGCAGATCTCTGGACTGAAACTCCTTGTGCTGTGCAGTAACCCTTCCTGTGTGAGAATGAAGGATGCCAGAAGGGATCTAGTGCCTACAGGTAAAGCAGGTTATTTGGTGTGTTAAAAAAAACCAAAACATCAGTTCCAGAAAACAAGACTTGGAATTTACCTCTGCAAAGATTATATCAGGTATTTGCCCCCCATTGTTAGTCTCTTAGTTTACCTTCTGGCATCAAGTAATATCTACTGAAGATTTTATCTCAAGATGTCAGTAGTGGTTGTCTCATGCTTTAAAGATTAACCAACTCAAATCCCTGAATATATTTTTCATGTTAAATTTTTTGAGCCATGTAAAATTCCTAAATTTTGTTCATTCCAAGTATTTTTTTTTTCAAATAATTTTGTCAAAATGCAGTAAGGCATAAATTCTTTTTTTCCTTCAAAGACCATTTTCTTATCTTGTAATTCTAAGTCGATGTTTGAATAGGATTATTTAAAAGGAAAATTAGACTGATACAGTCTTTCAGATGCTAATCCTATGAAAGCTACTGCCTTTGAAGTTTCTCTTGAGTGAATTCTCACCTTTTCCTAACACATTAGTTTTAAAAGAGAAGCCATTTCCTATCAAGCATTCTAAAGGTGAACTTCTGTGTTATTTTTAACTGCAAGGTTTTTCCAGATCCTTTTCCATACTAGAAGAGTTTCTAACCTTAAGGCAAGGTGGGGACAGATGCCTTTGAATGAGTAAGTAGGAACGGGACTTAAATCTTCCTGTATGATCCTGCCAAGTGTATAACCTTGTGCAATGAAGTCTGGGGGCCTTGAGGAAACATTAGTCTATGGTAAATGTTGAGCTGATGCTGTGGCTCCAAAGTCTCCTCCTGGGCGAGGTGCCCGAAGGAGGGGAGCTGTGGGGTGCTGGAGGGCTTTGCAGAGGGAGCCCCATGCCTGAAGTAAGCGCCACTGCACCTGGGGTTTTAGCAGGGTGTGTGTGAAAGCTTCAGAGCTGAAGATTTTCTCACTTAGCAGGTAATGCTGAGACACAGTCTGACAAGATCTTGCGTCTGAGAGTGAAGAGGCGCTTGATCCTGTGGAGCTCAGGCACAGCAGGATGGCTCTGCTCAGGGCTGCATTTACTGATGTTTCAGGCACTCTGCTTGTTCCATGGCAGGTGTGCTTTCCCTCTGTAAGAGGCAGCAGTTGGGAGGTCCTAATGAGCTGGGAGCTCAGCTAGAGATTGTGCGAATCAAGAGCTCTTGTTTGCTGCAGTGGCAGATGTTGTTTCTGCAAGCAGCAGACACGGTTACTGTCTGAGCAGCCTTAAGATGTGACAAGTGTTATCTGCTTGGAAATTCGTCATGCTTGACCCCAAGCAAAGACAGACTAAAGCTTGTCAAATAGGGATAGCCTACAGATGTTTTGGGTGCTTATCATCGAAAATCACAGGGAGTGGTTTTTTTTGTTTAAAGAGAGAAGAATGAGAAGCAGTTCAGTCATTTTGAATCTGAAGTGCTCAGTAAGGCTTAATTGTCTTCAGTTGTAATAAACCTGTGGAATAAATGGGATTTTTAGGAATATAATTGCATGTTTATCTTCAGGAAAGAGATTTTACTAGTTGGTGTTGCAAAAGGAAAAAAGTTACAAATTCATTGAAATTCATCTGGCTGTTACGATTTGCATGGTTTTTGCAAGATTTTTAGAGTTTCCTGAGAACTCTGTGTTTCAACATACTATTTTTTGCTTAGGAAACCCCCTAAGCCTAAGCTGCAGTTAGTTTAATAAGGGTAGCTGCATATCTTCCAAGCGGTGTTGAAGATTCTGGCCACATATTTTAAAAGTTGGTTGAGATAGGGTGCACCTGTTTCTGGTTACATACCCATACCTGGAGGAGAAGAAAGTAATGTAAGAGATAAGTGCATCAAAGAGAATATGAAGTTCCTCTTATTCCTTCTAAATAACACAAGTAAGTTTAATCTAGAAGGTCAGAAGTGACACACCATTTTTAAAACTGCTATGACATTTGACAAGCTTTTATGGACAATGGGATGCTTAGTTCTGGTCAGGTGTTAATGTGGTGCCTGTGGTCCTGAACTCCTAGTAGTCACGTAAAAGACACAAAGTCAAGTAAACTCTATTACTTTTAGAGTAAAAAGTAATAGAGTTTACTTGACTTTGTGTCTTCCCTTAAAAAACCAAACCAAACCAAACAAAAAAACCCACAAAACCAAAAAACAAACAAACAAACAAACAAAAAACCAAAAAAGCCAAAACAAAAGAACAGAAGGATGGATAAGGGAGACATAATAACCAAAAAGCTTGAGGAGCCTGCACAGTGATAAGAAAAGTGATGTATTTT
Source organism: Ammospiza nelsoni (assembly GCF_027579445.1). NCBI lineage: Eukaryota > Metazoa > Chordata > Aves > Passeriformes > Passerellidae > Ammospiza > Ammospiza nelsoni. Next base: position 113,070,751 of record NC_080633.1, read on the forward strand.
GTATCTGATAAAACTAGTGCTCCTTCATTTCTTCTCTTTAACCTGTAATAGCTAAACTGAGAGGAAGAGCACACATTTTCAGGCAGGGAGTAGATGCTGTGTTTTCAAGGCAGACTGCTCTGCTTCGTCAAGCCATGCCACAATAGTACATTTTTATGTTATCTTAAAATCTTCTTTTAAAGTTTTAGGAAGTTCTAATGAAGGAAATAGGTTCTATAACATGAGTCAGTTAGATCTAACTGTGTGTGTTATTCCCTGTGTTTCTGGTTTTCTTTCTTCCTGTTTTCAGTTTTAGTATAGATCTTCAGTGGCAGTATCAGAACTTTAATTGTCTACTTCAGTTCGTCTGCCCTCTAGATAGAATATTTCTTTTGGATGTGTTTTATCTTTGTAGCACATACATTATTTGCACAGAACATCTTTACTCCTACTGATTTGAGGCAGAAACGTGACAGTCTCTTGCAATTAGATTAGCAAATCCCAACATTATTCTTGAATATTTATTTCTGGCGATCATGAAGTGGATATAGAGAAGTATTATCTACCAGTATTTGCTTCTGTTGTAAGTATTTATTGGTAGAAGGAGACTGACTTTCCATTGGAAAATTAAAGCTTGAGAAAATATGTTACTGGAAGCTAGATAATCATAGAAATGCTTGAGGTGTCTGAGCTGTCCAACATATTAAACCATACTTAGTGATCCCTGTCACTTTTAAATTAAAAAATATGTTGAAGAAATTTGACTTGCACTGAATAAAGCAACATAATATAGGTTAATAATAGACAGTGATCTGAATGCCTTCCAAAATTGATTACAAAATGTGAAGAATCCTTGTTTTGTGGTTGTACAGATAATTCCATATCATTTTACATATTTGTCAGGAGATACACACACACACACACACACACACACACACGTGTGTGTATCATGCTGGTAAATACCAAGAAAAGGAAAGGTGATGATAGAACATCAGTGACTTACTTTGCTGTCCACTGCCTAGATGAACAGTAAATCCTGAGTGATAGTTAAAAAAACTCCCAAAATTAATCTAGATACCTTTTAAAGACAGATTTTTAAAAATTTTCAAGCTAGTGGAAAATACATAAAAGACATGAGTCAGTAGAAATAGTAGTGCACTACACATTGAAGCTGACATCTTATGTTACTACTGCCTTTGTATATGAAGGAAAGTAAATATGGTTTTTCTTCATATGCCACTGTGGAAATAACTATATCAGCTGTTCAGTGATCACTCTGTTAGAGGAAATAAGGTAATTATTTCATGATGATTTTTGTAGCTAACAATGATAGACAGCAATGCACAAAACCTAAAAATAACTTCTTCAGGTGTAATAATAAATAAAGAAATATCAGCCTCTACAGTTTAATGATGGTTGAATCTTAAAAGACTCCTAGTACTAGGTTTGCTTTGTTGTTTGGGGCTTGTTTTAAATACTTTTAATTTGTTCTTGAGCTTCTCTGAACTTACTTAAATATATAAAACTAATATATTTTGGATTAAAATAGTATAGTTGATGAAACAGAGAATGGGGGAAAAAAAAAGGACTTTTCATAAACAGTGGAAAGATCTGGGCAGGGAAGACTCCTCTTATGGAATACATTTACCTATAATTATGTCAGCCATAAAGGCAGTAATGCATTGCTGTATCACAAAATAAAAGGGTATGTAATGAGTCTGTGTGGAAAAGAACCACCCAGGAGAAATTTTCTCTACGTCTGATTTGAGAGCTCTAGAAGGTACGGTGGGGTGTTGGAATTGCCTGTGAACTATATAACAACATCTTGATTTATATAACAAAAAACTAATTTTTTCCCATCTATTTGTTTAGTAAATCACAAGAATCTCAAGAGACAGAGACATAGAAGTCTCCCATAGTGCATTCAGATTTATTTAGAGCCACGAAGTTAAGTCATTATGCTGTACTAAATGCCACAGTCTCAAGTAATTTCTCAAAACATTTGTAATTTATGAGATTAGAGTGTGTAACTAAACAATTGTCTAGGAGAATGAAAAGTTGTAAGACATGTTTTTTTGTTGTAAAGACTTCCTGTAATGAAGCTTTTATAAAACTATTCTCTAATAGTAACTCTTAACGTACAACACAACAAAAAAATTAATACCTGACTGACTTTAGAAAAAAAATAAAGATTGTCTTCTCAAGAAGAGAACAGCAAAAAACTCATTATGTGTAGTAAGATTGATACAATGAGTCAAGACCAGACTATTTGGCTAATGCTTTCTAATGTCTCTTGGGCACTGTCCCTGGATTTGAGTGTGGCACATACACTTAACCACTGTTATTTCCTTCTGCAAGCCGCACTTGAGATACTGCAATTGTGTAAAAAACATTGCTGACCAAAAAGATGAGCGTCTCAGGGACTGATGTCTTAGAAGAACAGTGTTTTAGAGCAAATTGAGACTTCTTGACAAGACCTCTAGGCTTTCTATTTCTGAGATACACAAAGTCTGTAAACAACTTACATATGCCACTTGCTTGGTGCCAGATGCTTGCAGCCAGGTTGGTTGAGTCTTAAGAAGCTGAAGGGAAGAAAATGTATCCTGATTTTAAAGTATTTTTTGGTCTTTGTTTTTTTTCATGGAGTGTTATTTTTCTCAATGCCATGGGAAGGCTGAAAAAGGATTGGTTCATGTGAAGGTTATTAAAAAATGCCAGTATTATCCATTAGACCTTATTTGCTTTTGCTTTTTTTTCAATAATGAAGAAGCAAATTCAGAAAAAAGCCTTAGTCTGCCTTATAAATCAGGGGAAGAGTCTGTTATGATGAGTGTGGTAGGCTTTAAAAAAATAAATATATACATTTGTATTTTGTTGTGATTCACAGGATAGTGATAGGGCACAACCTGATGATGGTTCTGATTCTCAGAATTTCATCTACAACACTAACTTGTAGTTACCTTTTGAAAAACCTTGCATTTGTTCCTGAAATGGTATAACCAGTGTATCCCATGACTTCTTAGTGCTGCTTTCCTGTGTTCACTTGTACTGACCAACTAATCTCTGTTATATCTGCATAGAAAAGTGCATAGAAAGTTGCACTTTTAGAGCACAAACTCCATATTTTTGTATAGCAATACCTGACATCAAATCAACATGAAATATACATATTTCCTTGCAGCCTGTTAATTTTTAGTTTTAGTAATTCCCTTTGATGTAAGGAATATTAGTGAGCAGGAGTAAGGTTTAGAAGAGTTATTGGTAAATAAGCAGCTTTTAACCTTAAATCCAGATTGCGCTTGGTATTTGCATCTCTGTAAAGAAATAAGCAACTTTCTTCCTTCTGTGCCTTGTGACAGCCTTGTGAGCCATCTGTGAAATCTGCTGGAAGATCACTTAGGCATGTCTTTCTTTGCATCAGTCTTGAAGACAGTCACTTCTAAAAAGTGGTTGTCTCTAAAGATCATTTATGTAATAAAACTCAGATTACTAGCATGTGTTTGAAATATGAACACATCTCACGCAACATAGATTTGTAATTAAGCTCCTATCAAAATTATGCCTCGCATAAGCTAATTAGATATTTTTAATATGGTGAGACTATATGTTTAACAAATTCAAAGTTATGACTGAATGCTACTCTTGTGAAGGGGAAAATATAAACAAAATATGTAATTTGAGAGCGAGGGTCTTGGGGTGTGTGCAAGAGATCTTTCTGAAGTAACCACATTACAGTGACATCACTATGTTTTAAAGTGCAAATTCTTATATATCTTTTTTTCTTCTAAGATCTGGTTGGTCTTACAGCTCTGTAAAGGACTATGACTGATGAGGATCTGGTGTATGGTATTGCATCAGTTCTGGGTTATGATACTGTTCATTTATGGGAGAAAGGCACAATTCTGATTCTCATACTTTTGAACCCTATCATACTTGGACCATTTCTACTCTGTTTGCTTTATCTGAAAATAAGTTTTTTTAGTGCAAAGCCAAAATATTATCCTTATTTTATTTGCAGGGTTCTAGTACTAAGTGTGCTGATATGGGTAAACTGGTGAATCCACCTGTTGAATCAGATCTTACTCTCACTCCATTTTCCTTCTCTTGACTGAATAATCATGTCCTTTGCTCACACAATGATAGGAATTCTTTCAGAAATAGTTAAGAATTATAGATTGAAAGGCAAATATTTTAAGTCATAACATTTTTTTTCCTGGGTTTAAATTCTATGGATTTCATGGATTTAGCACATAATTCCAGTGGATATGAAAGTCAAATATGTATTTAGTGTCTTATGAATCAAAAAAACTAAGACATTTTGTAAAGAATGGCCTAATGCTGTTGGAGAGGAGCTGGTGGTCCCACATCCAATTTCCCTCTGCATTGCCTGAGTAGACCTGTCATTGTCTGCTTTCAGGAATTACCCTAACTCTTTTGACAGAAGATGAGCTTAGTAGTGAAGAGTTATGTTATTGTGACTTTGTTTTTTGGTCTTAGTGGACTAGAAGGTTTTTGGAAGTGTTTTGTGGAAATAGAGCATGTCAGTAGTGATGGAGTGATGCAGGTAGGGCTTAGGCATGCTCCTGTGTGTGCATGAGAACTGTAAAATGTATGCCATTTACATAGCTTTATCATGGGGAAATGGAACAGTTTTATTTAGTAAAATAAAAAATTATTAAACTTGCTAATTACTTTAAACAAGCAGCTATTCCCGCTTTCTTTCTTTCTTTTTTTTTTTTTTTTTTTTTAATTGAATGGAATGTCTTCTGCCAGGCTGTCCTCCCAGGTTTGGCATACCGAGGACATGCAGGAAACATGGCTGGTCCCACCTGTGACTGTGCCATTTCTTAGGAAGTTTTCCATATTTGAAAACAAAGGGATGAAGTTTTTCCAGTACAGAATTGCTCTAATTGATGAGGGCTACAGACAGGGTGAGCCAAGACTGACACTGGAAGTAAAGGAACGTGTAGACTTTGCCTTTAACTTAGAACCAATTAATTAAGAAAATTGCCAGACTGTCTTATATAGTTTGGTTTTGCCTGGTTATTTTATGATTGTTTGGAGTTGCTCTTCTTGTGTTTACATAAGACTTTCAAAGATGCTTGTGCTAATTAACTTAGAGTGAGTCTCCAGTCTTTATTTAAGAGTAAAAGGCCTTAAAATGTCGTGAAGTTTTTGCAGATATTTTCACCTGTGAAGACAAAAAAAAAAAATTCCTACAGAGTAGGAATAATAAAGAATCTATTGGAAGCACCCTTTCTTTAAAAAAAACCTTTGAGATGATTAACTGTATTCATTCTTTTCAAAAGTATTGTTACCCATTCCAAACTATGAATATTCATGATTCGTTTATTTTTTTCATAGGTTATTTTCCAAGCATTTTAATATTAGAGAAAGTCATTATATGAATTAATTCCTTGCCATTGTCACTGTTTTCTTCTCATTGTTTTTGCAAATTGCAGATTGTGATGTTTCAAAAATGTCATGGCAATAGAACTAAGGAAGACAAGGAGTTTGATTACTCATAAAATGAAGCTTGATACATTTACAGAGAAGGTTATGTGCTGAGGCTGCTTGCAATTGCTGGAATTTATACTCAGTAGCTGAAGTGTGATCTTTCAGCCTTATATCCTATAATCTGGTGTGGCCAGTGCTCAGTCCTGGACACCCCACTGCTTGAAAGCCAGACTGCTTGTTTATGTGATAAATAATAATATTGGTTTGGGATGATGATTGTTTTCTTTTTTTTTTAATCCTTCCTGAACAGATTAATTTCATAGTAGGCTACAGTGGAGTTGCAGTGGTGATAAACTTCGTCAAGTACCTGGATTTTTTTGCCTCTCTCATTTCTAAGTGCCATTCTGTGATTCAGAAGGGTCCCTCCCCTAAATTCCATTGTTAGCCTTTGTTGTAATTTTATTTTCATTTTCATCTATTGTTTTTGTCATAGTCTGCTGTCATCAATCCTGTTAAAAAAACCAAAACCCAACAAAACAACAAAAAATTCAAACAAAACCCCTGAGTTCCAAAAAGAACTCCCAAATCTCAGGGACTTTGAATCATAGTGAACTGTGGGGTTTGGAAAAATACTGTGTTTCATGTGTCGTGTGAAGATATAGAGCATATATGTGTGCTTGACCCTCTTGGGCCAAACAGATTTTCCAAATTTGATCAAGATTGGGAGATGCTTGAGTTAAATGATCAAGACTTCCAATGTCAGTCTTCTGTTCCTAAATTTAAGAGTTGAAAAACTTCATCTTGGGTGGGATGTCTAGTTGTCCATATGGAACAGAATGTTATTTTAAATATGTTGCCCTCAGGAACTGTTTTAACCAGCCCACATTTTGCAGTGTTGTCACTTAAATAAGAAATTAGGAACACGAATCAAAAAGTTTCTTAGATTTCTGGGTATTGGATACAAGTGATCTTGTATATGTTATATTCCTACACATGGAAACTTGAAGAAGAGTCTAATTTAAGGTTGTCCCTACAGTCTAAGGCACAGTGTTTTTTAAAAAACCACCTCTGCTGCTTGAAACTATTGTTTTTGGAAGAGAGGAGAAAATACCATCCATTAGACTTCATCACACACTTAGAGCATCAAGATATAAAATAAGATGCTCAAAGCTGTTGTGACATTTTTGTAAGACTGGTTTTAATTCACAATTTCTGAACATTCCTTCAACAATAATAATACTACTTCAAGATTTATACTGCTTCTAATCTTTCTATCACTACATCAAATATCTGAAAAAAAAATGCACTCCATTCCTTTCAAAAGTATTAAATCCAAATGTGAAAGCAGGTTCTCAACATACACAAATTATTAGGCTTGTTAAAATTACTGCGTTCTATAAAAGAACTATGAAAAAACTCCCAGCTAACTCTCAGGACTGTGGTGGTTGTCAGATTTCCATTTTTTATATTTTAGACATTCTTATGCAAACTTGGCTTCTTTGCTTTCAGTTACCTGGAGGTAGGACCTCCCTAATCTTGGATTCATGTTGCTACTGGATAAATTTCAAGTGCTGTATTTCACTTGCTATTACAAGAAAAAGAAAAGGGTTTTCCTAATATGAGAACAAGAATTGAAAAACTCATCCTTGCTTCTATTTATGCTGATATTATCAAGGCGTGCCATGTTTCTAGTGTACGTCTGTAGAGGTGTATTCTGGTAGCTGATAGGAAAAGGAACTCTTTACTCTTTGTACTTTATTGCCATCCACCACATTTGGGTAAGTAAAAGCTTGAACTTGATTTTCAGTTCAAAAAGGAAAACAGGAGAAAAAGGAGTGCAGCTATAATATACATGTTTACATCCAAATTAACCTGTCCTGTGTGAAGAAATCTTAGTTGTAATGCTAACCAAGTGTCCTGGTTTAGGACAAATTAGGGGAAATCTCCAAAAGGGAGCCCCCCAAAAACAAAACAAACCTCCAACCACCCCTCCCCCAACACCGGGTTCGGGAAGGAATTTCTCGGAGGAGCAAAGTGGAAAACAAAACCTATTTATTTACAAGTAACAAAAGAACACTCCCCAACACAAGAAAAGAAAAGAAAACAGAAAAAACAGACTGTGTGTTGAGAGGGCGCGGCGCTTCTCTGCAAGCTCCGGGTGTCCTGGACGTCTTCAGGTCACGTCCGGAGCCGGTCCAGTATCTTCAGGGGAGGGTAAGAAAGAGGGAGCAAGAGAAAAGGAAAAAAACAGCACAAAAAAATAGAAAGCAAGCAAGCAAAGCGGCTAGCCAAGCCAAGCAGCAAAAGCCAAAAGCAAAAAGGCCTGGTCAAACACTCCCCCCTCTCTTCCCCGCCCCGCCGCAGCAAGACGGCCGGGGGGGGGAAGAGAGAAAAGGCACAGCTGCCAGACACAGCACACGATATTGGGATAAAGGCTGTCAACCCACGACACTCCACCCCTTATCCCATATCGTGAATATACAATAAAAACTTTCATTTCACTTACTCACACCTTTGACACTTACGCATTCCTCTCATCTTACTTGCTCAGACCTTTGACACTTACAGTTTCCTTCTGTCTCACATTCAACAAACAATGACATTCATATATGAATCTCATCCCACAATCAGGTCTCCCTGAGGTACACACCGTGTTGTTCCATCTTTCTGCATTATCCACCATGTATAACCTGGTCCTTGAGCAAAGACAATCCCACGGATGGGTTTGTCTGTACTCGAGGCAGGGTTGATCCATACTGTCTTTCCCAACAAACCTCTGACGTGGGCCACTGGGGCTTTATCCCCATCTACTATATTAAGGAGCTCAGACTGAGCAGGACCCGCTCGGTTGGTGGAACCTCGAGTGTTAACTAACCAGGTAGCCTTTGCCAAATGCTGCTCCCAGTTTTTAAAAGACCCCCCACCCAATGCTTTTAAGGTGGTTTTTAACAATCCATTATACCTTTCCACTTTCCCTGCAGCTGGTGCATGATAGGGGATATGGTATATCCACTCGATGCCATGTTCCCTAGCCCAAGTATTAATAAGATTGTTTTTAAAATGAGTTCCATTATCCGACTCAATTCTCTCGGGAGTACCGTGCCTCCAAAGGACCTGCTTTTCAAGGCCCAAGATAGTGTTACGGGCTGTGGCATGAGACACAGGGTAGGTTTCCAACCATCCCGTGGTGGCTTCTACCATGGTTAGTACATAGCGCTTGCCCTGGCGGGTTTGAGGCAGTGTGATGTAATCAATCTGCCAGGCCTCCCCGTATTTGTACTTAGACCACCGCCCCCCATACCAGAGGGGCTTCACCCGCTTGGCCTGCTTGATGGCAGCGCACGTCTCACAGTCACGAATAACCTGAGAGATACTGTCCATGGTTAGATCCACCCCTCGGTCTCGTGCCCACTTATAGGTGGCATCTCTACCCTGGTGGCCTGAGGCATCATGGGCCCATCGTGCTAAGAATAACTCTCCCTTATGCTCGCAGTCGAGATCTATCTTCAACTCCCCTATCTTTGCAGCCTGATGTACTTGCTGGTTGTTTTGCTGCTCTTCATTAGCTCTACTTCTGGGGACATGGGCATCTACATGGCGAATCTTCACAGGTAACTTCTCTACCCGAGTAGCGATATCTTTCCACTCTTCCGCAGCCCAAATTGGTTTTCCTCTTCGCTGCCAGTTCGCCTCTTTCCATCTCTTCAGCCATCCCCATAGAGCATTGGCTGCCATCCAGGAATCGGTATACAAATAGAGCCTTGGCCACCTCTCTCTCTCTGCAATACCTAGGGCCAGTTGAATAGCTTTGATTTCAGCAAATTGACTGGATTCACCCTCTCCTTCAGTAGCCTCTGCAACCTGTCGAGTGGGACTCCACACAGCTGCTTTCCACCTCCGTTTCATCCCTATGACACGACAAGAACCATCGGTGAATAGAGCATAGCGTGTTTCTTCTACTGGTAACTGATTGTATGGCGGAGCTTCCTCAACCCGGGTCACTGGCTCTTGTTCCTCATCTGCGACACTAAAGCTTTCACCTTCAGGCCAATTTGTAATTATCTCCAGGATCCCAGGGCGATTTAACTTCCCAATTCGAGCGCGCTGCGTAATGAAGGCAATCCACTTACTCCAAGTAGCACTGGTGGCATGGTGGGTAGAGGGAACCTTTCCTCTGAACATCCATCCCAACACCGGTAGTCGGGGTGCCAAAAAGAGTTGTGCCTCTGTACCAATCACCTCCGAGGCGGCTTGGACTCCTTCATAGGCGGCCAAGATTTCCTTTTCTGTTGGAGTATAGTTATCTTCAGACCCCCTGTAGCTCCGACTCCAAAATCCCAATGGTCGGCCTCGGGTCTCGCCAGGTACCTTCTGCCAAAGGCTCCAGGACAGACCATGGCTCCCGGCTGCAGAGTAGAGCACGTTCTTCACATCAGTCCTGACTGGACCAAGGGCTACAGCATGAGCGATCTCCTGCTTGATTTGGACAAAAGCTTGCTGCTGCTCAGGGCCCCAATGGAAGTCGTTCTTCTTGCGGGTAACCAGATAAAGGGGTCTCACAATCTGACTATACTCAGGGATGTGCATCCTCCAGAAACCTATAGCGCCTAAGAAAGCTTGTGTTTCCTTTTTATCAGTTGGTGGGGACATGGCAGTGATTTTATTAATAACATCCACAGGAATCTGACGCCGTCCATCTTGCCACTTCACCCCCAAGAACTGAATTTCTCGGGCAGGTCCCTTGACTTTGCTCTTCTTAATGGCAAATCCAGCTTCCAAGAGAATATGAATTATCTTCTCTCCTTTCTCGAACACTTCTATTGCCATGCTCCCCCAAACAATGATATCATCAATATATTGCAGATGTTCTGGAGCCTCACCCTCTTCTAGTGCAGCCTGGATCAGTCCATGACAGATGGTAGGACTGTGTTTCCACCCTTGGGGCAGTCGGTTCCAGGTATACTGCACTCCCCTCCATGTAAAAGCAAGCTGAGGCCTGCATTCTGCTGCCAGAGGGATGGAGAAAAACGCGTTAGCAATATCGATGGTCGCATACCACTTTGCTGCCTTAGACTCCAGCTCGTACTGCAGTTCCAGTATGTCCGGTACAGCCGCACTCAGTGGTGGAGTCACTTCATTCAAGGCACGATAGTCCACAGTCAGTCTCCATTCTCCGTCAGATTTTCGCACAGGCCAGATAGGGCTGTTAAAGGGTGAGTGGGTTTTACTGACCACCCCTTGGCTCTCCAGCTCTCGGATCATTTTGTGGATGGGGATCACGGCATCTCGATTCGTCCGGTACTGCCTGCGGTGCACTGTTGAGGTGGCAATTGGCACTCGCTGCTCCTCTACCTTCAAGAGTCCTACTGCAGATGGGTTCTCTGATAGTCCAGACAAGGTGTTCAATTGTTTAATACCCTCTATCTCCACTGCAGCTATTCCAAAAGCCCACCTGAATCCCTTAGGATCTTTGTAATAGCCATTCCGGAGGAAGTCTATGCCCAAAATACACGGAGCCTCTGGACCAGTCACAATCGGGTGTTCCTGCCATTCCTTTCCAGTCAAGCTCACCTCAGCTTCCAACGAAGTCAACTGTTGTGATCCTCCCGTCACTCCAGCAATGGAAACAGGTTCTGTCCCCACGTGTTCCGATGGCATTAAGGTACACTGTGATCCAGTGTCAACCAACGCTTCATAGTCTTGTGGCTCTGATGTGCCAGGCCATCTGATCCACACCTTCCAAAAAACCCGGTTCTCCCGTGCCTCTTCCTGGCTGGAGGCAGGGCCCCTCTAAGCCAGATTGTCCTTCTTTCCTTGGGCATATGCCTTAGAAGTTCCTTCAAGGGGATCGGACATGTCATCGTCATCATTATACTTAACATCTCGGCTACGAGCGACCGGAGCTGCTATCCTTTTGGTGATACTTTCTCTTTTCTTCAAATCACGCACCCGTTGTGCCAAAGCAGCGGTGGGTTTTCCATCCCATCTCCTCATGTCTTCTCCAGACTCACGCAGAAAAGCCCATAACTCAGTCCGTGGGGTGTACCTTCTCTCCCCATCAAAGGAGCGCCAGCGTTGGACACCAGGACCTCTAATTTGTACAGCTGAGATTTGAATAAGGTCCTCCTTAATCTCTTCCCGGAGTTTCTTATGATTCTCCTCAATTTTATCCTCTAGTTTCTGCAGTCGGGTTTCCACTGCTGCAATTCTGGCATGAGTTGGGCCATGCACAGCATCTGCATACGCTCGAAGCTTCTTTGCCATATCGAGCACAGTCTCATATGTATCATCCCGCTTCATTGTTGCTAGGGCAGAAGCGTATTCAGGTGGCCCAAGTCGCACGAGTTTCCTCCACATTACAGGTGTGCATGGTACCAGGTCCGGATTTCTAGTTGTTGTGTCATCTGAGAAAATGAGCTCTGCCACCGCCATCTCTCTCAGGCGTTGGATCCCCTGTTCTATGGTCTTCCACCGTGTCTGCTGCATATAGAGATCATCCGTACACAGGTATCGTTCTGCTACGCTTCTTAGGACCCGTTCCCAGAGGCTGTGAGGGTTAGCCCCCCTCATCATACCTTGATCGATGACAGGATCATGTGACAGGGATCCCAAATGCCTCGCTTCAGTACCATCCAAAATCGTAACCTCCCCTGCAGCATCCCAAAGGCGGACTAACCAACTAATTATAGATTCGTCAGGTTGTCGTCTGTAATCCTTTCTTAGGCCTCTGAGGTCCTTCAGAGAAAAGGAGTCAATATTAGCTCCAGATTCTGTGCCCCTTGATGTGGCCTCTGATTTTGGTGAGGGTCCTTCTCCTGCATCATCATCCTCATCATCCTCCACCTTTCGATCGGTCTTGCCTTTACACTTTCCACCTCTTGTATTAGCTGCAACAGCCATGGTTTGGGGCCTACTGTCTGATGCAGCTGCTAGCCTGGAGCCTGGGAGGTTAGCTGCAGCCTGGGTCACTGGGGTAGTAACTAACTTATCTCCCTGTTCCCTTTCTGCTATCTGCTGCTCCACAGTATCTAGCAGAGTACGGTAAACAAATGCCAAGGCCCAGCTCACTGCAGTAATCCTTTCTTCCTTAGTGTTACCATGGCACTTCTCCCTCAAATACTTTGCCACCTCGACTGGATTCTGAATTTGATCAGATGGAAAGTCCCAGTCCATAGGATCAGAAAATTCCTTTAAAGTCTGGCCCATGTCCTCCCATTTCCCACTCCAGTCAAGATTTTTCCTGCTTTGTTTTACTCCTAAGTCAGGAGTGTCTCTAACCCCTCTAGAAATCTCAGTCTTCATTTTATACACACTCCAGACAGTATAGAAAAGGCTTAATAAATTAAATGCCAGAAAGATGGTTTCTTTCAAACTCAGGGGAAATTCAGTATTTTCTAATAGAGATGTCAACAATTTGGAGGACAAGAAGGAAGACAAAGGCTGAAAAGCCCCTTCCCCTTCTTCTCCCCAAACAAACTGAGTAAACAACCATAATAACAGTCCATACATTCCTGAAATAAAGTCCAGCATTTTTATCCGACACATCATCATACATAAGACCAGCACAATGACTATTCTGGTTAGTGCCCCCCGCTTACAAAAGCTACTTATTAGGGCCAACATCAGAGCTATTTTTGGGTAAGGAAATAACCCCAGGGACCACAAAAGTATTAAAACTTCAAAAACCCCTAGGGACCAGAACGACCGGCAAGCTTCCACTCCAAATGACATTATGAATCACCGATATGCCCACAAAATAGCCAAAACCAAAATATTATTGTTATAGGTTTTTTTCCACTGTTTTTTGGCCTCCCTTTCCCGGCCAACGCACCAAAAAGTATATTGTCCTGGTTTAGGACAAATTAGGGGAAATCTCCAAAAGGGAGCCCCCCAAAAACAAAACAAACCTCCAACCACCCCTCCCCCAACACCGGGTTCGGGAAGGAATTTCTCGGAGGAGCAAAGTGGAAAACAAAACCTATTTATTTACAAGTAACAAAAGAACACTCCCCAACACAAGAAAAGAAAAGAAAACAGAAAAAACAGACTGTGTGTTGAGAGGGCGCGGCGCTTCTCTGCAAGCTCCGGGTGTCCTGGACGTCTTCAGGTCACGTCCGGAGCCGGTCCAGTATCTTCAGGGGAGGGTAAGAAAGAGGGAGCAAGAGAAAAGGAAAAAAACAGCACAAAAAAGCAGAAAGCAAGCAAGCAAAGCAGCTAGCCAAGCCAAGCAGCAAAAGCCAAAAGCAAAAAGGCCTGGTCAAACACTCCCCCCTCTCTTCCCCGCCCCGCCGCAGCAAGACGGCCGGGGGGGGGAAGAGAGAAAAGGCACAGCTGCCAGACACAACACACGATATTGGGATAAAGGCTGTCAACCCACGACACCAAGGAAGTGTAATTATTCAAAACTTCTTTTTTGTGTGTGTTGTACATCACCATCAATAACATGTAAAATGCATGCCTCTTTCCCTCTTTTAAAAAGACTGTGACCTGCTTTTTTAGAGGCTGGATAGCAACAAGTGAGAGAAAATAAATTAACAGCATGCTTTATTCACTGCCAGCCTCTAGGTGAAGCCTACCACATATTTCCCAACTGCTTGTCTTTGGTCTTGGTGTTTTCTTCCTGTAACAGACTACACTGGTTATTTTGGTCACCCACCTAAGGGACTGAGTACGTCCTTGGTGTGGGGCTGTTGGCAGTGCCAGAGATCACAGACATTACAACACAGCTCTGCAATGTTGAATGAATCCTCTGGATCATCAGCTGTTGTCCTTATGTCAAGGTCTGCCTCTACCAACCCCTATGGTGTCTTCTCAGATCTCTTGATATTTTCTAATGAGAAGAGTCTTTCTCCTTCACACATAGGCTTTAGGGCAAATTCTCCTTTTTTTGGTTGAATATTTTAAAATAACTCAGAACTGTGGAATCCAGCTGAACTGTGTTTAAAAAGCATTTCATTGTGATAGAAGATTGGACAATGCATAGGTGAACCTGTGTGATAAATTTTAATCTAGAATTTTCTTGCATTGAAATGTCTGCTCACTTAGAAAATTGGAGAACATAAAGGGACAGACTTTTAAATTCTGTATGTAATGTGATTTCTATGCCTGCTGCAAAATTGTTTGCTGAAATTGTCATGTATTTAAATGAAAAGGTTAAATTAAACCTTTGTTTCAGGAATGGACCTTAGAAAGCAATGTGGTTTTAGTCTCCTAGAACATTTAAATTGAACTGCTCATAGTTGAAAAATTTCAGGTTGTTTTCCCAAATTGCTGCGTATTTTGTGTCACTTCAGGCAATATCTCCTTTTCCAGATTTTCATTAATTTCAGTATTACTGAAATTACTTCCTGCTGCAAAGACGTCATTGGAATCCAGTTGTCATACAAAGGTAGGATAAAACGTTCTCTATGTGAATGGGCAAAAGAAGAATTTATGGCCTACTGTCTGTATTCGACAGAAATCAACCAGTGATACAAGTCACAATCCTCGAATGAGGCTTTATCACAAGAGAACTTGTGATAAAAAGTGCAAACAAAGAATTGCTTCCTGTTGAGAAGAGGTTACACATGCTGAGTACAGCATACAGAAATAAGAAAGTGATTTAGCTTCACTGAGCTCATAATGACAGGAAAGTTTGTGAGTTAAATGTTCTGTAAAGTATTGTCTGTTTCACATTTAAGCAGCCTGATTTCAATTAATTTCATTACTCATGCAAATGTGTAGTTTTGTTAGAGCAGCAAGTATTGTTGCAAGAAATAGAATTCTTTGAGATGAAGGGTCTTTCCCTTTATATACAGCAGAAGCGTGTTTAAAAAATGGTTGTTATTTTAGTTTAACTATGTTAGTATTTGGATAGCTTAGGGGAAATGGCTTCTGTGATCTAGAGATGTGTTAGCTGGAGATGGAGGTAACTGCCTTTGACTCACTGGGACAGAAATAGAAATAGCACTCAGTAAGGTCAGCAGGGAGATTTGACATGGAAGTCCATTTTTCTGTAGAATCACTGTGAAAAGTTTTGTCAACAGCAAAAATAGCCCACTGAAAACCCTAGCAGAAAACAAAATAAGACCACCATAGCCTACCTTTCTATGGTAGAATATGGGTGGGTAAATCATTAAACAGTTACATTTTCTAGGAAAGATGAGCATACTGTAAAATAAAATTTCTGAGTTCCTTTCTGTGTATATCATAGACATTTAGTGTATTGAATATTTTCCTTCACAAAAGGGGATTTGCTAGTTGCAGATTATTTTTGAAAGCTGATTTATTTATCTGCCATGTAACTTGTTCTGTGGAAAATTGTATCAGACATTCAAAAGGTGTAGATTAATATACATTGCTGAACTGACTGATGATGAGCTTGCATATAAACATAAAAAAAGATCTTTCCCTATCTCCATTTACTCTTTTTTTTTGTATTATATCACATGCATATACTTCTGGAATAGATGGTACCTGAATTTCTTATTAAATATCTAGAGAGAGCAATCCAATTTCCCAACAATCTTGCAGAATTTGGTAGCAACTAGAAATGACTTGATCACCCATTACCTTTGAGTTTATGGTGCAAGAGTTACTGTTCTATATTTGTGGTTAAAAAGATAGATCCTCAGCCAACTGGTAGTATGTTCAACTCTTACTACAATAGAAAGTGATGTCAAATACAAACAATATATGCATTCAGGATATCATAACTTTCTGTAGGCTATTCTTTGTTTTTCTAATGATGCTTTTTGCTTCATTAATGGCATATCAAAATTATTGTTGTCCTTTGATTTCAGTAAATGACATGGAGTGTAAAACAGGTGTGAGCAAAAGTTAGAAAATAACTCAATCCCGGTTGAAATTAAGTTCACAGAGGTAATTGCATAAAATGTAAATTTCAGGGGTTTTAAAATGTTTTTAAAATGTGTTATGTTGGCTTAATTATTTCACTATCAAAATATTTATGTTAATTGCTATATATTGACAAATAGCAATAACTTAAAATTTAAATAATTACAAAATCTTTAAATGCAAGCGTGTCATTATCAAAAGGTCATTGCAGTACTTGCCATTCCCAAGCACAGAAGAGTTAAGTTTCTACCTTATATTTCAGATTTTTTGACAAGTGATTTTTTTGATGAGAGCAATGTAGTAAATCCCAGATTGTCTAAGGAGCTATTACTTTATTTTTTAGAAGATGCTGGACTTGCAGGCTATGTATAGTAGCAAGAATTTAGTTACTGGCATTGTTTCCTAAGATGCTTTGGTTTATACAATTAACACTTTCTCAAAGTGTTGAGTAACAACTTTGTATTTAGGGGCAACTTAGGACCTAATGTAGGTCACTGGCAATTTCTGATAACTAGTGTAGATAAGGCTTCCCTGTTCTGAAATGGAAGGGATTTTTGCATGCATGGCACAGCACTTGCTCTCAGTGGCCCAGAACAGGCTTGACACATTTAATCTGCCAGAGTTCATGTAACTGCAGAGTTCTCAACTGAAGTGCTTCCAGAATCACTTGTGAGATTTAGATGAGGCTGCAAATTGCAATGAATGTAGAATTTCACCATATCATGTTAAACAAAAATTGAAATTATAATTGCTTGAATTATTTCTTCTTTCTGTCATTATCATAAAGCAGAGAATTCCAAAGAACTTCACCTGGTTTCAAAAACCTAAGTTTAATTGCTGGTATTCTGCAGCAGGTAAGCCATTACAGGAGTTTGTTTTCTATTTTTAAGAATTGTCATTGTTTTGTAAGTCTGAGCATTGTAAAGATTGCTTGCATTTACAGACTATGGTTTATTCCATGTCAAATGAATCTGAAAGTTGGCAGGAAGAAAGAGTAAGGAACAGTACATAAGAGCCATGGAAGGGAGGAAATAAAAAAAAGCTTAATTGAAACAGAATTGCCTGAGGACCTTGCTTTGTGGCTTTTCATTTTCTGTGCCCAGAAAAGTTTTAATAATTATAAATTGTTGTTTTTGTTCTTATCCTTACTGCAAACAAAGTGCTATTTGAGATGAAGCTTTAAAGGAAAGGACAGTGGATATTTACTAGCATTTGTTGTATCTTATCCAGTCTGCCTCTTTTCATGCCAGGTTTGGATTTGAACTATTGGTTAGATTTTTCTACCCCATAATATTTGACTGACTGAAACGTCATTTAAATCACAGTAGATTGTTTCCATAAAGGAATATTACCTAAGCTCTGCAACTTTGCAACTTTTAATAATTTCTTCAACTAGGTCTTCAGGGAAGTGAGAGTTGAAAACTGTTGATATTTCATAATTCCAATAATTCTTCTGGAATAAACTAATATTCAAGTCAAAAGAAGCAGTAAAGTTGCAAGAGGAACATATAAACCCTGTGAATATAAATAAAAAAAAAAAAAAACCACATTATTTTTGCACCTCTTGCTGTTTTCTGGCAAGATTGCAGAGTTAAAACCATCATCAATTACAGTTCACAATTTACAGAGTGGGATTCAGTGGAGTTGGGATTTAACCCAGTGACAAAATTGCCATTGACTTTATACATGGGATAGCTAAGCAGAGAGTTGAGCTACTCTCATCTCAAGAACACCATGAGATTTTGTCTTCCAATCTTCTCACCTGAGCCTGTGATAGGAGAGATTTCCAGTGAGTATAAAAGCTGGCTTAAAGAGGAGAGGGAGCCCCTCTTTAAGGGTTGTGTTTTTGCATGGTCTCATCTGTCAGGGCCTAAGTGAGTTTGTGTGTGTTCACCCACAGTCCTCATCCAGTGGTCCATAAAAAATCGTTATCTTAGCCACATCAGCTAGCAATATAAACATAAAACTCATGACTTCTGAAATTAATTTTGTTTAATGCACTTATATTGTTCCAAAATAATACAGGATTTAACTTGATTTCACTAGTTTAATCCATTTGGTAAAGAATTTTTAAGAAGAAATTATTTTGGTTTGTGATTTTTAAGTTGTTCTCTCTGGTCCCCCCACCGTCAAAAGCCTGAGTCAATAGTCTATATTTATCACAAACTAGCTGCTTAAGTGTAGAGACAGGGGTGCTTAAAATAAAGAGCATCTTAAACCACTAAATATTTGTTTGTGCTGAATTGGATTGAATGTAAGCTCCAAATAGTAATTAAAGTTGTTTAGTGAATTAATGATTTCTTGTGAAGGGGAGTAAGTTAATCATTGAGGAATTCAGCTCTATTCTATTCCAGAGTGCCAAAATGAAAGGAAAAAAATTCAGAACAATTACTAGCAGAATTTTTTTGTAGTGAAATGTTTGGAAGCCATCCATGAACTGCTTTAAATTTCTCACTTCTGTGAACTCCTTTAACTCAATTAAAAAAAAAAAAAAAAAAGAAGTACCTCTAATAAATATTGGAAAACAATGTTTGCATAAAGATGGGAAACTTGAATGTCAAGTTCTAGACAATATAATTGCAGTCTCTAAATTGAGACTAAGGTATACACAGCAAATGTACTTATATTCTGTTTATGAAGCCTGATTGATTTTTAAAAAATCATGACAACATATGCTAGAAGTCAGAGGAAGAAGCCACAATAAAGATCTTAACAATTATATTTTTCCTTTTCTTCCTCTCCATACATTGGAAAATCTTTTTTGTTTGTCCTTGTGTGTTCACACAAACCGAGCACAAAGCAATGCATAGATGTGAGTGGAGATATTATGAAGAAACATTTCAGCTTTATTCCTTAACTTTAGATGTGCTAGATCTGAATTCTATCCAGTTTCATTCAGGAAAGAAAACAAAAAGTGCTTCAAAATGTTTTAGCAGAGGAGAGGATCAACTTAGGTTTTTTCCTTGACTTAACTTTAGGCTGCCTTAAAAAAAACTTAGAAGTAAGAAATACAAGAATAAAGAAATAAACCATCGCTGTAAAGAAACACTATTTTCTAGCTTTATTTGTTATGATTGATTTAGATGCCTAAGCTTTTTTAACTGTGTTCATACCTCTGAAGGAGTAACTTAAATGCATTTCTCTTGTGTTGCCAGAATTTTAACACAATTGTGCACAGTAGAAATCTCAGGGTGACATAGCACCTAAATAAAGAGTTTAGCCACTGAAGGCATTTGATACCACAGCAGAAGCACTTTGAATGAGTGTCCTGATGAACAATTCACAGAATGAAGATTGAGATGCAAAGGCCCACTGCTTCAGGGCTTCACCAGTATTAGAATGTTTCATCATATGCCTTGCATTGCATAGCGTGTGAAAAGACAAAGCTAAAGCACTAATCTCACAAACACGTCTGTATGTAAAATCAAGCATTTGAGTAATTCAGTTGAGCTTTGGGACACTAAAATGTTCTTAAAGCCAAGCATGAAAACAGTGGAATAGGAAAACAGACTCTGATAAGCTGAAAGAATTAATAAATATGATACACTAGCTATTAGATTGGAATTATGTAATTGTGTCATATTTGTGTTTCACGGCATAAAGCTTGAGCAATCAGTGCTGTTTTGTGAAAGTTTCCTGATTATGCTGAATTCTAGAAGCAAAACAATGTGATACCATAAATCAAGATGCAATAAATGGTTTGGCCTTTTTGTTTGCCATCTATAAATGTCTGGTTTGCGTTTGCCGTGAGAATCACAAATGATACCTCAGGGCACAAAAGGAATTAATGGAATTATAACTTGCTTCTGTTGTGGAATCTTGCTATCATATTTCTTGTGTCAGTTCTGCTTACTGCTGGTTGCTGTGTGATTTTCCTCAGCAGGTGGAAGAGACTCTTGCCCTGCAAGTGACATGTTAATAAGCAGATGAAGTTTTAGGCAGAACATTAGTATATGGAATGTTTAGAAATTCAGATGATCAGCCATGCCAGCTTTGAAATTGTCACAATGAAAGGAAGCAACGTTATTTTTTGAAATTAGAATTAGAATTTAATTATAATTTTCCTGCTGTTGAGTAAGTTAGAGAAGTAGAAAAAACATTTTAGTCAATAAAACTAATGTCTGGTCTAAACTACACAGCTGTTGTTTATGGACAAGTGGAGCTTAGCTGTTCTGTGTGATAACGCAGGTCCATCTGATTCTTGTAGATTCTCAGAATTTATTTATCTGAGCAAAATCTTAGTTTTCAAAGCCCAGAATCAGATCTTGGCTGCTATGATAAAAGACACAATATAAAGATCTAAACGAATCATGGACACTGTATCTCTGTAGAACAGAGATAGGAGAAGAATGAGGTTTATGACTGCTGATGTTTCATGTAGCAAGGGAACGACTTGAGAGTTGAAGTCCTGGGCTAGAGGTGTCCTTATGTATTCGAAAAAGCCATGAGAAATTCTTCAGAAAGAGACACCACAAGTTAAAATTGTGTAGAATATTTTGATTCAAAAGTGGGCCCAGAATCTCCTGGTGTTTTCATCTTGCAGTTGCTGTTTATTCTTCACCACCTTCTGGTGGTGCCTCCCCAGCTTCTGCAAGTGTAAATATGTGATTTATCTTGCTTCCATGTAAAACAGATGATTTGGATTCTAGCATGTTGTTTCCCATGTTTAGCTCTATGTTCTGCTTGGTGTGGTGGGAAGTACAGTGGCTTCAGCAAATGGACTTCCATTATGTACTTGGCAATGCTCTCCTTGGTCACTCATCAGCTGTCATCAGAATCGGTGTGTGCAACTTGCTGTTAGTACTGCGGTCAGAATTTCTTCTGCTAAGCTTTCTGCTGTTCCGAAATTGTAATCCCTCTGGACATTTTATGAAGTGTAAGTCTAATTCATCTGCTGTAGAGTTGTCTCTTGGCTTTGCAATTTGTAGTGGACAGCTGCATTTTTGAAGTTGAGTGAAGATGTGTCACATTGGCTCATCTTAATCTCAGTTTGAGATTCATTTGGTTTGAGGTCCTGTGTCTTTCAGAAGGAAAAAATAACCCATCTGTGTCTACAGCAGTGAAGCTGGGAATGTGGAAGTAACTCCTTGTAAAGCGGCTGTTTAATGCCTATGATAATTTCAAAGTTAATCCCAGTTTTACAATGATATAGTAAAATTTGTAGGAATTTTGAGCCTAAGATTTAGGACTTAAGAATTTATTTCCTATCTAGATTATGAGAATGATCAGTGATATCCAAAATTTGAAGGTTGCTTGTCAAATACTACAGAAAAAAAATAAAAATTGAATTTAACTTCAAATAATTTTAAGACTCCACAGTTTATTACATGTGAAATGAAATTTCTGATTTTGGAAATATAAAAAGAATACTTTTTTTTTTTTTTCTGAAATACCAGCATCTGTGTGATCTTGACTATACTACTTGTAGAAATTTGTAAGATAAATACATCAAGTATTACCCACAGGATTGGTTTTGTTGACTTGATTAAATGAAGTTTAAGACAGTCTTGTCACTTAGATATTGTCAGGTTTAACAATGAAGTTGATGAAAGTATCTGAACAATATCTAGAATTTTTTTCTGGATCCATAGAATTCAATGGCATTGCTTAAATCAGTCTAACAAGAGTTCTGAATTTCATTTTAAAGTTAGAATTAAATAAATGTAGATAAACCCTGTAATCAGATTGTGCTTTCTTCACTTCACATGGAGTTCAAGTATTGTCAATCGTGTTTTAATTTCTGACTTACTTGTATGACATATGTGTATCTAAAAGTACCTCCAACAGGTATTTTTCGTTTCTTTGACTCATGTCCCGTTGTTTGTTCTCCCAGTTAACCATATTCTTTTCACCAGGGATATCCGTTGCCATGTTTTTCTTTGTGAAATTTCTTGCAAATTTATAACAATATGCACCCCAAAGGTTTTGCACAAAATATTTTTCTCCTTTAAAATGTTAAGAGACATTAGTTGTAATGAGAATATGAAGCACTACATCCTGTAAGGTGTGTCAAATTCAAAATCCATACTGGCAATACTGGTGTTTTAGCAGGCTACTTGTACTTAATGGAAAAAGAAATGCTAGTGACATGAAGGAAACAGAATGATACGAATTAAAACTGGAAAAAATGTTGCTTTGTGACAGATGGAGATGAAAATAATGTGTATAATTCAAAGCCACAATAAATAAATAAGAGAAAGCAACCTGTGAACAAATGCTTAATCAGTCTGTGCTACTGAAAGCTCTTCAACAGTTCTAATTTTTTTTTTGTTCTTTTGTGTAGTTTTTCGTATCACATCTGGATATTTAGAACTTTATCTATATATCACCTTTTGGTAGGTTTAAAAATTGCATGTTATATGTTAGATACTGTCATAATCTAGATTATACATTTTAGTTGCATCTATTTTTTTGAAATGCAGATAAAAAGTTGACAAATGGAGTTAGACGCTCTACACAACTTTTAAGTAAATTAGTTTTATAATCTGGAAAATGTTTTTGTGTTTCATTAATCAAAACTGAAATTATGGGATAATGCCGTAAAATTTCAGAAAAGGTATTAATTTCTGCCTAGTTCAGCACTCAGTATAACATGGTAGACATTATTAAAACTCATCTTAATTATTAAAAAAAAATAAAACAAACCCTCACAATGTTACTGAGATGTTGAGAGAACCTGAATTATACTCTAATTCTGTGCAGGAGTGTTCCCCAAATGCTTCTTTTTGCAATATGTTGTTGTTTCATATTTTTAATTATATTTTGCATTGCTTCTTTGTATGATGTCCTGATTTGCCTTGATACTTTATTCTTTGTCTTCCGTGTTTGCTTTTCATTTTTCTCTCCAAAGCAAACAGCATGGAATTTAGTAAACAAGCAGGAGAAAAATAAATACTCTGAACATTTGTCTTGAATTATTGGAAAGCATGCACTTATATTGTTATTTATTTGCTTATTAAGAACTGAACAGAGAGGAGCCATATGTCCTCATATTTCTGATCAGCCCCAGGTTGTGCACCAGCTCTACAGGTTATATGCAGCAGGAAATAATTCACAACTTCTGTGGCCAGTCATTTCTTCTTTCACCCTATTTCAGTACCTTATTTTTTGTCTCTTTAGATTCAACAGTTTCTCCCAGCAGCTTGAATATATATGTGGCAGATGAGGTTGTGTTAAACAATGTGATCCTTACTTGTGGCTATTTGGATCAGATAGAAGGTCTAACTTCCATTAGGATGCTGAGCCTGTATGCTTTCTGGGATCCTTGGGATCACTTGAAAATGATAAAGCCAAAATTTATGTTGTCAGGGTAGGAAATATTATAACTTCCACTGCTGAACATGAAATATTTCTGAAATATTGTTCAAACCCTTCTGAGACTCTACTTTCATAAAACAGTAGAAAAGGAAAGGAAAAAACCCAAAACAGAGTAAAAACCTGCAAAATAAACAAAAGAAAACAAATCTAAAAAAGCAGCATCTTCAAGTACTTAAGACTTACTAGAAATAACTGGCATGACTAAATTATGCCATTATTTTAAGGTTACTATCTTTTTCCAGAATACTTTATTAATTAATATAATAATAGGCCACAAGCCAAACAAAAAAAATAGTGCTGATTTCTGTCCTGCTCCAAATATATTTCACTTATGCAAATCTTTCCTTATATGAATATTCAAAATGCATATGAATAGCTGCATATACACATATCTATCTATACATATATACACACACCACACATAGAACAATTGCGTACAGCCGTTTAGTAATTAACACTCATTTGCATATGAAGCTTTTAGAGTTAATTCTATGCATGGTGTACAATGGTACAAAAGTGCTCACATTCTTATGCATCTTAACTGTCATTGGTCGCAGTCATAGCCAGAAGATGTCAAAAGGGATTTGCTTCCTTCTAAAGGATGTGTCTCAGCTAGGTGGGGTGAATCACTCTTGAGATGCTGATGCTTTTCTCTGAACTAGGGGAACTTTCTCTGAGAGGGAAGCCAAGGCTAGATGTCTACCTGTTAGGTGTTGAATCACACATGGTAAATTCTACCATCAACGCCCTGCATCAGTTGTCTTGCCACCGTTCTGCTGACTATCTTCTGATTAAAGACTGATTGTACATTTGTCTGTTTTGATCACTGTAGTATAAAAATATCACTCCATCTTTCAAGGAGGAAGCATGACTTGTTTTTTAAGTAGGAGAGACAGCAGTGTTACAGAAATGACTGAAATCATCAGAAGGGAACCTGCTGGTGAGGAGCAAAACAGCTGAGATGGCAGTTGGGTATTTTATTTGTCTGACTGAGAGAAAAGAGTGGAAGCTCATGGGAATGACAGACCACTGTCAGTAGTGAATTGCTCTGAAAGAGAAGAGACATTTTCTATCTTACCTGTCATGATTTCCTTGACTAGAAAGAACATGTCATCGAAGAAAATGTTTATAACTTTGAACATTTCTCTGTTAGTGTTGTAGTCAATGATGCTATTCTGTGGTAGAGAGATTTTGTGATAGAAAAGGATACTTTTTCTCATTCAAACTGTCATTTCAGAACCTTTTCCTATAGCTATGAGGGATGGGGAGAATTTGATACAATCTTCAATATTTTAAAATATTTTTGTATGAGTAAAGATATTAGTTTTTCTTAGAAATTATTTGCTAGTTATTTTCATTACTTGACATGGATAAAATGTATGTTAAATATAAGAGAATCATTTAGGAATGTAGATAGCAGTTGTTTTTTGAAAAAAATCTCAAAGTTTCATAATTTAGCAATTTGCTTAACTTGTTTAGGTTAACCACCTTCTTTAAATCTTACCTGAGCATAACTTTTTATATTTCCATTTACTGAAGTTATTCTAATAATCAGAAAATACTTAGTGTACTCTATTTATCTTACACGAGGCTTTTTAATCTGCAGTAAATCAAGTGTCCTTCTGACTCTGATGTAGATTATGATGAAAATCTACCCTCCCTGCTGTAAATACAGTAACAAAACAGCTGTTGATTATGTTTGTACTTATTCCTTCTGGGAGCCACACATACTGTACTACCTATCAAGTAATGCATATGGTTGTATTTTCATCTGAGTTTATAATTCATTCCAAACAACTTGTTTTTCCTTTCAACTTTAATGGGCTAGTTATCTATGCTTTACAGCCATGGTCAAGATAATTACTTTGAGTCCTTGCCACAAAGAGAAAAAACCCCGTGCATTGAGGTGATCGTGCTTATCCTCATGTATAAAGGCAGAGCCTGGGTTTTTCTGACTTTTTTGCTGACAGTGTGATGTTAACAATGTTTCAGTGTGTCACTGTTATAAGGAAAGGTTTCCTCCATGTCTTTCTTACTAATGTGCTCATTCAGACAAGAAACAATTCAGCATTCTTTTTTCACCTTTAAGCACTGTGTAGGAAATTGCAGAACCTTTTCTTGGGCAGATCCATCCATTGTGGTAAAACCATTAACTGTGATACAACAGAACAAGAATTCCAATCCAGAAGGAATGAAGGAGGACAGCAAAACACTGAGCCCTGGATTAGTCCTCTCTAATGGTAAAAGTTTGAGGGTGGTGTGTCTGCTGACTAATCTGGGCTTCCTTGCAGTAGGAGGAGAGAGAGCATCCTCTGTGGCACTCGAGATTTGGATGGGCTTGACTGTGCTGCAGAAGTTCCTGCCTCTCCACCAACTGTAAAGGGAGCAGAAGGCAACATTCCTGTTGTCCCATATGGCTGTGCACCCACTAGATTTTTCTTGTGTAACCTTTGCAAGCAGAATTCACACAAAACATAATTTTAGTGACCTTCAATCCAGTCTGTTTCCAAAACTTATCTGCTATTCCTTTTCCATAAATAATACATCTGTGGCTTGGGGGTCCTACATCAAGATAGCACTAATCATCAATTGCTTTATCATAAGAGGTGTTAGTGTTATTATGTCGGTGAAAGAGACAACGTGATGCAAATCTATTTTATGGCAGCCAAAATAATTACGATGATGAGCACTACTGTGTTCCTGAGTATCAGTAGTCTACTGGAATGGTCTGTATTCCTAACAACAAAGTATTCTTTGAAATCCAGTATTCTATTTAAAAAGCCCAAAGGAAAAAAGTGACAATTTGAATAACCTGCTTGAACATCCATACTACACACTTAGTATAATGAGTCAGTTGTGGTCATCCTGTTTTAGTAATGAAATCAGAAATACCATGGAAAATAGTGATCTGCACTCAACTGGTTAGTCATGCACAGAATTTTGTCCTTTTTAACTTATCTGTACCCTATGCTTACCATAGATGTGCATTTACTTGATTTTGCTCTTTACTTTAATTGCTTCAAAGTCATTGATGTAAAATCATTAAGAAATAGTGTAAAATAAGCCTTAAAATAATTAAAAATTATTTTGTCTTTCTTTTAGCAAGCACCTTACTGAATGAGGGAATTCCTGGTCACAAGAGTAAATCAGGTGCTTTCTGACTCTGTAGATCCAGAAGAATTCATTAGTTGTGCAGCTAGTCTGTGACAGAAGCATGTTAACCTTGGGCACTAGACCAGAGCTATCTTGAAGGAAAATGCAACATATGGGAAGGCAGAAGAAAGTGTGTGCTGTGGGAGGTTCTTTTTATGAAATATGGAGTCTCTGTGAAAGCTGCCCAGAAAATTAGGAAAATGGAATTGATCCAAACACAAATAGATTAATAGACACACTTCAACTAGCAACAGAGTTGACAGACAAATTAGTATGTAGTTGTTACAATGAAAGATTCAGCACCCAATTCCCATCTTGTATATTGTAACTGGCATATACTTGTTTGAAAAATTGCTTCATGAAATTAAATTGGATTGTACAGACTTGTATCTAGTTTAAATTCATTTAGGTGGCCGTGTGGATCCACATGAAAGGTCAGTGCATGCTTCATTTTCTTCTTAACCCTGAAAAGTGATGCCTCTTGCATGCTGTATTCCTTTATTTGTATATCTGCTCCCTGGGTATTTCTCTAATATCCCACATATTCTGTAGCTAGCTACCTTTTAATTTTTTTTGTTTAGAATAGATTTAAATTACGTTCAGTTTAAAATTCCATGAAAGTTATATAGCAACCTCTTCTAAAAGGAAAATTTGTCAGATGCAAAATCTTGTTTCTCTTAAGATGGTAGTAGACTGCTAGTAAATTGAATGGACATGTGCAGGTAGAGCTGACATGTGTTCATATGGCCCTGGGTATAGGGCGGTGGGAAATGGTTACTCCTTTGAGGTCACTGGGCCAAAATGCATGCTTAAATATTGCTTTTGAAAGTTAAGGAACAAGAGGACAATTTTTCAGGTGGAGTGTCTTCACTGTGAGGAAGACTTTATTCATTGTATGAGGAGTATTTGAGTTGGTGTGCATAAAGATCTTTTGCCCTAGAACATATTAATCAAATATTAATAAAAATATTTTTGTCAAATCAAACCAGGTTTCAAACCTAGCATTGAAGAAGTAATAAAAGTATTAAGAAAATTCAAGTCTGAAATATTAAACCAATATAATTTATAACAGAATATCACAAATCAAATGCACAAAGTGGTACTTGTTAGCAAAAATGTCCATGTATCAGGAACTTCTGTTGTGAAGTAGAATGCAGTGGGATAAGTGTAAAGATACAAGGTATTATTTTCTCCATCTATCTATGGCTGTGTTTCCTCAGAAATCTCTTGTGGACCACGCCTGGCTGGGATAGTGTTAGTTTTCTTCACAGCAGTTGGTATGGTGCTGTATTTTAGATTCATGACCAAAATGGTAGATAGCACACTGATGTTTTGGCTGTTGGCTGAACAACATCAAGGCCTTCTCTCTTAATCTGTCTCCACAGTGAATAGATTTGAGGGGGGTAAGAACTGCGAGGGCACACCACTGGTCAGATGACCCAAACCAACCAGTGAGATATTTCATGCCATAGTGTTGTGCTCAGCAAGAGAAAGAGGAAAAAAAGGGGTTTAGTCCATTTTAGGACAAGCTGTCAATCTGTCCTTGAAAAGTGGTTAACGATCAGCTTTGCATGGCTTGTTTTGTTTTGTTTCTCTCTTCTTGAACTTCTGTTTCACTTATTAAACAGTTTTTGTCTTGATGCCCAAGTTTTCTTGGTTTTGCTCTTCCTTTCCTCTTCCGTCATCCCACTGTTGGTGGAAGAGAGGAAGGCTGTGGTCGTTTGCTTTCTGGGCATAACACACAACAGCTTGCTAGTCTAATAGTTCACTTGCCTCTCTCCTATCCCACATGCCTGTAAGACCTAGGAACTGTAGGGTTCAAAAGTGCTAAATGACCTGTATGATATTCATTTCAACTTGGGAAATTTTATGTCTTATTTCTTACTCAGATAATGTGTTATGTATCACTTAGTTTTACTGTTTAGCCAGAAGATGTCTCAGATTTAAAAAAACTACCACTTGTCTTTTCAAAGCAAAATTAGAAAATATGCTGTTATTAGAAGATTTTATGCCTGAGAACTGTTAGAATTGGTAAGTTTCGCTTGCTGGAATATGCAGTGGAGCTTGGGATGTTCAAACCATGGAAAACAGATTACTGGCAAAATGGGGGAAGAAGGTCCCCAGATGGTATAGGACCTTTCTGTACATTTCCTGCAACAGTACAGTATGGTATGTCATTTTATATCTTATAGGAAAATAAAAACCCATAAACACTCAGATTACGACGTCATATTTTGAAAACAACTGTTTTCCTTCACTAACAAGTTCATAAATTTTGCATAAATGCTTGTCACCTTATTTCACTTTCTGCTGTTCACGTCATAGTTTGTGAGTGGGGAACAGACCTATATAGAAGCTCTGTAGATGAAACTTCAGTATTTAATGCTTCTGCTTGTTTCATACAATAGCATTGGTGGGAAGGTGCTTCGCCCTTTTTGGGTCCACCTGCCACCAAATCAACCAATAGGTATGTGGCTTATTCTCTAATCTTTATGTTATTTGATTCAAAGTTTTGCCTGAAAACTTTAGCTTTACTGTAAATATTATGATTCAAATTTCACCACATCAGGAGCTCTGTCAAGGTTTCATTACTTTCATTTATTAGAAATTAAGAGTTCAAACATCAATGTAGCTTACTTTCACCACTTACTTACTTACTTACTTGTAATAAACAAACCATGTTAAACCATGAGACCATTAGAGCCCTGAACTGTTGAACATCCAATTAGAGAGATACATGTTAGTATTCTAGGAAGATTTGGGGGAATTTATTTTAATGAGAAACATAAAGCTTCTGAAGTGTGGTAAGGACAAAACATTTTTTTGGTCTAAATCTTATTAATAATTGTGTAGATTTGATTCGTTCATTTTCTCCTTTCTTCCTTCCTTCCTATTTTTTTTGACTAGATCCTGCCTCCATATCAGTAACATTTTGGAAATGCTTATTTTCAAGGCTTTGGCAACTATACTGAGATTCACACATGTGAAATTAGTTCCATGTCTTGTAGGTAAAAGGGTTATAAAGACCCATGGACCTTGAAGTGCTGTCATAGTTTTAACGGAGGATTACTGCCCAATTCAAAATATTTTGTTATGATAGAGGAACAAGAAGTTCACTTTGTTTTTCAGTTCTCTTGTAATTGCTTTGTGGGAACATGAAGAGCATTTTGTCCCACTTTTTGCATTCCACTGCTCTAAATAATTTTACATTGTAAATTTATCTACCATTACACTCTCGTAAGGGAACAGAACTATTTTAAATAGATGTATGAACACATAAGCAAGTTGAATACTATATTTGTTCTTGCTAAACTGTCAGAGATAAACATTTCACCTCCTAATAAAGAAATATAAAGAAATCTCTTTTGGCTGCTGTAGAGGAATTATTTAGCCACTTGTTTTGTTTTTTTTTTTTACCAAGAAGACAATGTCAATGTACACAATGGAGTTTTTTGAATTAAGAATCCCATGAAAAGGATTTAACAAGTATTAACTGAATTATGTTCACTGGATTAAAAGCATATTTTGAAAATCTGTTGCCAAAGTTGCTTGATGCTGCAAACTGATGAAATTCCCACCTAAAGAAGTAAAAAGATCACTGATTTTTGAAAATTTGTTACTTTTTTCCTACAATTTTTTAACAAAATTCCATAGTGGAGAACTTGCACAATTCATTTTAAATAGACATACGTGCTTTTTGTCCTACGTACACCCATTCAAAAGGTTTATTTTATTGCAAGATTTTGTATTGTGAGTTATTTAGTATGTATTTAATATGTATTATGATTTATTAGTATTTTTCCAGCACTGCTTTTACTATGACATCAGTTGAAATAATTAATTAAAAGTTTTTCCTTTTATAGAAATGTGCAGCACTTTACATTATTCCTGTTGCTGTGACAGTGGAAAGAGCACTGTTTTCTGTCATGCAAATAAGCTCTCCAAACACCTTTCATTTTTCTCTGCAGTCTTTATGCCCATTCCTATTAGTAGAAGTGCCTTATTTATTCTATCACTGTGTTAACATAATCATATATTCGTCTCAGTGAGGGAGCTAAGTGCGTGTTTTGATTCATCACAACTTCTATCCAACTGTCATCTGAATGTGTTTGAAATTACTGAGAGTCCACAGGATTACAAGGTTCAATAGTATTACCAATATTACTGTTTTTTAAAGTATCTGTTGTGTGTAATCCTTTAAGGTCAGTCATTTGTTTAGGAGAAGAATTCAGAAACAAGCAGACCCTTGCTTAAATGTGTTGAAGATATTCCAAAATGTGTCTAGCAGAAGTTACAGGTGTGCATCTGCTGTTGTGTTTAGCTTGTACAGTTGACATTTTCCAAACATGTATTGAGTTTTCAATTATTTTCCTTCTTGCAACAGAGGAAGGGTCTCTGCAGCACTTCCTTTTACTGCTTTTTTTAATGCATATTCTGCTATTATGTCTTTACTCTTCCATTTAATTAATATTTGGCTGTTATGCAATAGCACACCCATTTACTGATAGATTGGGTTTGTTAGTAGTGTCTTAAAGCTTAGGAGTAGAGTCATAGAACAAAAGAATGGCTTGGGTTGGAAGGGATCTTTAAAGACCGTCTAATTCCAGGCCTCCTCCCATGGGAAGGGACACCTTCTCTTAGACCAGGTTCCTCAAAGCCCCATCCCTCAATATGCTTTCATGATATAAATGTGGTGAATAATCTTTTAAAATTTTGCAATTTAAATTTGATACCCAGAAAGATGATTTCCTCTTCCTGGTCCTTTTGTTACCTACCCTGGCCTTTACTTTTATCTCTTTTCTGTTATTCATGCTTTTCATCTTCACAATCCCTTAATTTATACCTTTTTTCTCACTTCCTTTCTTGTTCTTCCCTTCCTTCACTTTGTGATTTTTATTCTTTTGATATATTAGGGATTAATATTTCGTATATTAATTTTTTCTTTTTTTCTCCACATTATCTCTGGCCTTCATGTAATTAGAAAAAGTATTTCATTATCTAATTAAAAAAATTAGGTGAATGAAAGAATATTCATACTACATGAATAGTAAGTTCATTCCTTCTCTTTGCCTTTGTGCTTTGTTTTGGTTTTTTTGTGTGTGTGTAAATGAAGGACTTCTCCTTCAGCCATGTTCTAAGAGATCTGCAATCAGGCTTTCCTATATTTTGCTCTTTAACATGCATTCTTACTGTTAAAAATTGATTTATCTGTTATTTCCTTATACCTTTTCTGCTGTCTCAGGCATCTTTGTTGTAGTACATGACTCTCATTCCTCATCTGCTTTCTCCCTTCCTGAATTCAACTTTACACTTCTTTCTTGCTTGCATTCCTCCTATTTTTTTTTTCTCAAATGCTTTTCCAGTAAGTCTCTTCGTATCTATCCATCCACTCCTTCCCCTCTGCTTGTCTACCCATTCTGTGTTTCAGTGTACCAATCTAACAAAAATATCGTTATTGACAGTTATATCCTTCTAACTATGTCAGTTCTCTCCTTGAATCCTTTTGTGTACTGTCTTTTACCTTCAGAGTTAAGTTTCTTTTCTATCCCTTCTAAACCCTTCTGTAGTTTCTGCTCTGTGAACTTCTGTGTCATGCTCCAAATATTTCCTAATTATTTTGTGCTTCAGTTTTGTTTTAGCTCCATTAGCCTAAGGTTTGGTCTCCATCAATCCTGTCTTCCATAACAATGCCCCATTTCCTCCCACTATGGGATTTCCTGTTTTCTGAGCACTCAACTTCAAGCTCAGAAAAGCAGGTCTCCTTCAATCCCACTGAATCACAGAATACCATCCAACTTGTCTTCCCAGTAAGAACCACATACTTTCTTTACTGAAGCTATGTGCTCTCCTGTGAAAGGTGCTCTGAGAGCTGATTGTAAAGGGCCATATAAATGCAGTGTTGTACAAAGGGTGATGAATATTACTATGACTTAATGTTATTTCTGACAAATATAGAAGTCCTTTTAAGATACCTATGCTTTGTACTTTTCATCTCACTGTTTTTGATTCTCACCTTGTAATGTACTTTCTGCTTCACTAAAAGTATGATAATGAGGCATGCATAATTGAAATGGAAACCTCTTCAGAACCCCTTCTGATTGAATCTGTTGAGAATCATAATCATGCACTCCTGAAGTTACAGAAAACTAGTGTATTGATGTGCTCTGTGTGAGTTGCTTACCCAGCTGACATGCTGTCCTTTGAATTAATCTACTTTCGAGAAAAGTATCAGGGGTACACTAATGGGCTGTAAAAGAAACCAATAATCTTATGTATGCATGATGAAAGAGCTTTATAGATAAAGTAATTAAATGACAATGGAATGACAGTAGTAGCTATTGGATGCATCTTATGTAGAGAAATCTTTTCCAAAGGAGCAGAAAATCCACAAGAATAAGGAATCTTCGTGTTCAATGCACCTGAAATTTTCTCTAAAGATGGATTTTTCCTTGTTGTAAATAGTTATTTACTTTGATTGCATTTTGAAGCAATTAATTTCGGACTTTTGTGACAGTGTTTCATGACTCTAAATTTTAAAATTCTAATCACAAAAAAATTTTCCAACAATTTTTGTTTAGGAGGATTTTTTTGAAGGGATGATTTCTTTCTCTGAATTATGGATATTACCAAGTTCTTTAATATCCATCTTTTTTTGGCTGAATAATTACATATGTAGATAATGGGAACTAGAAATATGTTTAAAATATCAATAAGAAAGCCAAGGCCTAAAAAGTTAAGAAATGGCAACATTCTCTGTGCAAAATTAATGCATTTTCTAATCCTTATTTGTGTGGATAAAACTTCGAATTTTATGATGAACTGTTGAAAACCAAAGTCACTCATTGGATCTGACATAAGACGTCGTTGACCTTATTGCTCCCTAGAGCTACCAGAAGAGAGATTATGGCCAGGTTAGGAGTGGGCTCTTCTCCCAGGTAACAAGTGACAGGACAAGGGAAAATGGCCTCAAGTTGTGCTAGGGGAGGCTTAGATTGGATATTAGGAAGAATATATTCACAAAAAGGCCTGTCAAGCATTGGAACAGGCTGCCCAGGGAACTGGATGAATTGCTGTCTCTGGAGGTATTTAAAATCCACGTAGATGTGGCACCTGGGGACATAGTTTTGTGCTGGATTTGGCAGTGCTGGGTTTATGTTTGGACTCAATGACTTAGGGGTCTTCCAACAGTTCTACGATTCTATCATTCTTAGTCTTACAAGTTTGTGTGCTGTGTATTTCTACTGAAATTAAGGTGTGTCCGTTTCCTATGAAAATGTCTAAAGAAAGAGTTCTGATGATTGGTTCCATGTGTTCCTGGATGTTATAATACATTATCTCAATTTCTAAGAAATTGTTTTTAGCATGAGGGAAATATTTTTCTCAGTTTCACTCTTAGAAAGAATGACATTTTTATAGCTGAAATTTTCCAACCAAAAAAAACAAGGGAGAACCAAAACGACCCACTACATTTTCTGTCTGCAGTATTCTCTGTGTTAAAATGAGTGCAAGTGCTCTGCATTATAATTGTATTCTGGGTTAACTTGGATTTAATACAGATCCTTCTGTTGTAGGCAGACTTTTAAGCTAAGGACTGCAGCTCTGGACATCATCCAACTCTTGCAGTTAATTAGGGCTGTAGACAGTGTGCTAAATTTTGAATCTCAGTTGTATCTGTAGTGCTGCTTCCCCTGTATCTGAAAGAGGTTTGGCTATTAGCAGAAGTCTGTTGACTGAGATTCTGCCCAGGAAGCCTGAAATTATATCCATGAGCTGAAGGATTAATTTAAAGAAATGGAGGTCTCTCGATTCTTTCTCTTCAACATAGCATTGTATACTGTCCTTTTTTTCCAGGAAAGTATTTTTCTTTTATTTCCTGTCATTATAGACAGGTACCTTGGTGTCTTTTCCATATAAGGCCAGTCTTGAGACTGTCAGCTTTCCAGAAGCTGCAATTTTTCTGTTGTGCATTTGCTCTTTTGTCATGTTTATAATTGTTTTCTGGATATTTAATTTTAAATGTTGTAATCTTAATGACCTGGGGTAGTTATAAATAATAACAGAAAATACATGCCATGCATCTTTTCAGTTCTGTTAGTAGTCCTTAAGGATAACTTTTACACCACCAGTTGTTGTAGGAGCTGTCTTCCCTTTCTGACTTCTCACACACTGTGTTAATGTCCAAGTCAAACCATGATGTGTTCTTAGCTGTCACACTGTCTTTGAGCTTCCTTCAGTCTTCGTGAGAGTTATAGTTTGATAAGTCATGCCCCAGTCATACATTTGTTCAATTATGTTTTTAAATTGACATTAATGTGATTCTTTTTGGTCCAAGCATTTTTATATAAATGGCATAATACTGTGTAATATCTAGTAGAATATTAAGGCATTCTTTACCTTTTAAATTAATATTTGCATAAAGAAATATTAATTATGGAGAAAAAATATTCAGATGTAGAAAATGTAAATTCAGGTGTGGAAAAATCATAAATACTCTTAGAACACTGCCAGTGTGCCTTTTTAAGTACCCCGATAGAGAAAATGCAGGGTTTAAGTTCAAATGCATGTCTTTTAAAATAACTGTGAGAAACAGGTAAAATACTTGACTATTCCACTATCAGTACAAAGTTCTACATGCTAAATGTTAAACATTGTAGAGTTTTGCTATTCTCAATGCTCAATACTCAGTATACCTAATTGGTAGCTCCCAATTACCTATAGCAGCAAATTACTGTTTTTCCAGTAATTTCCACTAGAGGCAAAGGTTTGTTGAATTCCCTTCCAGCCTTGCAAATGTTCACCCACAGTGACCAAAGGACTGGTCCTAATTCCTATTGCTCTTTATGGTGTATTTAATATTAGTTTTTTTTTTAGTTTTGATTATCTAAGGTTATGATAGCGACAATTTTTTAAGGAGAGATACTATAAGCCATGTTGCTAATTAAAAAAAACAACCTAAAAGGGCAGCAGATGACTATGGAGCAAATTAAAAATTCCCGTTTCCCTCTCAAGTATCCTACAATGCTGAGACTACTCTATTTTTCAATTCCAGATTCTGATTAATTAATTAAAATCAGAAGGAAGAAGGAGAATGGGAGCCA
This sequence comes from Ammospiza nelsoni, assembly GCF_027579445.1. NCBI lineage: Eukaryota > Metazoa > Chordata > Aves > Passeriformes > Passerellidae > Ammospiza > Ammospiza nelsoni. The sequence continues at coordinate 113,106,591 of NC_080633.1, forward strand.
TAATCACAGCAGAGAAGCAAAACTTAGAAAGATTAGTTGCAAGGCAAATGTGTCAAATTAAAGCAGTACATTTTCAGTGAAAGGACAAGCTGTGGGAAGTGAGCAGACATATCTGATGGAAAATACTGGAAAAGCCACAGGCTGAAATGTGAGCATTCAAATACTGAACAATTTTATTAAGGATACAAGTGTATGGATAAAGGCTAAAGTAAGCATACTATTATTATTATTATTTATAACAAAAGAAGATGACACATTTCTACTGTTGTCAGGTTTTATAGATCTCACTTCAGGAAACCTTATGTTAGTAGAGTAAAATGAGGAAGAAGGTTGATAACTCTTGCCTTGGAAAAAAAGGTGCTTTGTAGAAAATGAAAACATAAAACTATGTCCATTGTATTTCTGCCCTCCTGTAATAAATCTCATAAACGAAGGGCTTCCAATCTGTGTCTGTCTCCCTTAAGAAGGCAAGAAACAAATGTGTGAGAAATGGATATATATAAAACTGTTAGGACATAGTGGCCAAGACAGAGGAATAAATATCACACCTATAATTTTAGTTGTACAAATCTTTCAAGGATTTTTTTTTTACTAGGAAAACCACAGCCATACATTTTGTGACAAATTCTCAAGTTTTACTGCAAGTTTTGTCACAATGATTTTTTCAACCTTTAATTGAGCTGCTGGATTCCAAAAGTAGAATATAAGAGATTACAGTCCTCAGTGCTGTAGGACCATGTCTTTATGCCAAGATGAGCCTTTGTTATGTTGGTCTGGAGGATGTGTGTGATCAGATAAAAAGGACATCACTGTGCTCTAGGTCTTAGTGTGGGAAGACTCAAGGGTAATGCTCATTTCCATACCATCCGTCTTTAGTCTTAGAAATGATGAATAAAATAAATGAAAATAATGTGCTGGAAACCTGCACATGATAGTTGAGTTCAGATGGATAAAAAGGGTTAATTTGGTAAGTAACTGCTTGTCAGGAATGAATCCCAACGTTGTACCTGTGCGATGTTTTATTTATGGGGTTTTTACTTGTTTGTTTGATTTGTTGAGTTTTGGTTTGTGGATTTCTTGTTTGCTTAGTTCAGTCTCATTTGCTTTGTTTTGCTTTCTTGTTTTTGGTTTGTTTTTTTTTTTTTTTTAACTTAATGGGTTAGAAAGGAATTGTCTGAGTATTGGACTTGCATTTCTTTTGTGTCTGGAAAGAATTGTATCTATTGAAGTAGTTGACGTTGTGTTGGCATGCGGAATATAGAGAAGAATGAAAATAAAAGTTGGCTTTTGGGGTTCCAGAAATAAAGAATAAAACCAAAAAGTTTTGAGTTGTTTATCAGTTGATTATGCCAATAAAGTAAATGACAGCTATCCTGAGGTAAAAGTTATTTTTTACTCTTAGAAAAGACTACTGCCTAGTTACTGATTCTTTTCATGTACTCTGATAGAGAAAATGGCAAACTAAATATCATATTACAAGATAATATGGTTTCCTTTGAATCAATAGATTTATTGAAGCCATTGGGGTTAAAGTTTTCTGAAGCAAAGCTTATGGAATCCTTTCTGAGCTATTAAGCAGAAAATCATTCTATTGATATCTTGGTCCTTCCATGTTCCTCTGGGGTCTCATGCTTTGTTCCACTTTATATACTTAATGCTGCTGTCATTGTCTGCATTTCCCCCTTAGTTCATTCCTTTTGATGTGCCTCTTATGTCTTTAGGAGAAGTCTCTTCTTATGTACTAAATTTTCACCTAAAATCTCCTTGAAAACTCACAGCTTTGGGGCTTATGCTAAGCTCCTGAGGTGACTGGACTGAGCAAAAGAATCTTGAGTGTGTAAGCTAGAAAATGCTTGGAGGACAATTGCTGCCATTCTCCAGCAGCTGCCCAACTGAAAGGAATGCTCAAACCTAACAATTTTCATAAAGCAGCAGCCTTGGAAGAAATTCAGGCTGTAAGGCAGAAGCCAAGTAAAGATACAGCACTGTAACAAGATGGTAAATTGGAGGAAAATGAATCCCAGGATTAACAAGCTGCAGAATTTATGCTTAGTGAACTGTTAAAAACCAGTGAAGAAGGAAAATGAGAGCTATCAACAGCTGCAGAGTATGAGAAGCATAAGAAAATGAGAGGTGCCGGCAAATAGAATGGCTTAAACAATTACATTTTGGAGTGGAAAAGGTTGGAAACATAATTTTCCAGTTTTTAATTAGACAGACTGATTTGAAAATTGAAACAAAGCAATCAAGAAAAGCTGTGAGAATCTGGTGTCTTCTGAAAAGTCAGTTAGATTTCTGTGGCTAATGTGCAAATTTGATATATTCTTTCCTGAAATAGTAGAAGAAAGACATTGAAAATATTACCTAGGTGACTTTATCATGATCCATATCTCTACTCCAGCACAACCAGTGTGGAAAGGAAAGAAGTGTTTACTAGTGCAAATGGGCAGTTATGTCACAGTTCACCCCAAATTAATTTGAGTAAAATAAAAATTATGGAAAACAAAATTGTTTTCAAAAAGTGACGTGAAAATGAACTGTGTTAGCAAATTGTGACCGACTGAATACTTCAGTGGGTTTTATAAATGTCATGAAGAAGTTCTTTGATACTTGTATTATAAGCAATTATAAATATGTAGTCTATACTCTCTTGCTGTACATTAATGTTTGTAGCAAGTGATTGTGAACATGCTGGTGAATACATTGTATTTTGGTTCTAATTTTTGTATTCAATTAGTTTAATCAGCAACAAGAGGTATGTTTTCTGGAAAAATTTAGTATGAGTGTGCTATATTGATTAAAGGATTTTCAACTCACTAGATATCTTAATTAGTTTGAGTCTTATTTTTTTATTCAATCACATTGTCTTAAAGATTTGAACGTTGTACAACAGTGCACTAGTCATCACTTTATATGTAAGTTAATTTTAATGCTGGAAAACAAATGGAAATTTGCAAGTGACAATATTTAGCTTGTTTTTTTTTTACCACAATACCAACCAAGGTTTCTAGACCGAAAGGTGTTCATATATGGTGGACAGTGAATATCATAAAATAAACTGAGTTGGAAGGGACTGTGCTGGTTTTGCATTGGAGCCACCCATGGAAGTGATTTTTTTTCTGTGAGGAGCTGCTGAGAACTTACTTCCTCTGTGCCCAGCAAAACCAATTGCTGGCTAGCTTTGAGAACAGGCATGTTAATGAGCCAATTAAAACTAAATCTGCCTCTGTGGGATTCACATTTTAAAATTAACGAACCCTGGGGATGCTCTATTTTCCTTCTGGCCTGGGAACAGGCAGCAAGGCAGGTCTAGCCCCCATTTTGGCTAGGCCAGCCCGGGCGGGCTCTGCTGCGGGGCTGGGTCCCTTTCCAGGGAGCCCGGCAGTCCCATCCCAGCCGGGTCAAGCCCCAGCCAGGCAGAGAGAGGGGAGGCTCCAGGGCCCTGGCTGAGGCAGGGCCGGGCCATGGCTGCTAACATCTTTCTGCCAGGTCCCCTCGCAGCATGGCCGCCACACAAAATCATGCGGCCGAGGCCAGAGGTGGCCCTGTGGCCTGCACAGAGTGGCCCTGCGGCTGGAATTGAACACAGCAAAAACCAAAGACCAGCCATGCGGCTGATCCTGACACAGCCCCCAGCATGCCTGAAATACATCACTGTAAGTGCTCTGGCTGCAACTCAGCAGAGATCCCATGATGGCCCACAGGCCTGGGTGAGATTTAACTCTTCACTGCACAGATGAAACGTGCAAAGCATTGGCCCTCTCTCTAGTGAAAGGAAAGGACAGAGTGAAGACACATAAAGGAGCAACATAAAGACGACAAGGTCAGTAAAGAAAAGAGTCAAGTCCCAGATGAAAGGAGAATGAGGTTTGAGGTGAAATCCTCTTGTAAGGCTATGGAGAAGAATGTAATAGATACATCAGACTGTTTTTCCCTGTAACTTGTTGAAAAGTTTGGGGAGATGAAGATTCAAATTGTAGGTATGAGCAAAGGCATCTATGTTAAAGCAAGCAGATGTTGAAGTAGCTGTGATCCCATGAGAAGTTTGAACAGACAGAGAGAGGAGTGATGAAGACCCTTTGCCCCCAGGAGAAGAAGACCTCTGTTCCCAGAGATGAAGATGATCTCGGAGATAGATGAAGGGGACCTTTGCTCTTGAACAGCTCATCTTTAAAACAGTACCCCAGAAGTTTACATGGCCCATAAACATAGCTGTGGGAAAGCTGTGAAATATGGGAGGGACTTCATGATTGCAGATTGCTGGGAGGCTGCTATTTGTGGAAGTTAAAAGCCATGAGAGAACTGTTTTCATGTGGAGAAATCTCCATAATGTGACAAGAGAGACTCCTCTCCCTAAGTGAACTGCAGAAAGACTATTCTAGGAGTGATAAACTGACTGAATTGTTTCTGAATGTTGTGAGTGGGAAAGAAAAGGTTGCAGGGGAGAGGAGAAGTGTTCTGAAGGTTTCATTCTGATTCTTTTTATTCTTTCTTTTAGTTACTGTTAATAAAGTTTTTTCTTTATACCCTTTTAAAGATTTGAACCTCCTTTGCCTTTCTCCTATCTCACAGCAGGAAATTAGTAGGTATATTCTAGTCCCACCACATTAATTGGTGCGTTGGCCAGGAAAACTCAAATTGGTGAACCAAAACCATTACAGGGACTCATCAGGATCATCAAGACCAACTCTTGGCTCTGCACAGGACATCTCAAGCATGACACCCTGTGCCTGAGAGTGTTATCCAAATGCATCCTGAGCTCTATCAGGGTGGTGCTGTGACCACTTCCTGGGCAGGCTGTTTCAGTGCCAAGCCACCCTCTGAGTGAAAAACTTTTTCCCAATATCCAGTCTAAGCCTCCCCTGACTAACTTCATGCCATTTCCTTGAGTTCTGTCAGTAGTTATGAGGGTAAAGAGATCAATACCTGCCCCTCCTCTTCCCTTCTCAAGGAAGGTGTAGACTGCAGTGAGGTATACCCTAAATCTCCTTTTCTCCAGGCTAAGCCAAGTGACCTCAGCCACTCCTCTTATGGCTTCCCCCTCCAGACCTTCACCATCTTCATGGCCCTAGTTTGGATGGTTTTTAAGAGCTTAATATCTTTCATATACTATAGTGCCCCAAACTGCCCCCAGCACTTGAAGTGAGGCCACCCCAGGGCAGAACAGAGCAGGAGGATCCCCTCCCTTACTCGACTGGCCATGCTGTGCCTGATGCCCCCCAGGACAGCGTTGGCCCTCCTGGCTGCCAGGGCACTGCTGACTCGTGTTCAACTTCACACCAGCCAGGACCCCCAGATCCCTTTCTGCAGTGCTGCTCTTCAGCATCTTCCTCCCTAGTCTACATAGACAATCAGGGTTGGCCAGGTGCAGAATCCTGCACTTGTCCTTAGTTTGTTGAGGTCTCTCTGCAGTGTCTCTTTGCCCTTGAGGGAGTTGACAGCTCCTCCCAGTTTAGCATCATCAGGCAGCTTCCTTAGTATTCCTTCAAGTCCTGCATGCATGTGGTTAATGAAGATGTTGAAAGCAACTGGGGCAAGGATGGAGCCCTGCAGAACCCCACTACTGGCAGGTCACCATTCTGATGCTATCCCATTCGCTATAACCCTTTAATTTTAAATATTTTGTTCTCCCTACACACAGACTGTACAGAAAACCTTGAGACTCTAAATTCAGCGTATTACACAGTTGTTAGGGCCTTGCATGGAAGCGTTTGAGGATGAGCAACTTTGCTGCTATTTGAACTAGCTGTTAAAAATCCTCGGAAGCTGTCTTGAATATTCCAGCTTCCAAGAAGAAAAAAGAATATGCACAACAGTTTTAAGTGGTTTACTGAAAACAAAGTGCTTCAAAGAATTAGTGACTTCAAGAGGATAAGCAGTAATCTGTGCTTCTCAAAAGCTTTGTAAACCTTTGCAAGTTAATAGAGAAAATACAGAAATGATGATGAGATAAGAGTGAGTGAATGAATGTCATCTGTGGGGCAAAGCATAATAAATGTGTCTGGTAGCATATACTGGTAGGGCAAGCATTTTGAATTAGATTTGGGTAATGATGTATAGTGGCTGATAAAATGAATGTATTCATTGAAGAACCATAGGCAAAATGTAGAATACAATCGGTAAAAAGACTTACTATAGATCCACTGGTTTTAGATCTATAAAATGAATATTAGGGAAGTTTTTACTGCAAATGTTGTACTTATTCATTACTATGTAGGTGGACACCTAAATTGTACTATGTAGCACTCATTTATACAGTTATTGGTACAATTTGTACAGTAATCTGTTGAAGTCTTTCATGATGCAGAAGTGTTGAGATAGTATCTGAGACCAATTTCTAGTATCTGCTTTGAGCCTCAGATTGTTAAATTCTGCAAGATCAAACAAGACTCAAGAGTACCATAACAAGGCAAATTGTAATAATGAAGTCAAAAATTAACTTGGAGTGTGAATAATAATTAAGACATAAGAAATACAAAAATTAAAGCAAAGTAGTCAGGATTGGATAAAGGAGAGGTTGAAAGAGTATAAATCCCAGTGTGATTTAAATAGAATTATTGCAATCGGTACTGAAAAAAACTTTTGTAACTCTTACTGCTTGTGACAGTGTTTGCAAAAATAATTGCAGTGTCTAAATTAAAGTAATCAATCAAAGATTAATTATGTATCATCAGATAGTCTGCTGCTAGAAGTGTATGAATTTTTTGTTCAGAATGGGTTCTTGCCAGAATAAATTTCTTTTTTTTTTATTAAAACATGAGTGAAAACTTAGTGTTTGCTGATGAAGGATTCCCAAAATCTAATTACCTTTTTTTTTTTTACATCCTAGATGAGTTGATTTTTAATTGTTTAGCTCTGTCAATACATTTGTAAGTGTGAGAATTCAAATGTATTCTAGAATTTATTGGCTTGACTTTGGTTTTCTTCTTTTGTTTTGATTGTTTGTTTGTTTTTGTTTTGGTTTGGGTTTTTTTGTGTATGGGAGGTTGAAGAAACAACACAACATGTAGTTGAGGGTTTGGATTTGTTTTTTAATTGTGTTTCCATCTCTATAATTTGAATTTTCTTTCTGTTTGCCCTGTCAGTCTGTTTAAGCCCTTGCAGGTAAGTGGAAAAGAAATGGATTACATTTCACCAGTAAGTGGCTCATTACTGGATATGTATTCTGCTGAATTTAGAGTCTTTTATTTATAAGGATGGTTAGCAGCATCACTGGTGTTATGGAAGATTTGGCTTTGTCTCCAATTCCTCAGAAACTCTTCTTGCAAAGAATAAGCATATAACTTTATAACTACAAGTTATGTCACAAAGCACTGGCAAAAGACTGCATTGTGTTGAAGCAAGCAGTTTCAGCTTCAACTTTTGCATTTTTAAGGAATGGTTCTGAAATCATAACAGCATTCTCCTAGTTTTGTTAAGCTGTTTAAAATAAACAAAAAATCCTATGTGTTTGTCCATCAATATCGATTCTGCATAAATGCTCCATTTTGTTGTTCTAGTTCTAAGAAAAAAAAATGGATCCCTTGCTGAGAGAAGAGTGACTATTCTTCTCCATATTTACAGTTGAGCTCACACATACTCATGAATTCATAAAATAAAAAAACCCCAAAACTATGTAGAGATTCATGTGCATGTCTGCATGCAATTTTTTCCACTTTCTTAAATATTAAGATTGCTTCTCTTTTCTTACCCAGTTTTTCATTATTTTTAACAAGCCAGTGATCTGGTTGTACCATATACTCTCTAATGTAACATTTACAATTTTAATGATCAATATCTGTGCAGATATCTTAGATGACTGTGAGAAAAATGCTTTGTATTCTTCATACTGTCTCTCATTATCTATTCTAACCATCTGAACTGACCTGGCACACGTGATAAAGATTTATGAGCATGTTTCCCTTGCAGTATTAAGTAATTTTCAGGTTCCTTTTAGTAAGGTAATTAGTGGGGTTTTTTTGGAATTAGTGTATCAGCACTATTAATGAGCTGCTATTGAGTACCACTAAAAAAACATTATTATGTCTCTTGTAATTTTCACTTAGAATCTCAGTAACATATATCTATTATCATTTTAATCTTAGCGTTTTAGTCACATATGTGAAATAATTGGCGTTCAATTTCTTCATGTTTAGCCTCTGTCATAGGAAGAATTTCCTATCTCCAGTTAAGATATATTGATCAGTGGCAAATGCATCATTTTCATTAACTTAGTGGGTTTTGGTTTAGGATCAAAATATTATTTCTAAAATGTATACAGGACTAGAGTAAAACATCTTTTATCTGGAGAGTGCATTTTTAATGATGATGATGATGATGATGATGATGATGATGATAATAAATGCTAAATAGTATCATTCCTCTTAACCCCCTAAGTCATCTGAAGCCAACTCAACTCAAAGTAATTGAAAAAAAGTCTATTTAGTCAGTGTTTGAAACAGAATAGCTCAGCTCTGAATAAACAACGTAAACTAGCATTCAGGAAAAAAATATTTATCAGAGTTTTCCATCTTGAAAGCTTTTGCATGTCTATCAGCAAGCCCATAGGGAAAAGCCTGAAGATTCTTTTGAGGCACTGTATCAGGACTGGCTGCCCTGGGCTGCAGCCGGCTTGAGCTTCCCAGCTCTCAGTTTTGGAAAATTTGATTAAATTTTTGAATTTCCATTAACATTAATTAGGAAGTTCTATTCCTTGAAGATGCCAAAAGCTTTGGTAATACAATGTTAGTAGCATAAAAAGGCAGGAGGGGAAATGAAGTGGTTTAGGTCTCCTGGCTGAAGGTAAAGTAGACTCAGTAGTTAGGATCTAAATTTGCCAGGTGTTCTATAAGTTTCTTTTAGTCTTCAGTATGGCAAAAGACAAGTCAGAGTGCCTATCTACTTGTTCTTGATATGTCTTTATTTTTATATTTTATAGTATATTTTTATTTTGTGCTTTAAATTCAAGATCAGTCCATGTTAAATCCCATTCTACATTTAGCCATTCAGTAGATGTTGTGGAAGCCCTGGGCAGAAACAAAAAAAGGTCAGGTTTAAAGGTTGAGTCCATATTACTCCTTAGTGCAGTCTGAAGTATAGCATCAAAGAGCTACAGAATGGTTTGGGTTGAAAGAGGTCTTTAAAGTTCATGTAGCTCCAACCCCCTGCCATGGACAGTGACATCAGTTTGCTCAAAGCCCATCCAGCCTGGTGTTGAACATTTCCAGAGATGGGGCATTCCCAGCTTCTCTGGACAGCATGTTCCAGTGTCTCACCATAGTCCCAGTACAGAATTTCTTCCTTATATGTAATCTAAATCTACACTGATTTTAAGACCATTATCTGTTGTCCAGTCACTTCAGGCCCTTGTAAAGTCTCTGTCTCTGCAGCACTGATTCCACTGTGGAGGAGCTAAGCCTAAGATCTTTTATCCCATACTCTCTTGGAGACACATCCTGTGGTTGACAAGACCACGGTTTATTGGGCTGCTTCCTTTACTTCCTAGAGTGACACAACACCACATACACTATAAAAGATTAAATGTGCTCAGGCTTCAGGCATCCTGTAGGGTATCCTGTCATTCTGTGGATTCAGTTTTCTCTTTTCAACATGCTTAAGGCTGAATTAGAGTCTCTTAAAGCAGAGAGCAGCTAATGTTCTGTGTTGCTCTTCAATATTTTTTTTCAATACTCCCTTGTTTCAAAATGTACTCTAAATTGCAAAATACTTATCTTTGCTGGAGAACATCTGTAAGTAATGTGCGTGAGCAGCAAGAATCAACCTTCTTCTGCAAATTTGTTTTGTTTTCGTTTAGTCTGAAGTGTCTTATAAGGGTAATTTTTAGGAACATTGTGGTGATTTAACATGGCAGCTTTGCATGTATCCGGCAGTAGAGATCTGTGGAAATGACAATTACTTAGGAAGAAAGGAGCTTGAAAAAGGACTCCTGAAACCTCTGGTGTGGTCTTCATGCATTCCAAACAGCTGATTTTTTGAGTCATTTCACAATGAGAATGCTTCTGACGACATTGTTGGGTTAAGTGAATGAGTCAGACAGCTTTCTCTCACGATGTATATAAAGCTAGCATCCAAACAAGAATTCTTTCTGACAAAAGCTGTGACTTGTGTCAAAAGTGAAAATTAAATGCCAGATGGATAATTCAATCCAAAATGACGCTTGAGCCTTGAGGACTCTCTACTTTTTATTTTTTTCTGTTGTTCAATCTGTAATTAAAAGCCAGACAATATCTTGATATCTGAGTGTAGGGCAGTAAAGAAATAAGGAAGCTCTACTATTTGTGAAATAAAAACATGCTAAGAAGTTTGACTATTTGTGAAATAAAAACATGCTAAGAACTCACCATACTACTGATGATTTCAGATTTTCGTTAATTGTGATATAATTTACAGGTGTTGCAAAGTTAAGAGAAAAGAATCTATCTGGGTAAAACTCTTAAATGAGCACTTCTTTAAAAAATACATATAAAAATACATTTAAATGTTTTCTGAGGAGGAAGGAATTAGGAGGAAGATAAGTGGAAGATATATTTGCTGCTTATTTTTGTTGATCAGGTTTTTGTTCTTCTACAGGATGGATTTTCATGGTTGTCCCAGTATAAATGAATTAAATTTAAAGGAAAAATGAATCAAGTAGTAGTAGCTAGTTAATCTCAGATATTTCCAAATCATGGTTGTTAAAGTTTCGGTTAAAGTTTAGAAATACAATGCTTTTTTTTCAGAGAAGGGTTAGTAAAAGGGCAGAAGAAATGCAGCTAAAATAAGCAAGGAAAAACCTTCTAAAAATCACCAACTAAACTCAAGCAATTCTTGTATCTGTGCATTATTTGTACATGAGGTTATTTACTTAAAATGTTCATATGTAAAAACATTGATAAGAACAGTACACAAACTGTTATGAAAAATTAGTTTTCTGGTTTTTAAAGCTGCTAGACCTAAATCCTTATGATTCTCAGTTTTGTGTGAAAACTTAAATGCTGGGCTTTTAATCATACATTTTTGAGCTTTAATGCAGCTGTAAGCCATCCACAAAGGCAGCTGCTGTAACAGTTCTAGGCTGAAGCAATAACAGAGATACATAGCATTCTTTTCCCACGAGCAGGTTCATTCTGTATTCACCATTTAAAGGAAACTCCAAGTGCATTTATTAAGAAATTCTAAGTCCACATCTTGTGCTAGATTATAAAGTAATTAGTATGTGAAAACACAGATTGTTTTAACAAGCTACTATACTTAATTGGTACAGCAAAGCTATATGTGCTAGTCTTTTTTTAAATAGAAAGAAATGCTAAATACATTACATTTCTAGTTCTCCATGCAGCATTCTCAGTATCACATATAACAAAGAAAGTGCAGTATTGTTCACGAGGAGAGGATGATGTTAAAATGGTTACAGTACAAAGGAAGGAAGGAAGTGGCGGAAGGAAGGAAGTGTCGGAAGGAAGTGTCAGAAGGAAGGAAGGAAGTGGCGGAAGGAAGTGACGGAAGGAAGTGGTGGAAGGAAGGAAGTGTCAGAAGGAAGGAAGGAAGGAAGTGTCGGAAGGAAGGAAGTGTCGGAAGGAAGGAAGGAAGTGTCGGAAGGAAGGAAGTGTCGGAAGGAAGGGTCGGAAGGAAGTTTCGGAAGGAAGTGTCGGAAGGAAGTGTCGGAAGGAAGTGTCGGAAGGAAGGAAGGAAGGAAGGAAGGAAGGAAGGAAGGAAGGAAGGAAGGAAGGAAGGAAGTGTCGGAAGGAAGGAAGGAAGTGTCGGAAGGAAGTGTCGGAAGGAAGTGTCGGAAGGAAGGAAGGAAGGAAGGAAGGAAGGAAGGAAGGAAGTGTCGGAAGGAAGGAAGGAAGTGTCGGAAGGAAGTGTCGGAAGGAAGTGTCGGAAGGAAGTGTCGGAAGGAAGGAAGGAAGGAAGGAAGGAAGGAAGGAAGGAAGGAAGGAAGGAAGTGTCGGAAGGAAGTGTCGGAAGGAAGTGTCGGAAGTGTCGGAAGGAAGTGTCGGAAGGAAGTGTCGGAAGGAAGTGTCGGAAGGAAGGAAGGAAGGAAGGAAGGAAGGAAGGAAGGAAGTGTCGGAAGGAACTGTCGGAAGGAAGTGTCGGAAGGAAGGAAGGAAGTGTCGGAAGGAAGGAAGGAAGGAAGGAAGGAAGGAAGGAAGGAAGGAAGGAAGGAAGGAAGGAAGGAAGGAAGTGTCGGAAGGAAGTGTCGGAAGGAAGGAAGGAAGGAAGGAAGGAAGGAAGGAAGGAAGGAAGGAAGGAAGGAAGTGTCGGAAGGAAGTGTCGGAAGGAAGTGTCGGAAGGAAGGAAGGAAGGAAGGAAGGAAGGAAGGAAGGAAGGAAGTGTCGGAAGGAAGGAAGGAAGTGTCGGAAGGAAGGAAGGAAGTGTCGGAAGGAAGGAAGGAAGTGTCGGAAGGAAGGAAGGAAGGAAGGAAGGAAGGAAGGAAGGAAGGAAGGAAGGAAGGAAGGAAGGAAATTATAAAGAAGGGTAATTTTACACATTTCTTTACCTGCCTCAATGTATGTTATTAAATGATGGGCATCTGTGGGAGGTCTTGGTCATTAAAAACAGACTGACACATTTTCATTTTTGGTTGTAGTGGTGTGGACACAAACATAATAAAAAGGATGACTGACATCTTAAGGGAAATGGGGGTAGGTTGACCACATGTTTTCCAGGTCTATAAGTAGGCTGAATTTGCAAAAATGTTAATTCTGCCCTACAATGGTCAATAGTAGCAGCGCTACTTAGGGATTCCAGATATTTAAAAATTTCAGAACAAAAATTGTTTATTTACTTTATGTCCTATTCCTACTAAAATAGCTGAGAGCAGTGTTTTATGCTGGTTTGAGTTTACCACAGCTTTCCTAGCATAGCATTTTTTTTTCAGTCTTCTACTCTTTTTCAAAAATATCCATGTATTCCACACATGGACATAACCTGTATAAACACTGGCTGTAGAACAGTTTTGATTGGAATGTCCCTTCCCTTTTAATAATTTTCTTTATTAATAGCTGTACATGCGAAAAGTACAATGAACTATGTCATATCCAGTTACTACATGGTTTTTTCTCTTGTCTTTTTGGCTGTTCCAAAAAACATAGTTTTCATTTTTTGTGCCTAAATCTGTCAAGGAATACATAACTTAATTTAATACTAAATTTTTAAATTCTGTATTGTAAAAGCCATGCAAGTTTTGTTTGCAGATGTTGATAGTGGGCCAAATTTAAAGCTGTAACAGAAGACTGGCTTCAAGCCAAATTCTCTGCCACAACTTAATGAAAACCAAACTGAAGATTTCCTGATACTTCTTTGGAGCTTCATTGCAGATGGCTAAACTTATCCTATGTGATTAATTTCAACAGCCTCCTATCAAGTAGAATGAAATGTAGTAAAAATATGTATTTAGGACATAAAGAAATAAGAATCAGTACAGCTTAATTAGCCTTGCACCTACTTTATCCAATTAGCGTTATTAGAGCAGCATTTGCCAACAAGTTTCTCAGTGATTAAAATGCTGGATGCTAGACTATTTGGCTCAATTTTCTCTAATGCTGGCAGTTCTTGTGGTCACACAAAGTTCTTAGGTACATTGTCTAGGTGACACACACCCCTGGAAAGACCACAGCTGCAATATGCTGTTGTAAAATAGAGATAGACCTCTCTCATCCCCAAAGTAAACTCTGGATTTTGTTGTTATGACTTTCAGGGATTGTACCACTGAAAAGGACCTCTGGATCCATGAGTCATAAAATGGTGCAAAACTTTCTGTTTCATATAGCAGAAATTTTGCAGAGTCTGGGACTGGTCATAGATAGATGTTGAGGATTCTCTAAAGTGTTGTCTTCTAGCATCATCTTCAAGACCTCCATGGCAAATAAAATCCTTATGACTTAAAAAAAAAAAATTGGTTTTTTTTCTTCTTTTTCTCTAAGCAATCATGTTTTTTAAAACTTGTTTAGATTTTAGACCTATCCTGTTCATCACAAGGAATTTGGGAATAGTATACATTCTCATTTTGGTTTTACTTCAGTTCTTTATCTTCCTCATAAAACTGTGTTGGTAGATACTGAAGAAAAAAAAAAGTCAAACGAGATACAATGGTCTGGCCTCCCTGCAATTGTATCTCAAACTTTCATGTAACTATAACTATTTTATGAAGCAAAAATTTGCTTCGTAGAGACTTTTTGTATCTCTCAGTTGTGGATTTCCCCACCTGCATTTCACAGACCTCATGCAAAAGTTTTCATAAGAGTTTTGGCGCATCATGTTTGTGTGGCCATCTAACAGATTGAGCTTCAAGATGCTTAAGGTGTCTGAAGGGGATCTACCCTGAGACAGACATGCATGCAAAAGATAATGTAGTCTGTAAGCCTCTTTTGTGAAAACTTGAATTCTTAAGCAGTTAGGAAGGAATTTGGTGCCTGAAAAAATCTTTCTATGTATTCAAAAATATAAGCATCTAGGTCATGTCTGTAATGACTTGGGGTTCTATGTTTCATGTTTGTTTTTTCAGTAAGAAACAAATTCACTACTTTCTTTTGTTTCTCCTCTTTAAACAAAGGACCTTAAAGTCCTTATATAGGAATAGCGTTTTTACCCTTCATAAGTGGAACTATTCACCCAGAAATGTACTAGTGAGTGAAGAAATCTCTCTTGTACTGGATGATTTGCCTTAGGAAAGACGGTAGAAATAAGCCAAATGGAAGCAGCAATATTACATTCAAAGAAAAGCATCTGAGCAAATTCAGGTAGCTTCTATGTGTACTTGTAAAGCTACAACATTCACAAATTAGATCCACATGTTTTAATATTATTATGCAATGTATTGTGAGGAACATGTTTGCACTGCCTTTTCTAGTATAGTTTTTGATTATTTAAACTAGAGATTCCAAAAATCCAATTTTCTTCTCACTGTTCTATAGTTTGATTTTAAAAATTGTTTTAATAAATGAAAGGCTCTGCAGTTAGTTTCACAATTGGACTGAGATTATTTAATGATGTTGTGCAGTGGAATGAGAGTACAAGACCTAAGCCTCTCATATCTGGTAAGAAAGTTTTAATGAATCCAATACTACATGTGAATGTTTGAATTTTCAGTGCAGCAGCAGAATGCTAAATGGTTTTTTTTTGAAAACCATTTAAATGAGATTTTAAAAACACTACAATTACACTGTAATTATTTTTTTTTAAATCCACATTTTGAGCCAATACAAAATTCAAAGTAATTCAGTTTAATCACGTTTGTTTCTACAAAATTAAGTTATCATTATTTTGAATACTCAATGGTCTTGGTTATCTTAACTACATTTCAAACATAGTCCAGACAGTATTTAAGTCCCAAAGGATTTATGTCATCCAGCTCATAGAAAAATATCTAACGAACTGCTTTGCTCTTTACTCATAACTGCCATTCTTGCAATTACTCCCTAGTGTTACAATGGTCTGGCCTCTCTGTAGGTGTATCTCAGACTTTCACATGACTTAATTATGTTATAAAGAAAAAAACAAAACAGATTTTTTAGCTTTCAGCTACAGACCTGCTGCGAAAGTTTTATGGAAGTGTATTGATGCATTGTGGTTATGAGGCCATCCAGCAGAGCCTCAAGATGCTTAGGCATCCAGAGGGGAGCTAGCCTGAGATAGTCATGCATGAGAAAGCTGCTTTAGTGCACAAGTCCTTTTTTTGAAAACTTGTGGCCAGGAGGGCCAGTGGTATCCTGGGGTGCATTGGGAAGAGTGTGGCCAGCAGGTTAAGGGAGGTGATTCTCTCCCTCTACTTAGCCCTGTTATGTCCAGTTCTGGGCTCCTCAGTACAAGAATGATGAGGAGTTATTGGAGAGGGTCCAGTGGAGGGTCACAAGGATGATGCAGGGTCAGGACAATCTTTCTTATGAGGAGAGACTGCGTGAACTGGGCCTATTCAGTCTGGAAAATATTGAGAGGGGATTTCATTAATGCATATAAAGGCAGGTGCCAAGGGGATGGTGCCGGATCCTTTTTGGTGGTGCCTTGCAACAGAGTGAGGAACAATGGCCATAAACTAAAACACAAGAAGTTTCACCTCAGCCTGAGAAAGAACTTCTTTACAGTAAGGGTGGCAGAGTACTTGTACAGGATGCCCAAGCAGGTAATGAATGGAGTCTCAGTCTCTGGAAATTTTCAAAATCCACCTGGACAAGTTGCTGTGTAACCTGCTCTGGGTGACCCTGCCTTGGTAGGGGGATTGGACTAGAGGATCTCCAGAGGTGCCTTCTGATCATAAAAGTGCAGTGATGTAGGTGGACACAATATAACAAAATGTAGGATAGAAAGCAATCTTACCCCTTAAGGAGTTGCAGTTGAGCCAATTATTAGAGATTGAGAACAGGCCTGACTTTAACAGGCCTCAGCTGTAGCCAATAAGAAGAGTGTTATAAAAGTGTGGATTGGTTGCTTGAGGGGGAACTGGAGTCACTTGGCTGCTGTGTGAAGAAGGATGAGTCAGTGCATGGAGGAGATGCCTACAAGAAACATCAAGGAGGTATGAAACTCTAGCAATGTGGAACCTTTGCAATATAAGGACAATAGAGCTCTTGAAATATGATCACAACACAATGATATTGTGATTACTACCTGATAAATGATCTGAGATGTCTCAGAAGTGTGGACAGATCTGCAAGTGTTGGAATTGCACTGTGAATGAATGACAAAAAATGCTCAACATTTTTGGAAGTAGATGTAGGCAAAGGTAGACTGTGAAAAGCTTTTCTGTGTGAGTTTTAGCAGGCAGCAGAAACATCCTTGAAAGTTCATTTTATGTGCTATAAGGAAAGCTTGGTGAAGGAAATATAAAGGTAGGGTCAAAAATCTGTCTGAGAAGAACACATATAAAATTAATGTTCCAGGTACTGCAGTTTTACTGTGCATTGAAGAAGTCGAATATACTGTACATGGAAGAAAACACAGCTCTATATTTGAATTGTACAAGATGAGCTATTAATGTTGGATGCTATTTTGACAATCTCTAGTTCCTTGGACTGTTTACCTTTAATAGTTCAGAGGTTAAATCTGCATTTACCCATCATGATTGCTGTGTCTGGAGAGCAATCCTGCAAGTAAATACAGCTTTTGATATACCTTCTGTAATCTGCTTTGTTCTCTACCACACTTGTACTGGTACCAGGCCAAATATCACTAAAAAACCAAACACTCTAAATTGTGCTTTAATACCTAAGTTGCTTGGTAGCTGTTAATTAATGTGTTACAAGGAAACCATAATTGTTAAATACTAGGAAAGAAGAAAGTCTTTTTTATCCTGAAATATGACTGTAATAAAATTGTATGGAGTTCTGCATATATTCATGCTGGACAACAGTGGACATTGCTCAGATGTGAAGAGGCAAACAGACTTTCTTGAATGGATTGCCTCTCCTTTGGGTGTTTAGCTCTGAACTCTCTCCAGATTCCCGAGACTATTTGCCATTGCTATCCTCTGCCAATCATATTCTTCTATATCTCTGGTTCAATACATTAAAAGTAGTAGTCACAATTTCTTCTTGCATGTACGACGTTCTTCTGGTCTTTCTCTAAATCCCTAAGGAATTTTTTCTTCAATTCTTATGTTTGTAATTTCTCATGACCACACTTAAAATCACCCCACTCTCTGGGCCATGCTTTATGTTCAGGTGGCTTCCAGCAGCTATCTTTGATGCCAGTCTCTCTGGCAAAACTCAGGGAGTTTTGAAATATTAAATATTTTGAATATGAAATATTCAAATGGAGACCTGATCAGGAAAGAAATATTGAGCTCAAAGTCAGAGCCTAACAAAATAAAAAGTAAATAAAGCAGTCACACATGGAGCATGGTCATGTGTTTGAAAGCTGAGACATTTGGAAGAAGTAGTTTGAAGTTTAGTGGCTTGTGTGACTTCTCAAGAACTTGTAACTGATAGCAGAATGTGCCCAGCATGTGCAAGTGGAGTAGTTCAGGAGAAGTTGTCTCAGAAGGAATGAACAACTTTACAGGAGATGATATGAGCTTACAAGCAACTTGTCAAGTTTGTTAGTTGTGCTTCTGAAAAAGTTTTATGAAACAATTTGGTGCCAGCAACACATATATTAGTGCCAAAAAATCAGTAACATCAGCAATTAGGTAAAGGCAGGACTTACAGGTACAATCCCATTCATGCTGACTGTTCAGTTAAACCAGATAGATTTGTCCATCCTTGCTGGGCAACAGAACCTCCAGGATCTGAGACAGCCATCAGGAGCTCACAGCTTGTGCCACAGTGGTTGGTGGGATGTGGGCAGGGCCAGAAGCAAAGTTGGCCCAGTTCTCCAGACATATAAATGCAGCCCTTAAGGTATGCCAGCAACCAGGGCTGCAAACAGGATGTGGCTGTGGCATAGCAATTCAAGCAAAAGGTGAGGAAGCTCTGCCAATTTGGCCAGGAAGCAGTAGTATCCACCTGGATGAAAGCTCTGACCTCTTTAAAGGTCTGCACCTACCACAACTGATAGCGCTGCCTAGGCTGAGCTCCTGGTGGGAACACTCAGCTGTTCCAGTGCCAGCTGTGGATTCTCTCCTTCTCTACCAGACGCCAGCACCAGCCAGAAGTAGTGAGCACCCCTGTGGGAGGTGTGCCCAACTGGTGCCAATGGCATCCTGGCCTTTATCAGAAATAGTGTAGTTAGAGGGACCAGGACAGTGATTATTCTCCTGTACTTGGTACTGGTGAGGCCACATCTTGAATCCTGTGTTCAGTTTTGGGCTTCTCAGTTGGAGCATGTCCAGAGAAGGACAACAGAGATGGTGAAGGGTTGAGCAAAAGTCTGATGAGCAATGGCTGAGGGAGTGGGGATGTTCAGTCCTGATAAAGGGAGGCTCGGGGGAGACTTTATCACCCCTGAAAGGAGGTTGTAGTGAAGTGGTGGTTAGTCTCTTCTCCCAGGTAACAAGTGAGACGACCAAAGAAAACGTTCTCAAGTTGTTCCAGGGGAGGTTAAGATTAGATATTAGGAAAAATTTCTTCACTGAGAGGGTTGATAAGCCTCAGAACAGGCTGCCCCAAGGGAAAAGATGACTCAGCCCAGGGTGAGTCAGGGTCTCTGGAGTCATTTAAAAGGCATGTGGATGTGGCACTTAAGGACATGGTTTAGTACTGGACTTGGCAGTATTAGGTTGTGGTTGGATATTATGAATTTAAAGGTTTTCTAACGTAAATGACACTATGATTATTTGATATTAGGGTTCTTGTGGGAGTGGTGTTTGGGCTGTCATTTCCATCCTAGATATTTCCCTGAAAAACTTTATCAATTTTATGATGTCTATGGAGGTAGAGCAGCTCATATGGATGGTGTGTTGGTCTGGGGGAGAAATATGAGAATAGGACTGGTGACTCTAATTGGCTTTAGAAAGAACCAGAACCTGCAAAGAACATGCTATTGATGACTCATAAGTTTCTAAAAAACCCAGAGAAAAAGCAGGCTTAATTTTGATGCCTGTTTTTGTCCTTCCTTTCAAAATGTAGTCAGAAGAGGTGGAAATGAAAATAAAGATGGGTTAAATGGCATTGATCTGTCTGTGACTGGCTTTTGCATATGATATAGATGTGATTTATTGTGTCAATCAAAGTTGCTTATTAAATAACCAATTCATTCTACATTCACCCCTTTAAGCCAAATCCAGCTCTAATAGATCAGGACCTTCTTTCCTCCTTGATGCCTAGGATGTAACTCCTCACCATCTGATTTTGAAACCCTTGTTTACTTCTTTATATCTCCTTTGACCAAATCCTCTCCAAGATCTTTCTATTTCTGTTCCTGAAGGAGAGGCAAATAAAAGACTCTGTGAACACTTAGTCCTTAAAACTTTATTTTCTTGTCCTTTCTGTTGATGTCTATAACGTTTTAAATATAGAGGCATTAAGATCTGAAAAGTGTGGAGTCATGTGCAAATAGCCCTATATAATGTCTGGGTGTATTTATCTTTTCCTGTAACTATAGCCCTTCTGTGATGGGTTGGCATACATGATAGCAGTGGAGATTTTATGTGTCAGCAAGATATCGAAGTGCAGAATGCGGCAAATCATCCTTCATTGTTCATCATCTTGTACTTCATCTGTACAGTAACTGACAGCTGTGGTGTTCTTACTGCAGCCTAGCCTCATAATTTCCCCCAAACCAGATAGACCTTGTCTCAATAGGAGTTGTTTAGGCAAAGAATATCTTTCTCTTTTGTAATTTTTTTTTTGGTTTATGCTTTACTGTAAGGCATATCTGCCTTTCATGTTATTAGTCTGTTAATGACCTTTTCTTTTATTTGCATTTGCTGTTCCCTTGACCTTTTTCCAGCCCAGAGATTGTTTTTCAACATAGGCAAAAGTGCTCTTCTGTTTGCTGATATGTGATCGTAGACTAGTAGTGGTAGGTTTTCTAAGCAGCACTCAGATAAAGCAAAGCTGTTGGAAACAGTGAAATCTTTGCATGGGATGGCAGTGAAATCTTCATATTATGCTGGTTTACCTTGCATCTTGTATCTGCAAATTTTCTGGTTGGTTTTCATAAAACTTTTATGAACATCTTTTTCTACAGAGAAACCCCAAACCCTAATTGCAATAAATTTATTTTTGAAATGAGGTTTATAAGTTATGGAACTTACATGTAGTTTCTTAGCCTGCTTTCTATTACTGAAGATGCTTAACTTTCTCAGATCAGGTTTTGTTTCTTAGTCAACTTCCAGTGAAATAATGGATGTTGATTTGCTCACTTTCTTGCCTTTTCATCCTTTATGTTGTAGGAGGTCTGACATTGCAGCTTGAGCAAAAGCATTTTTTTTTGAGCAGCTAAGGACATAGGGCAAGGGCGGTAAGTAATAGACATAGTTAGAATAACTAGGTGAATTCCTAAGTATACAAATACCCTTTTCATTTTTAGCTGAAAAGTAGAAATACAGCTGAAAGTGAGTTGGAATGAGAGGGGAACCAGACCAACCCAGAAAATCTGTTTGTCTTCAATCTTTCTAATTTTCTTTTTTTTCCTTTATTGCATCATGGTAAATTTCATATCTTTATGTTGTGTGTCAAATAATATTTTGTTTGTTCTATTTTCTCTCTAGAAGGAGAAATGCATGCAGTAGAGTAGGAGTTTTCTGCTTGAAGCTTTTTCTTTATAATACATACATATTATGTTTCTTTATGTCAGCAAAAGACTACACCCCATTGTCCTTAATTCCCCGATATTCTGGGGCGTGTTGATGCTCTCAAAGACCTTATTTGGCATTGTATGCAAAAAATGAGGTTCATCAAAGAGAATTATTTTTTCTTAGAAGGTAATTTATTTCAGTTCTTATCTGGTGCTTTAGGAAACTTCATTTATTCTCAGTCTAATTATGGAGGTCCCAGAATAAAGATGACAGCAAAAAACTTGAGTTCATTACTACGCACTCTAGAACTTACATTTAATAAAGTAGCCTGGTCAAGCTTCATGTTTAATTACTTTTTAGCTCTATATATTTATTAGGGAGTTTCCTGGGTACTCAAATATTCCCAATGTCTCTAGGCAGGCAATTCTTAGCTGTACCATGGGAGGGTAATGAGGTGAATAACAGATAAGAGTTTTATAAATGGGAAAAATCTTAGTTGAGAGGATGTAAAAATTGCTTTAAAACTAATATATAAAAACTGAGCTTTAGCAAAAAACTCAATAGTACAATTGAACTAAGGCCTTAGCACCATTTGTCATCTGATCTTTCAACTCAAGGAAATTTTCCAATGGGATGGCTTGTTCTTTAGGGGAGAAGGAGAGTAGGAGAATTAATTTTTGTGTCCAGTTTTGGATGCTTATTCTTCACCAGTGACCAGATTTTCTTCAAAGCGTTTGGACCAGTTTGGTGGACTGTAATAGAAGTATTAAGTCGGTGGGACAGTGTTACTTTCCTATTTGTACTTAAGACTGTGCTGTGACAGTACTACTTCTGCAAGCAGCCTTTAATTTTTGAAAAGGATAAAGAAATAGTTTCATACAAGGGAGATCATAAATAAGAGGTCTTTTAAGCAGTTTGCCAGGAATCTCTGTCCTTGTCATGAAGTACAACCTTACCTTATGGTCAGCTTCACTGAAGCCTGCAGAGAGAAATGGAACAAGAGAATGGCCATTTGCCCTTTATTGACTAAAAGGAGAATGTCCCTGAAGAATCTGAAATTCACTTTTAGCTACCCCTGACCTAATGTACCATCTTTATCACATAAATTTTACTGCCAGCCCCAGGTATGTTCATGTCTCCAAATGAATCTTCATCAGTTATGCGTACATGCTGAACTTTTCCACCTCACAGCCTTTCTAAAAACTTCTGAAATCTTACATTCTGAGTGAATGTAAAAATATGCCTTGCCATAAACGGTTAAGTTTCAAACTGTGCCTGTTACAAGCACTTCTGTTTGACTTCAGAAGACTATAATTTGAAAGTCTCAATGAAACTTTTCCTATTTACAGAAACTCTAAAACAAGTTGCACTTTTCCATTTAAAGCTTCAAGAAAACAAGAGAATTTATAACATAAATTGCTAGTTTCCAAAGGTACCATTTAATACTAATAATGTCATTCTGAAGCCTGAGCAACTCAGCTAAAGAAAAGCTATTTACAGCATACTGCTGTGATTGTGGTGACAGAATCCCACTGAGAGATGTGTTTGCACATTTTCTAAGTCACAGCTCCGTTCTGTTTCCACAACACATATTTTTTTCCTCCTCAATTCCTTCTAACAAAAAAGAATTATGATTTAGTGTAAAAATAATCAATTACGCAGTAGAACATAATGGTCTGCAGTAAGGTTAAAGAATTGTCTGGCCATGTTCACCATCTCTGTACCACAGATTGTACTCTTTATTGGATGTTATGATGTGATCTGGAAAGGTAAGAGAGGATTTATATTTGCTGGAGATTTATCAGAGTCAGTGCTTAAATTGGTTTAGCTTATGATGACATAAAAACTTTATTGGATTACAGAGCATCAAAGTAATTTTCTGTTATCTTCAGCATTCCTGGAGTTTTTTTGACACTGTTCAGTTAGTGTATCTACCAAGAGCTTCTCTCCCTGTCTCAAGTACTGGGTCTTTCTTCCATTTGAAACCTGGGCCAAAAGTACTTAATGGTGTGTTTTAATAAGATCCATTTCTGCAGTTCTTGTGCACATTGTCCCGTAGGAAGGATGCCCACTGCCTTCCACAAGCTGCAAGAAAGCCTGCTAAATCAACAGACTTAATGGTTACATTGTTCAAAAAGACAAAGGTGGCTTTGGTAGTTAATGATTTCTTGATTGCTTGAGGTGCTTTGCACTGCTGTGTTTGAGAAATGTGCAGTTGGGTCAGCAATCTGACATCTTCACTATGTTTGGAAAGAGTGAAAAGTAATCCTCCTTAGAAATTTTTGAATGAAATAAGAAGGAACTTTGTTATTTTTTTTGTTTTGTGGTTTGGGATATTTTTTTTGGATCTTGACATATAATTCTGCATCTATCTTGAAAAAGACCAAAACAGTAAAATAAATCCTCTCCAATAACAGAGGAAAAAGGCTTTACCTTGAGGTAAGAAAAAAACAATGTGGAGTACCAGTTTCCAGGTAAATGTATATATAGACATATGATGCATCTCTAAGATGGAACCTACTTACTTTGTACATTTGGAAGTAAAGTGGCTTAAAGAAAAAAAAATCCAACCACTGCCACTCCTTTATGGAAGGCCTAATATTGCCGAGAAGTTCTTGTGCATAGATTTGATTGATCCCCCTTCCTTATTTTAGGGAATAGGTATAAGTTAATAAGAAAAAAAACCTTAAATTGCAAATCTGTCAAGTATTTAAAAGGTGTGATTGTATACTCATCTATATTTTCAGAGTGATCATTCTTTGACATTGGGTAAATTGTAAATATTTATTAAAAAATAAAGGAAAATGCTTATAATTTTGAGAAATTGGATTTTATCACACTGATAAAAGAGTAAGTATATGAGTAAACATAATATTCCAGAAGAAATAGTTGCCTGTTTTGTTTTATATACTGCTGTATGTGTTTATGTTGCTACTTAATTGCTTGGATGGGAAGATAATACATCCTTGTGCGTACACAGTGTGTCTGTTGTAATCATTTTTAATTTACATTAGAATAAACTGGTAAAGAGGCACTTAGAAGGCCCTGAAAATATTTACACATCCTGCACTTTAAAAAATTTAAATCAAGCAGAATATTTGCAGTTAATTAACAGCCTTAGTTACAAGAGTAGTCAATGCCTTCAAAATGATTCTAGCATTAATATCTTCTTGAATCCAGTATGATCATCTGGCTTTCATTTTCTGACTTGTTCATCCTTTGTAAACTAAATTATGTTTCAAGAAAAATAATTTATGAAAGCTAAATAGCAGATATCATCCCTTTCTAAGAATAATTCACATATATTAACTGTGTTATCTAAACTGCTGTCCTCTCCTTGTTTCTGTCCTGTAGTAACAAATGTACCTTAGAGAACTGAGATTGTCCAGGACTGCCTGGATCAAAGGTAATCTTGAGTAGGTTTCAGCTCTGTAATGAAAGAAACATATCACATGTAAAAGAAAAATCCTAAGGATAAGATGGTGAATAGGATTTCTGTAAACAACTGTAAGAACAGTGTGGAGAAGTTTTCAGTTAGTTTTCCCTTTCTTTTGCCATAAAATATTTTTTATTCTTCAATTTGGATTTTGCAAGGACTAGCAACTGTTTTGTGGTATCTCTAAATTCAAACTAAGATGTTTGTGAAAAATGCACATCACATACTAGTCTCTGGGACCTGAAAGAGGCGAACACTTTTTATTTCCTTATTTTATAGTTTTTAGCAAGGCTGGTAGTACTAAAAATATTAATCCTTAGACTATACTCAGGTGGAGTTTTTTAGCTTGGATATTTTCTTCATATACATATCTGTGTGCTCATCTGGCTTTGCCATGAGAATGTGACTGTATTAAAAATTTTTTTAAACTGTGTTCAAGATAGGGCTGTGCCCAGCTTGTTAAACATTTGTTGGCTGTTCTTCTGGGGTGACTTTGTAGCTTGGTGTCGGCCGTGCTTGGGACAGGTGAGCGGGGGTGGTGTATGTGATAGAGATACAGCAACATTTTTTTGTGTGTGTGTATGTAAAACTAAGGATAGACATACAACTTGATTCATTTTGTCAATTATCATCACTAGTACAAGGCTGCTGAAAGATGGAAGTAAGGCATCTCTTTAGATGAATACTGTACTTACAGGCCAATGGTTCTATGTGGGAAGTGAAAATCAATTTTTACTCAATGACGTGCCTATCAAATAGAAGAAAAAATGGAGTATTTCTTTCACCATCTACAGGTATAAACTTTAAATTTCAAGTCATACCTGTATGAAAAAGCAATATATTTACATTTAGTCACTACATTGAATAGTTCTTGAAAGAAGGATGAGACTGTCAGTACTTACTTGTAATGGTCATTACTACACATTTGAGTTAATATATTGTGATTAATTTAAACATATCATTTTCCTGCTACATTTTGTGCTTTACTTGGATTGTGATTATTTCCTTATTTTTGTGCAGGACAAAAAGTGTACTAAAGGATCATCTAACTATGCTTATGCTTTTTAGTTAAAGAATATAATGCAAATCTGCTAATAAAACACCTGACGATGAACCTGAAACAATGCTGATACTTTTGTTCTGATTGGCTTGCTATTATGTGTGTATTAGCCTTCTAGATATTCATAGGGACTGTGCATGAATCAAATGTAGGACTGAATTGTTTTGGAAGCGTATGTCTGTCAGCAGAGTGACAGCAGAGCTTTGTGTGGTTGCTAATAAAACAAAGAGTACCCTTCCAGAGAAGTTTATCTACATTGCAAAACATTGTTCTCTAGTCCCACATTATGGAATCAGATTTTTTCTGCTATAGGAGAGGAAGAAAGTTATGCTGATGAAATATTTAAAAAAAAAAAAAAACCGACACAGCATTTTGCTTGTTATGTAATTCTGGATTGAATCTGTGCTTAATAACCTGATATTTAAATTAACTTGTTATCAGTGGGGCATAATGAATGCACTGGCAAGTTTGAGGATCTTTCCAGACTTTCCATTCAAAGTGGTTTAGCATCCTCAATTGAATTAATAGGTGGAAATAAAGAAATAACAGGCCACTGTGAGAACTATTTCATTTTTGATCAATCTCATTTATTCAAAATAGTCACTGGTCCAATACTGAAGAGTATACATAGCTTCCACCTGGTAGCTGCTTACATGATATAGGCTCCCTGTAGAGGTAGGTACTTAGGAAATGGAAAGCACCAGCCAGGTGGAAGTGGTTAGACCTACCCTATTTGCAGACTAATTGCATTCTTGGTAGGGTGCTTTGGATTCTTTCCAGATGATTAAACCCACGGCTGAGTATTTTAGAAATTGTGTCCGTATTTGCTGGACAAATAGGAATTTGTTTGGGTTTTTTTTTTTCATGAAAGTTGTGTTTGCATCACTTCTGATATAGATATTCTCAATATGCAGCCCTGCTAGTGCTATAGTCTAACTATATGGGCTTTGTCATTCTGAAATGACATTTGCAGACAGGCACCAGTCTGCCACATTCAGTATCTAAAGACTAAGGTCTTGGTTTTGTGTGTCATAGGTATAGGTATGTCCTAGTGATGCTCCTACAGTATTTTTTAAGATTTTTTTTTTTAACTCTCTCAATATACCATAAAAATGCAGCAGTTAACAATCCCATTTAAAATCTAAGTACGAGATTTTGAACACAGGGAGCCAGCTGAATTCCACTGTCAGTTCAGTTGGTATCTGAGACTCCTTTTCCAATTGCCTTTTGATGTGTACTGTATTGACATGTACTTTGTCTCTTAAGTCCCTTCATAGCAGCTCCTCCCTAGAGGCCTGTACAGCCAGATGTTCTTCACATGGAAATAGAGGTTCAGAGTGAAAGGGGAAAGAGGGAAGAAAAGGAGCATCTAAGCTTTCTTGAGGCACTGAAAACTGCTCAGGATGCATGTCTGAGGTCACCCATCACCTCAGACATCATCACTGGCTGTGAAATCTCAAGCAGGAGAGCTTGTTGGCAGCCTATGGTGTTATAAACAAGGGGAAGAAAAGGCTGACTGATCAGAATCCAGATTGGCTGCACTATTAAGTTGAAGATCACCACTGATACTAAAGAGGTTGGTATGTACATCATTTATCTGTAGTGTCAAGCATTTAAAAATGCATGTCTGCAACCAGTTGGCCCAAAATAATATTCCATTTTGAGGAATTTTTAGTGGCTGAAGACAAAAGTCTTTCTTGGTCTGGTTAACTTAAGCAAACTTTTATCTTCCTTGAATAAAAACAAGCAAAGTGCAAGATAATTGACACAAAAGAATTATTCTGCTTAAATTTAAGTTCTTATTGTTCTCAGTTTTGATTCCCCTGTTGCCAGAATACTGTGACAATAACTTCTAAGAAGGTATTCATAAATAATTTAGTCTATCCTTGTAGTTTGAGGCAGGAATATTTTTTTAGTATTTATTACTTTTAACATATATATTTGGAATATATCAAAGGAATGTAATTTCTAAGGCATGTGTTTACTTGACTCAAGTTAATTTGCTAACATTAAGTTCCCTTTATACCTCTTCTCATACTGGAGGGTAGTAGAATCCTGTTTCCCCTTTATTATTTTTTCATGTTTCTGTCTGGACTTCTAAACGCTTGAGCCTGTGCTCATTGCAAATCAGACATTTCTGTAGCTTCAGTCAGTTCTTAATTGTTTTCATGTTAGCAGAAATCCCCTCAGCTAGAAGTAAAAATATTTTCTTTAACTATTATCGGGGGCTAAGATCTTTAACTTTCTTCACCATGCTAGTGACCTTCTTCTGTACTGCTTCTGACCTATATGAGACTTTTCCACTATGAAATAATGGCTGTTTTGGGCGCATTTCCTAAATCTATTGGGCTGCAGTTTAGCACTTCTTGTTTCCTAAAGTTATTTTATTTTTATCAAAAGGCCTCATATGTCTGAATAGGGCATGATGGTTGATTTTACAGCTCTTAATTTCAGATCCCAGTTACAAACTTTTTCAGTGAAAATTTACTCAAGGGGTTTTCTTTTATGTTGTTGTTTCTGTCTGTTTGTTTTTTGAGGTATTTTTTGTCTTTTTCTTAGTATGTTACATTATTTAGAATTTCTTGTACTGCATTTCTTTACTATGTCACTTCATATTCTTCCCTGGTTTATATTTACCATATAAAAATATATTCCAGTTTGAAATTAATTTTTCCTAATCTGTATTATGTTTATTATTTACTAATTATTTGAATCTTCCATAATAGTTTACTGTTATCTTTTTTCTTGATGATCAGGCTATTGTAATTCTCCATTATTCATGTTTCATATTCTCTATCAAAATTACTTTTTTTCAAGATAGTAGGAAAGCATTTTTTGTGCTTTGTTCTTTTTCATTTTTCTAAATTACCTGTGCCCCACAGTAGACAGATCTCATTTAGTCTGTCTTGTTACCATGCAGCTGTCATGATGCTTTAAAACTGCCTTTATATTCATATACTGATAGGTTTTATTTTAAAAGTTGCTAGCTCTCTCATGAATGTCCATTGTCCAACTGATTACATCAGAAAATTTCCTGTCACAAATGGGTTTTTTTGTCTCTTACCAACTTTTTTTACTCACACCTAATGCATATTTCTTTTGTGATTTTTAAATGTCTACAGTAATTTTAAACTTTTCCTACAAGTTCTCTTTAGCAAAGGCAAAGCTAAGACTATTAAGGCTTAGCTGCAATCCATTGTATCTGTTCAACAACTTCATTCTGTCCATATGAACCAAGTTCAAGAGCACCTTGCTTAACCTGAAATCTCCAAAATTGTCAATAAACATAATTTCTTTCTGCCATTGAAATACTTTAAGGTTTGGAAATGACAGTAGATTTCTAAAATAAAGAAATGCTTCTGCTGGCAGAGTTTGGACTAAGCTGAAGATGTATTTTGGCTCTCTTGTTATAAAGTTATATCTAAATGTTTTCATTCCAAACACAATTTAAGTTTGTATTGAAGAGGAAACTGAATCCAGTTCTGAACCCAGTATCCTATCTTTTTATTTTCCGTATTTGTGGAATAAAAATACTCAAACAACATAAGTGTATTACATGGACAAGAGCATGTCCATATGGTATTTTTCATAAAGAGCCAGTTTAACGCTGTAAAATTTACTGGCATGAGCCAGTTCTTAAGACTGGGAACTCTGTATCTCTGCTCATGCTGTTGTGCTGCAAAGCCTAGTTACATGCCCTCCTGTCTGTACCTGGGCCATGTTTACCTTAGATTATAGATTCTCTGCTATCCTGTACTGGCAAATTGCTGGCTGACACAATCCCACAAACAGACATAGCCTAAGATACTATTTCATGGGGTACTTAGGGACACTTTTTTATGAGTGGACTTGGCAGTGCTGTGTTAATGATGACCTCAGAAATCTTTTCCAGCCCAAATGATTTTATGATTCTGTGACTTTAATTGATGCTCACCAAGAACTAATGGTGTTTTGTCTTAAAATGTTTCTATAAAAATACACGTGCTTTTCATCTCACTGTTCCTGAGATTCAATATCTGGAAAGAACCAGATATAGTGGATCAATACAAAAAAACATTTGTACCATTATCAAGAGCTATGGTACATACATCTACACTGAAACTGTGCTGCCTCACCAATGTCTAAACAACACTGAGAGAAACCAGAGGGAAAAGCACCTGTTGGACCAGGTAAACATCAGGGCTATTTATTCCACTATGGGATAATGTTTATCTGCAATTTACTTAGACATACTTGGTTCTTTAGAGATGAATGGAGCTTCACAGTCAGCAGTCAATTGTTCCTCTTTAACACTACTTCTCTCTCTCTTTCCATTCAGAAAAAAATAAGCTGCTCATTTTATCCACTTTATACTACAGGAAGAGAATAAGCTGCTTCTTTTTCATATCCGCTAGAAATGCTGGTATCCCAGTCTTCCTCCTTTTTGTATACTTTTGAATGCCTACCTACAAGATTCTTAAGCAAATCTGTATAGGCTCCTTCTCTTTAACTGCTGCAATGAAAAAGGAAAAGGTTTGGCTTCTAAAGGTGAATTGACTTCTGTACATGTAACAATTGATACTAATAGTAGTACTAATAGTAATTTTTGTTACTGTTATGAAATTATTCAACTGCATATCTAGAATATCTATACTAATCAGCTTGACAGAGGGAGAGAGTGTTCCTTTTTATGTTTCTATAGATGACGTTTTCTTTTTCTCTTTTCAAATGTATGAAAATTCCTAGTTATAAAGGATAAGCCAAAGCTTCCCATTGCAACAAGAAGAGAAAGCAGGTAACTCTGAAAATGTATAGAAAATTATCTAGTCTATTTAAGTTGGAATGCCTATTTCAGAATTAAGCCCTCTGAACTGTATGCAAAGTGAAGACTGGTAGGATTCAAGTACATTGGGTTGCGTCCCCAAGGTTTTTATGGTCAGACAAGTAGTGAGATTTGGACCTATAACTAATAAGTGCCCTGTCATTTTTTGGAGAGTCAATATCAGAATTGCTTTACATCAACCAAGAGTAATTTGAATGAGGGAACCATACTGAGTGAAGCAGATTAATATTAAAATACTTGCAATTAAATTTTTTTTCAGGCTGATGTTTTCCCTGAGGATATTTTCAGCCCTAAGGACAATAAAATCATAAGTATGACAACCTTAAGTATGACAACTTGAAAATTACATAGAAGATAAGAAGATTCCTTGTAGAGGAGTCTGTGTTTTCAGCTAACAAATCACATCTGTTTGCCTTTAGGTTGCTATCTAGATTTAGAAATAAAGAATTTACCATTTCTTTTACCTGAAGCATTTTGTTTTTAATCTCTTGGTATGAATTTGCCTCATGTCATGGTAGTGTACTCACCATTTTTTTTTTCTGCCCTGCCTGAAAAAATTCTGTTCACCCTTCAACTTCTGAAAATGGAATCTCAGATCCAGGCAGCTGCTCAAAAGGGTCATCCTGAAACAGTGCCAGATTCCTTTTCTTTATTTTCTTTTCTCGGTCCTGCTTTTGATTGTCTGAACTGTACTTTAGAAAGGGAGATGGTATGGAGAGTTCGTTGAGTTCAAAGAAGGAAGTCTGTGCATGAGTGGTAGAGCAGTAAAATAAATTGGTGGTCATCACAGTGAGAGACACTTAGCAGATACTGCTTTCAAGGCCTTAGAGTGCTACTTGACAACAAAATAATGACTCATTAATGAAAAGCAAAACATAGTTTTAAATGTACTGTAAGGGTATTCATCTATGTGCATACCCAAATCTTGTTGCAGAAGGTCTGATAATACTGTATATTGGTATTGGGTATATGTAGGGCACATCTGTCCTTGTTTTTTGAAAGATGTAAGGGAGGCTGTTGGTTAGAGACCTAATTACAGTAAAAGTCCAATGGGAGCCTGCATATTTTGTAAGCTCTCAGTCAGGAATATACACCTTTATTTCCTTCTCTGTCAAGAAAATTTCTGTGCAGTTTTTCTTTTGAGGGGGACCTCATTTTGGTCTTCAACATCCTCATGAGGGGAAATAGAGGCAAGTGCCAGTCTCTTCCCTCTCGGAAACACCCTGAAGCTGCTTCAGGGAAGGTTTAGGTTAGATATCAGGAAAAGGTTTTCACCCAGAGGGTGTTTGGACACTGAAACAGGCTCCCCAGAGAAGTGGTCACAGCACCAGCTTGTCTGAGTTTAAATGTGTTTGGACAATACTCTCAGGCACTCTCAGATCTGATTTGTGGGGCTGTCCTGTGAAGGACCAGGACTTGATGATCTTCATGGCTTCCTTCCAACTCAGCTTATTGTATGATTCTGTTTGTGCATGAGTTATTGCATGTGCTGGATAGAGACATACTAGGGATTTTTATACATACTGTGTTGAAATTAGTTCCAACTTTTCCATTTCCTTGAGTTTGTGAAACATGCCCACTTCACAGAACTTTCCTGCTTCATACTTCTTTCTTGTTTTACATCTGTCTCTGCCCACCAGTACAAGCTCAGATCCGATCATGCTTCTGACTATTGATTTAGCTACAATTAGGACGAAAGAAACTACCCAAACTTTTTACTCCTATGGAGTGGAGAGAAACAGCTTTCTGCTTCAGCAAATGCTTATACATATTTATTGACTAGCTGCTTTGTGGATATTATGATGAGCTTGCTTATCAGGGAAAATGACTTGAAGTAGTCTCAGATCTCAGTATCTGTGATTTCAATTAGGAATTTAATAAATGCTGAAGCCTTTTAAATCTTTCACTTATTCATAATGTGGCATGACAATAAACAGCAGGTGATAGTGGAAATATTCAACAGGAATCTACTGTCTAGATTTATTTCTTTTTTTTTTTATTAGATTGCAGAGCCTGCATCTGGGGCCATGGCATGTCTGACTTCAGATAACTCATTATTACTTCCATTGTGCTCTAGCAGTTTTCATCCTTCACAGTCAGAGGTGGTGCAACTGGTTTTGAAGAATTTCCATGCTCAAGGGAGGGATAAACATTCTTTTATAGTTTCATGCCCCAATAGGACAGCCAGGTCTTCTTAAATAGTAGAATAAAATTACAGCATTTTTAGAGGGACACATTTACCAGTATTTCATTTTACCTTCTTACAGAAAGATAAACTAAGTGTTTTCATGCTTTAAATATATTCTGGCTAAAATTTTTGGGAGATTTCTCAGCGGCTTTGCAGCATCTGAGGAGCTTCTCTGAGTTTTGCAGATCTGTCACAACTCCTGAGGCCTGTTGTGTAGTACTAGTTGAAGGACTGTGTGTCAGGAAATTGCAGTGATTCCTGGGCTTGCACTGCCCAGGTACAGCATTCAAGGCAGCATGATGGACATTTCAAGGAGGCACAGACTTGCAGAACAAGCAGACATCAGAAGTGTATGCACAAGTGCTGCTGACCTCGAGGCTTCCAGATCATCCAGTTGCTGAAGGTATTAAATATATGACAGAGACACTAAGTTCAGAAACACTGAATTTACCATACAAGAAAAAAAATGCATAAAATGCTGAATTTATGTAATCCAGCTGTTGCTCAGTGTATTTGCATATGATTCTGTGTGAGGAGAGATGGCAATTTTTTACATTTGAATCAAATAAAACTTAGATAACTATATACCATCTCTAGTATTTCTTTCCTCTATGAAATATTTTTTGTCTGTTTTGTGATCTATTTTGCTGTAGAAAACAAACAGGAAGTGGTTACTTTTTTTTTAATATTTTCCCCAATAGGTGTGAACTTATAGCAAACTCGGTTATTGTGAAAATGATGAGGATTTTTAGCTTTTTAGCTAGGTGTTTACTGTATTGCTTTCTTATGTGAGTAGAAGAATAAGTAGAAAATATTTTGATCTGAAGTGTGCAAACAAACCCATGAAATTTTGGTCCTGGTTACAAATTTTTACATTTTTGTCAATGACAGAAGAAGTGTACTTTGGACATGGCCTATGAGGATTGGGACTAATAAATATACAGATGGAGCCACACATAATGCTGCATTGCTCTTTAAACTTCTGAAGCATGGGTCCTGTCTTTTCAGTCTTTTTCAATGTCAGCTGTAACTTTTTCATTTTTATCTTGAGAGTGGTTTCATTATAATATCAGATCCCAGAGAATTCTAGACTTGTAGCTTTGAAGCACTTCATCCTTTATACTGGCCAAAGATATTATAATGCCTAGCTTGATGCATATAAAAAACTCTCTTAAAATGCTTATGAATCATCAGTGGATTTCTACATTCCAGTTTTCTCAATTAAAACATTGTCTTCAGAATAAAAGATTTTATGTACTTTTGATCATTTGGCCAATGATTATACACTTTTTCTTACTGGACTTTCTACAGTAATTTAAGAAAAAAAATCATTTTTAATGGAGCAAATGTGTTATTTATCATTATATTTTTCTACTGATGCAATTTCCTGAGAAAAGCTCATGAGTGGAAATAATCCGGGCATGCTGGTTTTGAAGGTTAAATGTTTTCAGGGGAGATCATAATTAGAGATACCAGTTTCATAATTTTGTGATTTGATTTATTTTCCCTTTGAGCATTTCAGTCTGTTCCAGGCCATTTAGACTTTCTGTCTAAATCATTAAATTAGAGCTATTTATGATGGTAAATATGAATTGAGATTCCTGTATATGGTAAAAAAAAATGTCATCATCACTAATGAAACACTGGTGATAAAACAAGTAATTTGTACATTTGGAATGTCACATGAAGCAGGCTTTTTCCTTGCATAATACACATTTTCCCTCCAGTGCTTTTTTTTTTTTACCATGATTGCCAGCTCCTCAGAAAAACTTCTGCGGCTCCAGTAATGGAATTTTTTCTGAATCACAGTAAGAATTATCTCTGCTGGAGTTCAGCCCTGATAAATTCTGTTAGCACAATGTCTATGCCCCGTGAAAGTCCTGTTGCAAGGGTGAATTTTAGTCTTTTGGATAACATTTACATCTTCCAACTAGCAAACTACTTGTACTTGAGTGCCCTTGTGCATCTGAATCATGGCACTGGTGGAAGCCTGCCAATTTTCTGAAGAGTAAGGTTTTTTGCTAAATGTACATTTTATAATACCACTTAAGCAAAAGATAAGAGGCAGAAGTTTTATAAAGAAGTTTATCATTGAAAAAATAATGAAAAAAAAAATTCCCACAAAGAGGGCAGTACCTTACAAATGTATTTAAGTCTGCCTTTTGTAGCTATGTCCCCTTGTTTATATGAATGAAACAGCAGAAATGTAACCATCACCATTTAGAAATCGCACATAACAGTCATTCATTGCTGCTCTGCACTTTCCTCTTCTTTGTCACAATAGACACAAAATGGAAAAAATGGAACCAAAAATCATTGAATCCCTGCCAAGAAGAAATACAAAGCACATAGTGAAGGTCTGATGTTCAATATGAGTAATTTTATGTTTTCTTTAAAGAGATTGTCAGTGGCAACTTTCAATATTGTCCATAACACCAGTAATAATTAGTAACATAAATTAGTCCAACTGACCTGAATAGAAATGAAAGCTTGAATTTGTGCTTTTCGTGCATCTGTGTGTTTCCTTATAGTAAATTAAACTTTTTTTGTGGGCTGCACCCAGTTTCAGTAACTTTAATGGCTGAAGCATTAATATTTTTTAATTGCTTTTCAAAATGTTCTGTACCTTACTAGTTCATTTTTTCTTCTGAATTTCTATGTAAAAGCAACGCTTTGGAGCACAACTGATTTTTTTTTTCTCTTGTGCAGTTCTGTTTTAAATGTTAAATCTGCATGCAGAGCCTGCAGAGTGCATTAATATTTGATATGTAATTAATGTACCCAGAGACATATTTTTGTTAATATAATGCTAGGTTTGGTTTTTGTTTCTGCAGATAAAATGCATATAAGGTGAAGCTTACTTTACAGGAAAATTAGCTTTTAAAAAAGATAATTTAGAAAAATGTGTGAGAATCAGCTTTGAGAGATCATCCTGAACAATCCATTCCTAGAGCAAAAGATCAGCTGTATTTGAACCAATCCTAGAATACTTTTAATTACTGGGTTCTTGCAACAGAAGTTCATAGCTTGCTTAATTGATTTCTATGAACTGCTCAATGGTTTCTACTCCTGGAAAATTCTTCCTTATGTGTAACTCAAGTCATTCTCACTATGAATTAGTTCCAAATGTTTGTGTGTGTGCATGTATTTATGTGTGTGTATTTAAAAGTATTTGTCTGCTGCCTGTTGTATATTCTGGGTTATATGGACTTAAATTCTCACGGTCTATAGGTCATATTTTGTGTGTTTGATTATTCTTATTGCCATCCCCTGATCTGTCTCCATCTGCTCCATGTTTGTTTCCTTGATGTATTGTACCCAAAACTATAAACAGTAGTCCACAGGAGGCTTTTGTAGTGCATGAACAGATTGGATGGAACAAATGCTTCTATGTTGTAGTTATCTCAAGCCATCCCCCATTGGCAATGTGAGCTAGATAAACCTTATTTCAACTGCTCCAAGAGTATCGTTTCTGAAATTAAAGTGAAAATTCTACTAGTAACTTTTGTTGGGAGGACAGAATTACACTTCAGTTTCTGAAGTAAAGGTAATCTGTACACATTAGCTAATATTACTGTCAGTGGTATTCCAGATTTTGCATCACTCTGCAGGTCACAACTTCAACACCCTGTACCTCCCCCCGAACCTCCAACCCACAACAGTGCAGGGGCAGCTGTGTTTTTACAATACACTCAGTGTGTGTGTCTCTGCATGTCTGTGTGTTCACAAAACCGCTGTACTGACCTGGCCAAGCTTGTTCTTCATACGTTCTCACAAATTAGTAAGTGAAAAAAACAACAAGAATCTTTTGAAGGTAAGACACAAAGTAATGCAGCTCTGACCTTTCCTGCTCTCTTAGGATCAGTGCACCATTGTGTTTGGTACTGTCCATTTACTGAGATATTGATACATGGAACAATAAGGGATATTTATTCTTCTTTTGGGGAATGGATGGCTTAATCATTGATGTGATTGTGTGAGTTGGAGTGCACCCTCAGGAACTTTTAATGCATAAAATGCATCTCCCTTTACCTTACAGTTTACTTTCTTTGATGTGCTTTCTCATATGGATAAATATGCTCTGCTGTAAGGGCAAATTTCTTTTTGATAAATCCCTTTAATATTTATCAAAGAAAAATAATACAACTTAGAAGTATACAAACTTGATGGGATTTTTCAGTAACATCAAATTTAAGTCCAGTATTAGAGTTTTGAGTCTGTTGCTCTGAATTTTTTTAATTTAGAAGGCCAGACCACTATGCAAAGCTGCAAACATACCCTCTGTTTGACATTTCAAGCTTATTGAAAAATCTAGATTGGTTTTGTATATACTTATATATATAAATGTATTCAAAAATAGGTGCATATAATCAGGGTCATGCAGATAGTGTTTTCAGCAAGTCTCTGAAACCTTTCAAGACTTACTCCTGGGGGAAAAAAAAAAAGGTGAGCTTTCCTCTCACTTTCTGCAGAATATCTCATCTTCCATGTGTGTCTTTCAGGCACTCATTTAGCAGTTCTTTAGTGCTGTCAGATTGCTGCTCCTGTTTGATACCGCACTGATTTTGGTGGGACACAGTTCAGACACAGTAGCCTATCAAATATTGATCAGTGCTGAGGGTGTTCTACCTCCCCATGGCAAGGACTACCTTAATAATGCATTAGACACAAGATAGAGGTATTACTGAAGTTGATCCTGTTGGACTGCATTTTCATTTAAAGAGTAAACCTGTCATTTAAAATTTGCTTTCATGTTCTTATGCTTTTTCTGTGTGTTTTTTTATGTTTATAGTGGGTAAACTTATGTATATGTTCTGTTCTAAAGCTCAGAATTACCATCCTCTGCTTAGTAGTGATGGTGTTAATATGTATTGTGTGCCGTGGCAGAGAGCTGTGTTCACGAACTGAAACACCTGTGGGTGTGGATAAAGCAAAACAAAAAAATTTAATTTAATTTTTAGTTGAGAGTTTTAAAAGTTCCAGGGAATTGTATGAAAGTAAAAATTAATACTAGATTAATGCTAGTATTAAATAATTCATATCAAAAGCTACTGGTTTTATATAGTGCAAATCAGGTTTGGAGCACTTTGGAAAAACAAAGGCTGACAGGAAATTAAATTCTGAATAAGAAATAAATATCAAGACTATTATGTTGTGATTTTTATTCATTGAGGAAAACCCCAATGAATTCTGCTGATATTAGAATGGAGTGAATGGAAGTGAACATCTCTCACTTGACTATTTTTATGTCCGCTAAAAGGTTATTATAATAAAATAAAGTTGATAAACTTCTCATGTTATAGAGCTTTACAATATTTTAGAGCTTTTGCCCTGGTTAAAGCTTTCTCCAGCAAAAGTGGTTGCAAAACTGTCATGTGAAGAGGTGTCAGGTATTGCTCACATACTACAAAGTTTAGAAAATGCTCTATAGATTCAATCATCAACTTATCCTGTAGAAAGTGGTGCTGACTGGGGAGCTCAGAAGGAAGTTAATAACCATCTTACTTGTAAGTGGTAGCTGTGGTTAGTTGTGCTCTACCTAATAATTTATTGAAAGAGAAAAAAACCAACCCACTCCTGAAGTGCAATCTGTTTGTTACTGAAAGAAAAAAAAAATTAAGGAGAAAAAGCCTTAAAGAGCTTTCAAAAAAGATGCTTTGCAGAAAAAATTGAGGAACTTTCTTGTAAATATGGAAAGAATGTGGTTTCAGCTAAGAAGAACCTTTCTGTAAGCCAGAAATTATTTTATGGGTCCGACCAGAACATATACACTTTATAAATAAAATCACTAAGCAGCTGGTGTCATCAAAGTGCCTATACTGACCTAGAAAAAGGCTTTGAAAATATGGTGATAAGAGAGGCCCTCACACAATCAGATAAATCAAAATATGGCCCAAAAGTGACAAGAAAAGATCCTGCTTTGGTGCCTTTGGATGTTGATGTAAGGTGAATGTAATTTGGGATAATCATCATATGAGTGATGGAATGTGAGAAAATTACTCTTTTCTTTTTAAGACTTGTATCATTTTCCCTATCAATCTCCCATGGCTTTTTTTTGTCTGCTATGATTGAGGCCTTCTGATTACTTCTATACATTTCTCCCCTGATGGTTTTGTTACTTATTACTGAGGTAGAGAGAGTGACAATGATGTAAATACTTAAAAAGTTTAAGAGAGTTAGTTCTAAAGTATTGTTTGCTCATCCAAAATTTGCTTGAACTAACATAACTATTTGGCCTCCAAAACTGAAGTGGAATGTCAGAAATAAACTTTTCTTTTCATTAACATTAACATAAAAAATTAGTTCAGACATGTCTGAAAGATGTCCCTTGTTTTGGTCCCAAAATAAGCAGTATAGTACAGACTATAAAATATAGTTTTTAATCATCATTTGGACATTTTTTCTATTCACATTTATAAAAAATTAATGGGGATGATTTGCTTTTAATGCGTTCAGTTTGTATTAAATTTGGGACTTAAGTAGACTCTTAAGATTTTCAAAACCAAGTAGAAATCATTCAGTCTCCCAAGAGAAGCATATGTCAGCCTATAAATGAAAATAAACCCTTATAAATAACATTTTAGGGAAGTTGAATCATCATTAGTGGCCATAAAAATGCAAAATAATATTTCTTTTCTTCACATGAGATCATTTATTTTCTGCAATTTGTTTAATAATCTTAATTTGTGTTTACTTAAAAATATTGATAATTTTAAAGCATTTTGTTTTAATATTGTCACATTTCATCATTACAAGAGTGATGAATTACATTTCATTCCAATTACAATTCATTTACAATGAATTGCGTTTTGTTTGGAAAATCAGAACTTAGTCTTTCTGCTTATGCATTTTGGTGGGCAGAGTTCTTTTGATGGATTGTAAGAGATTGGTGCCCAGTCAATGGCTGTGAAAAGAAGTGCCATGACTGACAATTGTTTTAGTGAAGGAGTAAGTTATATGCTTTCTTTGAAGGTAGATTTTGGTGCTAGTGGAATGTTGGTCACCCAGTGAAGGACAAGTGCAGGAGGTTCTTCTCACAACAATGGTCCCTGTAAGATGTTCTTACAGTGTTGCTAAAAGTGAAATTGTGAACTTTAATATCATGACTGTATCACTGTATTAAACACTGATGTTTCTTGACAGAACCAGAACTTCAGGGATGATTTCTTGATACTGTCAGTTACTATGGCTTTGGAGGTCTCAGTGTGTGAAATTATAGTTAGGCTCAACACCTTCTTGTTAATCAAGAGGAATCTGATGAGAAACCTGAAGTCCTTAGTGTCTTTGAAGATAATGGCAAAAATTTCTACTCAAGTCATCAGAGGCAAAAATCTCATCTTCAAAACTCTGAACAAATAAAGCACAGTGATAGTGGAGTTTAGTGATAGTAAAAGATTCTTGGAATTGGTTAGAGTTGTGCAGAATTAATAAAAAGACAAAGATGAGAAATAAAAAACAGGGCAAGTTAGTTAATTTCCACTTGTAAAATTGTGTAGATTTTCTCATATATATATATATATATATGTATGTATGTAAGATACTTGGTTATAGATTTTGTCTTCATTGTTTAACTTCATCTGATTTCATGAAATGGAC
Source organism: Ammospiza nelsoni (assembly GCF_027579445.1). NCBI lineage: Eukaryota > Metazoa > Chordata > Aves > Passeriformes > Passerellidae > Ammospiza > Ammospiza nelsoni. Next base: position 113,146,787 of record NC_080633.1, read on the forward strand.
AGAAAATTAACAAATGTTGTCATTTCAAGAGCAATATTCTTTCAAAACATTGACCAGCCTTTAATACTTAAGATACATGTAATCCTTTCCTTATTCAGAGTAAATCTTAGTCCTTTTTAAGATTTGAATATAAAAATAAATATCTGCCCACTTCTTTGAAAATTAGTGTCAGACATTGCAGTATAAAACTTTAAAACAGGCCATGTTTTTAGGTACATTGCTAAAGACAGAATGACTTTATTTTCATATTTACTGCTGTATTTGATACAAAACTTTAATATACAGCAAATATTTACAAAACAATATTCCACTGAGGTTTGGTTTTACTATGCTCAGTCATTATTTTCCCTTACCCAGTGAAATTGGTCAGCATATTGTAGTTGTCTGATGTAAGTTTTCATTTGTGAATCCATTTTTCTTCATGTTGCTGATGCAAAGTTTTTGTAACAGCGGTCATAGAAGTCAATGTTTTCATAGAAACAACTTGTCATCCACTCACTCATGCAACAGTTCTTAGTACAATCATTGCATCTCAATAAGAAAGTCTCACCCCAATCAGTTGCACAAAACTTACTGTAAAAAGCGATCATCCATCACTCTAGGGGTGGCTGTGAGTCTGTGGCATGTGAGGAAAAGGGCAGTGTGCTTCTGTAAATTAATCGGAGTGAACGTTTGGAGGGGAAATGGAATTATTATGCAGCATTCATATTATGCTGTTGCTGAAGGCATTGAGTCTTCCTCCAGAATTGTAGCCATAATTCCTGCTGCAGCAATATATTAAATTTTATGGCATTTATGATACACATAATGAAAAGGAGAACTATTAAAATTATGGTTTTGTAGCAAGCTCAATGATGTATAGAATAGCAAAAAAAATTAAATAAAATTTGTATTTACTAGGTGTAATTTAAATACTATTTATTTGTTTCATTGAGTAAAGAAGAAGCAGCAAAGTGTTCAGTTTCTTATAGGCAGCATAAGGAAATCTATTCCATAAAAAAACCTATACAGACATATGTTATGCATTGTGGCTGGGTCCTACAACTTGAAATTAACTGGATCCATCTACTGAGTAGCTCATGCATGCTCCTTGTGCATCAGCTTAGGCAAGGTTAAGGTGTCATTCACTGCCCAGAGGAAAGGAGCAGCCTTGATGGCACACATGAGCAGTGCCTTGGTGTGGCCCCCTCTGCCCCTCTTTAAACACTTGCTTCCACCCCCATGACTGAACATTCTCTGTATGAATTTGAGAGTGTCAAAAGGTGGTGATTGTTGGGGTTGCAGAGCTATGTTTCAAGCTCTGGGTCTGCGTTTTCCATGTGCTGAGGAGTTAGAGAGCCAAAGGAGGGCCAGTGCATATGTGTTGTGTGACAGTGATCTCATCCCAAAGTTTTTATTAAAACCCAGCTGAATTAACGGCTTTTCATGGCTGAAAAGGTGGGCTGAACCTGAAAAGAAATAATGCTGGGTTTAATTTTCTTTACTGATGCCCTTTTATCTAAAACAGGTGAAAGCAAATAGATTATTGCTAATCTTAAAGGGCTATTTGTCTGACAGTGGCAGAGCTGATGGCCTTTTGCCTTTGGTTAGACAGCTGTGAATTAACATTAGGAGTTTGAAAGGAGCAGCAAATTATCAATGTTATCCGTTTTTGATATGCATCAAAATGCATAGTTCATTCTAATGTTATTCAGTGCAGCTATGTCCTGAGATACTTCTGCAGCAGCCATTCACACCTTTTGGAACTGGAATTTTGAAATCTATTGCGACACGCAGATAGGTGTTTCTGTTTAATGATTTGGAATTTATTAAGTGAAGGAAGAGTGAGCAGAAAAAGGCTATTCTTTACTGCACATTAACTGGCATTAGAGCTCATAACTGACTGAACTCCACAGTAGCCACTACAAAAATGTTTTAAATAATAGAATGATTTCTGTATAAATTAAATTGTATATATTGGCCTTTTCTCTAATTTTTCCCATAATTGGCTGTATTATCAAGAGAATTCTGAAGAAAACTCCATGATGTCTCTTAATGACTTTTCCAAAAGGCTTTTAATATACAAGGGATGTATATATTTCATTCAATTTTAGGACTATACCTATCTTTGCAGTTTCAGAGGCTGTGAATGGTCTTGCACCTAATTTCTGTCTGGATTGGCAGAGTAAGATGGAGTAAGTGGGTACCTGCTGAATGTGACTGACATCAATTGTTCTTTTCACCAAGGATTGAGAAGAGACTGTTAGACCTTGTACTACTTATTGCTGTAGAGCAGAAGTGTGGATCTCTCATACGGTGACTTGTTTAACATTTCAACGGTTCAGATCTTCTCCCAGGAATTCTAATTCTGCTTCAGCAGGCTAGTCCTGACATGGTTTCATGAAATGTGAAAGGAGAGGCAGCAAAGAAAGAAAGGAGTATTAGTCAATGCTTTAATTTAATGGCCCTCTGAATTTTAATCTCAAAGTAGGACACATTTCTGAGATCCTTTGTTCTATGTTTTAGAACAGTGTCTCTGAATGGAACTACCTGGGGGATTGCAGAATACAGAGTATAGTGGGGTTGAAACATCACTGTGTTTCTGACTTAAAAAGCATGAGAGCAATATCTCAAACCTGTTGCATTGTTTCAATCACAGTCAGTTTTCTGCATGGTTTCTCAGAGTAGGAGGTCAGCTGCTGGGAATTGCTTGCATTCTTTTTAAAAAAAGATTGTAGAAAACTGAGAATTTGAAGAATTGCCTAAATTCAAATAGCATTAATATATCTCAGGTGTGTATTAATTTAAGGAATTACATCATGTTAAAAAAAAAAATCTGTGAGCAATAGGTTTCATCCTGGACACAGCTAATCCATCAAATGAGCTTCATATTGAGAAAGACATTATTTTCCATTATACAAAGCAGACTACGATGTATCACTTAAACTTTTGTGGATTTTCCTCCCTTTCTGCTGCAGAACTTTTCAACATTTTACAGGGAAGTTTTCAAAATTCATCCCGCTTATATTTGGTCCAAGTTTACTTGCATCACTCTTTAAGTACATAAATTTAGTCAATTTTTTTCTTTCTTTAGCCTTTGAGAAAGAGACTGCAGTATTATTCCAGTGTAATTTTCTTTTCTGGTTTTGAACCATCTTTTGTTGGAAAATGATTATTTTATCTGGAATATTAAGAGAAGAAAAAAATTTTCAGGCAGATCTTTAGGAATACTAGTTTAAATGACCTGCAATTTTCCAAAAAATTACAAATATGATACCTCATCTTTAAAAATTAGAAAGGAGAAATCCATGGGACTTGAAGCTAGAGTCTTACAGCAAATTCTTTCAGTCAAGTGTACATACACTAGAACATTTCTAACACTGTAATCTAAGAATGGATGCTGTTGAGCCTTGCGAAGTTGCCACATCCAGCTTTCTTACATAACTTTCAGATATAAATAGAAGGAAATTGAGTTTGGGAGGAACTCCAGCAGAAATTTAAATTGAGGCCTAATATAATTTGTAAAAAAGATAAGGAGACATAAAAATTCTAAAATACTAATAAGGATACTAATGGAGCTGTGGAGATGGTAAGATGTCACAAGCAAAAGATTAGAAGTGAAAATGATAAAGGAATGCAGATATTTTATGTATTTGTTATTAATTATCAGCTTCTCGTTATTCTTAGCTCTGTGCAATTTAGTGGAATTCATGACTGCTTCCCCCAAGGAACTTAAAACTCAAATGTCATACAAAAAATGCAGTTCATTTTCACCTAACATACAGATGAATTGCACCTTCATCGTGGTCCACATATATTGGGTGAAAACATAATTCAAGTACTATGTTCAGTTATTGTTCTTGTTGTGGAGGTTTGGTTTGTTTTTTTTTTAATGGCTTCTGCTGAAAATGGAAGCTAAGCAAAGGAGGTCATAAAGGAGATGCCCCCTTATAAATTTCACTAAGTCCAAAGGAATTACTTTTGAAGCATATGGTCTTTTACAAAAGACTGAATATTCCTGCAATCACTGCTAATATCTCACATCAGCAGTAGAAGCTAGTAAGATATCTCTGACCTGGAATTCACCTTTTTATTTTTTTTCTGTTCTCTATATTGCTTAAAATAAAGCATAAAAGAAAAGTACAAAACAGCAGCAGAAGAAAGGAAATTATAGTAAGTCATCTCTAGGTAACCAAATTTTTAAAGTTAAATTTTATATTTCAAAATACAAAATTCTTTTGTATTGGTGTGGTTCAGGATCAACTAATTTATACTATGCAGGCTTGTAAATATGAAAGTTTTCTCCCCGAGACTTCTCAGTAATGATTATAACAATGTATGTCAGAGGTTTTATTTGATGTTGTTCATGTGGACTATTTCAGATTACCTAAATTTCAAAGGTTTCTTGTTAATCTACAAAGATGCCATCTGATATCTTGATATTTTGCATTGGTAACGTTGCTTTATTTTATGTTCAAAAATGTAAGCCAACTATTCAATAAGCCTTATTGAATCTCTTGCTTCTGGAAGTTAGATAATCCCAAAATGATTCTAGCATCATAAATTTTTTTACACTTAGAAAGAAGAAAATTCAACTTCAGTCTTAGTAGATGTGAAGCCTCAGTTCAGCAAGATAGCAATTTTTCCCTAACTTTAAAAATGAGAAAAGGAAGGAAAGGAAAGGAAAAAGGAAAGGAAAGGCCTTTGCTAAAGTCTTGTCTTAAAAGCACCAAGACCTATTTTACAGTAAAAAAAAGCTCTCAGAATAGAAGCTGTTTCTTTTTCTCCTGTGTTTTTGTTCAGCCACAACCTACCTGGCTTATTGTTCTGCAGAAGCGGTGTTGGGTGAACACATCTGGGGACACCACATCTGCTTCCATGGAAATGGGGAACGATGTTCCAAAGCCATTGCAGAGCAGGCTTCTAGCTAGAGTGGTGAGAGATAGGCACAGGCACTGAAGGTGATCTGATAAGCTGGGCAGTATAATGTGTTTTTCTACAGTGGCAACCGCAAGATTGATATCTTGAAGTTTTACAGGCAACTAGTCTACGGACAAAGGAATTTCTAAGGCAGCTGAATGTTGTCGAATATAATGAAAGAGACTGGAAAAAAATTCCACAATTGTGGAATTCTGTCTGGAAATTTTAGCCTGTTATTCAGACTTTGTAAGAATTGGATAGTTCTTTTGCCAAACATGGCACTCTACTGTGTACACTGATACTATATTACTTTTTTAATTGTTATTATTGTAATATTTTTACATTATTATTCATGCCCATACAGAACAATCCCACAAAAAATGTTTTCATCCCACTTGAACAGGAGTGGGATGAAAACATTATTTAGGTAAATGTAATCTGGTGACCTAACAGATCACATAAACTCTATTTCTGTTCTGTTGAGGAAGGTCTGAAAATGCAGGCTTCATCTTCCTGCCCTGTTCTTATGAATGAAAGCCAGAAAGTTCATTGGATTGACAAAGTTTAAACCGTTTTTGAAGGGTTTACTGCTGTAAATCCTTTGATTTAAACCCTTCTTCAAATAAGGAGATGTTCATATGTGTGTTCATATCATCTCACTTTGCCATAACCAGTCAGGTGCATTGGGAGTGGAGGGAGAATCCAAAAAGGGAGCTGCCAAGCCCAGTAAATGGGGAAGTTAGAAGTATATGCTTTAGATCCCAGGTCATATAAATTGGGATTGCAAGGTTTATTCTTTAAAGAGAAATCCAGATGGACAGTTATTTATAAATAATTATTATTTATAAATAACTATTCTGAGGGTTTTACCGGAGAATATTGAAGTTTATTCATAACTACAGAGACCCTTCCCTTAGTTTTTTTTAGCTGAGCTTAAAATGATGGTCTATAAATGAAAAAGCTTGGCTATTTGAAGCCATTATCCCAATTCCTGCAGGGACAGGCATGATCCACTTCATGACCCCATCACATAGGTTTGTTTTTGACAAACAAAAAGTGGAGGAAGCAGTTTTTTTCACTAAGTTTATGTACACTGAGATCAAGAAGGTCACACATACTGTGTTCTCAAACATTATGATGCAATTGTGGCAGCAGATTGTTTACCAGTTGGTTTTCCCGTACAACAGTCTCTTGTAAAAATCAGAGGTGTGAGTAGAAGACCATAAGACTGCATATCTTAAGGATGTTTTTTTTTTCTTTTGAACTAATAAAAACTAATCATGAAAGTTTTTTCTTCCATGTTTTAACAGATGTGCTCTCTTCTTTTTCAATTTCTTCCACCATATTTTAAGATTCCAAAATAACTGTGAACTTTGATGGATATTTACTGCTTGTCAGTCCTTATCTTTCCCAAACCAAGCTCATGTTCAAGTGGTAGGTTACAAATTGTCACAGCAGTACTTTCAGACTCTCATGATATTTTTTAAGTTCACTTTTAATGATTGTTAAAACTGCTGCTTGAAGACTGCTACTATTTTTACAGAAGGCATTTAGTATTCAGAAGCAGAATAAAAAAAAGGAACTTGACTAGTTTAAACAGCAGGAAGATTAAATATTTCTCATGGAGCGAGCCATTGTTTTAAGCAGGATTTGATGGCTGTTAAACCATGAAGAAATGCAACAACCTGGAAGTTGTGCTGTTGCTAGGAGAGGTAATATCAGCAACACACACACAAAAAAATCCTAATTTTCAAAAGAGAAACCATTTCCCAAGGAGTGAAACACTCTCTAATATCTTCTTTAGCGTTTTAGTTTTCTCCTACTTTTAAATCAGGCTCAGCCAGCTATGCTTTATGAAGAATTATTTCAAAACACGATCAATTATCACAAGACAGCATTAGAAAACACTTTTGAAGCCAGAACCATCAGAAAAGATTTTCTCTCAAATTTAATTATTATACTTCACAAATTTTTTTCTGATAAAATTTCAAGCTCAGATAAAACTGCATGATACCGGGATTTCTTAGACCAATTTTTACTTGGGCACAATTTAAGTGGCAAAAGAACATACATTTTGGGTTCTTTGAGTAGCAGGGTCCTTGAAATTAAGTTTACAGAACTGCTGCTAAGGCATCATTTCTCATTGTCATGTATATGTCTCAGGTTTAACTTGTCTGCCGTTTACTCTCAGTATGTCCTTGCAGTTTACCCTGATGGCATTGCTGTCACTTACCCTGAAAGCAAGAGGCTAGTCTTTTCCCTGGGCTGTGTGGTCATCAACAGATTCAAAAAATAGTATTTCGTTCTACTGCATGATCTTAATTTAGCTGAACTTCCTGCCTTAATCATTCCTTTGTGACAGGTTTGCCCAATCTCAGATCCTCAAACCTGCTGTACAGCCCCACAACACCCATATTCATTTCCTGCATCACTGTCTAGTGCTAACATTGACTTAATTTGCTTTAATTCAGTGTGTCACTGGACTTCTCTACAGAGCTTCTTCTCTTTCCATGTCTCCCTTTCACTTTAATATTTCTAAAATGATAAAGGATGTTTTTAAGCAATTATGGTTTAGGTGGTGCCCAAAACTGCATGTTGAAGTAATTTGTTTTCAGTAGACATGTCACAAGCAATGAAGTTTGAGAGTTCTAGTAATCTTGTGTAAAGATTTCTAAAATAAAGCCCAGTTACCATAGCCATGTGACTGAAAATGCAGGGGAATTATTTCTTAATGCATCTCTGACGCTCTTTCCTCAATATTTTTACTTATAGTTGGCTAATCCCTAAGATTTACATGTACATCTTTTTTCCCAGTTTCTATGTCTTTTTTCCAAGTCAACTAGTAGGAAGGAGAGAGAGAGAAAAGAAAACAACATGTAAAGAAGTTAGGTTCTTTATGATGCCTAAAGTACTTTCCTTCAGCTTACCAGGCATAATTAGCATAGGGAATACTATTGATGAAATAAAGTAGCAAAACTTCTCCTAGCAAATAATAATGTGTAATGGGGAAGTGAAATTGGTTTTAAAATATGTTTCCACTTTCTCCTCCTTTTTTCTTTCCTTGTTCTCATTATCGGCTATCTCTTCTGTCTTCTGTCATGTTTTTCTCTTCCTGTTGAATGCTCTTTCCTCTTTCATTAGTCTTTTTGGACTGGTACTGTGTTGTTGTGTTACTTTAATTAACCAAGTCTCACTCTCACTTTCTCTCAAATTTTGTTCCTAATTCCAGTAATTTGGGGGAAAATGCCTGCTGGAAAAGAACCCCATAGCTTCCTCTACAGGATGAGGGAATGGAGTCTTTAAACTATAACCTTTCCATTCCCTGAAATAGATTTTAAAGTGAATAAAGAAATTGTGACCTGAAGTCTGTCCTCTGCCCTAGTCTCTTGCCTGAAAGACTTGGAAAGTAAAAAGGAAGAGCAAAACTTCTGCTTTGCTTCAGTGTCTGTGTCTGAAGTGAAGTCCTTTGGTACTATTTAGTACACCCATATAGATACTCATCTACCATACCAGTGAATTTTGGTGATATAATTGGAATTTTTGAAATTTTAATCCTATTTGATTTCAAGACTTATATTTAAACTCTTTCAGATAGGTTAAACATTGGAAAATTCTTGAATTAAAGGTATACAAATTTAAGACCTCATTTTGTATGCTGTATGATTCAGTTTCATTTACACATTCACAATCTAAATTTTCCACTGGAAACTACTCTTAAAGAAAAGTTCACATAAAAAGTAACCTATAATGAGGTATCTTCTGATACTCTTAGGTGTAAACACTTTAGAGCTGTCATTTGGGCTAATATACTGGCTGTTACATTCTGGCATTTCTTGTGAATTTCCAAAATATGAAGTTCCTAGGTCATGTTTATTATTATCAATGAAACTGGCTTCCGGCATTGAGGTAATTGCATAAAACAGCCTACATCCATGGTTTTTAACTCTCTTTTCCTATGCAGTAGTGTGGCTGTGAGAAAACTGTCTATTAAGAGTCACCTTTTACTAATTCCTGAGTCATGGAGCCTTTTGCTTTGGAGAGTTACCTGTCGTGGACTAAATCCATGTAAGAGTCTGTACAAGCAGCTTAAGAGCAGAGACAATGAATTTGCTGGCATTGCTTAATTTTTTTATTCTACGCAGAAGTACTGGTGTAACACTATCATGCCTATGGAATTTGGGTCTGATTTTGGGTGCATTTCCCTAGAATCAAGTTTTCTATGGTGGCTACAAACCTTCACATCCACTGTCTTGAAGGTTGTCTTCTTCCTCCTCATCCCTCAACATTACCAAGGAAACAAAAGCTTCTACGGTTTGACATACCCAGCTCCTTTCTGCTGAAACCTACAAAGGTTTAGATTCCCTTCCCCATTCACTTTGCTCCTGGTAAAACCTTTTCATCATGAATTCAGCATCTTCCAGCCTGCTTGACTCTACAGTGCATATTCTCGTTATCTTTTTTCATCTACATTTACTGGTGTATGAAAGACAATCGTAGAAGAAATCAACGATATTAGTCCCACCTTTATTACAATTACCTTGCATCAGAAATGTGTCCAGGATTTTACAAAGAAAAATCCTTATGACTTCCAGTGTTTGCTGTCTTGGCTTTTAGTGAGCTCAAGAATGCATGAAGTAAAATCTAATCTAAGGAGTAGTTAATTATATAGAAAATGTGATAACCAAAATGAGTAATTCCCACAATGTGACTGATTAAATAGGGATGCTGTTTGCAGTTACCCACCTATATGTGCCCTGCACAGGTTTCATTGTTTGGTAACTCAGTATTCCTGGATCAGCACAGTTTACCACTAGCCAGTGTTTGAATTTTGTATGTTTGTCTCTGTTTCTAAAAGTGGAACACACTGTTGTTGGTGGTTTTTTCTGCCTTACTGTGATAGCCATATAGCAGGATTAACACCCTGCCAGGATAGGGATGTGTGGACAGCTGGGATGACCATTCCACAATCCTATTTCAATCTACTTCCACAAAAAAGGATTTTCAGTGAGGGGTACTGCTCTCACAGGGATATTTTCTACTTAGCTGTAAATTATTTCTCACTGGCTACTTAGCTTTGTTTGATTTAATTATACAGTGCTTTAAGTCCTGTGTTTTCCTATGTGGCATATTTTGCATATCTCAAGTTCTCTTTTTATATATTTTGACAATGTACTACTGCAGGAATAGTTTGACAGTAAATAAACTTGACTTGATGATATTACAACAGCACTGCTACAAATTCCTGCTTTCTGTGTTCTAGAGTACTTAAAGAGGCTTTTGCTGGAATTGTATAAAAACTCAAGTGGAAGATCTAATTATTTTGATTAATTTTGAGCCAAGTTGTTGGTGTTTGTTTTCTATACATACTGAATTCTTCCATATAGAAGCATCTGCTGTAAAAAAGAAGACGACTGTGCAATGATCATGATATCTCTATTGGCTAGAATTTCCTGGTTCATGCACTGCATTGCATTCCTCCTTTCTTTACTGGCAACTCTTTGAAATAGGTTACTGTTTGGGGTTTGTGTTTTTTTTTTTTTTTTTTTTTGGTTTTGTTTTTTTGGGGTTTTTTTGTTTTGTTTTTTGGGTTTTTTTGTTTGTTTGTTTTGTTTTTGGGTTTTTTTTTGTTTTTGTTTGTTTGTGTTTTTGTTTGTTTGTCTGCTTGGGTTTTTTACCTGAACCAGAGGAAGTGTTTTGTTTACTGGCAGCCTTTATAAGTGACTTTTCAGATAAGGAAAACTGTAGCAGCAACTGCAATAAACCTTGGTTTTTCTCTCTGTTAAAGCTATGCTGTCCCAGAGGAGACAAAACAAATGCATAGTTTTTCTTGGTGACCACTGGAATTGCATGGGTGCTTGTTGTAATAGGAATTCTCAGACAGGAATATTGTTGTTGATTACAGGACCTGACACTAGAAGCTAAGTTGCAGTTCAGACTTAATTCTAGATCTGTCAAATGGTCAGTTAAACACATTGATTTAAATATTTCTATGGACTTATTTTTTTGTTATTGACTTGATTATTTATGGGAAATCTGTAAATTCATATTTTATAGATGAAAGGAAGGGGGAAAAAAAAAGCAGTGAAGAAAATCAGCCATATTCAAGGATCAATGACCTGACATAGTAAACAACAAGAGTTTGTCTTAGCAGTAGTGCAACACAGAGATGCCTTAGTCCACTTTAAATAGGAAATCTGTGGTGTTGCTCTTATAATGTGCACAGGGGTTTTTTAGTTCTCTGGTATTTTACCTAGGTGAATCGGATACCAGAGTGTAGTAATTTCAATTCAATGTCTCTGCAAAGATTGTTTACCAAAAATAAGTACCTGGTTTCTTGTCTTTTTTCCTGCTTGCGCTGACTTGGTTCTTTTCTATAGGTTCTCAAACTGCCTCTCTGCCCATCTTCTTTGGTAGCTTCCAGTCATATTCCCCAAACCTTTTACCTCTAATAGCCCAATTCTATTTCAGCAAAGAAACTGCAGTTGCAAGACTGGTGATGGAGGCAATTTCTAAATAGAAAGCAAACTCCAAATAACAATATGAAAATATGCATGGAAAGGTAAATTATGCCAGTTGTTTAAGTGGACTGCTGTGATTTCTGTTACCATCTCAGTGGGAAGGACTGATAAGGTCTAGTGCCATTACAAATGTATCGCATTCTAATACATAAGTTAGTAATGTAAAATAGACAGTTTTTTTGATTTTGTGAACATAAAATAGAAATATTCTTTTCAATGGTAGGAATTTAATATAGCCTAATAAAACAGACCGAAAAGTTTTGACCTTAGTCAATTAATTTCAATCCCATCAAAATAAGATAAGGTCGTAATTAAATATTGATTGGTTATGGGATTTCAAAGGTTTTTTGTTTTTTTTTTGTCCTGGGTCAATTAAAAATTACTTATTCCTATTGGTTTTCATTGAAGTTAATGAAACTTCTGATTTTCTCTGAGAATGGATTTGTAATTTCTTTGAGTTATTCTTACCTGGTTAGTTCAAGCTCTCTCAGGTCACACTGGCATTTGTGATTCAAACTTTATCAAATGGGCAGAAATTATGTTATACCTATTGGAAAATCCTGGTTTGCATTTTCCTTAGTATATGGAAAAAAATTTAGTCAATTGAGAAAATGAAATATGTGCTTCTTTATACTCTTGTAAACTGGAAATAAAACATATTCATATTATTTTAATTCAATAATCTGTAATAAATCTGACATCATGTCCTTTATTTAATCTGGTTACAATTTTCATTATTCATTGCATATTATTATTTTAATTTTTCTTAAGCAGGATATACAGATTTTAAAAATATCACTGTGAATGATTTTTTTTTTTCATTTCATGAAATGATTTTTCTTTTCAAAGAACTGCAATTTACTTTGGAAATGTCACATGCTTATATATGCAGGTATAAGTATATTTGTCAGGTGTTCATGAAGGATCTAAGAATCTCAGATAAATACTTCTCAATTTATTTTCTAACCTCCTTTAGGACACTGATACAATGTTTTCGTTTCTTTTAATTTAAGTGAAATCAAAAGATGCAGTATAATGTGGAAAGTCTCACTGAATTATTGGCATGAGGCATATTTCCAGGAGCATGAAATTTACATATGAGTGTGAAACAATTGCCTTGGCAGAGGAGTGCCATTATGTCTTCTATCTGAAAATTTTGTGTTGAGAGATAATGGAGGGAAAATCCAGACTGCAGTGCCAAATAGAGAAGAACTTCTCTTTATTTCTGACAAAAGGCACTGTTACTTAGTCAAAGCTGAGACATTTTCTAGATCATGTCACAGTTCATGCAGCCTCCAGAGCAGTGAAGAATAAGGAGACATTTAGTACAAGCTTGGGCTCTGACATGTGCACTATCCTCTTCGAAATCATGTACATAATTGTATTTAGACACATCTACTGAATCACTAAAGGGTAACATTGGAAAAGTGAGAAACCAGGCAAAAGATTTTTTTTTTCCTGACAGAGTTCGAGACTTTGACCCAGAGCCAAACTTTCATGCTCCAGTTTGCCATGGTGCGTTTCACATCACGACATGCAGCGACAGCCCACTGCATTTAATATCACTGTTTTGAGATTATTATTCCCCTCTAATGCTTTTTTTCTTTCTGAAAGATTGTGTGTTGTGTTGTTTCGGGGTTTATTGTGGGTTTTTTTGTTTGTTTTTTTTTTTTGCCATTTGCAATAGCTTTCTTTTGCCCAGCCAGAACAGACTGGGCAACTCATTAGGCCATTTTGTGGGTGTTTGTTCTGGGGGACACTAGATAATTGTTAATGCAAACACCACTGAATAAACAAACAGAAGCCCCAGAAAATTCATTCAGTTAAAAGTGCCTTCTGGATCACTGACTATGGAAAAATTGTTGTCTATAGAGTGAATCATTAATTTGGCTTGCATATTAAATAAGCTTGCCACTAAAATAATAAATTATGACTGGCAGATAAATGCCATATTTGTTTTAACCAGGGTAAAATGAATGAAACATTAAAAACCATGTTAGTTACTAATTGCCAACTTCAATTCTTTTGAAGCATGAGCTTTGCTAAAAGCTGAACATTTTGTTAAAAATCTTTGTCAGGTAATTATTTTCCTCCCTGCCAAAGAACTGCACAGGTTTGCTGATTCCAAAGTTCATCTCAGTCTTTGCACTATCAGGTAGATTGAGGTACACACAGCTTAGGGTCCTCCAGCCTCTTGAGCATCCTTCTGCTTACATTAATTTATTAAAACTATAATTCTGTGCAGTGGATATACTGATCCCCTTTCATGTATTGAACTTTATGAGGAGGTGTGAGGAAGTGCTTGAATCTAGAGACTGTCTGTTGCCAGCTCAATGAGAAATTTTTTAGCAAATGAATCCAATATGTAAATTACTAAAAATCATTATGTTAACTGAACATAAGTAACTCAGTGGTCAAACAAAATATAATTCAACTGTGCTGGAAAGCAATAACTGAATGAGAGTTTATTAATCTGCAGTTACTCAACTCTTCCTTTGATTTACTGTGGTGTTTGCATGCCTCTGACCATTCTCCAGTACCCAACACCTTGTGGCAAACTGGTGGAATGAATTTGGATTTGAAGTAATGCTTCTCTTTTTCCAGAAATATTTTTATTTCCTGTAAAGCAAAAGTAATAGCTATGCTATATATAAGGATAATGTCTAAATCTATTTTCCCTATTTATAATAGAGAAGGTTTGGGGTTTAGTTTTAACGATTGCTAAAAAGGCCTTGCAGAGTGACAAATGTACGGTTGTTTAATTTGCTAACACACACAGAAGTGATAGAAATGGTTTTCTTCAGACATTTTTACAATGAAGAGCCCAAAATATTTTGGCAAGAATAGAGGCAGAAGGACTTCAAAAGGCAAACATTAGTAGTAGACTATTATCATAAGTAGTTGCTGATCTGTGATTTCTGCCTTTGAAATAGGATTTTAGTCTCCTTCCCCATTAGCAGTGCAGACATTTCTCAGACAATAAGAATTTATGATTTTTCTCCATCAAGTAAGACTTGTACAAGTGATATGCAGTGATATCATATGCTAAATAAAATTTCATTTGATAATGCATAATTTCTGCATCCATTTGTTATTTATGCATACAGTATTGTATTCTTGCTTTGCACTAGTGACCTTGAGAATGAATTGTTTCATACTATCAGAAGTATTTAATTTGGCTGGTGGTATTTCCTACACTTCCCAAAGTATCTCTTCTTGATGTTGTGCACACAAGAAATTTTCTTTTTGTTTTCTATCTTATTTCATTATTGTATACTGGAATATTCAATCACTGAAGTACTTTGTGAAATTACATCTATTATACCACTGGAATATGACCTGATTTATTATAAGAAGATCAGAGCATAGCTCAAGCACTCAGTGCATTATCCTAAATGATGCTCTGTTTCTGAGGGCTGCCATAGCCCTCATCTTTGCTGTTATGTTTTAGCCATTGATTTCTCTTTAGAACACAAATGCCATAAAAATACTGCTTGGTAATGTTTCTTCAGTATTGAATAACTGCTTTTTCTGCCAAGGAGGTGTCAAAGTCTCTTCCCAACCTGTCTGTCACACTCTGTTCCTTTTACGTGCATCAGCAGAGGTCAGCTAAATAGGTCTGATAACTCAGTTTTGGGGGAGATGCAGATTGCAAGGCAAGTGAAAAGTAGGGCAGGTAACTTTGCAAAGCTTGCTTGTTTATTTATCTTTGATTGCAGTGGTTCCCAGCCCCTCTGGAGAGAGGCACACTGCTTTTGGAGCCTTTGTTTCTCTTTGAGTGATACGTGCTGCTCATGCCTCCCTCTGTGCCTGCAAACCAGGTTCCCTCCTGGAGCTGTCTCCTCCTCACCTCCTCAATTCAAAGCCACAGGCTGCTCCTTTCTCACATTTTGCAGCACAGTTTGTCCCAGAGCAACCTAATGGTAGGGAGGGGCAAAAAAAAAAAAATCTAGGCTGAAAGGAACTCCTATTAGAGCTAGAAAGTATCTCAGGTGAAAGTGGCTGTGATTTGGAGATGGGGTTGCAGGGATTAGCCAGAAGCTTATCACCGATCTCTGTAAGCAATGGATTTCACAGTTTATCATTTTACAGGGTTTTTTTCAATTACTTAGGTTTATATTTTCTGCTTTTTTTCATGTGTTACAGGAGGAGATGATTGGTAATCATTGGGGCTTTTACCAGCATAAGATATAACATTTCTGCATGATGCATGATATGTATTCCTGTAATTTAATTATCCAGAGTGTTTATTTGGGGTATAAATGCTGGAAACAATGACATTTCTGAGATTATTTATGAGGTACTGCACTTTGTAATCAAACCTTCTGTGTGCTGTTTGTAAAACATCAAGTGTTATAAAATTGCTGATAGTTGGAAAAAGAACATTGATAATGGGCTGACATTCTCTGTGCAGCTGCAGATGAGAATCAGTAGGAAATAGAGGGGAGCAGAAGCTGTGGCAGCTGTATTGCAAAGATTAGTTACTGAGATGTTGCCTGCCTGAGAAACACATAAACTCTCTGCAAGGGATTTTTTTTTGCATTGAGAATTATGTAGTTCCAGCTTTACATTTTAGACAGTATTTTATTAGTAAGAATTCTTTTTTTCTCTGTGATAATACCAATATTTCTGAATTAAGTAAATAAATGCATTATACTTAAAAAAAAATAATAAAAAAGTAATAATACTGAGTTATAGAAATGAACAGGGTTAAACAAGGTTTAGATCAAAGAGCAGCTAAAAGAGAATGAAAATGGAGTTGTCATTGACTGTGGAACCAAAGTTACCCAAACTTTTTGTCATTGACTGTGGAACCAAAGTTACCCAAACTTTTAAGAACTTATATTAAAAAAGCAGAACATAACACCAGAATAAACTTTTGACTGCAGTAGGAATTAGTAACCTGCTATGACCAGGGCCCAAGAAAGGAGAGCACTGTGCATTACTTCAGTTTATGTTTCAAAGATGCTCTTATAGTTTCACAAGGCTAAGAAGTCCTCAGAATATTTGGCTAACGTGAGTAAAGTCTCTTTTTGACTTAAGTTTATTCAGCTGGAAAAAGAGTTCGGAAAGATTACAAGGAAACAAACTTTGTAACACAATGACTGACCCACCAGGGAGAAAATCTTTGAAACAGTAGTAGTGACCTTGGTTTTATGGGCGTTTTTGATAGGAGAATTACAGATACAGTTCATTATTGGATCTTGCTGCTCGTGTAAAGGTGATAAGGAAGGAATGATGATGGGTCATTTTTAAATTTCTGAATTGTAACCTAGCCAATCTAGGCTATCTCTGCTAGAAATTAGTCTAGAAAACAGGCTGTGAACCAGGCAGAGCTCAATAAATAGAGAGCATTAACCTCATATGTGTGCTATTCAATAAAACTGCACTCAGGCTGGCAAAATAAATCAAGGGACTTAATGAAAATATTTTACTATTATTAAGAGGTTTAATTGTAAATATTGGGGTTTAAATTTTTATACTGTGTGAGGAATTTTGAATTTTACTTTAAAGTTAGGCTAAGGGTGCAAATTTTGTGTTGGAACTTTGAGTACTATACCTATACAAGTAATGGCAAGCACATTAATAATGCAAAATAGCAATAGAATACTTGGTGGAGATAATTTTATTACAGGATTTTTTTTTTCCCAGGCATTGAATGAAACTGCTGTTTTGCCCAGGACTGTTTTGTGTATCATGAAAATGTTACTGACTGATGCATGAGTGTTTCTGCTGCAGCCCCAGCAGCAGGACACTGTTGGTAGCCTCTGCTAACACTCTGTTCTAGTGGCTTTATCACATAAATAAATGAATGCATAAGTGTGCTATGGATACACTTTAAGTAAAGGCCAGGCAAAGTAATAATCACAGGATTTGGTGTGACATTTTGCCGGCACTCAGATGTATTCCTGACTTTTCTAACATTTGTTTTTCAAGTCATAAATATTTCTGGAAAGTAAGCACACTGTTGAATGACAGTGGCTTCTGTGGAGAGATTAGGTACATTAATAAAATATGAGATAAAAGATACTGGTGAGTGATGGCTTTTAATTAGGGGAGAAAAGGGAAAAAAAGGGCATTTTTAAAAGAGGGTGTGTTCTGAAGAGCAACACTTAATTGCCTCTATTTTTGTTACTTTTGAGCATACTCCTACTTAAGAAACAAAAATTGGAAAACCTAAAAGGAAAGACATTTACACTTGCAATAAGACAAGTATGTTTCAATGTCCTGTGAGAGGGAGGAGGTGTTGGGAACACAATCATTCCTTTGATTATATTCAATGAAACCAGGTTGCGTACTTTATAAGAACAGGAACAACTTCTAACATCTTCCTAATCCTGTTGCAACTTTGATCATTTCTCCTTTTAAGCAGTGGCTATCACTGGACATAGCAAAGAGAAGTGCAGTGGTTCATCTCAAACAGATAACTTTTATGTGTTCCTATACCTTTTTTCATTCTAATGAAGTCTTTCTCTCCATTTTAGACAAATATCACTTGCTGTGTCATAGCACATGGATTTCAGGACCGCCTGTGAAGAGGTAGGATCAGTTTTTTTTCAAATAGTAGAATGAAAATCAATGAACTTTTAATCCTTTTTATATACAAGATACTTTTCTTTTCCCCCTTTTCTTCCCCTGAAGTTTTAGGAATTACATAGTCAAATATAAGTTATTCAGCTGATCATTTCATGGTGGCAGATGGACTTTGTAGTAGAAGATGAAAGAATTTGCGCAAGTGTCTTCATCTCTAGACCTCACGTCTGTTCCCATTTACCTCTTTAGGCACAATGTAGGTGCAGGCAGCTACATTTTGTGTGAGCTTTACTCTTCTTGAAATTGTTTATATCTGAAAGCCTGTACATGAAGAGAAATGTCAGTGGGACAAGGAATCTGCCTGGTGCCGCTCAGCAGAATCAAGGGGGAAATGTAGAAATGTGGGAGAAAACTGGGTAGGGAGAAGGGAAGCTATGAAGGTGACCAAAATGAAAAAAAAAAATCCATTCGGATTTAGTGAGGTAAGAGAGCAATTTTTGCCTAGAATTGGTTTCATAATGTCAATGCAAAGTACTTCATTCACTCTCTACTAGAGATGAGGAAAATGCTTTCTGTGTTTATAATTATTTTCCTTAAAGAAAGCAAATAAAATGTATTTGTAGACATTAGCAAGGGCATCTTATTTACTCAGTGATTGTCTATGTACAATTGTTTTAATGTAATTTTAACAGCTTCAGGAACTGAAACACAGTGAGAACCATTTACAGCAAATTATGTAATGATTTTAATGCATTATTATAATTTAAAAATCATGACAATTACCTGTACGCTGAAAACCACAAACACCATTTAGGAAGGTAGGACTGGAAACAAGAAAACTGGCTAGAACTTTAGGTGTGACCGTGATCTCATGAAAAAATAGAAGTGAGGGGATTGGAACAGCACTAAAATCAAGAGCTAACTGCAGATATAACCAATTGTGACTTGAGAATCAGTTGGAATAAATTAGGGGAGAAGAGAAAAAAAGCAGAATAAACAACACTAAATCATGACAGCATTCTGAAGCAACTAGTAGGGTAACAAAGTAATATTAAAATGAGCCCTGCCTTTGGGAAAGAATACTGTGATGTTTGTTTCCAGGATGTTGTTTATCAGGCTTTAATACCTCAGAAGATGCATGCATGGTGTAAGTTCTATAGCAGTATATCCCAGATTATTTGGAAGAAAACATTCTTACTAAACTTGAGGTTTGGCTTTTCAAATAGAGTGTTTTCAGTTGGAAGGAGCCTGCAATGATCATGTATTCCCATTTCCTAAGTGCTTCATGGCTGCCCAAGAGATAAAGAATGCTATCAGGGCATTTTGGTATTATTAGTGTTATTATTGTTATTTCTTTTTGAATGCACTTATTCAGGAAAACAGGAAGATGAGTATTATTTTCATTTTTTTAATGTTGTTATCCTTTAAACTCTGTTTAAAGACTATTTAAACTCTGAAGACTGTTAACTTCACTCTGTGTGCAGCAGACATAATGACAAGAGCAGACACAGAAAGACAACTTGGCATGAGTCCTGTCTTAGCCTTGACAGTGCAAGTACACTGACAGATCTGTTTCATTCTGTATCTAGTTTCTAATGGGGGCATGGGTATCAAATTTAGCTCTTTAAAAATCTGCTGATTTACAGACCTTCCATGGTAGACAGGGGAAGAAGAGCTTGATTCCACCCATCCAAAAAAACTCCATGATCTGGAGACTGCAAAGAAGAGTTATTAAGAAGTTTTTGATAATGGCAGTAAAAATTTTTGTGAAGCATCTTGGCTGTCTGACCTTCCTCTTCCCCTTTTTGTTTCCTTTCATCTGCATATCCTGGTGCTGTAGCCACTACACTGCAGAAGAGCTGAGATCGCTCTCCCAAACTGGTGAATGCAGCTCAGATTCTTGTTGGTGCTTCCATCCTTAGTAATGGTAGTAAATGGCTTGAGCAGGGTTTCAATTAGCACAAAACCAAAATTTTCCACATAGATGCACTGAAGCTAAAGCATGTTTTTCATGGTGTCCATGACATACTCAATTTTTTTCCTTAAATGACTTTTCATTCTAATTAACTGCTGCTCTAGTGCACTGGAGATCTCTGAGGGAAATTTAGCTCTTTCATAGTGCTGATGCTTTCATGCATCCCTAATTTCTTTTAGTGTCTACTAGTGAGATTTAGTTTGAGACTTGACACTGAAATGGTCTTGTCTCCTTATAGGTACCTGCATGTGCACTTTGTGCCCAAGTTCCTGCAGCAGATCTGATTGGAGCAGTCAGGGTTATAATTATAATGAGAAGTTAAACACAGATATGTAGACAGGCAGATTTTGTTTCCAATCTCAAAGTGATTTCTAGTATCCTAATGATTATATTCTCCCCCAAGCATCTTATCTTCAGGCTGTGCTGCCTTTCAAGGCATCTTAAAGTAGTTATAGTCTGCAGGAAAATAACTTCCATGCTAAACAATTCATATGATACTACAAAAAGAGGACATCTTAAACACAAAACCACATTTTTAAAGGGAAACTACCTGCTATCTGAAGAGGTGGTTTTTTGTTTTTTGTGTGTACTTTCTCTGCTTGCTACTTGGGGGAATTTTTTCACTATTTCATGTTTCATTATTCAGTATTCCATGCTCTTTTCCCTCACTGATCAGCAAATATATCCATTTTTTTGGTTCTTCTCTTTAACAATTTCTAAACCATAAGACTATCCAGCTCCTCTTTTACCCTTTATCCCAAGCTTTTTGAACTTTACAAGAGCATAAATCACAGAGTCACTGGGTTCTTAAAAATGCTCTCCTGTATTCACTTGACCTTATTCTATATTCTGAAAACTATCTCTTGGAAGATAACCCCAGTCTCTGACATAATACTGTCCTCTGCAGTGAAAGTATCCTTCTGTTGAAATTGAAGACTTGGGATGATTGTAATGCATTAGAACGTCTTTCCTTGTGATTTCTTTTCTAGGTTCATCTTTTCCACGTACTTTATGAACAAGATTCATTAGCAGCTTTCTAACTTTTTGAAATCTCATTCTTTACTTCTAATAGCTTGGCTTTCCTACCCCCCGCCTCCCCCCTCCCCCCCAGTATAGCATCAAACTTATTTAAGTTAATAAATACCCCATTCATTTCCCTGCTTACACTCTATTCATTTGTCTTCACAGTAGTGTCCATTGTTTCTTTGAAGGATTCATTTGAATTGGTAAACTGTTTGTCCTGTGCTTTATGGATTCTATAAATGTTCTTGTAGACTTCACAAGCTTTATAATTTGATATGTTCTGTTATTCAAAGGTGTAGTGACCTCTATTTCAACATCCATCTAGTTGGGGTGGGGCTTTCCTGCAACAAAGCATGTTTTAAATTTTAAGCCTTATTTAACTTTCTTGTTAACTTCTTCCCTAAATATCATTATATACTTCTATGGTCTATTTCTAGTCACCTTTATGCCTTTTTCTGATTCACACATTTCAGACTAAGCTGCTTTTTCCTTTTTTTTATAAATCCTGTTAAATAGCAATACAGTGGGTTTCTGGGATTTTTCAAAAATGAAGCTTCAACTCATGATTTAACCTCAAAATCACATGATGGAAATTGACTCATAATTTACAATATGTGTTAGAATGCAACAGGTGAAGTAAATTTGAAGAAACATCCATGTTCTCACAAAAGGCTTCAGTTTTACATTACCTTACCTCTTGGGTTCAACTCCATAGTCACAGTAAGCTCATTGGCAACTCAGACTTCAAAATGGCATTTTACAGTGTCAGAAAAATAAAATTCTTTCTGAAAAAGTATCATAGCTTAATAAGAAGCTCATATATATACATATTTATGTCAATATATATTTTTTCCGAATTTTTAATTTACATTTTATATTTCAGACAGTTTGAAACAAGGACTTTCTTTATAAGAATTAATTCTTTCAATAATATCACTTAGAATACTACAGCAAATACTTACCTGGCAAATAGCTGATAAATCAAATTAAAATAAGTTCAAGTCCAAATTCAGAATTTTTCTGCAGTTCTTTCAGACTGGAGTGTACAATTCATATGCAGGAATGGACTTGCTGTCCCTTGGATTGGAAAATGTTGGTATCTGATTGAAGAGGCTCTGAATGACAAGCTGAACACATCCCTGTGTGTCTGGGCTGCATTCCAGTTTTTGACAATACAAGGGCTTTTCACTTAAGCCAGGAATGCCTCCACAGAATGTGTAGCTGGACTGTTTAAAAAACATCCCATATATGGTTCTGACACATATTCCTGCCTCTTGAATCCATTGCTATTACCTCCTTAAATCCAATGCCATTGCCTCCTTAAACCTCTGATTCAATTTCCTTTTTTATTATTATACTTACGATTATGAAGCAGTGACAGGCATATCTCCAAATATTCAGAGGTCAGCCTCAGTTCAAAAAAGCATCCAAAAGGGTAGATATTAATCTGAAAGAGCTAGGTACACATTTAAGGCAGTTTTGTAACTCATTCTCCTTACTGCTATCATGTTCTTGATAGTAGAAATAAATTTCAAGGCTTAAAACCAAATTGCAGAGGCTTAATTTCTTTTAGAACATAACAGTCAAAGTAGCAACTAAAAATCCAGGTCACTTTGCATATAAAATGTGCTGAGTTGGTTTTTTTCCCCCCCCTCTTTCTTGCTTCCACTTGTTCATGGACTAAACTATTCTGGGATATTTCTTAAATTCCTCCTGTTGATATTAAACTATGAGAAGCAAAGGTAAATAAATTGTTTTATTACTGTAGGCCAAATACATAGATAAAGTAGCAGAACGGACAAGATATAGCCATGTCTTGAAAGCTACAAGTATTTAAAATTGCCTGAAAGACTGAGAAACTCTCTTTGAGAATAAAACATAGGAAGTAAGCAAGAAAAAATAATGACAAGAAAAATAACCCAAAGACATAAAATGAGAAAAAAAATTCAACAGAAAATCTGCAAACAGACTTGTATAGGCTAGATAAATTAAAAAAAAAATATTTTGGAAGTTCTGCATGAAGTTGACTTCTAGATCAACAGGTAACTTTAATGGTGTTTCTCCTGCAGCATTTATTTTGCTATGTGTTTTGTAGGTACCCTGCTGCTAGAATAAATATAGGAGCTGTAGTTTTCATGTGTATTTTCCCTGAAATTAATTCTTAAATGTTTGTGAAGGTAATTTAACAAATGTGTTAACAATTTGTTTTGGTATGTAAAATTTTCTAAATTCCTTTTGGGAAAGGAATCTTTAGGCTGGATCTTTTATACAGCCTCTGTGGGCAATGTGCTGTAAGTCAGGGTATAATTTTTAAGTGGCCTTTTTTCATTGCCTTGTTGCCAACAATGATCAGAGTGTGACCATATTCTCTGGAAAAGCTGTCTGCCTTAAGGGCTCTGCCCACCTCTACTGTTCTCTGGTAGTGACCTGAAGCAGAAAGTTCACCACAGACTGGTGTGATGAAGCAAAGGGCCATCAGTTTTCAGCCCCTCTTGTAATTATATTAGTTCAGGAACTGTAAGCACTTTCCAGGACATCAGCTCTTGCCTCATCAGTGTTCTTATCTAACTCAGCTTGAAACTGTGTGGAATGAGAAGACAGAGGCAGCCTTGTGTGGGTGCAACATTCACTGCATCTCTTACTTAGGTACCACTACCTTCCTTCATCACTGCTTTTGCTGAAAGCCACAGGCTCTCCTCTCATGTGGAAACCCTTTCACATCTTTCCAATGCTTCCATATGCACTCCTTAACACGCCTCCTCCTTCATAAAAATGTGCAACTGCAAACACTCAGTTTTCTTCCCATCTTTGCAGCACAGGAGCCCAGCTCTATAAGTAAGGTGATGTTCTTGGTGATTTGGGCTCAGTCAAGGTTTATTGGCTTAGCAAACTGTTGTCAGCTGAACTCAGCTTTCTCTCTGCATGTTTGCTGTGAGGTGATGCAGTGTACCACGTGTTTGAGCACAAGGGGATGGCTTGCATGGCCCAGCAGCTCAGCCAGTGTGCTGTTTGTGTCCTGTTACTGTAAGACAGGAGTAGGGCTCAGCTCTCTGCCAGCGACACAGGAGAGGCTTGGAGGGAAAAGTTTTATCACAGCCTGACATGGAATCTCTTAAAAATTGGTGTCAGGAACAAAAGCCAATATCAGCCATAGCTCTGCACTCCCACACCTCATGCACATATGTACACACATGTGCACACCATCTAAGCTCTTAAAATATAAGAGAAGGCAGGGCTATAGGCTATACAGCTGATCTGAGTAATTTTTCTGAGGCCACATGAATAAAAAATGTTGATGTGCACAGCAGTTTACATGAAAGTACATACACAGATTGTCTTCCCTAATTTCCAGCTCTGGAACAGGAACTCGCATCTTTATTTTACTCAGTTTGTGGAATACTTTGGAGGGGGTGGATAAGAGCGGCAAGAAAGGTTTTAACAAAAAAGAAACAAAAAAGACAAAAAAGAAACAATTTAATTCCAGTCTTTGTTCTCAATGTCTTCTTTTGAAGTTACCTAATGAAACTCAGCTACATGCTTCTCTTTAACATGGTTAATGCTGCTGTCAGGTTGGAGAGGGAAGGAGCTAGTTTAATTGAAGATTTAATTTTGAGCTGTATTGTAAACTAGCTTTCATAAAACCCAACAACAGTAAAGTGGTTCATTATGTTTTAGAATGTCTGATGTAAATAAGGTCTCTGAGTGTGTGTGATCAATCTTACCAAGGGCCAAAATATTTTGCTGTTCCCAAGCTTGATTTGCTTGTTCAGGCTGAATAAGCTCAGCTCATATGCATTTAGAAACTGACTTGAATTTTAATTTTATTATAATATCTAATTGTGCCTGTTGTGGTTGCCTCTAATTCCTACCAAGCAGCCCCTCCGCTTTTGCAGAAAGACTCTAGAGATTTTATAAGGTTATTGACCAAATCAGAAATGTGCAATCAGTTAAGGCAGAGTTACTACACCCAGTGTATGAAAGAAAGAATTTATTCTCTTGCCGGTTATCCAGGGAGGAGGAAAGGCATATTGCAAACTTTGCTGCAGAAAACAGATGTTTTCTAAGTTTTAGTCCCTTTGTTTGACCATAATTATTTACAATCTACGTTGCTTAACTTCCATTGACACTTACTGCTTCATTCACAATTTCAGGGAGAGAGGAGACTGTGTAAAGCAGTAATTCCAAGGACATGACTACTCTTTATTTTAATGTTGTAACATTTTATGTATGATATGAGGGAATTTTTCTGTGGTACTGAAAATGTAACTACTGTGATCCATTTATTTTGTCTGTGTACATTAATCAGTTTCTGTCTTATCCTGTTCACAAAAAACAACCCCCAAAAAAGCACCTTTAATATTAGAAAAATGGTGTAGGATGAATGTTGACCAGAGGTTCGACTGACCTCAATGTGAGTTCAATGCATAGAGCTTTTAATTTTTTTCTTCTTCTTACCTGGATTAAAAAGAATAAAAACAATGTCAAAACCACTTTTAAAAGTCATGGCTGAGTTATATGTATTTGCTCCTGGTATCCAAGAAAAACAATTTTCAAAGTTTGAGTGTTGAGTATGGAGCAGAAGTGACAGAACAGTTTGTCAGTGGACAACATTATATAGAGCTATTTAAAGACTGGCCTCGACCTTTCCACCTCTTTTAAAACCTTGTGAGAGAGATTTAAACTTCTCTTTTGCCAGTGGCCTACTGTCAGTTCCATATTTGTGTTTGTTCTCTCCATGCTATGGATGTAAGAGCACATTATGGGGAGATCTTCCAAATCCTCTTTTTAAACTCTTGTCTGAAGGAGAACGCTGAGATTCAGCCAGGTCAACCTTGGCACTTAAAGTTCAGAGAAATACTTTTCTTTCCTTGATCTCCTCTTAAGCCAACTTTTTACAGTTGTCGGATTGAAATCTGACCTCTGTGAAGATAGTGAAGGTTTTATTACTGGCACTGATGAGTCAAAGGTTTTCAATACTTTCTAGATGTGAATTTTTATCTGAGATACATATGTATATGTATCTATATATCTCTATATATATCTATGAAAATACTTAGGCTGATAAATTACTTGTAAGGCAAAGGTTTTAGATTGTTTGTAAGCAGGATTCTCATATTAAAAATGTAAATATTATTCATATTTTATATATATATATACACATATACATACATATTAATAGTATGTAAATATATCATATTAAAATCATCAGTAGGAATTTCGTCCATTGATGACATGTTACAGAGTGCTATTTTCAACATAACCTTCAGGTGAAGTGAAATACTGATGGTACTTTAATGTGCCAACTTTTTCAGTGCTCACTCTCTCATGTATAATGCCCCAAAAGATAGTAAAAGTAGGTGCTACCACAAAGGCACTGTTGATTGCTGGAAAATAATTTATTATATATTGAGGAATCCTACAGAATTCCTGATCTTTAGCTATGAGTGTAAAATATAGAAATGGAGCCAGAACTAAGTTACTACAGGGAGTTTTGGTCATTGATTTATTTTCTCTTATTCTTAGCTCAGCAGCCTCATTTGAAAAGGACCATAAAAAAGTTAAATCAATATTGTATTCACAGAAAATAGCCCACAACTGGGTTCATGTAGCTGTTGATACTCACATCTGGCTCTTCTGGAGGTGTCATTGTATGTGTTTCTGTGTCAAAAATGGTGTAATGTGTGGGGGACCAGCTTTTATTTTGTGTCCAAGTAGAGTGTTTCATCATTTAATGAAAAGATGGAAAGTAAGAGCACAGCTGATTTGAAGCAATTTGGAAGAAGTTTCACAAAATCATCATGGGTGAAATAGCACCTTGTTATTGCAAATCTGCCTTTAATATTTACTACTGTAACATTTGTTCTCTTGTAGTCTAAACACAGTAAATACAGTGATCATTGAAAATAGTTTTGGGTTTTTGCTAACATGTTTATGGTGACTGTACCTATCTATCAAGTATTCTTATTTAAAATATCACTTTTAACAATTCTAAGTGCTAACTGAAAACAACTTCTTTTCTTTATTCCCTCATTTGAAGACAAAGACAGGGGTTTGTTTGCTGCAGGATGGTAACCAGGAGCCTTTCAAAGTGCGACTGCACTTAGCCAAAGATATTTTGATGATCCAGGAGCAGGATGTGATCTGTGTGTCTGGTGAGCCTTTCTATTCTGGTGTAAGTAGTTTTTATTTCTTCTTTAAGATGTTCTTTACAAAGAAACAGTGTGCTGTGTGTGTGTGCGGGTGCATACACACATCTTTATGCATGTGCTCCCATGGATTGGTATTTCATTTTACACTGTTAACACTAAGTGCATTTTAGTGCTTCTTTTGTGAGTAAATATTAGCAATACTCATCTGAGAAGCAGCAATGAGATAATAAGGCACATGCATGACTGCAGCACTGTTTATCTTCTCTCACCCTTGGGTGTTGGAGCCAGTGAGTGTGGGAGGAATGACACAAGCAGTGGGTTTTGCAGGAAGTACAGATACCTCAAAGTACCTGTATCTAAGTATTGTCTGTGGAGTTGATAAGATAATTATGTCAGGGCTTTGCTGGTAGAGGAGTTCCCTTTTATCCTCTGTTGATTGAGTTCCTTCCTGTAGTAGGCCAGCACTAGACTTCGGGAATGCTGTGGGAGTCACTATCTTTAACAGCATGTCATGTTAACAGAGATGAACAGAGGGATAATGGGCTTTATGTATCACTGTTTTTACCTGATGTGTCACATTCTTTATTTAAGCATCATATTGAATTTTGTGCATGAGAAACTACAATTATTTGGAAGATCTGTAAAATTTTATGCAGAATAATACTGTAGGGTTTAGAGCTATTGTAATGCAAAGGTTTTATTTAATATTAGTAGATAGGTACAAAAATAATAGAAAACATTTAGTATTATTTTCTGTAGACATTTTTATAGTTACTGTAATTATATTTTGTAGAGATCTCCCTTTAAGATAAATAAAATAATCACAGAATTTCATGTTAAATCTTGTGAGGCACAGTAGTGTGATATCTGTACATACAAATGTTTTGTTAATGCTATTATGTCTGTTTTATTATATAATTGCTGCTGTTGCCACCTACTTGCATCTCTAAACACAGGCACAATAAAAAGATAGAAAGCACAAATCAAAAATAAATTGGTAGAATGTTAGCAGTGCAAAGAGTGTGAAAGATTAATGAAAAAACGTATCAAATTATCCTTCTCATGATTATGAATATGTCAAGGTGAATTCTTCGGAGCTTTTCTCTGAAACAAGAGGAACACATTGCTTAGAGTCTCCATAGAGTCTGGGTTTATTTGCTTGACAAATCTGACATTAGCTTCTGACTGTTTCATGCTGAACAAAGGCAGTTTGCTAATACAGGTCTGTATCCTTTATGTGCAATATAGATGCTCCTTTTACCATCAAGTCCCTTGTTCTTCAATAGACAGGATGTCCAGCAGCCAGGATAGAAAGAAGTTATGAGTTCAAGCTCAACCCGTATTTGTTCAATTAGCAATGTACACTGTGGCACCATTATTTCACCAACACCATTCTGACTTTATTTATTAAAAGATTTTATCACTCAGAAATATGACTTTCATTATTCTGCTGTAATATCTGTAATATCCTGCTGAACTTGTTATTTAAATGTCTTCATGAAATGCATATTAATTTTTTTCCCTTTTCACAGCAAGGCTTTCTCTTAAAGTATTTCTCTCCTTAGTTTTGCAAAGGCTATGTAGAAAATAATGGATTATTTGCTTCCCCAGTAAACTCCCCCATGTTATTTGCATATTAATGCATAACTCATTAACTGATTGATTTTAGTGTGTTGATGCAGAGTTTATCTTCCTGGCAGTGTCGTTGTTAGTGACTTTTGAGCACTTTACTCTGATTTCCTTTAGGATTTAGACTAGTTTTTTTACCAGTATGTTCATTCCAAATAAGGATGATTGACATTTCACAGGCAGTTAACTGTCCTTTTGTCACAGGTAATTTGAATAATCTGGAATCATGTACCTTGATTGTATACTATAATCACAAAAGTCCCACGTGCTTCCTTTGGTTTTTTTTTCCTATTTTTCCTCAGTTTTATTCCTGATTTATTAGGTTTAATTTGTTTGTTTGCTTATTTTTCCTATGTTTTACTTTGTTTGGTTCATTTTGTTCTGTTCTTTCTGTCATTCTAGATAACTGATTTCATTTATGTTTCCTTTACCTGAATTCTACAAAGCAAGGGATTTCATTGGCAATTGACACTTAATGCCTCAGAGAATGAAATCTTTAAGCATAAAAATAAAATTTGTAAATGAGGAACAATAGTATTGCTAAATTTTACAGACAAGTAGCTACAGTAAAAGCAATTTTTAATCTGTTTAAACAAATAATCTTTAAATAATTCTATGATAAGGTTTTGCTTTATCGCTGCTGCACTGGTATGGAACGAAAGGCTATTACTGTGTTTCTAGTTCAGAACAGTGTCTCTTCTGTTTGTTGAGTCTGAATCAATTTGCATGCTCCTCTGTGTAGGACAGTCTTTAAACAGGCACTTAACGTTCCAGCAGCATCCAGATCTGCATCCTGTGGAATAATCTAAATAAAATCAATGGCTCCTTAGGAATGAAGTGCTGTTTAATGTGAGTGTATGGGATAAGGACCTGGTTCTTAATTTGGAACACTTCCTTTTGGTCTTAGACTGTTCTAGTTTCCAAAACTAAAGAGGTGCAAAGAAACATTTTCTTCTTTTGTTGTGTACAGTTTGGAGTAAGAAAATAAAATGCACAAAAGTTTATAAGCAAAATAAATAGTGTTGTACACTGAAAAGGGAAAGCATCTGTTTCTTTACTGGGCTGAAAAAAAACAATAAGCATTAGTGAGGGTTCTGCAGCAATTGTACCTATAGCAATTCCATACAGCATCAACCTTCATTCAAATGATCATGGACTACATCTAAATTTGAGCACAGTTGCATCAATAAGTATTAAATATATTTCTTTTTGTGTGCAATAAGAAAGTCTTGCTTTCCAAGAGAAAGAAGTGTAGCGGGTTCAGCATTATGCTGCTAGCAGATATCCAGTGTAGATTTGAGCTCCAGTGCAAATGACCAAAAGTGGGATGAGAACATACTGTGAAACTCAAAGTGTAGAAGGCAGCGTTATTGCAAATCCAAATTAAATCCTTGCCTGGAGAGAGGTTTTATGTTATGAGCAGTGTATGCCTCAGTTGTAGTGGTTGTGTTGGAAGATAAGACTGCTGTCCCTTAGGTCAGGTACAACTTTTCCTCCCAGAGCAGTTACTAAATGTCCCAAAAAGAGTTGAATTAAACCATGTAGGAACCTCATCACTATTTATGGCAGTATTTTAAAATATCTTTATCTATTCTTTTAAGCATATTTCTTTAATTACTTGAAATTATGCTCACAAAAGTTTGCTGTGTGGTGGTCCATATAAGAATGTGCAGTGAGGCAACTCCCACTCTTTTTTGATAAACATTTAAATAGCCTGGACAAACTAGAATAGCCTAATCCTGAACTTGGTGAAAATTGTGATGGGAGAGGAGATAGCCTAAGGTATGGCATATCTGAGGTAGATTTGTTCCTAGGAAAGGTTTTAATATTTGCCATTCCAGAATCAATATTTTTATTTTAGAGTTAATCCTCACAGTTTCTATTATCTTTCATGAACATCTGAAATTCAAGGAAAAGGATTATTGTGCTATATTAAAATAAGCAGTTTATCTGTTTAGGAAGCTGTGGATTTTTGCTTCTTTAATAAATTTTATTCATTAATTGCACTCAGAATTTTTTCTACACATAGACTCTATGTGCATGTGAGATCCATAAATTAAGGATATGACAATGAACCATGTGACAGAATGGATGATTTGAATCAGCTACTCTTTTTTTCTATAGGAATCAAAATAAACTGCAAGCAGCTGGCAAATTGTTAGCTACCAGGATAGTTTGAATTTCTACAAAATTTTCTTAAATATTCTTCTAAAGGGTCTTAGATTTTACAAAATACTGCTAACTCACCTGATGATAACATACAGATGAGTCACATCTCTTTCAAGTAATTTATTTCTATGCTGCTGTATAGTAAATGCATTAATTAATTAAAGATTAAGAAGTTCTTTTAGTGGTTTGATTTTTTAATCAAACATCTTTGGGGAAAATTTGTGTGAAGGTCAATCATAATTCAATATTAATAAAAAATGAGCAAATGGGGTTTTTTTTTGTGAATTGACAGAACAACAGCTCTCCGAGCACCATGGCATTTGTCCAAGCTTTTAACTGAGTTTGATGCAATTGTATCTAAATTAAGCCTATGGACTGTAATTGGTTTTGTGATTAAAAAACTATCGATAAACACCTTTACTAAGGCCAGGATGTAACACTGTCTCAAAATGTTGCACTGCAGCCAGATCTGTTTTCTGATATTGTAAACCACACTGTCTTTTTTTTTTTTCCGGAAGCATAAAAAAAAATTAATTATGCCTCACTTTTAGGGTTGTCTGTATGCTATTGTGAAATCACGTGCTGAAAGATTCATAAATATATAGAAAGCCCATAAAGTATTAAAAAAAATGTTATTAGATATTTTCTAAATGTTTTAGCTTTGTATAGAAAAAAGTCTTTTAAATTAAAACTTTACACAATAGATTTTTTTTATTTTTAAAATTTCAATAATTATTTATTTTTAAGAATAAATTTAAATTCAAAACACATCACTTAGGGATGACATGCCTGAGAAGTCACATTAAGTTATTACATTTTCCTTGCTTGAATATTTAATTTTTTTGAGATTTTTTTTGAGAAGTAATTTTGTATTTGTTATATTGGATCATTCTCTTTTGAAAATTATGAATTTTCTTGTCCTATATTTTGTTATTGCTAAAAAAGATTCAATTAACATTAGCAATTTAATGAATAGAAATAGAAGGAAAATAATTAAAAGCTTAAAATGGTACATTATAGTTTTGACTTATTTTCTCTATTGTCTTTATTTACAATTTTGATTCTGATGTTTGATTGAATATTACAAGTAATGCCAAAATGGAACTCCCTGTCATGTAAAGAACTGCAAATATGTGCACAGATAGGTCACCTTTCAAACACTTTCCATTCTTGTTGCCTTCACAAAGCTACCAGTAAGAATCTTTGGGTTTTTTTATCTTTTTGGTATCTGTCAGCTATTCAGTGGAGTGAATCCATTTTTTCACTGAAGTCGTCAAGTTCCCATCAGATAGGGGTAACTTTTTTCCCCTGCCAATCTGGACAGCTTTAAAGTGACAACCTGACAGATGTAAATATGATTATTTAGGGAAAGCCTAAGGCAGCTTTTTTTTCTGCAGCTACTTAAAAGTAAAAAGCATAGCAATCAGCTGAAGTTAAAAATGACATTTATAATGCCAGATTTGAAAGAAAATAATGACTTTTCCCCATTGGAAGAAAGAAAAATAGTGCAAATCAGCAAAAACTCAGAGAACCTAAAACATTGATAGCAGTGGATGATGTAAGGCAGTAGCTGGAAACTACAGAGAATGTTCCTTACACAACCTGGTGGGAGTTCAGATCCTGACCATGGGTTTATAGGTTTGTTTCTCTTTTATTTTTATACTAAGAAATGCAGTATTTCTGAAGTGAGACAATTGTATGAGTGGAATTTTGTAAGTAGATATTTAGGTGAGTGTTTCAGCTTTCAAGCGTCGGCTGCCAGACCAGAAACATTTTGAAGTATGAAGGGTTGAGAGCTTTTTTTTTTTATTCTAGTCGCTGTTAACAGCCTGCATGACACTGCTGTGTTTGCCACCCTCAGTTTCCAGCACAGATGCAGAGGAAGGGGGATTTCCAGTTGGCCAGGCAGGTTGCAGCCCTCCCTTACTGCCAGGCTCCTCCAGTGGCACGAGGAACTGAAATAATGAGACAGGCTTCAAATGCCACATGATGGAAGTTGGTAGCAGATGAGCAAGTCTGCTGGCAGACCTTGTTTAACATTATTAATTCAAATTGGAAATGTGGCTGACCTGTGTCCTGTGTCCTTTACACTCAGAATGAGTATGAAGCCTGCCAAGGTAAATTAATCCAGAGAAATGTCACTAGGCAAGAGCAAAGCATTATCAAAAAGAGGACTCAATGAGTCCTCTTGAAAATGTATGTAAGGATTCAATAAAATTTTAAAAATCCACATTATATTTTCTTATTTCAAAGTTTAGTAGGATTACTAATAACTGATAAATTATATAAGAGTGTGACCTTGAATGTATTTTGGCATCAAATGTTACCAGGTTGATCTATGAAGTTGCTGCCAATGTACTAATTTTATCTTTATACTATTACATTTTAAAATTTATATTCTAATATTTTCCTCCATTTTTTCCTCCTACATCTTTCCATGTCACTGTACTATTGTAGATTCCTCTCCATGTCTATTCCTTTTTTCCCCACCTCCTGTTTTGTGCTGCAAACCTTTCAGCTTTTTATCATTTTCTTCCATATGTAAAATACCTTGGTCTCTCTTCTAATCCTCTGAAAAGAGAGGTCTTGTTTTCTGTCTGTACCTAGGCAAACTAATTCTTTATACCTTTACTCTTGTGAGATGAATCTCCAGACTCACCAGATGGATAACCACACACTGGGAATAAGGTTGAGAAATGGTATATTTAAGTTTCACATGCTGTTAACTCAGTTTTGTGAAGATTTTTGAAGTTTCTTCATCCTTTTGTTCAACCTGTGTTTGACTTCTTTCATAGAGACACAGTATTGTATTATTAGATCCCATTAGATGACTGCTTTATATTATACAAGATAGATAGTTTGAAATAATAGCGAACAAAATATTTTTTTAAGAGTTTGTTAAGTAACTATAAACTTTCTTTTGCATCATTTACCATTCAATATGAAGTACTTGGATTTTTATTCTGCTCCAAGATGTAACTTAAAAATAACAATAACTCTTGACTAAATATAAATAGTTAATGATTATCTAGGATTCTGTTTTCCTTTCCTCTCTGTTTATGTTGCTCTGTGCTCACATGGTCATTCTGCACTTCTCATCTTACGAAGACATTTATGTTCCCCAGAAAATCATATAGATTTTAAGAAATATTAGTATCTCTTCAATGAAAGCCTCAAAAACATTGTTTCTCTTTCACTGCATAGCTCTGAGGAAGAATTTTTTTTTTTTTGGCAAAACTCTTTGCTGTCCTTTCCAGTCAATTTTCTGAGATGCATGGAAAGTGCTGACAGCATGGCAGCAGCTTTGTGTTTTTCAATAAAATACTACTTTTGTTCTGTTCCAGGAAACAGCAAGAACACTACTCAGAATCTTACTTTTAAGAGTCCTAGGAGCTCTAACCTTCCTTCTGTTTCATATCATGTAGATAACAAATGTGAAAATGGAATAACAAGCTGACAGAACACTTTGAGTAGTCTTGATAGTGAACTAAGTATCTTTTCATCTCAACCAAGTTTTATTTTGTAAAGTTGGAAATGAAGTTGCTTTTGGAATTTGCAAAACCACTGCAAATGCATGGAATATCATGTGATTCAAAAAGAGGGGAACACATAAAAATATTAATAGAGAATCAACAGAACATCAGTATTTTTAACCTGAACAACAAAATAGTCAGTCAGGATACTTAGAGCACTTTGTCATTTGTACAAAATTTTTTGCCTCCAGAGTTCTTGCTCTGTTTTATTAATGAATAGTTATAGGTCTTTTCAAGAACTTAAAACTATTAGACCAGAGAAAAGCATTTTATTTTTGTTATTTTGCTAATTAAAGACATCAGAACAAAATAATTTGCTTCAGATTGCTGGTTAAGTTTATTTTGTGCATTAATCATTACAGTAAAAATACTTTACATTAAAATATATTGCTTTGCTTACAAGGTATATTCCATTTACCTGGGTTGAAAATGGCACTGAAAACTAAGCTTGATTAAGGATTTTTGAAGGTTACATGAAATAAATAATGTGCAAATCAAAGAGTAAAGCTTACTTAGACAAAGGAGTTTTCTGCCAAAACATTTCAAAGCAAGTATCTATCATCAAAATACATTTTCAAGTTACTTTGTAAGTCAAAAGGGAGGGATTCATCTTTTTCAGCCTAAATTTGACATCCTGCCTCTATATTCAATGCAGTTGATTAATACCTAATTTGGACACCTGCTCTGACCTGCCAGTATTGAATGTGTTTATTTTTCTTTATTGATTACAAAAATAAACTTGTATGGAACAATGGCTGATTAGAGCTGGGGCTTTGTCCCAAACCAAAATTCAGGTGTCTGAAATGTCTGATGCTTCTTACTGTTCTGCAAATGCTGTTTCACTCTAAGGTTTATATGGGGTTTTAAATTGCAGACGAGGGGATTATTGATGGTTTAATAAAGAAATATACAACTTCTATGTAATTCTTATTTGTACTTTTGAAGGTCATTTGCATGATTGTTATTGTTAACTTATGTAAAGAAAATGTCCTTCTGCAAATAAGCAATGTATTATTTTTTTATTGTGAGAGGTGTGTAGAGAGGTGTGTTTACTTAGCCTAGATTAATTACAGTGCAATGCCTTCCCTTCACATCACACATCACTGAAGTGAATCTCCTTTGCATTATGTTTTCAAAGTGAAATTCAGTTCAGTAACTCTCTGGTCCCAAAATATTTAAGATCAAATTTCAATGGAGATAGAAAAGAAACTAGCAAAAATACAAGACAAAACCCTCTGATACTTCATGTTGTCTTGAAATTTTTCTGGTTTCCTTCCTTACTTCTATACAGTTTTGCCTATTTGGAGATCTTCCATGCTAGCATGACTTTTTTCACATAAAGAAATAATGCTGAACTCCAGTGTGAAATCTTTCTAGTTTTCTGTCAGACAGCACTGGCAAACTCACAGAAGACCCTGGATCAAGTGTTTTCAGGACTATTTTGATTCTGCCTTTGCATGAGTGAAAACCAAAAAGTGTATTTTATTGACTCTTTTGTGTGATTACTTTTTTATGGGTACTTAGGTGTGTGTTGGGCTAGGATAGACAAAAAGGACAGAAATATTCTGCAGTATAGTTTTCTATTAGGTTTCTTTGAAATGTGGCTCCAGTTAGAATATGTTTAGATGCCAGTATTTACAGTGACTACTGACATATCATGGACTACAAATTTTATGAACTTACATGTTTTTCACTGAGAATATTACGTTGCTTGAAATTTAATCCATGTGTTGTCCTTAATTCCATTCATGGTTGATGTAACACTAGCCAGTTCAAGCCAGTTTAGTGAAAGGTTGCTATTTTTCAATGTCATCTTAGCACAAGTCTGTTCTATTTGATTTGAGCACGTATAACAAAAAATAACAGAGTATATTGACTAGAGTGCACAAGTCAAGTTCATGTTCTTAACTCCATGTTCAGCACAAGCTGGAGGTGGAAACAAGATAAAGTTAACAGGAAAGATATAGCTCCCAGTGGAGCCACAGCTGAGTGTTTTCTGTTCGTTTATGTATACTCAGCTTAGACCACACATGAGACTGTGTCCTATTTTGGTTTATCCTGAATATATTGTCAACACCATTACCTGCATCTGATACTGTGACAGACAAAAGGTTTTCTAGGTTTTCTGAGTACAGTCTGTGGTCTGAATTCAATCTGTGGGAGCTGCATTATGGAAGTTCCTTTTTAGAGGTTTATGTAAAAAATAAAAATTAAAAAGCTTACCTATTTAACAGCAAAATATATACCTTTTTCTTAGAATAAATATTTACAAGCATTTTGCAGGCGTTAGCCTAAATGAATAAATGGTCGTCTCATTTTAGGGAATCTGATTTGTCTTTCAGTCCAAAATATTGGATGAGTTTACTCTTGTTCTTTCCAAAGTTACTCAGTTCATATTTGTCACAAATGTCAAAAAATTAATAAGGTTACTTGATTTTCACCAAATTCTGAAATAACAGTTTTTGCAAAACATTTATGTGGTACCTCCTGTATTTTCCTTTCTGTAAATGAAGTAGGGAAGAAAAAATACATCTGTATGTATTTCATCTTTTCTGTCATTGCTACATTCTTGATGATCTATTCAAATCTGACTGACACTGACCATCTATGCTGATTTTGCTGAAATAAATATAGTTATATGTAACATACAAGCAGACTTATGCCATGCAATAGATGTATAGGTAATTAAATGAGTTTAAAATCTAAATCATATGTAGAGGATGCTCAGAAATCTATAAAATTAATATATTTGAATCTGGATATATGGTATATCTGCTAATACATTATTTTACCATTACATAAATGTACTAATCCTAAATGATCTATAGTTATAAAGTCAACAGAGAGAGTAGGAAAAAAACCCAAAAAAGTCTTTTTTGTAAATGTTTATATCTGAGACAGAGAGTAGCCTACAGTTTTTACAGCAAAAATTTTTAGGCAAGCAATAAAAGGAAAAAAGATGGGCTGCTTTTAATAGTTGTAGGTTATGGCTTATGATTATTAGACCATTGCTCTGAGATCAACAGTGGCTGGTTTTGTATTAGCTTCTGGTGGTTTGGGGTTTTTTTTTTTGGTTTTTTGTTTTGTTTGTTTTTTTAGTTTGGATCATTACTGTGCTTTGAAATGAATTCATGCAATGTGTGCACTTGTTAGGCTTTGGTTAACATCAATGAATGGTCTTGGCATGCAAATGTTGTTTTCCTTTCAGATGAAACTGAATTGAGAAATGGACTGCAGGAGTGAACTGGGTGTACTTCAACATGTAGTGATCAACCTGCAGATGGGACCAGTTTAGGACTTGTCAAGGCCTTAACCTCTGAAATGTGTGTGTTGTACCATAATTGTCCAAATCCAGAGTTAAATGATTTCTTGGTTTTTTTTGTTGGTTATTTTTTTTGTTTTTGTTTTTTTGTTGGTTTTTTTTTTTTTTTTTTGTTTTTGGTTTTTTTTTTTTTTTTTTTTTTTTTTTTTGTTTTTTGTTTTTTGTTTTTTTTTGTTTTATTTTTTTTCTTGAGACAGGCTCTTTTCTTCCAGGCTTTGTCTTTTTCCTGTGGAACATAGGTTTCATGGGATTTAAAGTTCAGGAACTCAGAACTTCATTTAAACAACAAAAATCAATGTTGAAAAAACTTACTGAAGTATGAATATAGTTGTTTTGGCAGAAGACATTAAATCTAGCAAAACTTGATTTCTTTTTTCCAGGAAAGAACAGTAACAATTAGAAGACAGACTGTAGGAGGATTTGGATTAAGTATAAAGGTAAGATGATATTTTGGTCTATTTATTGCATATTACACAAAGCATGTCTTTAATATATAATCAGTGTTACTGTTAATGAGTCCAAACTACTTTAGAGGACTAGAAACAAGACAGGAAACAGAAACAGATTCTTGCACGTTAGATACTGTTACAGCAGGCAACTAGAGCTATGCTACACTATAGAATGGAAGGCAATCATTCCCTTAAAATTCAAGCTGACCAGCTCTGTAATGATGTTTAATGTAAGAATTGTGAAGTATTTTCAACTGTATAGACTGTACTTGTTCAGCTTCTCTCTAATTTAAATAGTTATTAACAAATGCTAAATTACAGTGGCAGGCACAAGGAACAGCCAATAAGTTCATCATCAATTCTGCTACAAAGAATATCACATTAATCCATTGCAATTCATTAGTGAGACAGAAAGTGTTATTGCAAGCTTGTGTTGTTTATTTTTCCATAGATAAAGCCCAGACAGCAATTTATCATGTCACTGTGGTTTTTTACCTTTGTCAGTAAGATTTAAGAACATGTACAAGTGTAGATGATCCTATTTAGGAGAGGGAGGAAGGGTTAATAATTTTTGTCATTGTAATGTATGATTTTGAAAACTTTACCTTAGATTTGAGTCTGAGTCTAGACAACACAAGATTAATTTTATCTTCTACACACAGCAGTTCTCAGTCTCAAGATAGCAACGGAAAAATGAAGTGTACTTCACATGAATGCAAAGAGGCCTAAATTATGCATATAAAGTGAAAGTATAGATTTTCCTATGACATCTGCTGGTACTGACCTTATGAGTAACTCAAAAGAAGGATTAATGTGCATTTGTGTTGTCATTGATAAGAATATGACTGAATAGAAGTATTAATTTTTAAAAATGTACTCGTGCACTTGCTGTTATCTTGCTGACCCATGAAGACCTCTGTTCAAGGGAAACTAATTACTGTTTTGTCACCAAAGTTTCTCATCAGTTTGGTCAACAACATTTAAATTTTTTTTCCCTCTGGTATCATTATAGGTTACAGTACACTGAATAATAATGAAGTGATGAATGTCAGTGTAAAATGAAGTGTATGTGTAAAGGTGGTTTTATTTCAATGCTCCTAAGAAGTAACTGGTTGCTAAGTAAGGACTTTAGATGATTGGAGAGCAAATCTCAAGAGTCAATATACTTGATTTTTATATATAATTTACAATGAGCTATATAGAATGAATATCTCTGACAATCTCAAGATCACATTATTTATGTATTATATACATTGCATAAAATAAACCATAATTTAGAAATATAAATTAAATAGAGAATGTGCAATGGTCTTTCTTAAATTAATAGTTTAGTTTTTAACTTTTTAGAGTAAGACATTTATTTTCTGTGATTATATATATCATAGATATTTTGATCAAAATTAATCAAAGTATTGGAAAGGTGAAGATACATAAAATCAGGTGTGAATAGAAAATTTTTCATTTTTTAAAATAACTACCAATCAGGTGGTGAGATCCCTTCAAAAGAGCAAAGAGTTCTCTTTAAAAAAGGAAACTCAAACTTGTTTGGATGGCACAGATTAGATAATGAAAATGAAAAGTTGAATTCTGTGGTCCAGGATGTTCTGTCGATGTGTTTCAGCTAGTATGATTTATTACTTTAAAATTAATTATTTTTTAAAAAATCAAATTTTCCAATCATTTTGTTTGTTGGATCTTTTTTGCTAGGTCCCTTTATTTGTAGTTCTACATTCTCACAAAGACGGACAAGCGGTTGGATAGCTAACACAATCTAAAAACAAATTAATAAATTATTGTAATTTGAAGCTAATGTAAAAAACTACTTAGAACAGGAACTTACAGCAATTTTTCTTTTTTAGTTTAGTAGGCAAACTTTATGAAGACTCACTGAAATGGACTTTTTATTTATGGCATGAAATGACATGTCATTTCCAAATATTCTGAAAAGTGCCAGTTTTCTGTTTAAAATTCAA
This sequence comes from Ammospiza nelsoni, assembly GCF_027579445.1. NCBI lineage: Eukaryota > Metazoa > Chordata > Aves > Passeriformes > Passerellidae > Ammospiza > Ammospiza nelsoni. The sequence continues at coordinate 113,186,960 of NC_080633.1, forward strand.
ACGTGGTTTGCTTCATGCAGATTAATACAAGTTTGCTGCTATGTTTTTGTTTTGTTTTGTGAGATTCCTGAACTTTAATAAAAAAACTCATATTAAAAGATTAATTTTAAGTAGAAATGTAATTATTTTGAATTTGTGCCAGAAGATAGAGGTTTACAAGTCCCTCTGAAGGAGTGAGAAGCGCTGAGGCCTCTCCTCCTTATGTTAATAACTTCCATAGCCCCTTGAACTACAGTAGTTTCTGTTGTCTTACTACTCCCAGGCTAATTAAAGACAAGGGTTATTTGAGGACTTGCTTTCTGGCTGTGATGTATGTCAGAGGATGCTGTTTATCTGAGGTGTTAATTACAGCAATACAGTGATTAATGACACTCACTTTAGAATACTTGCTTGGGCTTGGTTATGAATTTGCCTAGTTTCAGCTGTCAGGTCTGGGGCACTATCTTGTCTTTTTTTTTTTTCTCTACTAACTTAAAACATCCATTTACTGTCAGAAAACTCACATGAAAAAGTCACCTTTCAACTTTCTTTTGAATAAATGTTGAAAATGTCTTATCCCACTGCAAGTATTTTTAACCCTTGGAATTATTCTTTTTCTGAAGAGCAGGGAACAAATTCCTAATAATGCCAAAATTAAGCTAATTTTTTTTTTTTTACCTGTCTATGAGGGAAACTCTTCTAACTTGGATATTCCAACTGTATTTGTAAAAATCAGAGATTCAGCTAACTGCTTAAGCAAAACCCTGTTTGTAAGGTTGATTTTGTCCAAGACCTAAACTTCAGCCCTTTAAGAAATAGATTATAATCCACTCTTTAAGGGTTTGAAAACCTGGTGTGTGGCTGTATGTCTTAGCTGAAGTTAGTGGTGAAACTGTGCTTTAATTTGAAGCAGACCTGCTCTGGTTTACACTCTTCTGAAGGAATAATTTTCTCTTTTCTGAAGCCTCCTGTCAAATGCTTGTTTATGGAGGAATAGACATAGACATAGAATTTGGAAAGTGTAGTATTTCAGTATTTTATGAAATCTCTGAAAAGTTTGAGATGCAGAACCTTGACAAAAGAGGCTTCTCAGTGTTTGATTTCTGAAAGAACATCCTGTTTTTCAAAAATTGGAGTGTAGTGTTCCTGAAGAAATAGGCAACAAAATTGAGAGTTTATTAAACAAATTGAGGTTTTTGGTTACAGTCCGACTTCTGTCTACCAGGACTCACTACACTGCCATTATTCTGCCTCTGTTTTTATCATTGTTTTAGAATGGTGAACAGCATAACATATCCTCTGAGATTCAGTTTGACTTTCTAATTTAATTTAAATGAAAAATTCAGTGTCCATAGATCTTAAAGCTATTTTTGCTAGCTTTTACTATGCTAGCAAATGAAAAAGAAATGCTTCCTTTTACTATGAAGTCATAGTTTCCAACATTGTCTAACTCTGATGATGGTAAAGTCCAACAATTGGTCTGTTCTTTTATAAACTCTTTTTTTTTTTTAGAAAATAAAAAACTGATTTCCTTGTTATACTTAGAACCAAATACCTCCAGTGTTTGTCAATAAAGTTACTGCTTTCAATTGCCCTATTTTTCATATGTCAAAAACTTCTGAAAAAAACTCTTGCCCATAAAAACTGGGATAAGAAAAAACCTTTAGGAGTGTATCATGTGACACTTTGAAAGGAGGTGTGGGTGACCTCTCACCAGTAGTGGCCAACATTCACGACAGTGACCTTCAAACAGCTGCCAGTGATTAGAGCTTCCTCTGCCCCTTCCAGCAGGACCACCTCTGCAGGTGGGAATCTGCTGTCATTCCAGATTTATCCCTGCTTGAGGAAAAGTGACAAAGAAAATTTGCTTGACAAAGATCATTGTTAGAGTCTGTCAGAGGTCTGAGCCATTAAGTCTTCAGCAGCACTATTTGATGTATTTCTGTCCATCCTCTGGTCTGAGGTTATAATTACATGTCTGTACTGGAGGAAGAGAAAATTTAAAGCAGTGAAAAATGCAATGGCAGCCTGAAGTAGTATTCAACAAGGTGTTGGCAGAATACCCACAGTTTGCTGCAAATTGCTAACAGTGGCTGGGTTTAGGTAGTTGGCCAACTATTTGCTGTTTCCAGTTTTGATTTTTTGTTTGTTAGAACAGCAGGTACTACATCCTTTTACTGATTTAAAAAGAAGCCTTCATACAGGTCAGACTCGGATGCAATGAGAAGAGATAATTCACTTCAGTAGGAAAGTACCGAAAGCTTCCTCAGATCTTTAGTGTAAATGGGTTTAAGTGGATTCAATACAATGAGAGAGGAATAATCATGTTGTGTGCATTGCAGGCTGGCTTAGTAATAAACGTAATTTCCTATTTTAAGGGAGCATTAGATCTAAGGAGGCAGGGAGGCCATTTTAAACCTCACACTTCTTTGCTGGGCCTTGAGTATCCTGGATAGAGCAACATGTGTGTAACATTGGAGGTTTAGGAAGAAAGTGACAGTTATTTTTTCTGTTTGTTTGAAAAGTTTTGAAGAAATTAAATTTGCATGTGACTAGAAACTTTGGAGGGTATAGGTTAAAACTTATGAATTTAGTGAGCTTGAACTCATTATCTGCAGTGGATCCAGCTTTTACTGTTGCTGTTCCTCTGGTGAAAACTATTGAAAGATATTCAGCAAGATATAGTAGCAATATGTTCCATGCTTGTCAACACTTATCTCATGCAATGCAAGAAGAACTTTACCTGTAGATATATAATTGTTGTAATATTACTGAGATCCCCATTAACTCAGTGTTTTTAGGGTCATTTGCATTGATAGACACTAGCAAAAGGAATATTTATCCTATTTAGCATTCTCTGGCTACACAGGACATTAATCTTTATTCCATGACAGAAAGAGGTGTTGAGTGCAGGAGTCTGTTCAGTTTCAAACACTTTGATACTGCATGAAGAAGGGATGTGTGCTGTTCCTTAGGGATTGAAATACCCATGTCAGTCCTTTTCACAACTTGACACAGGGTGCCTGGACCTATAAAAGCCATCATTTCCGAAGTAAAATCTGTCTACAGAAAAGAAAAGTAAGAAAACACTTAACCAGTATTCCTAGTCAAAACAGCAGTGTGGCAGACATTGGTTTCTGGTGACCTGAATTGGTTCAGCTTGGATTTGAGTGTATGCTTTGATGCCCTTGGCAGAGGAAAAAGTATTTGTGTCTGTCTGTATTTTTGCCTTTACCTTCCTTTGAATTTCCTTTTCATTTAAGGTTTATTTTTATTACTTTTTTCTTAAGCACCATAAATATTTCCAGTCCCAACAGGATAAATTGAATGAAGCAACAGCATTGAATTGTTGTCGAACTGTTGAAACTATCATCTGGTTTTCCTTTATTTCTCCCCATTATTGAACACCTACTGTTCCATTTCTTAATGCTTCTTTTTCTGTTCCATATTACTTATGCCACTGCTTTCTTCACTCTTTGTGCTTGTGTGACAGACAGAAACAAATAAAGGCTGCTTTTGACATGAAAAGTCTAAACCTTCTTTCTTGTGCTTTTGTTTACCTCCTTCTTGCCAGCATGAAAACTAAGTGGTCACAGTGTGATTGCCATTATAGCTGGATGTCCATTCTGCTTTTACAGGACACATTTCATACATTAGGCTCTCCAGAATTCACAGAAATTGATGTCCTTCATGTCTGGTAGAGTTCTGAATTCACTTCCTGAGCTAATGATGGCAACTGAGAACTTATTTATGTGAGACAATAAGGACTTAATCACAGTCAAATATTCATTAGAAAAAGAAGAATTGCAGAATCATTGTTATTTGCTCAGTCTCTCTAAAAACTGTATTTAGAGAAAGGGTAAAACATAACTTTAGGTGATAAAGATATTTTTAGTGACTCACAAAGATTGCTCTTTATTTTGTTTTCAGGGTGGAGCAGAACATAATATTCCAGTGGTCATTTCTAAGATTTCCAAAGAACAAAGAGGTGGGTATCAGGTATCAGCTTATTACACTGTACTTTAATGTTCCCTTTAGAAAAAGATGTAATACATCTTGAGATTCTTTAGTCAATGTTATAGCAAATACTGTTGTTGAACCCTTTCTCTCCCATGTCTTTATGATCTCTCTCTTCCTCAGAAACTTTTTCTGAAAAAGTAGAGAATTGATACTTGGAATACTTTTTAAGTCTTCAATCTTTATTTTTATTTTTTAGGAAATAGAAATAGTAAAGTAATAGGAAAGTATTAGAAAAGAAATAGAAAGTATAGAAAAGAAATAGGAAAGTATCAATAGAATGAAAATGCTTAATAAATTTTATAAAAGGCAATGATTTAGTGGCTTTGACTTCCCAGTAATTATTATCTGGAAGTTGTAACAGATAAAATGTTTGGCTTTTAAATCATTGTAACACAGCAGGAGAATGCATGACTTTTTAACCTGGTTACTCGGGTTGTATTTAGAGTACTTTGAGTACTGCATAAATTTTGGCCATACTTATTTTTATTAGGAACAGAACTGGTGCTGAATTTCTGTATTGATTTAACTGGCAACATTTTGAAATTATTGGAATGATACATGGATAACAGTTAAACAGCTCAAGATGTTCACAAGTGTGAAGGAGGGAGGTCATGAACCAGTAGTAATAATGTGTACTTAATATCTTTGTTACATTTGTATGTAATTGTATAAGGCCGGAAATGCAAACTTGGAAACATTCCCCTCCATCTGTAATGCAATAATTCTAGAACTCAGCTTCTCCTCTACTAAAATGTGTCAGTATTAAAAAAAAATTTTCTTACTCACCCACTCAGATAGAGAGGTATGGAAGAATCAGCATATTGAGAACCAAAAGCCAACCCTGAAAGGTAGATGTGAAAGTTGGAGTTAGGGAGAATAAGGAGTAGCATGGAATGAATCCCTAAGGAAGGCAATAAGGTTAACCTTATGAGTTTATACTTGTGACTACAGTGTTTTCAGTATACATGTAACTAATACATAAAGATGTGGCATATATTACATGCAGTCCCTATTAAAATGCTGTTAAACAATGCAGGAAAAATAAGAAAGATATACTTAAGTTTAATTGAGCATACTGAAGTGCAATTTTATTTCTGTCATAAGTTTTTTTGCTGCAGTAGCTGTTGCATTGTTTCTAGCCCCAATACCTAGCTGTGATATAATTTTCATTACTGCTTTCAATAAAAATATTGCTGATTTTTGCAGAGCTAGTTTTGAGGGATATCTCTTTTGTAGGAGACTGCTGTCTTGTGATGTAGAAAGTGTCATGCTGTGCTCCTGGACTAGAGAACTTTGATAGAGAAAATGCTGTTTGACCAAAAGCCTATGCCTCAAAATAAATGAAAATATCTGTCCTGCAATATTTTAGCCATCTGTTTTTAATTACAGCTAATAGGATCATTCCACCAAACAAGGACTTGAGTATCATAATTTACATCAATATTGATTCCAGTTTTGCAGCTCATATAAATACGTAAAGTTTTTGGATCAAGTCCAATACTAGCTTTTTCCAGACAGTCTCTCTATGTTGATATGCAGTGCTATAGGTAATAATTACATGTAATCTGTTAATATCCTGTAGTTCTCATGTTCATGTTCTCAAAGGTTATTAATGTCTTTACAGACAAATAATCTTTGTTATATTTCTGATGTGCTTATAAGGTGTATTTGAACGAGATAGCTCTGATATGGAGCACAGTGTTTAAAAATTGAAAGTGTAGAATTAGATTTTATAAATTTTGTTGTGTTGCAACTTTGTTCTTAAAATCACATTCAGTTTGGCTGGTGATTTTTTTACAATATATTTACTTTCTAGCTCTTCAGCCTATGTAAGTGTTATCCAGCATTAATAGTCCCTATTATTTATCAGAATTTATCAAAGATGCAAGATCTAAAGGGTCCTTTATCTTTGGAAAAAATCTAAAATTTCAATTTGTTATTCATGAGTATCCCTGAAGTCTCCATGTTGCTTTTTTCTCTTTGTAAGAAATTATCTCTCACAGGCAAATATGACCTAGTACTGCAGTCATTTTCTATTCAGAAAAATATGGCCCACCTTACCAGAATGGCCTGAAAGGTGCTAGTGACTGATGGATGAAGTTTCATAGTTGTGTGCTTGATCTGAATAGCCTCTTTTATTGTAACACTGATACACAAATATTTTAAGTTTTAAAAAGAAAATACAAGTAATTTTATTGGAAGTTTTATGTTGGAGTTTTTATCATGTTTTTGTTTGAAATTTAAAAAAATTATGCAGAAGCATTAAATTAAATAAAATCTTTTGTACACAAAATGTTGGATGTTTTGTACATAGTGAGTGAAAAATATGCTTTCTGTTTTCAGCGGAACTTTCAGGTTTGCTCTTTATAGGAGATGCAATTCTGCAGGTGAGTAAAACTGCAAATTATTTTGTCTGTATTTTTCTAGAAAAGTGAAATGAAATCTATGCTTATGAAATGTAGAGTAAGTCTTCTCTTTATCTTTTTAATAACAGATTAATGGAATTAATGTGAGAAAATGCAGGCATGAAGAAGTGGTGAGCTTTTCTGTTTTTTAGTCTACTTTTTTTGTCTTTTGTAGTTGCTGAAATGATAGTGTATGCTGATAGCAATGCAGTGGCATCAGCTGTTTTATTGTTATTCCTAAACAAATATGCCTGTACCTTCTAACATGACAAGCAACAAAGTGCAGTCTCTTCTTCCTAAATCTGTGTAATTGCTCTTCTCAGATAGGCTTTTCTATATTAAAGGTGATTGTTTTATTATGAAGATTTGAGCTGTACAAATTCCAGCATTTCTTCTTCCAACTAATAGCTGTCAAATTTCAGCACTGCTACACCTTTCTGGCTGTGTGGGGTCATTTTAATTTCAACAGCTGTAATTTACACTATGTTGGGGATTTGTTTTTTGGTTACTTTTAATCCTATTTAAAAAATGAGAGAAAACTATTCATCTGCCACTCATCCTCTGGCTGTTCCTTATGAGGATGCTCTTCTCCTTTAGCTAAGATGCTATCATTTTGGGTATAAAACAAAATTTTATTTAGGAGATTTCTTCTAGAGAAGAAATTTTGAGAGATCTGTAGCAGTCTGGTTCCACTGGTGAATCAGCTTTGCTAAATGCATCCTGTATTTTAGCCATATTTTCTTTTTTTTGACATTTCTTAAATACTTTCAGAAGCAGAAAACCCTTTATTTCAGAAAACAATGCCAAAAATTATAAGATCACCAAATAAATTACCTTTAAATCCTGTTTAGCTCCATAGCATTTGTACCTGTGTTTTTAAAATGACGTAGTACTGACATATTTCAATGCTTCTCTTTCTGACTCTTTGCCAATTCAAGGATGCTCTTTGTGTTTCATCCAGCATTCTGCTCTATGGCAGATCAGTGAACATGTGCTGTTCAGGTATAGAAAGCAGGAGTTAATGTAGATGAAGTTCTGATGAAGAACTTTATTGCAGGCTGAAAGATTAGATCACTGCACTACTCTTCAGTGTTTTTGCACACTTGTTTCCTTTTGGAAATCTACTGAAAATCCTGCTTCATTCTTCAGAGCCTTCATCATACCCCCTTCTGTATAAACTGGCTAATACTTGTATTTATATTGCTTTTAAGTTTTGTCTGTGCAACAATAAGCAGGTTGTAAATATTTTATATGTTTACTGCAGTTGATTTGTTTAATATGCGTTAATATGGCAAATATTTCAGTGGGATTTAAATGTTTGAATTACAAAACATGAGAAAGATGTTACCAAAAGAGTAGCCTTGTACACTTGGATGCAGATTGAAAATTAGTTAGGACATTAGGCTTTTATTTTCTGTTTTCTGAGACATTCTCTAAACCCTCAAAATGATACATGAATCTGCTGGGTATTTATGATAAGGTTGAAACCCATTCATGGGAAGAAAAGAGGTTTTGGAAAATTCGAACGGGGAGATTGACATGGAGGAGTAAGTGTTATGTTAAATTTTGTTTTATACCTCCTTATTTATCTAACATAATCGGCTTTTTGAACTCCTTGTAGGTAATTCTCTATGAATTAAAAAAAAGTATCTTACCAGTTTTGGGTGTGCATTTATGTATTTGCCAATGGTTTAGGAATTCAAGAAGCAAATAGGTTCTAAATGAAATCCTTATTTTAATTAAGAATAATTTTTAATATTTCATAGCAAATATTGAAAAATATTTAAATAGGATCAAATTTCCATATGACATTTTATAAAAATATGCATACGAGTTATTATATATAATATAATTTAAAAAGCCAAAGTAAATGAACTCTGATAATCCATTCTTTTTCAGAAACATTCACTGTTATACGCTACGTGTTTATGGAGTAAATTTGTTGTAAAGCTGCAATTATGGTAATAGATGTGGTTCTGCATTGTGTGGTAACCTGTGGGTTAAGGCTTAGCCCTCAGTAAAGAGTAAATACATGAACTGGTGTGCCAGCAGGAGTCACAGGTAGGGTTTAGTCTGCAGCACGTCCTTTGCAGCTTGACTTGCTCTTGGACTTCTATCCTGTGGGGTCGTTATCAAATACAGGATCTGTAGCTCTAATCTTAGGGAATATAGAGTAAATAGAAGGATGTGGAGCCTAGTTGCTTGCAGCAGAGAGTTGAACAGGAGTTGAAACTTAATTTTCAATCCATATTGCATCAAGGCACTTTTGCAGTGGCTCTGCAGGACGCCTGAACTTGTAGCTTTGTTTTGTTCTGATTTTTTCTTTACCTAATTAAGACTTAGCAGGTACAATGTTCTGTAGGGTGTGTTAGTGTTTGGGTTGTCTTAATGTCTTAGAAAATTTTCATTGTAAACCAGTGGGTAATTTTTTTCAGTTGCTAATGCTGAAGATACCTGTAAAAAATTCAGACTTTTATCTACAGTGTTACACTGATGAGCATTCATACTTTTCCTACATGCTAAATGTGTTGCTGCTTATGGAAACTTTTTAAACATAAGTCATATCTTCACAGCTCTGCAGTGAAAAAATTTGTGGCATAATCACTGCAGCCTATTGTATGAAACTGATGGTTAGTCGACCCGGGTATTTAATCTTGCTTTACTGATAACCATTCTATGTATATAAAATTATTTAAGTTTCAAAATTAGGTAGTTTAATCCAACTCATGGCATCTTTAATAGCAGGGAGAATCTTTCCCCAGAGTACAGTGATCTCATTTAACATTGTGGGCGCTCTGTTGTCTTTATTGTCTTTCATTAATTTTGACATAGATAGGTGGGTAGATAGATGGACTAATAGACTCTCATAAGCCTGGATAGGTAGGTTTAGTCAGTTCTTAGTGTACTTTATTGGATTTCTTTACATGGTTCCTTTCTTATTATTTTTTTTTGCTTTAGGTAAATCACTTAATCTTGAGCTTAGTTTCCTGCTTGTAGAAGGTGAAAATATTGTTCATACCATGAAAGCATTTGATGAGTATCTATCAAAGACTGTCTGTAAGCTTGTTGTTTCTCCTGGGTTGTAAAGAGCCCCAACAGCATAAAATTGCTTTGGTCTTAGTGCTCTCATGTGGTAAGGTAAAGACATTGTCTCTCAGGTGTAGTGTCAATACAGGAGGAGGCTGCAGAAAAAAATAAGCTATAGCAATTTATCATAAAGAAATATCTCTCAGCACCTCTCAAACTATCAGTTTCAGCCCAAAAATGCAATATGAACTTGTATGTAGGAGAAGAGTCCATTGCATCTGTTTAAATACATAACTTTGTGCTCTTTTTACTCAGGATGTTTTAATTATTTCTTTAGTAGACTCTGCTTTAAAATTTTCAACAAGAATTTTAAAAGGCTGAAATTAGGATTATTCACAGACAAATCTATGCGTTTTGGCTTATAATTAATGAGGTCTAACAAAACAATGCACGGCTTGTCAGACCTAGTGGATGTGGTTGTCCACCGTAATAGATATGATTATTTTTAAGGCTGGAAATTAATGTATTTCTAGCTTTTACCTCCATTTATTGTCCATACATAAAGTTGCATAGACAAGCACCAACATAGTATGGTTGTATGGATGTTTTTGGTGGTTCTGGGTCTAGCCACTATGTCAATAAAAATGGACAAGATTCTGGGAGAGAGTGAGAGTGGCCCTTGAGACTCTTGTAAATGGCTATGAGTAGGAGAGTATGTCAGTTCAGCTGGATACTACCCAAAACCTTGTGTTGGATCTGCTGCTCAGGGTTGTAGTGCACCAAATCATCTAGAGCCAAGGCAGAATTGCAGTTGAATGAAGGCTGATATGTTTAATTTTGTCTCTGTTCTTAATGTTGTGAATTAAACATCTCAGATAGTATCAATAACTATGCTTACATATCTCTTTGCATCTTAGCATCTGTTTTTTTCTCTTAGGAAATAGAAGAAATTAAATGACTATGGGTATGAAGTAATTTCTTATTTCTTCTATTTGGGGAACATTCAGGGAATGTTTCTAATGAAAAATTACAGCTCGCATGTGTCAGTTAATGTGGCATTTGGGTTTTCCTTGAAAAGTAACAGGAAAAGCTCAAGTAGTTGCAGGTAGCTATAAAGACAGAATAGATATTCAGGCTTTGGTGGGTTTTATGTAAAGGTAACTACAATATGTAGCACTGTGGTTCATTTCAACACTGCTTGCATTTTGCACAAGACACCATTTTTTTCCAGAAGATTGGCCTGATGTGAGATGTCCTCGTGCACTGTGTTGAACCTTTTGCTTCCCCCTTTTCTCAACATTCACAGCAGAGCTGTGACTGTGCTGACTCTCCATGAGTCATTTATGTTATGTGAAAATGGCAGTGTAGGGATTGTTGCTGCTTAACTGCAATCATCTGCACCTAATGAAACTCTTACTCTGGACTTTCTCTTTAAAACTGTGGTCTCGTTAAAACTCTTTTTTAAAACTCATTATGAATAGCTTTGGCAATGCTTCTTGTAAATATTTTTAAGCAGAAGAATGAGCTTCTGGTATTGAGAATGGGTATTTTTAACACAGGAACCTGAGAATTTGGTATTTTTAACACAGGAAACCAAATGATCTGAAATCTTCCTCCATCTTGACCTTACTGATGTGTCTTTTGGTAAATTATGTTGTTATCTTATCTTTGTTTCCTTACCTATCAAACAGACACCTAGACTATTATAGGATTTAGCTCTCTGAATTTTATGAAGTACTTCTGAATCTGTTATAGAAAAGTACCTCTGCATTAATATTTTGCAGTTTCATGAAGTGATAATAGGAACCTGCAAACACAGATTACCACTTTCTTATGTTGCAGAGATCCTGTACTTTATAACTCATGGCACAGCCATTTAATCCTTTCCCCTCTAGACAGAATGGCGACTCTAAATGTGGAAGCTGCACAGCCAGTGCTTCTAAGACTATAATCAATCTGCAGCTTTTAACTTCTGAATTTAAAAGTGAAATGTAAACTTTCTGGAAATTCAATACTTACTCTTTCCATAGAGCTGCTGTATTCTGTCTAAGACTTGAGTAATAACAATAACGATAATAATAGTAATAATAATAATAATAATAATAGTAAACTGATGTCACCTTAGCTATCCTGGCATAATTAATGAAAATACCTGTTATTGAATATCCTAATGCTTATGAAATTTGAGCTAATAATAATCTGTCAAATATTTCAGCACTGATTTGAAATAAGTGCCCATCAAGTGGAAAAGTACCTAACAGCTGTAAATAGCCTGTTTCAGCTGTTTTCAGCTCTGTGTTGGAAATTCCTGGAATCTGGATATATCCTGGAGCAGTATTCTAAATGTGTGTTCATCTGCTTTTCTAATCTGGTTTTAGCTATGTTTTATTAGTGTTTAAATAATTTTTTAAATTGTGCCAAACTCATTAAAAACTTGAATATATTCAAGTACTATGATGTTAGATTTTTAAATTATGTTAATATGTTGCTAGTCTTCCTAATTTATATTTTCATTTCTTTTTCTCAAGATACCTGTAGTTCTATTAGTCATTTTATTAAGATTTCATCTTTTAAAACTACTCATCATTACTGCTGATTTTTAATAGAAGGCAGTAGAACATTCTGTCATGACTAATACCAAGCCTAGATGATTAATATTGTTATTTCCTTATTACATAGCTATGGTCCTCAAAGCAAAAATCCATTAGGGTTTAGCAGGATAGAGTGAAAGATTGAATCACCAGTTACGGCACAACATCCTTCAAATAACTGCCCTTGGTTCCTCCTTTGTCATACAGGTCTATTAATTCTGAAAGCCTGAGCTGCAAAGAAAAGAAACAGTTGAGGAGTGGATTTAAAGTGTGTACCATCAAATGTGCTTTGTTTGTGACCTTTTGTTTACATTGATATTTTTACTGTAAAGGCTCAGGTTTCTCTTCTTCCTTAGGAAGCAAATTGAAATATTTTCATCTTTATTTGCACATGAGTGCACTTTACCCTCCAAAAGACTTTTTGAAATATTTCATTCTGCACAGCATCTCCTGGTTGTGGAGCTAAACCTCAATTACACTTTAGTTCTGGGACCCAGTGTTTTTCTTTCTGGGCATAGCCTCCAAAATGTAGAAAAATTAAACAGACACAAAACACTCCAACTTAATGTAGGAAAACCAGAAACTCCTATGGACATAGAAATTATCTTCTCTGGTCACTGTAAAGAAGATTTCATTTACTCATGACTAGAAAATACTGTCCAACTGGCACCAGTTATGTTTTCTTTATATAGGTAACAACCGTGTGATATAGCAAAAAAAAAGCAAATGTTCACCTCGAAAAGGCAACTTCTGTATTTCTAATGGCTTAATGTGAACCTGAGCGAGCAGTGGGAAGACTACAGCAGTTGTACTCATTTAACTAGCCAGGAGGAGTCACAAATAGGAGGTGTGCTCAAAGAAGTGCAAATGTGCACACACATAGTCTTCTAACAACTTTCCAGCAGTTAAAATACCTAATTTAACTCCAGAAATTTCATTGTTCTCACTATAGTAAAATCAAGTGGGTGCCAGGAAAAAGCTTTTAATCCAGGGATTATCTAACACCTGTACATATTTTTAGGTCTTTTTTTTCTCTACATTGGGTCTTTGTCTTTTGACAGTTTGTTCGGTGGAGGAGGAAGAGGAAAGGAGAATGGACTCTATATAATTTTTCAATAGTATCCAGTGTTGGCCTGTTCCAGCCTGATACATGGAGGTTTCCAGATGGCCCACCCCATACTTCTCAACCACTAGTATGGTACAGTATGGTACTGGTGTTTTGGTATCTGTTTGTCAGAACTGGGCCTATTTCTGGATGTTTTTGGTTTTTTTTTTTTCTTTTGCCCTGATAGTACTGATGCTGTTATACGAGTTCAGTTTGGTACTACCTGTTTCTTGTTAGCGGCTTTGAAAGAGACTGTGGCTAGTAAAACAGCTTGCAGTAGTAAGAGTTTCACAGGTCACAAGAAGAACTTCTGTGCAGGTTTAATTACTGAAGGAAGAAGCTCTTAAGTAAAAAATTAGAACAGTTACACGTTCTCTAGATTTTTGGGCAGATGCCTGCAAGAGTTACCTCCCTGTGCTGTTAATCCTTTCTGAGAAAAATGGGAAATAGTCACTCCTCAGGCTGAATTGGCATTACCAGGATAATGACATATATCTTTAAATGTGATCTAGGAAATGTTCATAGCTCTATTCCACTTCACTTGCCCTTGTCAAGCCAACAGTGATTGAGAGCATTTAAAAGATTTTAATTGTGCTGACCTGTAAAAAGGAATTTTCGAGGGATTGTTCTACATCAATAAAGTCCCATATTTAAGCATTGGCTAGCAGTAGGATGTAATGAGGAGGTTTCTAGAGTTTCTGAAATGCATTCCCTTCTTATACTATTCTGAGTATGAAGCACTTATGTAGTAAATGGATAGACAGGCATATTTCACAAAATCTCCACCATTTTTCAGATTTCTTGAGTTTTTTTTTATATTCTTTGTTCATTTTGTTCCCATATGTTTATATGGGAAATCAAATAAAAAACATATTCAAAATCCCTTGTGTACTTCAGGTCATGTGTGATTTCTGAATGAGTGATTGCAGAGAAATGTTCGTGAGAACTAAAGTTTACCATAATGAATGCTAACAGATAAAATATTTTATTTAAATATCCATCACCATGAAAGATTGCAAATTTTCACAGACTATAAAGCATCTTTCCATCAATCAGTAAGTGAGGTTTTAGGGTAAAGTGAATCACCTACACAACAATGGCAACAACAAATCTATGAAACAAAGTTTTTTGGGTTTTTTTTTGTTTGTTTGTTTTTCTTTTTTTTTTTTTTTTTTTTTTTTTGTTTCCAATTAAAACACTGAGAGCTTTGGAAATTGAAAGCTTTAAGACATTTAAATTTTTGATTTTACTTCTACAACTGCAGCTTTTAGTATTCCAGGATCTTTATGTCTTAACAGGAAAGTGCTGTATAAATGGGGGCATGCTTTGTTGAGTCAAAGCATCTTTATATTATGTTCATTAGATATCATGGAGCTATGTAGCATCAGCAGTGGTTTTTTTTATTTTCTGAATTTTTATAGACTATGAGAATACAGAGAAAATTGTAAAACTAGAATTAATAAAGTTTGAGAGGCTTGGACTTTCTAAAAGTGAGACCTGTAGTTCATGCACTCATTTGTAATATTCTTGCATAATAACCTAGTAGCAATGTAATAGAATTATACAAATCATTCTGGTTTTCTTTTATTGTTGATGTTGCAAATTTTGTTTCTGAAAACACATTCACTCTATATAATAGTCGATAAATTATTGTTTTTATAAGATTTTATAGCCTCAAATGGTAATTAACTGCTGGCAATAATGGATTTCTGTGGTGTTATTGCTTAATTAAGAAAATAAGAAAAGGTAAAATAAGGGTTGCAATCGGATAAGTAGCCTAATCAGTTTTGATTAATATATCAGATTTATGCTTAATTTTGAATGTTACAAAGACCTCATGCTATAAACTGATTAAAACTGTAATTCAGCACTTTTTTGTCATTGTGCTGAAATACAAATCTTTTTTACTTCTTTGGAATTATATGCTAATCTTTTTTGTTTCCAAAATATCTATAAATGTACTCCAGTTAATTAAAATATCGCATGAGTACCGCCAAATCCAGTGTTGCCTTTAAAATTTAGACACTGATGAAAATGATTTTTAAAATGTTAAGGAAATATGATTTCTCAAATTTTCAAATTATAATTATTTGGATCCCAATTTAGCTGAATCCGTATGTATTTGCCTACAATTATAAATTTACATATCATATTAAGTTGGGGAATTTCTTTTTTACAAATATTTTTGAAGAATAAAGTAATTTTCTCAACTTTCTCAACTAGATGCAGTGCCATTAATCTGGGGCAGAAAAAGTGCTACTGCATTAAATGGCATGAAATTATGTTACAGAATCACAGAATTCTTATGTGTTTTCCCAGCTGAGAACTTTTCCCACTGGGCACTTTCCCTGGAGTACTAAAATAACTTTCTCAGAGATTAGATCCTGAGCAGCCAAAAGCTTAGAAGAATTAACTGCTTATATTGATCTAAAACATTACTTCAAATACAAATTTGTCCAGGAATTTATTTTTTGTCATACTGAAGTTGATAACATTCAAAACTGAACAAATAGGAATAGGTTTGTAGAGTAATATTTATTCAAATACAGAATTAGAATTTGATTTCAAATGCTTTAGGACCACTTTTTATTCATTTTTCATGAGCATTTATATTCTGGTGCTTGATTAGCATGACTGTTCATGAAAACTAAATGTTAAGGTCATATTTGCCAACAGCAAATTTTATATTGAATATGTAAATGTGAAATTTGCTACTAGCCGTGTGTTTGACCCCAGCCTTGCAATGGGATTAGTGTGAGCAAACTCTTGGTCTGGGAATGATCTTTTTTTTTTTTTCCCAGACACAGAGCTCTGCATACTCAGGCAAAATGTTCAAGCCATGCAACATTTATATTGTTTTCATTAAATTTCTTAAAATTTTAAGACTGTACTTAAAAATACTGTGTCAACTGGATGTTTTTCACTCTTCAACCACTAGGAGCAGGAACAATAGCTGGAATGTTATAAAGTCTAGTAATGTGTATGCATTTTGAATACTACTAATGAGGCCTTCAAAAATTGTAAACATAAAAAATTGTACTCGTTTAGTATTTAGTGGTTGTCTTAGAAATTTCGTGGAGAATTCAACCAGAAGGACACTTTTTTCCTGGTAAATTTGAATTGTAAGAACAATTTGACTAAAAAGAGCAGGAGATTCTTATATATTTAATGGATTATTAAGCAGCTTCATTGTTTTGTTAATAATCAGGATTAAAAAGCACAAACCATTCAAGATCGTTACTATAATAAGAAAAAAATGTCCATTGTGATCAACTATGAAAAGAAAGAAGTCCAAAATCTTTAAATGAATAATTTGATTAGAATTATTTCTTCCTGTTGAGGAGTACACATTAACTAAAAAATTTCAAAGACCCTAATTTCAAGTTATTTTCTAGTTTCTGTCACACTTTACTGGGAAAAAACATTTCCACTTTTTACTTTGATTTTTACCCTTACAAAAAAAAAAGTTGAAAAAGCAAAATTTCTGCATGAAGCTTTTTTATTTTAGTATAATATATTCCAGCAAAAGAAGAATACATATCCATTCATAAGAGGTTTCTAGTGATCATCATTTGAATTGTAACTGGATAAATTTAGGAATCATGCAGATAAATGGAAGATTGAACTTTATTCTGTAAATATTGATTTTGGTTTTTTCTTTATGTAACATGGTTAATGTCTTTAGCCTTTTGCTATATTTTGTATTTTTTTTATGACTTTTGTATTGGGAGTGGAGAGTCATAAGTGCTAGGTCATTCTTCTAAAGTTTTCCTGGATAATTGCTCAAATGTGGCTTTTGGTTTTGAGACATTATATACAATGTTTTTCTTCAATTCAGCTCATGATTATGTGCTGCATTAGGTTGTTTTCTCTTACACTGTTGGATAGACCATGTGTTATACACTCTATTTTTTTCTAGAATAGTCATTGCATTACCATGCATTGTGTGCTGTAACACTTGCAGGCCACGAGCAAACTCTTAATATTCTGCATAGGAGATACTGATATTATTACCTGTTGTGCTGGTTTTCACATTTTATTAATTAGTAATTTAATGACTGAAGCTCTGGCCTGTATACAGCACAAAGTTTGTTTGTTTGGGGCAACTTTTATCACCAGAAAGTGTTATTCCCATATAGTCTGTCATTTTTTGTAGGTTGATGGATGGTAATCAAAAGCTGGCTTAAATAGATGTTGGGGAAATCCGTAATGGGATATGGGATATTTAGTTGATGTGTATTATACCGACCTTAAATTTTTATTTTTTTTTTTAGTCCAAGAGAATGTGTTTTATTAATTTTTTCTGCTTTCTTTTAAAGATGATTTTATTGATCTCTTACTATCTTAAACCCTTATTAGAGAATAGCACCACCAAAGATTGGTTGGTAGCCTACAAATAATTTGAAAATTACAGTTCTGGCTTATGCTCAACACTTTATATTATATTGGACTAAAATCCACTAAAATGATACTATTTGTATAAGTAATAAAGATTGATTCCACAAGGGTTTTGTGTAGATATGATGAGTCAGTAGAATTTCTACATATTATCGAAGTATTAAAATATAGCCTGCTTAAAAGAAAAGAAAAAAATCTTTGAATTTTTATGTCATGCATCTTTGAAGGTAAATGTGCAAAGCCTCTGGAGCCTACTTAAAGTGTGTTATAGTTGCTACAGATGTTGATAGATTTTTCTGAATATTCCCCATAACTAATTGGAAGGAGAAAAAACCCCAAACAACATTGTCAGCATAGACTACCATCATGGTTGCTTTCCAATTATTATGAAGTCCAAAAGTCTTGTATCTTAAATTAGAAATCCTCTGTAGATTGATGGGAAAGCCTATCATTCATCTGGCCGTGCACACCATTGCACACACGATGCTGTGCAAGCCTGTGGAAAGCTGTGCAGAAGACGACAGGTGCTGTTGCAACACTGGTGTAAAGTCTTCTCCCATTTTTTTATGACTGTTGTTTGCTTAAAGGGTTCACACATTTCTCCCAAAGAAGCTTTGGTAAACATCTGGTTTTGACAATGTTGATTAAATTGATCCCAAACAAAATCTGGCTCCTGTGTAAATTTCTGAACTCTGCTGATGAGAAGTGTACTGCCATATATACAGTGATAATGAAAGTGTGTTGTACGTGAAGATGAAACATACATGTAAATCATATGAGTTAGAATCTAAATTAGGCTTATGGATTTATAACATTTGACTAATGGTGGAGTTGAGTAGGTTGCCTAAATACATGTGGGGATTTTATAAGTCTCATAGAGTTGTAATACACAGTTAGAATCACGCAATCACGCAGAATCACTAGGTGGGGAGAGACCTTCAGGATCATCGAGTCCAACCCAGCCTTAACACCTCAACTAAACCATGGCACCGAGTGCCACATCCAGTCTTTTTTAAACTCATCCAGGGATGGTGACTCCACCACCTCCCTGGGGAGACTATTCCAGTACTTTATCACCCTTTCTGTAAAAAAACTTTTTCCTAATATCCAACCTATATGTCCATTGGCTCAGCTTAAGAATGTGTCCACTGGTTTTATCAGTTGCTTCCTGGAGAAAGAGACCAACCCCCACCTGACTACAGCCACCCTTCAGGGAGTTGAAGAGAGTGACAAGGTCACCCCTGAGTCTCCTTTTCTCCAGGCTAAACACCCCCAGCTCCCTCAGTCATTCCTCACAGGGCTTGTGTTCCCAGCCCCTCACCTCGTTGCCTCCTCTGGATGCACTCAAGCCTCTCAATGTCCTTCCCAAACTGAGGGGCCAGAACTGGACACAGCACTCAAGGTGTGGCCTCACCAGTGCCAAGTACAGGGGCAGAATGACCTCCCTGCTCCTGCTGGCCACTGTTCCTGATACAGGCTTTAACTACCTGAAAGTTTTTATTGTCCAAAAGTATTCAAGTTTCCTATTTCATATTAAAAAAAAATGTAAATTACATGCTGTTTAATTTCAAGCACACTGTGAAAAATTCCATTGGTATTTCTGTCATTTTCAGTGTTTTTAAGAGATTTATCTTGTTCTTCTTGGCTAGTTGCTTTGGAAGCCATTACATATCTAATTTGAAAATATGTGTTCATGAATTAGCTTCGACAGAGAGAAAGTGCCCAGCTGCTGAATACATAATCACATTTAAAAAGTGGAACATCTGTGAGTGTTCAAAATGGAGAACTCTGTAACTAGTTCCTGAGTAACTACAACATTCATTTACTGTAGTTGAATAATCCTGGAGAAGTAGAGCCATTCATGGAGTAGATAATGTGAAAACAAAGATAGGCAGTTCTGAACTCTGGCATGTACTTACTACAAATAGATACACCAAAAAAGCTCATAAAGCTTGGAAAGATTTTGGCTTGAAGTCTTCTAGTTCTTTGGGGATTTTTTTTGGTGTTTTCATAGGTATTTTCTTGTCTTGAATAGCTGCCTATCATGCAGAGCTGAATGGCTATTAAATGCATGTTTGTGTATTTCTTCAATGGACCACAGTCCCACACAAGTAGTAGTCCATAGGTTGAGAATCGTTAACAGGACCCATAGTTTGATATTGAAATGAACATTTGCATTAGAATGAACCACCAGTTGGGATGATTCAAAGAATATACTGGCAGATCATGATAAATAGTGTATTGTAGTTGGGATCTATGTAAGGAGTTGTTAATTTCCGTATTTCAGAATATGGTATGAAATGTTTCAGCCCAAGGACCCGTGATGTCCCATATGACCTATGAGTCATGGCCTCCAGGGTGTGTTCTCAGTTTTGGAAGACATAGCATTTTTTAATTCCTTGCATTTCGTAGTTTGTGTATTGGAGTAATGGCCTTCTAATTATTTACTATGAACTATGATGACCAGTACGTGCAGCTTTTAGAGAAACAGAATTCAAAGTTAAGGTATAGGGCTTAAGAATGCAAATTAAGCACTTAATAGCAGTATTTTTATGAGTGATATTATTGATGCTAAGATTAAGGGAAGAAAAACAGGAAAATGCTGCAGACATTTTTTTTTGTTTGCATTGATACCTTTTGCTAAAGCACTACTATATTACTTTTCAATAAATAAACATGCAGCGAAGCAATAATTAGTTGCAGCATGCTACTATTCTGACTGAAAGAGCAATAAACATTTTTGTGTTGACTGTGGAACATAAGAAAGGTTAAAGAGTTCCAGAAAACTGCAGTCAGATCTTTTAGACAAACTTGGAAGTGCTGCATTCCACACGTGTTAGACTTAAAAGTTTGAAATCATATTCTTTTTGTGCATTGAAGGAAGAACTGACAGGAGTCTATGTCCTCTGTGTGATCTATATTTGGTTGTCTATTGCCTGGTGAATGTTTTTTATTTTGTAGGTTTATTATGTTTTCAATAATTTTTTATTAAATTAATCTCTTTCTCCTACTTCCTCATTACACTTATTCATATTGCTTGCATCTGATTATTTTAGTCATTCCTGTGAAGGAAATTCTGTACAGGTCTCTCAGTGTTAGCGAATGTAAGTGGCCTACTTGGCATGTAGTCTTGAAAGACGATGAAATCTATTTTTAAAGGAGGATCACTTTGTTTTCTACTTATACAGTGTCAAGATTGCATGTTCTGGTACTTCTGTGACTAAAGCCCATGAGCCTGTGAAAATAGGTAGAGCAAGGATCAATGAAGGAGTTTATCTATAAGATGACTGGTATGATGCTGTACATCTGAGAAACCACCTAATGGTCTTGCTAAAACATGTGCTGTCCCCTGGGATCAAGAGTAATTTTCCTTCAAAGTGGCCAGTCTGATGGGACTTGTCAAAAAGCATCAAACCCTGAATCTCTGTGTATGTTACTCTGAAATGATCTTTTTGTAGTGCTTTAGTAGCTGGAACCTTCACTAAGCAAGCACTGCTTCAATTCCATTGCTTTGTCATCTTGCAGGTCCATAAACCTCTATCTGCACTTTTCCAAATAACTCTTTAGAGGTGGGCACTGGAGGGTGTCTTTGCTGTAAATTCCTATGTTACTGTATCCCCCTGCACTGTTTCAAAACAGTGCTAGCAGCAGGATACAAGCAGAAGAGAGCTCAGAAAAGAAGGGCATGTCTTCCTGTGTTCTTGGGAAGTGCAACACTCTGCTCTGCAGCTCCTGTCCCCTTGTTTGCGATAGCCCCCAGTTCTAGTGTGCAGCCCTTGGGTTTGTGTCTAAATATCTAACATGGTTTTTGGAGCCAGACAGCAAAAACTTTAAAATGTACAATTGTGATAGTGTCAAACTATAGCCTGAAGTGTACTTTTAGTTGTACAGTCTGAATAGGAACTTCTGTCATAAAATTTTGTTCTATATACAGCCATATACACCATACACAGTTCGCTCTGTATATTGGAAAAAGAAATTTTCTGAAGGGAAGAAGCTTTGATATCTCTTGATAATATATTTCTTTATTAATTTCAATTATTGGCAAATACTGTGATAAATATTTGGTCATAGGAATTAAAACCTCACTATGCACTGATGTGTTCCTAAGAGTTCTGTATTAACTACATGATGCTTTTACTAAATAAAGAAGTAGATTTTTAAAATAAACACAAATTCAAGAGTTGTGTGCATGAAGCCTGGTAGGTTTTGACCTCTGTGTGATTGTGTTAAAATGTGTGTTTTGTTATCTGCTGATGGACCTGATGCTTGGGCATTGTGCAACTGTAGAGTGGCTAGAAAGGTGTCTTCTAACTTTTTTTTTCTGTTTTCCCAATCTGTATAGTTCAAGGTAATCATCAAAAAATTGAATTTTTCTTTAAAAACTGAAGAGTGAAATTTGCTTCAAGAGAATATAGATCTTGGGATCTAAATAAGTATTCTGTTTTAAATCCTTACCACTTTATTGGTGGGTGAATTTCACTGGTAATTTGAGAGGGGATATGCAGTCTTATTCATGAAAGAATATGTACAGAAGGGACTTCATCCTTCATTGCTTTCCTGAATATATTGAGAGAGACTTCAGCATATGCTCAAATGTTTTCTTGAACTGGGAATTTAAAAAGGTTTATAAAATTAAAAGGCAGTATCATTGTAGACATTATTAAAAATTTGGATTAGTGTTGTTACTATGTAGATATTTTCTTCAGCAATATCACACATCACCAGAGAATTTACTTTTTCAAATAGCCCCCTTACAGTCATTGCAGTAATTGCATAAAGATATAGTCACTGTCGCTCCAGAAACGCTGACTCTCTAGTCACTACTTCACACAGCTACTGGCTCAGACATGCACAACTGGGTTTTTTACCTATCTCATTTCATTCATGAACATCCTAACTTTATATAGGGCTGTTTGTTGTAGAAGTAAATTAATTCTTGGTCCCACTGGTAGCAAGGTTATACTTTTTATAACAAAGTTTATTGGCTTTATTATATATTTAATGCTTCTGTTTGTACAGTTCTTTCCATATGTACTCATTCTGAATTAAAAATATATAATATGATTTTTAAAGCAGCAGCAGGAATTTAATATATATAGCCATAATGTTGATGAGATGTTAAGATTTTTCTGTGTCATGGCTTTTTCCTGTTATAGGGGTGATTTTGTTAGATGCTGTGCACCAACAAATGAATGGCTTGTATTATTCACTAGCTGAAATAAAAACATAAAGGTAAATAAACTAGTAACAGTAGTGCTAAATATCTTTTTATCATTTAGTCCATGAAACTTCTATATCAACATATTAAGTGTTACTATTATTAATTTTTAACTAGAAAAGTTAAAACTTTACATAGTTAGGTAAATTCATATGCCTAAAATCTAAGTCTTCATAGAATATCTCAAAAATATTAACAAAAAAATCTATCTTGACTAGTCTTGAATAGACTAACTTGAATAGTCTATATAGCCTCGGAAAATAAAATAGATCATTGCCTTTCAATGATCCAAACAATAAGCAATTCTTTTTAATGGTGTCTGGTCATGCATTTTCTGCAATTTAGGACACATTGTGTTAGAAATTGCCAGATCTCTTCTGAAGGGAGTTTATCCGTGGCCTGCAATGGGAATATATAACGTAGTGGGAAATTAGAAATTTTAGGTCTACTGCTGAGTTAAATTTTTGTCATACAAATATTCCCTGCATTTAGCACTGGGAATTTTGTGTGGAAGACCACAGTGAGTTCTCCCCTCAGTCTCCCCACTTTCAGGCTGAACATACCAAAAGTTCTCATATGGTTTCAACTTCAGACCCTTCACCATCCTCATAGCTCTCATTTAGACACTCTCTAATAGCTTGATGTCTTTTTTTATATTGTGGTGCCCTACACTGTACTGCCCCCAGCACTGAAGGTAAGGCTGCCCCAGTGCAGAGCAAAGCAAAGCAAGACAATCCCCACCCTTGCCAGGTGGAGATGTTTTGCCCAGGAGATGTGGTTGGCCCTCCTGGCTGCCAGGGCACTGTTGACTCATATTCCACTTGCCATCAACCAGGATGGCAAAATGTTTTAAATATTTTTATTTTATGCAAATTTAGACATGGCTTCTTAATTAGCAGTAATGAACTGAAAATCTCTTTACTTATATAGCTATTTTTCAGTAATATTCAATTTTGTTGACCGTTTATACACAGTGGGAATGAGGCCCTAATTTAAATTCAGTACTGACACAGACTGTTATTTGTGGCTAGCATTATCTTTAGTAATTTGATTTTTCATTTCATATGTAAATTAAAGACAAAGAATGTAAAATAACAGTAAAGCTTTCAAATGAAAGCAAGAAAAATACAATAAAGTAATTAAAATGCTCATTTTCTTCACCTAACCTTATTTCCCAGAATGGTATTGTTAATGACTAGAAAGTAAGCAAATGGAATCGATAACTCATCTGCTCTTTGTTGAATTATTACCTAGTAGTTTTCTCTTTTAATCTTTTATCTCTCTTTAGTCTTTATTCAGCATGTCAAAATGTAGTAACTTTCTGGATTATATGCTTCATCCACTCCAAAATACATTTCACTGAATAAGTATTGCTGATTTCAACTGAAATGTGTTCCCGCTTAAAGTTTTCATCCTATGAGATAAGGAGGTTTGAGGGAGAGAGAGGTAAGAGAAAAAAGTCACAGTAGGCTACTTATGGCTTCTTACAGGCTTTATAAAGCAATATATTATCAAGTGAAATCATGTAGACTCTTGGAAGAGCTATTTAGGGCTGTTATTGTCTCAGCTTCTTTCAAAGATGATATTCACTTATCCACCATCTTAAAAGGTGACTTTAATATATAAAGTTAGTAATGCTGTAACTTCTTCACTTTTTTATTTTCTGTTTCTGAGTAAAAAGAAATACCTTTTTTTAACAGCAGAGAGAGTAGCTGTATTTTCCTGCACTTTGTTTGTCCACATCTGTTGAAACAATACAGAGTACATACCTGTAAGCTTCTGCTTTGGTTCTGACTATTCTAAACTGTGTTACTGCTACATAAGAGAGGAAAAGAATGAATTTTCTATGGAGGCTGAGGATATAGGATGGTATCTATCATTGAATTCAGGACTTCAGAGTCTTAGTCTACTTTTCTGCACATTACAAGTCATCTTTCTAAGAAATAATTGCTGCTTACAAATTTTAAGATAGAAAATGCATCAGACCTGGGAACAGCTCATAAAAGAGACTCATGTTTCAGCCTAAGAGATTCCATGATTCTGTGTTACAGATGAAGGTTTTGGATGCAGTATAAGTTATTAAATCTGTTGTGATGATTCTCTGTTTATTTGCAGGCATACTTATAAATACATAATAAACTGCAAAATGTGCATTAACTGCCACTGTGTTATTTTAAACAATAAAGACCCTAAAATTTCAGTTACTGAATTAAATATTCTGTCATCATATTTCAGTCCTCTGTGGCAACCAGCCTGGAGTAGGCAATATTGTGTTTGATGATGTATCAGAAGGCAACAGTTTGAAGGCAAAGTTGACATTTTTTCCTGAAGAATTACTTTAAGTTTACAGCATAATGCAGTGATTGCATGTGAAAGCATCCCAATGTATAGTTATACATATGCATGTAAATAACTCTGTTGAGTAGGTTATTGACAAGCATAATTAAAGAATAACAGTGCTTCATGAATTATTTACAAGGCTTTCTCACAAGCAGCAGCATGACAGAAGAGTTGCCTATGTGTTATCCAGCTACACAGGAGAAAGGGAGGAGATATGTTCTAGTTTAAAATGATTGCCTAATGTCTCACTGTGTAGCAGCTCTCTCTCACAGCAGTTCTCAGCTGCCTGTGATCTGGCTCTTCACAGTATGAGCACAGTCACTCAGAGAGACATGACATTCTGTCATTGTACACCCAAATTAAATCAACCCTTGAAGGATTTTGAAGTTATAGAGCCAGAACAGGAAATGGTTGTTCTCTGAAGCAGATCTGGTTGCTCTTGGCTCTCATAAACCAATTCAGATGTTCCTCCTCAGCCATTTAATACAGCATTTGGCTTAGTTGCTTTTGTGCCTCCTTTCTGCTACTTTTGGGAGGTGGCTGGAATCCCTCACTCTGCTGTATTTTTGGGGTGTCTACAGCTGTATCCCACAAAAGCTAAAGATGAACAGAATCCAAAAGGGTAACTACTGGGAGAGTACAGGAAGGCTAAATGTATTCCCAGCTGGATAGGTTCTTTGCAGATTCTGTGTCCAAAATGCAAGATGCCCTTTGGCAAAACCTAAGCTTGTGCTTATCTAAGATTTAAGGCTTAAAATAGGTTCTTTTCCTCTGTGTCTGTGATGAAGATTAGGTCTCTCATCCATGCCGGAGCGCCTCAGCTAAATTTAACTCTGAGTGTTGGAAAGACTTGCTCATAGGATTATGGTACAGCTGTGGAAACTACTGCTGTTGTTTTGGTTGAGGATTTATAAGACAAGAGAAAATATATGTGCAAAGAGAAAATATGTATGTATTTTTTAAAATAAATACATGCTAGGGGGGATGATTCTTGATCTGAAAGAAGGAGTTACATAGCTGAATATTTTCAAGGAGAAAGTCTGCAACAGCACAGGTCAAAGCCAGTACTAATACAGAAGGGTAATGCCCCCTTCACCTCATTAACTGTATGTGTGGCTAGAAACACAATAGACAAGTGCATAGCAAGCTTTACATCTTGCGTTATTCTCAAAGAAATGTAATTGCAATAAACTGCTAAGCAGTTACATTCTGGTATGGGAAAGCTGTGTGGTGTTGCTTACATTTGCTAATGCATTTTGATAATAAGTTTATTTCAAGGTGTCTGCCTTTATTTCTTTTCCAGGTACAGGTCCTTCGCAATGCAGGGGAAGAAGTGACCCTAACTGTGTCCTTTCTGAAAAGAGCACCTGCTTTTCTCAAACTGCCACTGAATGAAGATTGTGCATGTAAGCCTTTATTGCATGACCAAAGAACCCTCAATTTAGTACCCAGGAGCACTTGCAGCTTCTGGAACTACAGTGCATTGAGGGTGATTGGCAGCTGCTTTTACAATCAGCATTGGTGTCTAAATATGAGTTGATCCTATTGCCAGGGTTAGTAGCAATAGGAAAAATTTTTCTCTTTCTCAAGAGAAAAATTGCTATCTATGGTAGAAAAAACAGATAGACTGGTGTGAATCAGTAAAGTTGCAGGTGAAACAGTAGAATTACATTAGTTTGCAATGGCTCACATCCTGGTGCAGAGTATTTAAAATCAATTTTTCGGGCAGCATCAGCTAGTATTTTAGTCCCAGGGAGTTTTTTCTTGTAAATGTGAAAATGAGATTGTGTGTATATATTTAGAGGACTTTGCTGTTTAAAATTCAGAGGCTTTGGTGGAGATGTCTGTCTACCTAAGAATAAATTACTCTGGAATGATAAGTATTTTGTTTTAGTCCAAACTGAGTTTTAGTGAACTAGCCCCATGAGAGTCATATGGAGACAGCTGTCTTCCTTTAATTATATTAAATTGTAAGTGTGGATGCATAATTATAGGCAATTGCAGCATATCTAACCATATTTATATATCAGCCTGTGCCTTTTGCCACCTCTGCTTTCCTTCTGCTTTTTACTCACTAAGAGAGTAAATTAAATTGCTCAGTTTAAAGCAACAAAACAATAAATATTGGATTTCAATACTTATAGCCTTTAAGTTTGTAGGAATTAAATAATCTAAATAATGAAATAGCATTTTATACAAACATTTGGTGGAACCTTGTCTTTTTATTTTGCCTATGTATTAAATTCATATGAAACAAGAAAAAAAATCAGAACACTGTATTCTTAAATAAAAAAAAATGTATCCCAGTACTTTTTCCTTTCTATGAAAGGCTGTGGTACCACAGAGTAGCCTGAGTGATGCACAGGAATGTGCATTTGCATGGGTCCTATCTTGTCACTTTTGAGGAGTAGCACTGTAATTTCCTAAACCATTACAAGAACATTTAGAACTGTAAACTCCGCTGAGAGTAACAAAAGGATTATCTGACAAATTCCTTCCAGTAAAAACTGACAGACAAGGTACACACTTCCCTTTTATTGTCAAATTTGAAAGAAACAATGTGGGATTTTTTTCTTACCAAGCAGAAAATAACTTTTTTAATCAAAGAATTGGGAAAGGTTTTCTTGAGCCTCCATTTAGTTTGCAAAGGCAATCCACTCAAGCCAGTAAACAGATACTGGCTGAATAGAGAAAGTAAATGAGTGTTGTATAAGTTTTTTGGGTGTGGGAAGAATGCATATATACATATACAAATTTTAATTATAGATTAACAAAGAATTTTCTTGTGAATTTGTATTTGTATTAGGTGCCCCCAGTGACCAAAGCAGTGGCACATCCTCTCCCCTGTGTGACAGTGGTTTGCATCTCAACTACCACCCCAACAACACGGTAAGAGCTTGAACCTCCTTGATGGAATTACACAGAAGAGTAATGATAGTATAATAGCTAAGTGGAAGCACTAATAAATGACATCAACACGGAGGAGCTCTAGCTAACTCTGGAGACATACAGTTCTGTAGAGGGAAACAAGAGTAGCCAGAAATTATGTCTGGGAATTAAACGTGGCAAATTATTACAGCTGAGATTGTGCCTTGATGCATGTGATTACTGTTTACTTGGGCAGTAGGGATTTTGCAAAAGTTTTTCCTTCTACTTTTTTGCTCCGCATAGGAATTAAAATTCTTAAAATGAAAATATATCTATTTATAAAAAAGGGAGAAAAGTTTTTGAGAATGTTTTCCATTACTTATATTGCATGCATTATCTAAAGCTTTTGGCAAAAGATGATCAGGTGCATGTTTTTGCCTAATTTTAAGGTGAGAGTGTTCTAGTAATGTGTACTTGAAATCTTACCCAAACTGGGATAACATTGTGGAGCAGAGTGTCTCTGGGATGAAATGCTACAGATGTCTGATCAGATATTTAATAAAAGACACCTTTCAAGTGCCACAAGGGCCTTTAAAAAGATTTCTTAGCCAGAAAATGCAAGATTTCCTTTGTTTTATACAGATCCAAAACTTTTTTGTTCAGTATTTGGCTTTGTGATAGATGAAAATAGAATTATAAACCAGTATAAATCATAATTAAAAAAAAAATTAAAACCTGAAACATAAGCCATACTGAGCAGCCATTTAGTTTCCATCTTGTTTTATTATACTTTCATATTTTCTATAAAATGTTTTAAATAGCAGCCCACAGATTTAAATATCAATACCACAGATTTAAACAGAATTACAATCTGGAAAACCCCTTGAGAATTATGAACATTTTAGGAAGTGGAATTTATGAATAGATAACATCAATAAAATTGATATCAAATAAAAATAAAAATACGTGTAACTGATGCAGCGATTTATTCAACTAGCTGCTACAATTCTAATTTTGCTTTTATGATAAAAAACATGCTTTCATTTGTGAATTCTTTTTTTGCAGATGTCAAAACTTATCTAAATGAGCTGTAGTTTCTGTTTGAACTGACAATTATTTACTGAAACCAAGTGTTTTTCTTTCAGCTTTAAATATTATAATCTGGTATCATGAGCCTATAATTCATGCTAAATTAAATTTTCAAGTGAAGACCAAGATGTGGTTCTGACATATCTCCTTGTCATGGGAACAGAGTTCTTCATAAAACCAAATCTCTGAATGAATTCCTAAGTTATGTACAACTCTTATGCCACAGCTCTTAATTTTTCTCAGAATATTTTCTAGAAGGAATTACGACAGCTGGATACACATGATCAGTGAGCACCTGGCTCATGGTTGGACATGAAGAGTTATAGTAAACAGAGTGAAATTAGGTGACTTCTCATTAGTGGGGTTCTGCTGTATCTTAGGCCCAGTGGCCATCAACATTTTGATCAGTGTCTTGGGTTCAGGACTCAAAGGGAAACTAAGTAAGTTTGCAGATGATAAAATTTGGAGGAACTTTTGATTCCCTCAAAAGCAGAGAGGCTTTACAGAGAGACCTCAACAAATCTGTGGGCTGAGCAGCCACCAACCTTATGAATTTTAACAAGGGCAAGAGCTGGATTCTGCCCTGGGGTGGGGCAGCTTCTGGATGTACAGACAGGCTGAGGAAGGAGAAGCTGGTAAGCAGAGTCACAGAAAGGGATCTGGGGGTCCTGGTTGGTGGGAAGTTGAATGTGAGTCAGCAGTGCCCTGGCAGCCAGGAGGACAACCCTATCCTGGCTTGCATCACGCACAGCATGGCCAGCCAGGCAAAGGAGGGGATTGTCCTGCTCTGCTCTGCTCTGGGACTGCTTCACCTCGAGTGCTGGGAGCAGTGTTGGGCACCATAGTATAAAACAGGTACAAAGCTGTTAGAGAGCTCCAAAGGAGGACAAGGAAGGTGGTGAAGGATCTGGGGGAGAAGCTGTATGAGAAGAGGTCACTTGGTCTGTTCAGCCTCAAGAAGAGGGGGCTGAGGGGAGAACTCATTGCAGTTACAACTTCCTTGTGAGGGGAAGAAGAGAGGCAGACACTGTTCTTTTCTCTGTGTGACCAGTGATAGGACCCAAGGGAATGTTGTGTCTGCAAGGCTTAAGCTGATATTAGTAAAAGGTTCTTTGCTTAGAGGATGGAACACTGGAACAGGCTCCCCAGGGAGGTGGTTACAGCATCAGCCTCACAGAGTGCAAGAAGAGTTTGAAAAAACTCTCAGGAACATTGTGAGATTCTTGGAGATATCCTGTACAGGGACAAGAGTTGGACTTGATGATTCTTGTGGTTCCTGTCCAACTAAGACGTTCCATGATTCTGTGGCAAACAGCCACAGTTTTGTTTCTTAATTTATAGTCTTTTTAATTCCTTTGAAGGAGGCTTTTGACTCAAAACTTGGAGCAGACATGACTTTGGTCTTTTGTCAACAGTTTACAGAGTTATGCAATCTAAAGATAGGGTTAACATTTTTGTTGTAGCCATATCTAGGCCCACAGTTTGTACCTGAACTTTTGCTGCATTTCATCTTTTCCCTAAGTTTAATCACAGGTGAAGAAAGGTTCCCAGAAGCAGAGAGAAAACACTAAAAATTCAAGATGTTCAAAATAACATCCTAGTGTAGTCTTCCTAGCCAATAATTTATTTGTTTTTATTGAATCTGTGTAATTTCTCACCATAAATTCAATGTTTTAAATAAGTGAACTACCTGTGAAAATCTTGCTGCTCAGCTAACATGATATTTATTATGATATTTTGTGTCATATACATAAAAGATATATGAACATATATGCAAAAGCAAATTTCAAATTGGTAAAGCTTTATAATTCCATAGATCTTACACAGAATGCACACTCTAGAAATATAAGGTGCACCTAATTTTGGTAATATTTATATTATAGAAGATAGCAGTAAAAAAAAAAAAAAAAGAAATTTGATATTAAAAAGAATGTAAATCAGCAGGTTTAATTTTACTGATATGTTGATATACTGTCACTTGTTACTTGGGAGAAGTGGCCAACCCCCCAGCTGGCTACAGCTTCATTTCAGGTGGTTGTTGAGAGTGATAAGGTCTCCCTGAGCCTTCCTTTCTCCAGGCTGAACAACCTTAGTTCCTCCAGCAGCTCCTCACATAGCTTATGCTCCAAACCCTTTTCCAACCACATTGCCCTTTTCTGGACATGCTGCAGCACCTCAATGTCCTTGTTGGAGTGAGGGGCACAGAACTGAACATGGCACTCAAGGTGTGGCCTCACCAGTGCCAAATATAGGGGCACAGTCAGTGCCCTGGTCCTGCTGGCCACATTATTTCTGATCAGGCCAGGATACTGATGGCCCTCTTGGCCTCCTGGGCACACACTGGCTCATTTTCTGTTGACCAACACCCCCAGGTCCTTTCTCATCATGCAGGTTTCTAGTCACTCTGCCCCCAGCCTGTAGTGCTGCCTGGGGTTGTTGTGACAAAAGTGCAGGACCTGGAACTTTGTCTTGTGAATCTCATGCAATTAACCTCAGTCCATTTATTCAGTCTGTCCAGATCCCCCCTGCAGAGCCTTCCTACCCTTCAGCAGATCAGCACTCCTGTCCAACTTGATGTCAGCTGTGAACTCACGATGCACTTCATCCCCTCTTCCAGATCAATATTAAATATTAAAAACAGTGCCGGCCCCAACACTGAGCCCTAGACAACAGCAGTCATGACTGTCCACCAACTGGATGTATCTCCACTCACCACCACTCTCTGGGCCTCTCCATCCAGCCATTTTTTTTACCCAATTGTCCTGGTTTAGGGCAAATCTAGGAGAAAACCTCCAAAAGGGCCTCCCCCAAAAAGCTAGCCTACACAGCCCCTCCCACAAACCGGTTCAGAAAAAATTTCCTCGGAGAGAAATGGAAAGAACCTGTTTATTTAACAGGCAAGGCACTCCCCAGCACACAAAATGAACAATACCAGATGACAAAACTCATCCACTGGTCTGAAGAGATGACAAATTCAGAAAGTCTCTCCAGTGGGCTCAGTTATCGGTCGCTCCGGCACTGGGAAAGGCTGTGGCCCAGAGTAGGCCCTGGCAGGCTACAAAGTACAAACTCTCAGTGTTTCCCCAGATCCTGGTCTGGAGCAGGTTCAAATGGTTCCAAGAAAAAGGGAAAGAAAAACAGTCCAGGGAAAACTCAGACTGCCCCAGCTAGCTAAACTAACTAACTAAAAAGTGAAAGGAGTGTGATGTTCTGCCCCATCCATGCCCACACAGCTACAGTGGAGTTCTGTGTTCCAGCAGACTGCGGGGGAGAGTGCAGCTGATAACGAAACTCTGTGCTCCTTCTTCTCCCCGCCTCATAAACAGAACAGACGACTGGGGATACAAGCATCATAACATCACCCTAGGACACCAGTGAACTGTGGACCCATTGAAGTCATGAGTAGCCAATTTCTCCAGGAGAATGCAGTGCCAAAGGTTTTACTAAAGTCCAGGCTGACATCATCTACAGCCTTTCCCTTGTCCACTAGATTGGTCACCTGGTCATAAATGCAGATCAGGCTGGTCAGGCAGGATGTGCCATACACAAACATGTGCTGGCTGGGCCTGATTCCCTTGTTGTCCAGTACATGGTGTGGGATGGCACTCAGGATGATCTGCTCCATGACATGCCCCAGGTCCATCTGACAGGCCTGTAGTTCCAGATATCCTCCTTCTAAGCCTGTCTGGTAGATGGCATCATATTTGCCAACTTCCTGTCAAGTGAGACCTCTCTGGTTAGCCAGGGCTGCTGGTAAATGATGGAAGGTGACTCACTGAGTACTTGTGATGGCTCTCTCACTATCCTTTGGTGGATCCCACCTGGCCACATAGACCTGTGTGTGCCTAACTGCTGCAGCAGATCACTGGCCACTTCCCCTTGGATTATGGTGGCTTCAGTCTGCTCCCTATCCCTGTCTCCCAGCTCAGACATTTGCTACCAGGCAAATAATTGGTCTTACTATTAAAGATTGTGGTAAAGAAGGCATTAAATACCTCAGCCTTTTCCTCATCCTTTGTTGCTGTGAGAAGATAATTTGAAGAATCCTGCTCTCTCAGAAAAATAACATCATCATTAGCACTATTTTTAAAGCATTTTATAAAGAAAGGTGTTGTATTTTTATAAACAGATGTTGATAATTTAACTTTCTATAAGCATTTCTCATGCAAATCAATATTCTTTAAGAAGACTGGTCAAATTAGACTCTAGATATTTAAATACTCATTCTTTGTAGATATGATCATAAACATGATAAAGTTCAGTTTTCATATAAGCAATGTCTTCTGTAAATATGTAAAATTAAAATATTCATCACTTCAGCATGTAGTTTTGACAATTTTGACAATTTCATCACACGTTAAATTCCATTCCCAATTACGATGTTTTGAGGTTATGTCATTAGAAAAGATATGTATGTAAATATGTAGAGAGCTACAGGAAACTACTGAATTATGGTTGTATTGTGAATAATTTAGAGGTCCTATTCAGAATCTTTCCAGTGCTCACTAAAACTAATGACAAGTGATTTAGGAAAAAATGGAACACTGCCAAATTAAATATAAGTCTTTGAAGTCTATCTCATTCTTTCCACGTACTTACAATGAAGTTCAAAACTGAGAAGAACCTTTTAATGTTTTTCAGGATACGTTATCATGTTCCTCATGGCCAGCATCCCCAGGACTTAGGTGGGAGAAGAGGTGGTGTGATCTTCGATTAATTCCACTTCTACATTCACGATTTTCCCAATACCTTCCAGGATCAGATTTGTGCAGGTAAAGAAGTTCTGAAGGCTGAAACTTGACTTCTTGGTTGACAGATGCATGCCCTAGGGAGTTGCCTTGTTGGAGAAATTGTGTTATTAGTTCCATCGCAGGTGACAGATACATGAATTTTAGGAGCTTTCATAAAGGTCTTTCTAGGTCCACCTTGGCTCATGTTCTCCTCTAATATCAACTGGGACCTGGTATCATGGGGAGGAGATGATGGGTGATCTTTCTACTTACATCTAGTGCTCAGCACCTTTTGCAGTTTGAGATGAAACTTACATCATCATATTTAATAGCTGCTAATGCTCCTGTCCTCAAAAGCTTCTTTCTAAGTGGCTTGATTTTATGTCTTTGATTTTTGCAATGCATTATGACATTGAGCTCTGCAATGTGATTACATTTTTAAAATGTATTTCCTTCTGTTTGTGTTAAATATATAATCTGATACCTACATTGGGTGAAATAATCTTGTTGGACAGCAGCAAGGGCTGACTGCCCCATGAGGAAGATAAGCCAAGAGACAGAGGGTGGCAGTGAGGCTGGACAAGGCATTATCCATGCAGAAAATGATCCTACCCCACTGCTCCCCATGGATGAACAGAGAAGGCTTAGGGACAGTCTTTAGAGAAGTCCATCATGGTCAGGTGGGGCTCAGTTTAGGCTGGGAAGTCAGCCTGAAGGTCCAAATCAGTGGGATGCATGTCCAGGCACAGAAGTAGCTGCAAGCATACTCAGGTGAGGACCATGAGCAAGAGCCTGAGCTGATAAGCATCTCCCAGTTTTTGTACTTCTATGCTTTATGTTTATAGCCACAGTACAGAGTTGATGGGGCTTTTTTGTTCTTTTTCCATATAGCTAAGGTTATTTTTTCCCATATTTTTACTTTGCATGTGTTAAATTTAATTTCATTGCAAATTTGTCACAATCACTGAGATAGCTGTCCAAAGTTCATAGTCAGGTGTAGCTTTATTTCATCATTGTGATGGGTTTACAATGGCTGGATGCCAAGTATCAACCAAGCTTCTCTATCACTCCCTTCCTCAACAGGATGGAGGGAAGGAAAATAAGATTGAAATATTCTGGTGAGTCAAGATAAAGGCAGTTTAATAAAGCAAAAGCAAAAGCCACACATGGAAGAAAAAACCCAAAATATTTGTTCTCTACTTCCCATCAGCAGGTGATGTTCAGTCACTTCCTGGGAAGTAGGGCCTTGCATGTAGTAGTTGCTCTGGAGCACAAGTGTCATAACTAATTAATGCCCCTCCTGCCCTTCCTTTCTCCTAGCTTTCATTGCTGAGTGGATGTCATATGGTATAGAGTATCCCTTTGATCAGTTTGGGTCAGCTGTCCTGGCTATTTTTTGTTTTGTTTCCCCAGCCTGGTGGTGAGGAGGGAATGTTGGAACAACAGCTCTGATGCTGTGCCAATACTGCTTAGCCAAAATAATGCTGTGCAATCAATATCTTTCTACCTACCAATACAAAGTCCAACACTATGAGGGCTGCTGTGGGGAAAATAAAATTCGTTTCAGAAAGATCCAATACCTGGAACTTGACATTGTTTAATTTAATATTATCCTAATAAATCAGAAGAAATTAGGAGACATGACAAAAAAATCTGTAATGATTACTATTTGTAAAGCAATAAATAGAAATTAAAGTAGCTACAAAGTCCGACAAGGCAAGTATATAAGATAATACTTGTCAAAATTTTTAAGCATCTGGCTATTATATGGATTCATTTATCATTTGTATGTATAAGAATTAAGTTCTCACACTGAAATACTTCTGTGAGCTCTAGTTTGTAAAGATATTATCTGTAGGAAAGCTGTGTACAAGTACAAAGCAGATTACTCCATAATTTCTTCTTCTAATGAACCCCCTAAAACTGGATTTATGAAACTCCCAAAAGCTGGGGGAAAAAAAAGTTTTCTTCAATCTGTTTGGAATTTTTGTAGAGTTAATTTTACTGTTTCTTACTGGTACTCAGTAAACATTTGAAAGTTGCACAAAAGCTGTCCACTGCCTCAGTTGGTTCTTAGGGCTGTTTCTTAGCAATACACTGCCTAGGTCTGCCAGCCATTTCTCCTATTCACAGAGCTGAAATTAATGCAGGTTAGGCAGTAGCTGTTGTAGATCATTGTGGAGCCAAGGCCAGCCTGTAGCTTTTGACCAGTAGTAGCAGGATCATATTTACTTGGCTGCATGAACCTCGGTCTCTTGAGGAACAGTGGCTGGCCCAGGGAGGCAGGGTGGAAACCAAAAGCTGCAAAGGCTTCTTGGCTGGACTTAACTGGAGCAGGATCAAGTCACCAGAGAGGCAGAAGTTGTTTTACTAAATTCTTACTAAACCTTCAGCTCCATATTTAACAATGAAGCATAAAGCACTCAAAACCTTAACATAAAATCTGAGATCTATTCTACTGCATACTTCAGATAAGGTATTGAATTGAATTACTCACATGGAAAATTAGCACATAAGCAGCTGTTCATAGATCTAGGGTTTTAAAATTCAGTCTTCTGCATCAATAAAAACCAAGCTTAAAATTCATATTATAGAACTTGTACATAACAAAGGGAGTGGTTTAGGTACTAATGATATATCTGAGATCTGAAATTCTAGAAAACAAAGGTATATTAAAATATAATATAAACAAAATACCTGAACTCATACTGAAACCTTGAACAATTACTCTGAATTTTTTTCCTTGAGTCTGACATGAAGAAGTAAGTCTTAAAAAAAACCAAAAATGCAGGATGCGTATAAGAGAGGGTTTTTCTTAAAACATAGAACCAACATTTTATGTTGCTAGCAAGACAGTTTGTATGACCATTTTAAATTATTGTAAACATTTTTAAATGTTACTCCCTCTCAGAATTTGTTATGAGAGAAAGGGGTAGATACATTTTAAGAGACTGCTAGAAACATCAACATAAAAGAAAGAATATAAAAAATAATATAAGGAAGCGACATGAAATGAAAGCTAATGCATTACATTTTCCATAGTTACTATTTACAAGGCTGTTTTCAGTATGTAAAGCCTAATAACTTTTTATAATTCAGAGTTTGATATGGAAATATATTGTTCTCACAATATTAAACGCTATAGTCATGTTCTAGCTTTTCCAGTGGAGTGGTTGAAACATAAATTCTGGAGCGTATTCATACGGAGTTCTAGAAAACATTCAGGTTGATCTTGCAAAGCTTAATTATTTCAAATATAGCTTTTGTGTTCCAGAAGGCCTATAACATGAAACATGTAGTTGAATAAATGTTTATCCATTCTCAATTTTTTTTGTGTATTATAAAGTGATTATTCTACTATATGTTCCATTTAGTACAAAATATCTATTTAATATATCATGTTTTCAAGTTTACACGGTATTATGGACTTGGACTGGTAGACTTATCCAATAAAATACTGTTACAATAATCTAAGGCTATCTACTACCAAGACACATTCACAAGTAATTTATTAGGTGGCCATATATCATACTGTTGATATTTGAGTAATTTGGTGTTGATACTTGGGAAATAACATTATGGATTAATGATTTTGTACTTGCACAGATCAAATTCCTAGGAACAGTAGGAACAATCTGATGCCCCAAATGCACTATATTCACTGTGTTTGTAGTCCAAGGGAAATATGTGCATGAGGATTGAATCTGGAACATATTGGGCTTTTTATAATTTTGTTAATGTTATTCATTAATAGATATATTAGATCCCTGCTTTGATTTATGATATGCTGTGTAGAAACAAGGCAAGTCCTGAAACTAGTGTTATTTTTCTTAAAAAACATCATCAACAATTTTGAGCCCATGCTATGGTCTTCATGTGAGGATTTAGAAATTTATTCTGGAAAAATTTGCTATTGCTATTTATAGCCATCTAAAATAAAGGATAGATTAAATAAATGCTAGCAACACTACCTGAAGATTCTTTAAATAAATCATCTTCAAAACTTTACTAGAATTATTGTGAAAATGAGTCCCTGAAATAAGTCTCTTTTGGTTGGTGTTTTTGTGAATTTAAAGAAAAATCACTACCCCTTGGATAAAACTTCTGGATTTAAATAAACCAAATAACCCTGAAACATCATGTCTCATTATCCTGCAAAAGCTGGTTTTCATGCTCGAAGACTCAAAGCAAAGGCATAGTTCTAGTTCATTTCTATTGCTTCTCCTAAGTGAAGAAACAGTCTGTTCTCAACATGGATGGAGCGAAAAGAGATATTAGCCTTACATTGTATACAACTAGAATAAAATTTTAAGAGGTAAAAGATCCCAAACAAGCAGCTTTTCAAAACTGATATCTGTCTTCAGATGCCAGAAGCTGTCATTACTGACACTCAGTTTTACCCTGGAGATAACAGGCACTTTGCTTGAGCTTTTCTCAAAGAATCTGAATGATGTACTTAATCTTAACTATGAATTGATCATTAACAGTTGGGTTTGTAGCAGAATGTCAGCAGTGGAACTTGGTATTCTCTGTATGTTCTGCAATTTCCTTCTCTGGGATATGGATTTTTATTGATGTGTTTTGGTTTTGAAGGCAGAGACCTGTGAGCCGTACAAGAGCTTTTAGCAAATAAAGCAATTTACTGAAGAAATTAGATCTGTTACTGCTTTAGCATCTGAAAACTTTTCTCTTGTTCTATAATTGCTCAGTGTCTGGAAGTGGAAAATCAGTATATAATGCATGATGGATTTTGGTATATGTGCCCAGATTGGTGCTGGGGGTAGAAGCAGAGGTAGGAGTGTATTTTGGTAATGATCCTATATTCAGAAATGCAATTGGAAAAATCATTAATGCTATTTGATCAATTTTGACTTCTTCAAGTTTTCAATCAGTAGTTTAGAAGAGAAAAAAAATTCTATAAGCTTGAGCAGCCAACAAGGGCCCTCCAGACAGTAATCCAAATGTGTTTAGACACTATATTATAAAAATAAAACAAAGGTATTGAGAAAAAGATACTGGTATTCACTGAGTTTCCTAAATTATTGCCCATGGTTTCTAATGCACTTTCCTTCTCTGTAGCCTGCTGTATTAAGTCTGAGATAAGCATCAGCTCTATCATTTGTTCATCTTCTGAGGTTGCACAGCCTGCTGGTCAAGATGC
The DNA here is from genome assembly GCF_027579445.1 of Ammospiza nelsoni. Taxonomy (NCBI): domain Eukaryota; kingdom Metazoa; phylum Chordata; class Aves; order Passeriformes; family Passerellidae; genus Ammospiza; species Ammospiza nelsoni. The sequence continues at coordinate 113,225,894 of NC_080633.1, forward strand.
TGTGGAGCTGGTCTATGGAATTTTTTTATAGCTTTATGGAAGCCTTTTGTTGTCTGAGTTGACCTTTTAGCATGATTGTTTTAATACATATTTACAAAAGAGGAAAACCAGCTTTTTGTTGGTGTTCACTGGCTGACCTTCATTGTAGTTGAAAGAAAAGCATTTTTACAAGTATTGTTAAGATGATATGCTAGAAAAGATAAAATTTTATTCTGACCTGATCTGTTGTGATATGTCTGTAGGCAAAATGCGTTCCAAGTAATTGCTGTGGATGGGGTTTGCAGTGGAATAATTCAGTGTCTCTCTGCTGAAGACTGTATTGACTGGCTACAAGCAATAGCAAGTAACATTTCCAACCTCACAAAGCACAATGTAAGTATGGATCCAAGTAAGCCAGAAGGTTTCCCAATCATATTTGATTATAACTGTCATAAAAGCCTAATGGGTTTACATACAGAATTATCTGCATATAAACAATGCTTGAGGCTGTCTGAGAGAAGTCAACTCAAGTTTGTTGTCAAATCAGACTCTGTGAGAAACCATTGAATAGGAAAATATTCTTCCCTGCAGTCACATAATTCACTTTTCGCTATCAGAGTTATTTGCTTCATAGCAATACCAATTAGGATTAGAAGCAAAGACCAGAAGCACATGGGGAGGCCAGGTGTGATGCAGGAACACATGTAAAATACAAAAATCCTGTACTTTCTTCATAGTGCATCTCTCCAGAAACTGGTATAACCAGATCTGAATTAGATTTTAGTTCTGTCAAGATATCGTGATGGGAAAGGCAAGGTGCTTCTGTGGTGTAGATACAGATACTTGTTATCAGCAATGATTAAATGCATTTATGCTTCATGCACTGCACTCTTACCATCTGAGCTTGTGGGATAGATACCACTTATTGTTGAGGCAGGAATAAATGTTATGTAAGCATTTTTTCAACTACTAAGTTTAATTAAGAGGTCTTCTGGACCTGACTGGGATGTATTTATATTAAAAATGAACATGTAGTTCTCCCTGTATAGGAACCTGTATGATACCTTCTGTGGTTTTCCTAAAACCTGAGAACACATGGGGAGCTCCATTATTTTGAATTGAGTTATAACAAGGAAGCCCTTGAGGATTTAATTTATATTTCCTTAAATCTGCTTTAACTTCCCAAATATGTCTCTGAATTTGCTTTTGTTTCAAATATAGGGAGCACATTGAAGGAAGCTGTATTTTTTTGAGATTTATAATCAAGATGCAAAACTGTGTTCCATCTGGCAGCAATATGTAAAAGTCATTGTATTATAAAAACATGACAGACATGAATTCATCTGCCATCTGCAAGCTTCCATGCAGTACCAGCGAACTTTACGGCTATTTATTCATACTTAAAATGCTGTTGCTATGTAGAACCTTTCTTGTCTCACTAGGCACCCTGACAATTGAGGCTTCTGGGTTTTTTTCTCTTACCATCTTTACTTCAGTTTACTAATGATTCTTGCTACTTAAATCTGTGGATTTATTTTCTTGTAACAGTAGGCAGAGGCACCTGAATTTTACAGGTGTTTTGAAACACCTCAGCTCTGATGAGACTGTAATTATGGTTACTTAGCATAACTTGAATTTTGGCAATGCAATGTTATTACATGATTTTTTTTTCTGACTACAGTTGATAATTCTACAGTGGTTTCCATAAAATACAGAATGAAATTATCTAATTTTTTATAAGAGGTAAATAGCCTAAATTATGCAGCTGTTATGCCAGTCTTTGTATTTACTTTATCCCAAAGACATCCTGTAAAGTAGCCATGAGAGTTAGGGCTTATGATAATTATCCATGGGTCTATTTTTAGAATTGTCCTATTTGTTCATAGCTCTTACAAATTTATGGAAAACAATGACACTCTCCTTCCTGTAATATACTTTTCTTTTAAATTGTCAGTTGCCAGAAAGAATTAGTTGTTTGACAGCATAAGTGATAAGTGAATATAAGAAACCTTAGGAACACAGAGAGAGAAAAAACCCAAACTGTTACAGAGAAAAATTATTAGATGTGATTAGAGGTCCCTGTATTTTTTTTTTCTTTACAAGATGGTTATTGGCATGCACATACTGTTGATGTTAGCATTTTCCTATCTGAGAGAGGCATTTATTCACAGTCATTCTCCCTTAACTGTGTCATCCAGAGCCAAAGAAACAGGGTTAAGGATTTTTCCTAATTCTTTGGATAAATTGACCAATTTTTAGTTTCAATCAACTTCTCATTCCTATCTAGAGATTACAGAAAATAATTTGTTTCATTAAAATACCATGCAGGTCGCAGAAATATTTATGTACATGATGTTTCTCATACCTATCTACCTTTTGAAAAAAGAAAAAGGAAATAGAATTAGAAAAAAGGACTATAACAGCTAGATTATTAATGAAAGCACTTCTTTTTCCCTTGTATCAAATCTGGGCTCTGTAGATTTTGGTGGGATTTCTCTTGCGTAACTTTAGATGTCTTAAGGCAGAAAATCCAGAGTGAATCTTATTATTTACTGTTGATGTCCATTTTATAATGAAATCAATTCCTTCAGGACATGTCTGTCTTTCCTTTGACTGGTAAAGGACCCTAGGGTGGTGAGTTCATACTTAAGGAGATAGATACATATCCTGATAACCTGTCATTTATGTCTTTGAGGCGCCAAAGTGAATTTCTCTGAATAAATCTCCCAAAGAAATGCCTGGATATTTTTGACCAAAAAAAAAAAGGTGTTGTATTAGTCTGAGTCAGAAAATTTGAATTATTTTACTTTTTCCACATGCAAACTGTCTGAAAGAAATTAACTGATGGTTCAAACCCCAAAAATGTGAATAACAAGTCCTATGTTGCCACATGTATCTAATAGTTGTGATTATGGGTCCCTGGCTCCAAAATACCTTGTTGAACCTATAATCGATTAGTTTTTTCTAAAAATTTTTTCAAAACCCTCTTCTCTCATGATCCAGCGTGTCCATATCAGACACAAACATGATGTGACTGAATTGCAGGATCAGCAGTATAGCCAGTATCTACCGAAGCCATAACAGAAATGCAGAAGTAGAAGCTAATACAAAATGCCTTGACATGACCACCATTTTTAAAAGGCAATGTTGCTAACTGAATGGAGTCTGAAAGATGATGTCTGCAAGCAAACAATTTTTCCTGTATTGGTTATATTACTAATCATTGTACTATACAAGCTAGAACTCATATTATTATGCAAAAAGTTAAAATTTTAATGCAGAGATGTAGAAATTATATTCTGACTATTAAGAAGAGATTTTATAAAATCCATGTGCTGACTGATGTAGTTGACTTTATTTCAGATTATCTTTAACAGACAAACCTCAGGTATGCACTCTTTTTCTTCATCTTCAGGAGGTTAGCACAAGTGTCCTCTAGTGTTTTAAGGATGCTCAGAGTGATACTGGTAGTTTTAATTTCTTTTGGTCCCAAGAAGCTCATATTTCATGTAAGGTGAAATACATTAAATTTGCACAACATGAATGGGGTTGTATACTGGCATGCAACCAAAATGCATACTATATAAATGCACTGTTGGAAGTGACTTAATATCACACTGTAATTGATGAATCTATAAGGATCATTCATTTCTGAAGATGGATCCCTCTCCAACTTTAGTCACTTGAATTGCACCTGTGTTAAAAATTTGCCAGTTTTATCAGTACCCTCAAAAACCAGAAGGGTTATATCAAACCCAAAATTTTCGTCTAAGCAATCCTGATACTGAAGTTAATGTGCTGAAATCTGAATATGCTAAATTGAACCTGGGCTTGGGGACTCTAATTCTTCTAAGAACTGATGAGGTTCTACAGCTTTTTCTTGCCAATTTGGATGGCTGACAAAAGCCATTTAAAATGGGAACAAACTGCTGCTTCTTTTCTTGCTAATGCTCCAAGTAGGAATTTTCAATTCAGTTGTTCAATTCAGCTATGAACTATTTGCCTTTCCATGAACTTTTAAATTGTATTAAGGTAGGTGGTAATTGATACTGATTTCTAGTTCCTTACATCTCTTTTGTTTCAGAATTTTTGGATGACAGTATCCAATTGTCATGTAGCTTTTAAAGAAATTATACTCTGGAAGAGTCTAAGAAAACAATCCAAAACCATGTGCTCTTAAAGAACCACCAGTTGCCAATACATCCCTAATTCATGTGCTGCAATTGTCAGGAAATTTAAAGGCAAATTTTTAATGGCTTTAGTACAGTGGAATTTAGACATTTTGGATCATTTTAACAAAAGAATAATAAAAAAAGTACATTTGAGTTAGCAACTTCTGTGATAGAGCTTCATAGAGTTTTTTGAGATTTATCTTCACAACTCAGTATTTGTCACTTGCCTGTTGCTTACTCTGTGGCAGATTTTTCTATAGTGAGGGCAATAATTTTTTTTTTTCCCTTTCCTCTTCCATAATTTCTTTGAAAAACACTGCAACAGTTACACGTTTATGCTTTTTACCTTGGAGCCAGCACTTGACAGCAAAGGAACAATATGAACTTCATCAGACGGGAATGACAGGGTAAAGTTTCTAAGCAAGAGGTGGCAAAAAATTTTAAGCTTGTCTTGAGAATATCCACAAGATCTTACAATATTTACTTCACAGTGGCTTCACTTTATCCCATTATGTTGCATTTTTCTGGGTAAAATAACGCATTTGTGAAATTAACGAGGCACACATAGTTGATGGTAGAAGCCCAACAATAGCATGAAAGCTAGCATGAAGAGGTCTGCAAACTGGGTGTTGGCCCAATGGGTGTGCTTTTCAGAACCTAAACCTTTGTTCTGAAGAGTTTAAAAGTTCAATTGAACTTTTTTGGTATGCTTAGAAAGTAGTGCCTAGTGAAAGAAATTGCTGCTAAGAAAAAAAAAAAATTATTTCACTTCCACTAGAAAAAAGAAAATGATAATACCTTCTCTTTACGATGCTGAAGTTTGGGTACAGGGATTATTTAAGTCACAAGGTAGAAGAGGAGACAAAGAGTGAAAAAAAAGAAAAAAACGGATTAGACTAAAACAATCTGTTCCACTTGTAGGAAGAATAAAGGTCACAGGACTACATTCAGTGTAAGCAAATTATTGAAACAAATTAGTTGAACATTTTTCTTTTTTTCTGATGGATGCTACCACCAGTAAGGACATACTGTAGAATGTTATATTACATTAATAAATAAATATCCCTCATGTGAAGTAAACAGATTTAATATTTTAGTTTTTCAGTTACAATACAATGGCAAGCCAATCAGAAAGCTCCAATTTTACTAATTTTTGAGTTTTCAGGAATTATATGCTCTTAAATGTCCTATGATCTTTGGATTACAATAACATTTATGTCTTTTTGGTTGCTCAGCTATGCATGTTTCAAGCAAGTCCAAAAATAGCGGCATTAGTATCAAACATGTTATGCTATAATCTGTAGTAGTCCAAAAATCAAATAATCAGTAATTTAGAAGTTGAAAGCATTATAAAATCAAGGCCAAAACAAGAGAGAATTATAGGAAGTCTATAAAGTATTACTAGCAGAATATTGTTACATACATGATTCACATTTCCCATGACACAAATACTCAGATAAATTGGACATTAGCTAGTAAATATACATTCAACACTTTTTAAAGCAGTATTAGCCATTCAGGTGGTCACAGTGTTCTGACACTTTGAGTTTTGCTCTCCATTGCATTCTCAACCTTGTAAAGGGAAGATTACGAAGATAATCATTCCAGTACTGATATTAAAGTCTTGGTAAATTTAAAAACCAGATCTTAATACACCTGCAGCATACTGCTGCCATCTTTCTCCATCTGTGATTCTCTTAAGGCACGTAGATCTACATGAACAACTGTAGTCAGTGAAGCATCAGGATTACATAACATAAATCACTCTGAATTTTCCTCACTTTTTTAAAATGTAGGCTGTTTTCAGGTGCACAATTAAAATCACATTTGTCTCTATGTCACTTTTATCAAGTGTTACATATGGCCCTGTCTGATATTTACTTATGTTTTTGACAATTTGAGGTTTGCCTTATTTTACAAACTATTTATTTGTACCTTGTTTAAAGAATTGTAGATAATTTTAGACTCTCTTAAATGTACAGATTTAGCTGCAGAGAAATTTAAGTCTTGCCAAACTGTACTGCTGTTTCCCAGTATTTCATCTGCATTTCTATAATATAATTGAGTCTAAATGACAATGAGACAAATAGAAAAACAGAGCAAGAAAAGAATATTTGTTTGAGAAATATTTCTTCAAGAATATTTATTCCAGAATTATCTGGGAAATTTGTATCAAGAAACTTCTGTCTTCATAGTTGGAGTATTTGTTATGACACATTCTGATTATGGTGACAGCATTCATCATAAAGACATGAAATCTTGCAGTATTGCTTTGGAATATACAGCGTAGACTTCAAGTACTCATGATAGGTTTTCAAAGTAAATTAAATTTTCTTTCTGTACTTCTCAAAAATATTCCATCTGTTCATGTTATTTTTAATAGTATATTTTTTGTTTTACTGTATACAAGGGCACAACTTCTGCAGCAGTCTTTAATGTCTGATTAAAATATCGACATCTTTATTTTTATTGTATAGAACTCTAATATACAGTTTAGGAGAAGCAATGCCCCTAGAGAAAATAAAATCAAGAGGCTTTCCTTTTAAATTTATCAGTTTAATGTAAGTCTTAAAAAAAATAGCAACATTCTTGCAGAGAGAATATTTTTGGAGTTTTATATATGATTCTCTCACTCAGTAAAGAATCCCTGCACTTTGATTCATCCACTTTCATATGGAGTCAAATTAAATTTTAGCCTTGTGCTAGTATTTAAATTAAAGCAAAACAGTATTCAATATATTCTTTATTCTCTGCAGGTTTGCATGAAGCTCTGAGACTCTCTTCCCTCATTCTATTATTATTGAAGGCTTAAGTTAACACATTATAATAAAAACTGTGATCCGTTTGATCAGATCAAAACAAAACACTTTGGAGGAATGTCACACTTGCTCTCAACATTCCACCCTTGTGAAAGGTAACAGGAAGCCTGTCATTTAGGGGAAAAAACCCAAAACCAAGCAACACCTCTTGATTGGTTTTAAGTGACAAAAAATGATGACAAGAATAAAGAAAATAGGACTCTAACTGGGAATAAGGGTAAGCCATTTGGGGGTTTGCAGAGAGGTAACACGTGGAAGAAGAAAGGACTCATTATAAGTTGCCCTTTCATGCCAAAATGCCAAGCTGCCCTTTCAGTAGCAGCTGGAGACTTAGAGCTACTGTAACCTAGTTTTTGTTGTGCAGTAAAATGTTCAATATTCCACTGTTGGTTTATTTTCAGTGAGAATGTGTTAAAAGTGCTGTTGAATCACAAATGGCAGTTGATAAAATAGCAACTGGGAATTGGGAGGCTAGGCAATAATGACCTTTCTTTTTGTATTGCTTCTTTCTGCTGTCTTAACAAATCCACAACAAACAAAAATATAATTATTCATATTTAAGGCACTATTATCTTGTTTTGACCTCCATTTCCTCTTACTCACTTTTAAAATATATTTTTAAAGGTGGCTACATCAGAAGCTTTGCCTTTCTTCCACAACCAGAGAATTAAAAGATAAAAAGAATGAAAAGAAATTTAAATGCACTCAAAAAGCTATAAAACACCTCTGGGCACACGTTATTAGTAGCCTAATGTGTTGAAAGCACTTTCTCCATTTGGTTGTCTTGCTTCATAAAGTGCCGTAAAGAGCAAGTGCATTCAAGTAGTGCACAGCTTATATTTGCCTGTGGAACAGAATGGAGTCAGAGGAACAGGCAGAGGTGTGGGTTAGAAGGGAGGGATTCCAGCCATTCCAGGACAGATTTAAGAGTAAACCCAGAGAGGCAAAGGCAAAACAACAAATGATCACTAAGCTGCAGAGGAAATGAGCTTCAAATTGCCATTGGACTTGCCATTTCTCTGCTAACAGAAGGTATTCTGAAACTCTGTGACAAGTTCTTTATCTCCTAAAAATACCTGGGGTAGTTAAGTGACAAATACCTGTGGGGGAAGTCTGAAATATCTGAAGTTATAGCTGTGTTGATCACCTATGTGGGCACCAACATGATTGCAAGGTTCTGTTGCTTCTTCTCACCAGTTTGTTTATTTCAGAGAATTAGGTAATTACATCCAAAACTTGTTTCATGCTGTCATTGAGGTCACGAAGTCAGGCTTGAGAAACTGAGAATGAAGCACCTTGTTTCAGTCTCATTTCCCAGTGCATGGTACTCTCTGACTTACTGCAGTGAAAAACTATTATTTTCCTTTGAGAATTAGTAACTTTTTGAACAGTTCATAATGAGTGTATGAAGGTTTCTGCTTTTCTCCTTTTTTTCTAATTGTTTACAAATTTTTTGACAATTTTGCCATCTATGAAAAGGCATTTGCCTAATGATACCAATCAGGAACTCTAGTACAGTGAATCAAAGGAAATTTTTCTTTACTGCATTTATGAAATCACTTGATACAGGTTTTGCCTATAAAAATTGTATGAAACAACTTTTTGTTGCTCCATCTCTTTCTGAAATAAAGCCTGCAATCCTTTGCTATATGAAATAATGTCTCAGAAGCTATTAATCACATATATTTAACAGGTATGAAAATAGATATACATTTTTATATTGGACGCATGTAATCATGTAATTCTTATTCCCCAATTTTGTCTTTTTTATGAGCCAATTACCAGTTATGTTTGGGTAGTTTGTCAAGAGAGCACTTTATGTGCTAAAGAGTACATAACAGGATCCTAAATTCTACTTTTACATGAGACCTCCTGTGATAGGAAAGACAGTCACTAATTTTTAGACATAAAGAATGAAGAAATCGTAAAATACTGCTGGAAAGGAGGCAACCAGGCAGTTAAAGAATGCCTGTCCATCTCACCTGTGACTACTTAATAGTTTAGTTCATAAAATACAACATAAAATGCAGCTGGGGGATAATTTGATTTGTGTTAATACTTACACTTATAGCTGTATTAGCAGAAAGGTGATGTAAGGTCAATGCAGATACACAATTCAGCTTATCCACGTGATAATTGCATTATAATTCCAATTGTATTCATAAGGCTACTTCTTAAAAGTCAGTAGGAAAACCTTATTTATATTTCTGATTACTAATAGATATTCTTCTTCTTTTCCAGTGTAATGCATTGAAATCACACAAACAGTAAAAAGGGTCCTTTTAGCCCTCTGTTCCCATTATACACTGACCATTCAAATAATAGATCACATAGTGCAGAGGTAGATTTAAAGATGTACACAAATCTATGTAGATGTGATATATTTGCATGTTTCATTAGTTTCCTGCTTGTACAGATGACAAATCTTGCTAAAAACCCAAAGTAAAATAGTATCTGCCCAAATTCCAAAAGTGTTTATTAGTCTGTTGGTGAACAAGCAACACGAGTTTATGGTTGTTTACTCCAGGGAAAAATCTGTTACCTGCCTAGCAGAAAATATTGTTTTCACTGTGTTTATTTCCTAAAGCAATTTTGTAAAGTAATAAAATGGATGAAAAACTTCCTGTGGTGTGTCAACATGCTGGCGCTTCTCACATAATTCAGTCGATTTAACATTGTTAAAGGAGCTTCAGCAGTTCTTCTTCTCTGGTATCTGATTGCCAAGGAACTAGACTTCTCTTTTTATAACTATTTTCTACTTTAGCTGAATTAAGTAATGTGACAGAAATGGTAGCTGTTTGTCCCTAAAAAGTAAGATCTTCTCCACCCAATCTCCCAATATAATAAAGGGATAGTAAAAAATGTCTTTAAGAGTTGAAGGAGTGAACTCATCCTCCTAACAGAGGCACTTACTTCTATCCCATTAACTATATAAAGACTGCAGATATCTCCAGAGGGTAATTCCATCTCCTTGAATTAAATACTTACCTATGCCACATCTAACAGGAAATGGCAAGAGGGTACTTTAGCATAATAGCCTACAGGTTGGTAGAGTCACCCTGACATGAGAGACAGGAGCTCTCTGTGCTACTCAGCCTGCAGCCTGATGCCATCTGCCTCACTGCTGGCCAAAAGATCTCTGGAGACAGCACAGGGCTGAGGCTGTGCTTCTCCTTCCAGAGGCTCCTCCCTGTGCTGTCCATAGAGCCACACGTAAAAATCTTGCCAATACTGTTGGCAGGGGGCTCATCCATGCTGTCTGGTGGGATTAATCCAGCAGGAATATTGCTTAAGTGAAGCAGATAAATACTTATCTCCTGCAGCCTAAGTACTGTAGCTCCATATCCTGGGTGGCTACTCTGGTATTACCTACCATGACCAAATAGGTTGCTTTACTCCCTATAATAGAGAGTAGATTTTATTTTTGCAGATTTTTAACCCAACTTAGTTTTCTGATTTTATGAACAGTGCAGTCCCATGAACAGTTGTTTTAGCACAACTAAAAGGCTGGGTACATAGTGTGGATATACAGGCAGGATGAGAAAAGTCCACATACATTTCTGCAGACAAGACTTCCATGAAAGAGAAAGATCAGCAAAAATAGGCTGATCTAGATGTCTTTAACTTAGCAGCTGGGGATTTTCTGTATTTGTGAATGTTGTACTCAGATAAGCCTTCTTTACCCCTTTCCCTCCTTCTGTAGTCGTTTGCAATTCCCTGAAGTTCTAAAAACTAATGAGAATGTCTCTCAGGTTTTGAGAAGAAATTAAAATCCATGCTTCTTGAAATTGTCTCATCTCATAGGAAGTGTTCCACACCATTTTGGAGCATTTAGACTACTTAACTTGTGGCATAATTTGTATGAAAAAAACAGCTTCGGGGAAGTCAGATTGATGGAAAATGTTTTGGTCTGCATGAGCAATGGACTCATTCATTGCTGAAAATAAAGGGTGTAAATAAAGCTGTTTGTTGCTTTTCTTTTCCTCTTTGCATTCCTATTTATTGTAGCTGCTGTTTTCCCTTCCCAGGTGCAGATGTACCTGGGGAAAATTATAGCTTTTTTATAGCATTATTATTGCATAGGGAAGAAGTTTTACTGGGTGATTCTAAATATATATTTGTTTAATATTTCTTCACTCAAATACCAGACTACAGCAGCTGTGCAGCTGTAGAACTCCTAGTGTCCATTGCTCTGCTTAGCTGTTTTGTTCAGAAAGGAAAAAATGTTTCTCTTCTAATATATGCATTATGAAAGAGATATACTGAAGGTTCCCATTCATAGAGGAGGAGGGAGGTAATCAAAACATTGTGCAAGCAAAATGAGTGAATAACCTAAACTCTTTTTTACTTTACCCTAAAGTAAAAAAGGAACATAAAAATTAATCCTCAAAACCTTTAGTAAGGTGCATTTTATGGGTAAATGTCCACAGAATTGTGACTATCATTTTAATGAGGACCATTCGCAAAGAAATGTTCTGCCAAAGAGACGAAAAGACCTGACATTCAGATACCTGTTCTACTGTTTCAGATCCCATTTCTGGTATTAATGTTATTAATGACTTCCATGAAGTGTTCTGAGGTGTTGAAATGAGTTTTCTTGAGATGCTCCAGATATCTGCAAAGAAGGTCATGAAGTTTTTTATTACAAGAGGAGTCATGGAAATGTAACTGCAAATATGAAACAAATCAAATATGAAACAAATGAAATGTGAAACAAACAAATATGAAGAGCCTTTGCTTTATATTTATTAAATTGAATACAAGTGACCAATGACTACATTGATGTTTGGGCTTCCACCTGTACATATTTTTATGTGATGAAGATGTTACAGGGAATGAATATATTACTTTTTCCAATTAGTTTTTTCTATACCCGGCAAAAAACCCACAGGTGGCTTCTCAAGCATATATTTAAATAGTACGTGCATTCCATTTAAATGTTTTTCTCATTTTGAAACTGTAGCAATAATAATTTGAAAGGGTTTTTTGTTGTTTTTTTTTACATCATAAATAGAGTGTTTCACAAGAAGAAAAATGTCCTTAGGCCGACATAACCCCTGTAGAGTTGTGGATTTAACATTCTTTTCCAGTTACTCTTTAAATAATTGATAAATCATGGTGTGTATGCATGTTTGATATCAGAATTATTTCCTTTTGCACCAGATTGACATAAATGTATCTTTATATTGCTGTATAAACATAAACTGTATTTTAAAATATTATAGCAAGCCAAATCCTGAGAGGCTGTTGACAAGCTGTTTTAAACAGATTATTTTTAAAGTTTTGTGCTTAACGAGATAGTCAGCATACCTCTCCAGACTATTTAGCAATGTATGTCTGCACCTTAATTAAGCTAACTACTCTTGCTGCAGCAGTATGGCTATTAGCTCATTCATTTACCAAACAGTAACCATAAACAGCACTTTCATCTCAAAAATATAATAAGCAGCAGTCAGGAAAACAGAGTATGCAATTTGAATTAAAGAAAGTGTATTCCCTGTTGATCAAATAGCAACTGGATCTCTAGAACATCCAGGCTTGCAGACGCCTCTACCAGTAAAATAATTTTCCATTTACATAGCTGGATAGATTGCATGCCAAATGTAGCTTAAGGTAATTATATCTATCTGACCTCTATTTAGTCTTCTGATCCAAAACCCACTTCCTTTTACCTTTGTAAGTTCATAGACCAAACCAAAATAATCACTTCTTATTTGTTTTATGCTAACGTTTTTTTAAAGCCATAGAAACAGACTCATGGAAACTTCCTACTTACTCCTGGTTATAATACCACTCGGTCTTTGCAGTGGGGTGACTTAGGAGGCAGTTTCCATCTTGACCAGGTCAGCAGCAAATAAAAAAGAAACCAACTTGCCTCATCCCTGGTCTGTGTAGCTTCAGGTTTATGTTGTCAAACTACAACTCTGATCCATGCTTTTTTTCCTTTGGATTTGAATAGACAGCCCTTTAGCTCCAGAAATGTTACCTTTTCAGCATAAAAAAAGACTGCTTTTTTTTTAATATATATTTACTTCTTCTATCCCAGGCATTAGAAAATTGTAAAAGTTCATATTAATAAAGGAATTATTTTCAACAGTGCCAATATTTTTATCAGTCCTTTATCAGCTTCTTACTAGGTCTTTGTATTCTTCTTTTCTGTCTCTGTGTTTACTCCTGTTATTCCATTTGTATTTCCTGTTGAGCACAAGGGAGTCTACCAATAGTGTTACCAGTGCTAAATAACTTCTTTTACATTTTCACATATGAATACTTTAATAATCAAAACTCACTAGATAGCCATATTTTATGTAAGATTCATACTCTACTTATCCACTGGAAAGAAAAGGAAGTCTCATGACTAAATGATTAACTTTTTAATATCCCAAAACAGAGGAAATAAGTATGACAGTAGAATTTGTAACTAAGAGTGGGCTTGGGAAATATCCCTTGTCTACATAGAACCAGAAACATGATAAGGCAACATGAGATCTCAGCTGACAAGCGGCAAGAGTGCAAATAGTTTTGACATATACCATTAATAACAAAAAGGAGAAGAAAAGGGCTGGTTGACTCCATTTTGAAAAGAAAATTATTGGCAGACAGTGACAAGAAAGGGAAGAAATTGAATGTTCTTTTTGATCAGAATTTACTCAAAAGGTCAGTTGTAAACAGGTGATTGTCACCATTGATAAATGTGACACAATCTTGAATAAAATCAGATCATCTTAGAAACCAGAGAGAATATTAGGTATACATTAGTGAAAAGCTTTTTAAATATATACATTCCAAGTACATCCTCATTACATTACTTAGAACCTTCAAGAGATTGAGCCTCTGTTCTAAATCCATGTGCTATGTATGGGAAGTTTCTAGATGAAATAAATAGCAATAAAGTAGAAGTTACAAATTTTGTGTGGCACAGAACAACCAGTGCATATGGTTTCAGAGTAAAAACTCTCTTCATATAGCTTTATTTCATTACTGTTTTTTTTCAGTTGTGACCAGCTCGAAACGAAATCTTTTGCAAATTGTAATGTGTGTGTTAACATCCACCTAATTACTGCTAGGAGCAGTTAGTAGTTATGCTGAAAGAGTAATTCTGTATTTGATGGAATTGCTGCTTTCATACATCTTTGGGATTCTCTTCTTCTTTGGCTTTGAGTATATGCTCTCACAGCAGTCTATACTTTATGAATAGACATGATACTAATCAGATATTTAGTTGCTTTGTTCAGTTCTTATTTCTTAAAATTACGCACCATTTTTATATATATTACCATTTTAAGTGTTTTTATAAAAATGTCAAATTTATGCAGTTAATTCTCTCATTGTGACAATATATAATAATGTAACCTCGTATAATTTTACTTATTATGCAGCATCTGTTTTTTTTAGAGCTTGACATATGCACTTCACTTGCAAATTATAGCTTTTATGTTCTACTTATGCCATTGTCTTCATTATACCTTTGTTGAATAATTTGTTTCCTGATTTTTATTTTAACTATAGTGCTGGAGTAATTTGCTCAGTAAGTGTGTGCATGCTCTTTTCTTTCAGGAAAGATAATGTCCATAATAGGCAACTAGAATTTCACTAAAGTAATGGGATAAGACATTGTGGGGGAAAAAAAAAAGAAATTGATTCCAGTAATTTAAGTGTCATAAAGATGATTCCTCCTTTGATATCACTTTTAATGTTGAAACTTAGAGAATTGTACACATCTTGGTATCTTGAAAATGTGGGATAGTATAACTTGTATTTATTATCTTATGACATTATAGAATCTTAGAATATCACGTTAAAAGGGGACGTCGAGGATGGTCTGATCCAGTCTTTCTTGGCAAAGGCACAATCTATACAAAATGCCAAGAACCCCATTCAGGTGAATCTTAAAAGTATCCAAAGCTGGGAAATATGCTGCTTACCTGGGGAGGTTATTCCAATGACTGATTTTTGTCATTGTCAAAAATTTTCCTCTTGTGTTTAATCAGACTCTCCCGGAGAGTATCTTGTACTCATTACCCCTGTGTTTTCCCTGTAACTCCTTGTAAAAAGGGAGTCTCCATCTTTGTAATCACCTTTAAAATACTGGAACATGGTAATAAGGTCTCTCCTAACCCCTCTATTTTCGAGGCTGAGCAATCCCAGTTCTTTCAGTCTTTCCTTATATGGCAGGCTTCCCAGTCTTTTGATTGTCTTTGTGGCCCTTCTATGGACCCTCTCTAAATCATGTTTGAACTGCAAGAAATACTGATAGAGCAAAAATCCATACTTTGACTAATCAATCTCCTTTACTGCTGAAATGCAATTAGACAGGGAGTTGCTGTTCTGAAATCTGTCCAAAATGCACACTTAAGTAAAAGTCATCTATAAATTTGCTTTTAACATCCTTAGTGCTTGTCTTAGCTGTTCTTAATGCCAATAAATTGGAAGTTTATGAGAGGTTCGAGAAAATCCCGTTGATCTTAACTATTATACGCTTCCTATTTAAGGATTAAAAGATTGTATCCAAAGCAGGAAAAATATGCCATCTATTACTAGTATCAGTTTAACAATATTCTTAAAATTAAATGGTCCCTTAACACACTTCTCAAAAAAGAATGAAGAAAAAGTCTGAGATGAAAATGAATTCATTTGTGCAAAAATCTTTACCTTACTTTTTTTTCTCCCTTGAGAAAAATCTTCTACTTCTTGGCCTACCTTTCACCCATGGTCCCACTGAAACACAGCTCTTTACACTTGCATTTGACCATATTGATCAGTATTTGAGCATTTATTTTCAGAAATACCATAACATACTTGAGAAAACCCATATTTACAGAGATTTTTGCATACTATTTTTTAATGAATTCTTAGTCATGAGGTGAAATTGGAGATCAATAGAGAGTACTGTATTCCTTAGAAGGGAATGAAATTCAACACTTTTTAAGCTAAGGCTCAGCAGCTTGTTAAGAGAAGGAAGGTTAAGAAGAGTCCAATCTTTCCTATTTATGGCAATCTGGAAGCTTTATTGCAAAAGACTTTCTCATTAAAAGTCAGCTCAGGTTATAACTGAATACAGTGCTAGAGTCAGTCTGTGATTAATCTGAATACAGAGTAGAGTGATATCAGGAGGAGGGGCAGGGTGTATTTTATAAAATATGAGGACATGACTTTTAACTATACAAGCACTACAAAATAATTTTGTAGTATTTCAAGTGAAATTTAAAATTATCAGTTATACAGTTGAATAGAGAGCTTCCAGAAAAAACAGGTACTGTAAAACTCAGGTGTTTATAATGATCTTATATATGAAATTTCTTTTTCTTTTGTAATATAAAATTTAGCAATTATGTTGATACCATGTTTATTATCATGTGAACCTAATTCTCAACCCCTATTTCATCTTATGTCAAGCAAATTATCTAAGTAATGTAATAACAAGTGATTTTTTTTAGCTTACAAGAAGTTTATCTGGTCCTGTCAGACAAATTGTCTCATAAATATTGCTGTTATTCCTGAGAGCTTCAAGAGAATAGAATTGTGTAATTCTTTTAGACAGAAGAAGTGAAATGTGACATAACACAACAAAGACAAGATGTTTCTATAATTTTATTTTTAATCCACTCAAATTAAAGTAAATGAATGGGTTGATTATGGAGTGATGGAAGATATAATACCTGTAAACACTAAAGAAAACCTCTTTAACTTTGTTGTAAAGATATTTGTTTATTCCACTGGCAACTGGCCAATTTAATGAATTTTGACATCAGGAATTCATTTAGACTGGTATGCTGTGGTGTAAGTATTAAATGTATTTTAAAAATCACTAGCTACATTTCTATTAGGTTCTGTCAAGGCAATTAATTGTCTCCTTTTATATAGAATTGTAATGGCATAAAATTCCTCATTTCTTCTGTTATTTTACTACTCCTTTTGTCATCATAAATTCTGGACTATGAACTGCAAATGTTATTATCTGTACAAAATTGAGGAATTCTGAAACAATGCAAACTTGGCAAACTGTTAACTCTTCGTGAGCAAGATCAGTAGATTGTCTACGGACTGAGGGCAGAGGAACAAAATATGTTTAGTTGCAGTCTTCAACAAACTGCATTATTCTATTTCAGTCCAGTCAGAATGAAAAGACCAGGTTGGAAAGAGGGACCTAAAATGAAAGGAGCCATTTGACTCAGTAAAGAAATGGCTTAAAATCTGTGGATAGGACTTTTAGGGGGAAGGAAGAAAAGAAGGGTAATGACCTTCAGCAAACATATTATATACAGAGCAAACCTCTGATGAAAATGTCAGTTGGGTTGTGATGTATTTTTCTTCCAATACTTGCTAACAGTTCAGTTGGAAACTTTAGGTGGGAAGCAAAAGTATTGATGTCTAAATCCAAATCTTAAACTGAATTTGTAGGAGTTATGGTTTGCAGTTCCCTTCCCAAAGAAGGCTGAGGAAGATGCCTCAGCTGTAACGTATGTGCTGGTGAAATCTCTAAAGAAGTAGAGAAATTGCAGAGGAAAGCTGACAGAGAGGGTGAAATCTGGAATGGGGGTGTGGAGAAGGTGATTGGTAACAAGTCAGGAAGATCTACAATAGCACCTACTGTGATTGAGAAAAACCTAGCTAACAAGACATTTCAACTCAGATTTTCTTCACAGGGAAATTATCCCTCCTCAGGCAGTGATGCATTAAAATGCTGCCCACAGGAGCTGAAGTTTCAAGCTAAATGACAGAGTGGATTAAAAATAAAATGGAAGCCTGGCAAACTGGAAAAGCTGTGAGATTAAGGATCATTCTTCCCATGAGGAAATGATGTATTGGTTGGTCATGACTGACTCACTCCTGTGTGTGATGAAAACTGCTCTAGTGTCTGGACCTAATGTTGTGGGAAGTCTTCTACCAGGAGCTTAAATCTGAGGGATGTAGCCAAAGCCATCTAGTCAAATGACAATTACCTAGGACTGCTGCTTCTTGCAGGCATGACTCATTTCTGTGTCACTCTAAGCAGATAAAAGTGGCTGCAAGACTTTTGGAGAAAGGCTGAGGGGATCGGAGCTGTTGTAGTGCTCTAGTCAGCTCTCCTGGTCATTCAGGAAAAATGTGTGTCATTCAGTGCTCATATGCAAAAGTAGCTACCAAAATAAGCTCTGGCCTCTTTGACAAGAGCATGAACTTGGAAGATAATACAGGGTGAAATGGAACTGGCTTTGCCTGAAGAAAAAAATAATGTTTCAACTTAAGAAAAACTACACAAAGGGCAAGCAGTTTGTTCTTTGGGTCTGTGATGGATTACATGAGAAGCAATGGGATTAAACTGCAGCTGGAAAGAGTCTGGTTCAACATAAGCAGAACTTCCAATGCTAAGCAGAGGTGTATTTGCTAATAGATTGACTTATGAGGCATTAAGAGACTCATCATGGCAGGACTGTACAAATGAGTTCCACAAACAGCTTTAATCGACTGAATTGCTTTTAAGCAACTGTTGCTGCTCTCTTATATTACATAGAATGAACAAATTCATATCAGTTCTTGCAACTGCATTCAGAAATATTAGGATAAGATAAACTGTGGATACTAATAAAGTTTTTCCCCTATCATTCTGTGAAAAATTCTGAAAGTAAATAGTATATACTGGGTATTATATTGTCTAAATGTTAAGTTTAATGAAATGGTAAGTGAAAAGTAAAATTGAAGTTGGCTTATCTATAATATTTAATTGCCTTGAAAAATCAAGAGGTAATGAAATCTGGTATTTTACACCAGGAGAAACATATAGATCAATTTTTAATAGTTTAATTTAACAGTTTAAGTCTGGTTCCTGCTGGAAAAATGACATGGCTTCCTTGCTCTGTAGTAATAAGTAACACCAGCTTTTTTACCTCTTCGTGTGATTGATACTGCAGTAATCATACTCCAGTGAGCAACTATTATTATGATATAAGCCACAATTACTCAGTTGCATTTCATTATCTGAAGCAATGATTCTGGTGTCTCCTTCTGGGTCAGATTTTTTTCATACCTTTTCAATTCTTCTTGTTCACAGTACTTCCAATAAGTCTTCAGTACAGAGACGCATGTTTCTTACTTTCAGATGGGACCATAATAGCTGCTTCAGGCACTGGATTTAGTTTGGTTTCAGTGTCTCTAATAGTATGCATGTTGCTGTTGGTATTTTATTTATGGACATTCACTGTTATAAAACTCTTTGTAACACATGTATCTTCTTTAAAGAGGCGCAATAGAAATATTTTCATTAAGGTGGCATTCACTTTTAGGAATGGCTGTTAAATATTTCAGGATTAAGTGATGCCATTCATCTATCAAGTAAAAAAAAGCACAATGATTTCTAAAAAAGAAAATTTTAATTGGGGTAAAATTAATTGCAGTCCTATTGTTGGAACCTCACATATGTTTTGTGAGTAGGTTTTGTGTTTTTATCCTTAGGGCTCCCACTATGCTTCCATGTAATAGGCACAAATCTGGTATTTCTTTCTGATATCCATCCATTACTTCTGTGATTGTGCTGTTCAATGTATCACTGAATCCTTTTGAGTGAGAAAGAAAAAGGTTTAATAATATGCAGGTTTGTGATCACATTTCAGATGGCCATTTGTGCTTTGATAGTGCTTTTACGTGTCCTAAATTACTAATAACTCTCAATATATTTTCTTTCAAAAGCTCAACACCTCTTAGCAATGATTTGTATTCATCTGCTTCTGTTTTTGAAGGTGCATTCCTGACTTTTACTAGCTGTATTTTATAGTCCCCAAAAGTATTAATCAAATACCTTTATTTATTGGAACTCACCAAAATATGGAAGATCTCTGCTTATTTTGTACAGCTGGCTAATAAAGGCAGTCAGTAGGATTTAAAAGGAATCTTGTACAGTTCTGCTTTCCAGATGTGACCTTAAGATTATCTCAGGCCGCTCTTCCTCTACTCCTATATAGAATTTAAATGAAACATTTTAGTTTCCATATGGATTAAGATGATTCATGAGAACTGTTAAACTGTTCCAGAATAAAGATCCATCTAGTCCTGTGTCTGGTGATAACAAAAGAATAGTTATATTTCATTTTGTCTTTCCAGCCATCTGCTACTTTAGGACTTCTTCAGACAGCTGATTAGGGACTTTCTGAATAATGTCTACTGTGTCCTCATTGTCTATAAACTTTACAAGTATTTGATCATTTGTTTTACTTTTTTTTTACTCATAAGAGAGATTTTATAACATTGATTATATAAGCTGAAATATATATCTTGGTTCTCACTTTTGTTCTCATCTAGGAACCATAGTGAGGATGACTCAGCCTGCAGGTATCTATAGGAACAGACTGGAAAGCAGAGGTCATGCTTGTGCTTATGCATTATTCAGTGTTGAATCAAGCCTCTCCTCTGTGTAACTGTTCGTACATTCTGGAGTTTTTCCCCTTTCTTCCTTCAAGGAATTTGGTGCTGAGTTCCTTCAGGCTGAGTGTGTTTGCAATCCACTGTGTCTAGTCTTGACAAAAATCCAACTAGGACATGAAAATGGTAGGAATGATGGAAGTAATCCTAATCTTTTATCCTTTGAACCATTCAGCTGGTTAAATATGATCAACACATGACAGAGAATGGTGCCATTCACTGGTAGGTCAAGAGGCAGATGTGAATTAAATACTTCCTATGCTCCCATATATTCCAGAATGTATTGACTGATCATTTTGCATAACTTAACTTACACAGATTTTTAGTGTGAATTCTAAAATCTACTGCAGCTTGCAAAATCAGCACCAAGAATTGCTATATTTGTTCTATAGGCAATTACATATATTTAAATGCATTCACCAATATACGATGTATTTTGTGGGGACTGTTGCATGCTTCTTTCAAATCTTCTTTGATTCTTTCAATGTGCATAAACTCTTGGACAACAAAATTTCACATTCTTACCACAACTTACCTATCCCTTTGAGTAAATAAAAACCTAGCAAGGAGAGAAAGACTAGCCAACCGGCAATTTGAAGTATTATGTATTCTTTCTTATTCATTAACATAAGTTTATCACAGCATGAACTCGTGTTTTCTTCCAAATTTTAATGATCTGGCTTCCTCTTTGAAATCACTTAACATCCCAATAGCACAAACTGTATTGTTGCTTGTCTTCATCTCTGTGCATGAGATGAACAACTCTGTAATGAATTTATGTTCTTCTCAAGCTATTCTATTTTAATAACCTGTTACTGAATGTGAGTCAGCAGTTGTGTATTGCAAACAACTGATAGAGAAGGTTAGAGAGTCTAAATTGTTTGGGGAAATCCATAAAAATGGCTAGCATAAAGTAAAATAATAAAAGGTTCTTTTAAATTGGAAAATGACTGTGACCTGCAAAATTCTGTGATATCTACAGACTGCAAGAAAATGAGAGATCAAATAATATGTGAAAGCGTGGGGAGTATCTTATTTACTGCCTAAGTCAGCAAAAGACTGAGCAGGCACTGGTGCCCACTTGTTTCCTTGGCTGTTCCCCTAGGTACTCCAATGGAATGGTCTCTGTCAGGATCTCTGTCCTAACAACTAACACCTACTCTTATTCTTTCTTCTAGATGACCAGGTGTATTATCTGAATCTTAATTGTCTATTAATCATCTTTCCCATTATCCCTTTAGAACTTTGAGTCTAATTTACAATATAGTTTATCATGAAATAGGATCAAAGCAAGTGTGGTATACATAGAGTTTTCAAACACCTGATTGCTTCTGTTTAAATTTTTAAGGGTTGGAGAAACCTGAAATCTCTTGATCTTACTACTTTTAAGAGTACTTGGAGCATATTGAAAGATACATTTCCAGATCATCTCATGAGGATCCTGTGATTAAATGGGAATAGCACATTTCATTAATATAAATAGATAAGAAAGAGAAAAAAACTCCTAATAAATAGTAGTTTTCAAATTACACTTTAAAATCCTCATATGGAAACTGAAAATAAATATTGCTGTGCTATTGGCCCCAAGAAGGTCTGAAATGGTATCTCTCAGAGTAGTGAACAATTCAGTTCAGCTTTAACTGATTGTGAAAATTGAAAACCCAGCTTTTATGAGCTTAATCAGCTGCATTTCAGCAGAGGGCTACAATTAATGGGAAAAGATAATAGTATGGAACATTGTTCTTCTGTATTACTGCATCTCTGGCACGAAGACTTTTAAATAACAAAAACTAAAAAGCCCGAACATTTGCAATCATTGTGCACACCTGAAGCCAAGGCTTGCTCATTTGTGCTCCTGCTGAGAAGTACTGTGTTCCATGTTCTTGTTTGTTTCCTCTGCAGAGCAGGCACAGCCATCACTGTGAAAATATCCATCTGTAGTTGCAGCATCTAGTGCCCAAAATTGACTGAATTTGGCCATGGGACATTTTTCATCATGTTATTTCACTTCAAATCATCTCCCTGCCCAGTATTCTTCTTGTCTGTGATATCCAGACATACTGTGAGATGAATTTTTGGAACATATCTAGTAAAATGTATTTGTACCATTAACAATCACTTATATTTTGAACCAATCTTCTTTGATAGCTTTCACTAAAATATATTCTTCCCATCCCTGAAAGTTTTCAAAGCCAGAGCTTGGGTGGAGCTCTGAGCAATCTGGTCTAGTGAAGGTGTCCCTGACCATGGCAGAGGGTTGAAACTAGATGATCTTTACTGTTCCCTCCAATCTAAACCATTCTATGTTTCTATGATACCATTATTGGTCTTGTATTATCACCGTTTATTTCTTTCCTTGTCAGATGCAGGATACTGCAGAGACCTTATTTCTGACTCCTTCCTCCTTCCACATTGAATTGATCATTAATTCCCAAATTACTTTCTCTATGGTGTTCTTAGATTTTTTTTTTCTCCTAATTTGCATTAATGGAAATTGAATCAGAATAGAATATCATCCCTCAGCACCTGTTTTTTTCTGCTTGAAGCAGAAGCAGGTAGTTCTTGCTAACTTCAAATCAGCCTGCATTGTGTTTGTCTTCAGACGAGAGTCTGTTGTCTAGCTTCTTCTGTCTCCTTTTGTGCCATTCTGATTTTTAATTGCTCTGCACAAACACATCTTTCTAAAGAATATTCTCAGAATGTCTTTTTAGTATAATATCTGTTGGTGTGTTTTTTAAGAAATATTACATTTGTGTGTATTTGCAGTGTATTGTACTGATGAAAACAAATTTTATTTAATTACATCAGTTACATAGTTCTGTGTGCTATGATTGTGCTTAATAACACATGGTAGTATTACAATGGGTTCAGTAAAGTTGGAAGACTGAAGCAACATTTCTATTTTAGATAACCAGTAAAGTAATTGAAGATTTTTTTCTCTTTTTTTAATTTCTGGAAAATGTTTACTTTTAGGTTTTAATTACCAAATAATTTAGGTCTGGAAATTAAATTTTACTCAATTGTAAAAGGCTGGGAAGAACATATGTATGCTGCCTTTGAACTTTTGTTCAACTTTTGTTGGACTTTTTAATTCTGTAATGTTCAATATTGATGCACATGAATGATAAACATTTAGGTGTTCCTAAGATTAATCATACTTAACCATTTTTAATTTCAGGTAGATTTGAACAACTATAATACAGTTTTGAAGTTTCTGTAAAAGAGTCAAAAATAATGCATTTCAAGAAATCACCTTATTACTTTAAAGATAAACATAGTTGTTTTAGTTAATCAAAATAACAGCAGTTAAAACAACCATGTAATGTAGGTGCTTAGATTGTATTTTAGAAAATGAGCTGGAAATTTTTGAATGAGAAAATGATGTTTCAAGTACATATTTACATTTTAGAAGAACATTAACAGCACACAATGCACCTAATGTACTTTGTAAAAAAAATGCAGTCTCTATGTTTGAAGTAAATAAAAACACTCCTAAATTATTTGATATATAACTGTAACTTGCCACTAAGTAAATATTTACAGTATTTTGTTTAGAAAAGTAAAATTTCTTTTTCTTAACATTGTACTTTCAAGCCTTAAAATTTCCAGGCTATTAACTGAAGTCTTTGCTTAGATTAAAATACATTGTTTTCACAAGGACTTTAATAGATTCTACTAACCCAAACAAGAATTTATCATGCTGGATTAATTAATATTTGGTTTAGGAATAAATCCCAGAAGTCTTCAAGTATTTTTTAGGCCGAAAAATGTGGGGTTTATCTACTTTTTATTTTAAAAATCACATTAGATAGTTGGTATCTTGTATGGATTGATTTTATACTATTTCTTTGTCCTTTGAATGTCCTTGTTCCTCTAATGCTTCTCCTTAACTAGCATTGAAGAAGGAAGGGTGGAAATGTTCTTCTGACACTTTTGATGGAGGATACATTTGAAAACCAACTGAAATTGTGTGCCAGCATATTCTCGACAGTGGGAATTATCCTTTGATAGCAAAATTGTGGGATGTCAGGTGCACTTGCTCAGTATTTGCATGTGGAATTCAAAGAGCTTGTGACTGCAGCCTGGTTCTGAAGCCTGCAAAACACATTGCCACTCACAGCTCTGCATGTAGTTGTTTAGGGACAATATTGTAAACACTGGAGGAAATTCAGTGGTGATTCTTCTTTTCTTCTAAAAAGATGTTGCAGGTTGGTTGAAGCAGTTTAATGTTATACTGTGGTTTCAGGGCTTCCCAGATCATTCAGTTACATTCCATATAGAGACCTAGTTGGCAATATCTTCAATTTAAATATGTTTTCTTCCTAGGTATTAGGTATGTGTCATGATTTACTAAGTTTTAGATTTACTAGGTTGTCAAAAGCTTTCAGAGCTGATGCTTAAAAAACAATATTTTTCTTCTAATAATGGTAGGAATGGGTATGTTCTACACATAATTCTCTTTGTATTGGACACTTCTGTCAGAAAGCTGGCAATGTCTGTTCAGAGGGAGTCCATGAACTGCAGGGCTAAACAGAAACTCAGCAGGAATTACGTGTCTCAGCCTGGTTTTCTCGTTGCTTTTCACCTAGGGATATTGTTGAATGTTTTAAGAAAAAATTACTTGAACAATTATCAGAACTGATTTTGCATACTTAATTTTGCACCTAGGGTAAAAGGGTAGAGTAAATGGTGTTTCTAAAGATGTTCCAACCCAAAATTTCATCATTCCTTAAGGAAAGGAACTTGCTTAGAGATTGATGACTTTGGTGGTTGGCAGTAAGTTGCTCTGAAATCATTTTATTTAGAGTCAAACATTCTAGTTTATTTTATATCTTCTAATAAGAAGAAGAAAAAAAAGAAAATTGCACTTTGTTTCAGAATTTAGAGATAATTTTGTGTGTAAGCATCTCTTGTGGGTTCTAAACAGCAAAATGAACCACAGTAACCACAGAAATATCCCATTGTTCAAATGAGCTTGCCAAAGGTTTCAGTTCCTTTACTGCAGGAGATTTTATTTTCTTTTTTGCAAGCATAATTTGGGAGAGTCTAATATATGTGTCTAAAATCCAGTTGGATTTATTTGTTTTATTTTTCATCCTAGTGACTGAGTATTAATCTATTTCTTTATTCATTTTTATAGATTAAAAAAATCAACAGGAATTTTCCCGTAAACCAGCAGGTAAGAAAAACAACATTTGGGCTTTTAAATTTATAATCCTAATTCTCACTTGAACTATCTTTATTTTTGTGTGGTAGCTGTTCATTATTCTACCTGAAGAATTCTCATTAGATTTTCTTTAAAGAGTACCTTGGTGTTTTTACTTTCTCAACTCAAAGGGAATTGGAGTGTTTCACCAAAGTAATCTTTTCAAATTTACCTATATGATGCAGGTATATATACTTTTCTTCAGATTGTGTCTTACCAATTTTACTATAAAAGAGAAATGTTATCATTATCCTTTACAGAATTAACCAGAATAAATCAATGTTCCAAAATTCTGAAAATGTATGGTTGGGTTTTTTTTGACCTATTGACAAATTCAGTCATAAAAAATTAATATCTGCAGAACTATTTAAAAAATATGAATAAAAACTACAAGGTAAAACTCAGTACACCGTACAGTTAAGTATGTATATGTTGTGTATGACCACTATTAATTATATAATGATGATTTCCACACAAAGAAACATGTTAAGGGGAAACAGAGCAACCTGATTCATAAGAAAGAAAAAATTGCTTCCTCATACAAGGGGAAAAATATGTATAGGACTAAGGTGTAAACTTGCCTTCGAGAGGGGAGATTTGAGGAAGAAAAGTGCTTTCACCTCCCTTACACCAAATCTTCAGTTAGCCAACATATTTCTCAGTTCCCTTTCTCTGGTCCAACTTTATTTATATAGTATTGTGCTGAGTGTAACTCACAAAGGAAGGAGATACTTCTATTTTGTTTTCTGTTTTCTTCATGAGAAGATGCACAAATGTAAAAAATTAATGAAAATAATATAATACCACCAATACTAACAATAATAACAACTATATGGGTAAGTATAAGTGAAGCTACAATAGATGAAGTTAGCATTTGCATTTGGAAATTTTCATAATAGTTTGTATAACATCAGATGCAGAGAGTGCAAAGATATGCTTCTATTTCAAAAGAAGGAATAAGATACTGCTTAATGAAAAAAAGCACTTAATTGGTTCCATTTTCACTGTTATGGTTCACCCTGAACTTACCTATTTGCTTTCATTACTGTAAAAAATAAAGACAAAAATGTATAAACAACAGTTAAAATGTTCCACCACTCTAACATATAATTTAGGGATCTCTGCTGTTTTGGCACCCTTGGCACGTGGGGTCAACAAGGCATTTTATTCTTCATTAGAACTCCTGTGGAAAGCAAAAATATCTTTTCTGGCTTGAATAGCTTTTTGGCCATGATCTTTGTCAGGACAGCCTGCAATTATAATGCATTCATCTCTCATCAGCACCGATCATTATACTGCAAAGGAATTACTGTGGAGCACTTCAAGAAACTCAGTCAAAAGGTCAAACTGGAAAGAGAGGCTGCTTTGATTAGCAGTGAGACTGGTAGGGTCTTGCTGCCTGTCAAATGCTGGAGAAGAAAAAGGTTTACTTAGCTGTGGATGTCTGAAATTTTAGGGAACATTGAATTCAAAACCAGATTTCTGTTTTGGCTTACGTTATGTAGAGAGAATTGTAGTTTTTTTATCATAAAATAAGTTAGGGAAAATCTAATTTAAATGAAATGACCTAATATTAATGAAATAGTTAAATAATATTTTTGAGTAGAGTCAGAAAAGGCTACACAGATGTAAGGTTAATTTCCGTCTTCATGTGCAGCAAGTATCAACATGGTACGCAGAGAAGAAAAAGGACTCTTTACTTGTTATATCAACACATAACTTATCTTAAAATTAAAGTACCATCTAAATAGTCTTGTCATCTTGATTTTTTTAAATAAAATAAATTTTTGTCTAAGAGGTTAAACAGCCAATTTTAACTTCTTTCTGCAAACACATCATGAACTTGAAAGCTGTCTTCATCCTGTTATACTATTTTTTTTAAAAAAAAGGTGTGTATATTTAATTTCACTTAACAATATAATAATACCCACAGGTTTTTTTAATGAGCACTAGCAGGGTAATTGAAGGTTTTTTTCACTTAGAGTTTATATATATATATATATATATATATATATATATATATATATATATATATATATATATATGTGTGTGTGTGTGTATATGTTGATTTTAATTAGTTAAGTAAAAAGGAAAGATGGTTGTCAAACTAGAGTCAAGGAAACAACCCTTAGGATTCCTTAATGAAAATATTCTTGATAAAGAGAAGACAGTAGGAGCACAGGCAGACCCATTAGCATTACCACGAGGAAATAAAAAGTACCTGAAAAAGTGTGTAAGATGCTGTAACTCCAGCAGTGTTATCCAAACATCTCAATGTTGCAACAAGTTAAAAAGATGAAAGAAAAAGTAATTAAAAAAGACTTGTTGACTGTACATAATGTGGCAGCTTTCCTTTAATGCAGTAATTGTGAAAGTAGGTTTGTCTGGAAAATCATTAGAAAGATAAGATCTAATAATTAAAATTTAAGGATCAAAGGTGATGGTTATTGATAAGAAGGTAGTAATTATTTGGACAGATGAAACAATAAGAAGTTCTCAGAATGGTGGTAGTACATTAATAGGGGTAGAAAGATGATGCAAAAAATGCTGGAAGAGGACCCCACAGAAAAACAAAAGAAAAAATTGAAGAAGATTGTGGGACAAAAGGGAAATAAAACTCCCCCTCTCTGAGTTGACAGTGATGAAAAGAACACTTGAATTGGTAAAAAATAGAAAATGAGTTGTGTTTTCTATATTGGAACTGCATGCATTGGATGTAAATAGTAACACTTAGGAGTATAATAGCAAGTAGTTGAGAAATAAATTAATTTTGGACTCAAAATATACTGAATATTTCAAATAGGCACTAAGAAATATGATGTTGTCAACAAAATTTCCATAAATTCAGAGAAAAAATTATATAGACTTCATAGCAGAGAGGCACAAAGACATTAGAATATTTCAAGGCACCAACCAGAGGCTTCTCTAGTTGATCAGCCAAGATGAGAGTGGAAACATGGGCATGTTTCCTCAGCTCCTGCAAGAGCCATCATTAGGCAGGTGAGTTTTGAAAGGCAGCATCAACTCCCTGCTAGATCTTTCCAAATGACAGGTAGTAAACTGGTGGTGTAATGAGAACAAGCACTGCCCATTCCTTTTCAATTCCCAGTCTTTTCATAGTCCACAATGGATTTGCAAATGTGCTGATCTCGGCTGAAAATTGACTTGATAGCATCTAAAGAAATGAAAATCAGGCAATCCTTATAAAGCCTTCTGATCCTTTTCAGTGTGAGAAACCAAATGTAGCCTCCAGCTAGTAGAGATTTTACTACACATTACAACTTTCATTTTCTATTTGGAATTCATTGGGATTTGGCTTTTACTGGTTGCCATGCCAGGAGGATGAATTGGCAACATGTGGCTTAGGTACACAGTGGAATTCAAGGTTTAGATAGAAATCTTAGTCAGGCCTGCAGTTCACCTCTTCCTGTCCCTACATGAATAAGTAAAATATTCATAAACTGCAGCTGGGAAAGTCAAAACTTTCTGGCTCCCATTTCACTCCACAAGGCAGTGGTACAAAGCAGATATTGCACGTGGCAAATTCAGGGAGTGGATTTTTCATTTCATTGATTATTGTTACGTTCACATACATGTTCACAAATGTAACAAATAGACACTTGCTTCTCTATTACATGGGCAACAGTCAAATCCCATGGTTTCACATGAAACAGATAAAAGCATCATGGCAGAGGAGTGTATTTTAAACTTCCTTTTCCTATGTTGTATGCCTCATCTCTGTTAGGATGAATATAAAGGGTATGACCCTCCACCTTTCATATGTTGAATTCACTAAAAAAAGTATACTGGGGAAGAATGCTATAATCCTTTTTTTTTTTTTGAGCACTATTTTTTTTCCCACAAGTAGCATAAGACTTTTTGAAATATTTGTGTCTAAAGAAGATAGGAAATTTACATGAAATAGTTTTGGTTTTTAAGAATAATGTGTCCCTCTAGAATGTTCCTGTTTTATGGGAAAAGAATTGGTAGCTGGTCTATTCAAAGTGGAATAATGAGAATCATGTGAGAATGAGAAAGACTGTTTAACTGTGTTTAACTCAGTTTTAAAACAAGATCATGGCATAATGAATTGATGCCACACTAAGGCCAGAAACTGGGATATCCTTATGTGTGTCAGATTCCACAGTCAAGAATCCTGTTTTGCAGATAATATTTTACATTCTTGATGGCCAAGAATGGGGTGATGGGATACATCTGATGTCATTCAAAAATATACATGGTTATACCCATTTCCTTTTACTTCTTATATAATGTAATAAAAACAGCTATACACATCTGTACCGGATCAGCTGTGTTGTATCACCTCATATTCTGCTTCAATAGGGTGTTTGTTGTCCAGATTTATTAAAGTTCTACGGCAAGAACAATCTCATTTAAAATCAATTCTAAAAGCCTGACTTGGTGAGCTTATTTAATAAAACCTAACATATTTACTATATAAAGGTGAGTACACACAAATGTCACGGTGACTGTCTTGCCTGTCAATCAAGCCAGTGTTCTTTGCTTGGAGACACAACACATCAAGATGTGTTGCACCCTATTGCATCTGAAAAGGTGAATTCCATTGCTCAGGTGAATTGATAGGACTGATGGGACAACATATACTCTATTGATAAGCACCTGTATGAAATAAAACACATACCTTTCTTTTTTTTATTAATAATTGCAGAGTAAAAGGCTCCATTGCGGTTGTATTGGTATTTTTAAAATGCAGTGATTAAGCAGAAAGTTCTGAAATATGACGTGTCCTCAAAAGAAAACAAGTCTGTTCTAGAAGTACATTAAGAAGTACATTCTTTTTTTCTGTTTTTTTCCTTCCTAATTTTGCATGTCTGTTGAATTAATTATTTTCCAATATTCTGTTCTGTGGTACCTCAGAGTAGCCATCCTGCAGCTCTTGACTGACAGTTACTGAACTTTCAGATGAAATGATACATCTGCTCTGTCACCATCTGTTGTCACAGTAAGGATTTGATCAGGTTTATTTTGAAAGAAAATCTCTGGAATGAAGCTTCTATTGTTAAATGATTATAGAAACACACAGGGGAAGCTGAGTTCGTGCTGTTAAATTAAGCAGAAGTGCACAATAGGGTGTAAATTGTGTTGGGCTAATTCCCTGCCATTTTCAGTCATCTATGGCACTCAGCATGGATTATTGCTGCATAACATATACCCTTGAAAGGCTTATGTTGCTTATTGATACTTAATTGAGCTTTCTGTAAAATAAACTGAATATCTCGATCTATATATATCTATCTATATCAAAAAGTTTCTGTGCTTGACACAAAATATTTTTCCCTGAGCAGTTTCTGTAATTTTTTTAGATGCTTCAGAGGCAGTATTTGTTATAAAAACTTTGCTTCCTGTGGCTAATAAAAGATTTTTCTTCCTTTTACACTGTAGTTTGGAATACCTTCTGAATTTCAGGGCATAAAAAATTTTAGAAGGGCAATACACGTGGTAGGTTGTTAAAGATTTTGGGCTGAGGAAACCATGTTGACTTTTGAGAGGAAGGTCAGGCAGCTTCCTGAAGCTAGTTGATTACCTGATGAGCTAGATAAAATTCATGTTGTGAGCCACTTGATGCAGTTATTGGATAGCAATGCTTCTGTCCTAGGGCTGCATACCTTATAGCTCATGAGAGGATGAAAGTAATTGGGACACCTGCTGGAAGTTTAGATGATACAAAAGAGTGATTAGATCAAGTTCTTATTTAAATCTCAAAATATAAGTCTCAAGCTGTGCATCAAATACTTTCTGCATGTCCAGCAAATTCAATTTTGCCTCAAGTAGAATTTCATCCTCATTTACATATTTTTCTCATTTATTTTTTTTTTTTTTCTAGTACTAACTCATTAGTGTTACAAGTATTAGCTTTTTTTTTCCCCACCTGCAATCTTACTACTCTCTCTGAAAATTCCTTTCAGTAAAGGTAGTTTTTCCTGACCAAATTCAATAACCACATCTGTTTTGGATGTGTGTTCATACTTTAGTCAATACAGGGTGAATGTATTGTATCTCCACTAAAGGTTTAAATAGGACAGGTGAATGAGGGGGTTCTAAATGCCTTGCTCCATTGTAGACCTTTCAAAGTGAGTGAAAAAAACAGACATATCCCACACAATAAATTGATAAAGGGATAAAAATTTTTGCTTACTTTTGGGTGTGAGAAGAAGAGTTACTACTTATTGTACATTGGTGCTCTAAAGAAATAAGCAGATAAATATAAATAAATAAATAAATAAGTATTAAAATTATATATTTATGCCTATTTTTGGGTGATAGCTATGGCTTGAAGGTATTTAACTGTGGACAGCCTGATCTACTGTTTCTGAGATTAAGGTACTCTTACCAGATCCTTCTATTTACACACTTGGGTGTGAATTCAGGCTCATTCTGATCCCACAGGTCTTGTGTTTCTTTCTGTATAGTGCCATAGCTTCAAAAGGAGTCATATACCTCAATTGTTAGGTTGCTGGTTAGGTTACAAGATGAAAGACACAGGTCTGACTTTGTGAGCGCTGTAATTTCTACCTTACAATAATAGAGAGCTTTCCCTTTAGCTGCTACCTTTTGCAACAGGATGATCTTAACATCCTAATAAAACTGGATCCTGTCTGAATGCATCCCAAGGTGTTCTGAATCAGAATGCCATTCCTGTTTTGTCATAACATGAACAAATACTTGTTCTCCCCAGAAGCTTAATTCTGTATCTATGGTGAGACCAGACAGTGAGAAACCACTGAGTTTAAATAACAATCAAAGGCATTTCTTTCATTGCATCATTTTACCCCATCTTCTATTTATATGCATGACATGAGTAAATCCCACTTTAAACGTTTGGATCTGATATATTGCCATTTACCCAAGAAATGGGATATGTAACATAATGAGACAATGGAAGGGATGCCTGCAATTTAAAGGACAGATTTTCTGCAGTATTTGTATAGTTATGATATCTAAGACTGGAAATAAGTAGCAAACATTAAAAAAAGAAAGGGCATTTTATTCTACTAGAATGAATGTTTCCATCTTTTTCATGTCTCTTTTGGTTGGATGGGATAGCTACTATTCAAACAGGCCAACAAAGCAGTGGGACAGGAAGCAACTTTCAGCATTCTTGATTGGAAATAGATGCCTTAATGATGCATATGTCCTCTAGAAGTTCCTGAAAAATGGTAACATAGAGAGAAAATAAGGAAAAGTGGGAAACAGAGTCACCATCTTGAGCCTGTCTGAGTTCAAGAAGCTTTTGGACAATGCTCATGATGCTATTCTTAGGTGTATTCTGTGCAGGGTTAGGAGTTGGACTGAATCATCCTTTCTAACTCAGTATATTCTATTCTATCATATTCTATGATACCCACAAAATAAATAGGTCTTTATTTTCTTTTCCTTTTCTTTTCTTGTTTTCCTCCCCAGTTATACATAGAAAGATTAACTGTAGGTGAAACCTTTTTTCCCTCTAGCCTCACCTTAAATAAGGAATTGTTAATATCTGTAGCTTACAGGTATGAATTTGTTCTGTCTGGTCAGATTGTAATTTTCATTGGAGGCTGAGGCTAGAAATAAAAATGTTGCAATGCTTTATTGTAATGTCTCTTTTATTGCATCAAGTGAGTGTAAAAGTTCCCAGGAAAAAACATTAATTTTAGTATACTAGAAGGAAGGTGTTCAGCCTATACACACATTATTCCTTGGGGAATTGTATCATCTAAAGAAATTAATTGGAATCAATGAAGCATATACTTTAACTATAGATTTTTCTATTGGAGGAGCAGATGGGACTCAAAAAGGCATAAATAAAGTATATTTAATTACAGCTTACTTCAAGAGGAGAAATGAATAACACTTCATTTTTCTCATTACTTATTCTACATCTGTGCAGATGATCAGTGCTTCAAATCGTGGCTTCTGATTATTCCCTTGAACTTCTAAAAACAGTGCTTATACAGAACTCTGTTGACTGTAGGTGGTCATTAGTCTTTTCTCTCTCATCACAATAATAGTCCATGGGACCAGTGACAGAGTTGCTACCTGAATTTCAGAAAATAGTTGTACATTTTTATAATAGTATAAAGTAATTAACAATTTATGGGTCACCTACAAATGAGGAAGGAAAAAAATAACACTGAGAAGTATTAATCACTGAAAATGTTTGCAGGAAAACTGTAAAAAATGTAAAAATGTAGCTAATTGCAAATGCAGAAACATCCCCTAGAAATATATAATATTACAACACTTTTTTGTCTTTCCAAAGAGTTATATGTCCTGGTAAGGAGACACTGCTCAGTGAGCAGTATCTGTTATATGGTTAGATTATTAGAAAATATTTGCTTTCAATCTTAGTGGTTTTGGAAGCAAAACTTAGTAAGTCTGTCATATTTTATGACACAGCAAATAGATATTTAGCAGTGTCAGGTCAAAAAACTATACTCAGGAGCTGACAACTGACAAAATTATTTCTTTATTTATTCATTAAGAAACATTTTACCTTGTTGGAATATCACTCAGCAATGCTGGGTTGCAAAAAACAAAACAAAGTCAAGTGGTATAGCGTGCGCAGGTCTGAAGGTCTGAGGAGGTGTAAATAGGTAGGAAATTCTGTGCCTGGGCTTCTTGCTCTAAACCAAGTCTCCGCCTTGATGGCTCTGTTAGTAAATGCTGAGTGACCAGAGTCACCCAAGCCAGCTCAAGAGTACCCACAAAGCCCAGCAGGATCAAGACACAGTAGTGTACAGTTTCTGGCTGTTTTCTGCAAATATACATCCAGAAGTCCTGCTGCTTCCCATTATTTGTTTAACAGCCTACTGTTTGTAGTACTTGCTTAGTGGAAGCAATAGTCACTCATCACTCCAACCTATTGCTCCCACGCGCCTGCCCTGATGGCAGTAGGTGGAATAATGCAGCCAGCTCTTCTTCCCCTCCTGCTGAAGTAGGCTGCTGTTCAAAACCAAACCCAGACAGTGGGAAAGAAGAGGATCTGATCCTATTATGCAAATACCATCCAGACATTTGAGACCTTGCATAAAAAGCTTGAAAGAAGAGATGCTCTCTTGTGAGAGGAGTGACTTCTGGCTAAGTATTAATTGTGAGTTTGCATCCATCAATTGTTAAATAATGTTCCTGCAGGTCACTGTTTGCACTTCACAGGGCCTTAAACTATTTTGCCAGGATCTCTTCTTCAATCCAACAGATGGCACCCTCAGAGGAGTTGTTATGTTATCTTTCTATGGGTGAAGGAGCTTGCTTGTCCCTCTGTGGATAGAGAGCCTCAACATCTTACATTGAAATTTGGGCTTCATTTGGGACACAATCTTAAATTTATGGGTTGCTTCCTTCCATTTCACACGATAGTGGGACACTTTGTGTTAAAAAAAAAATACAAGTGGAAGAAGCTCTGATACTGAAAAATGAGTCTCACTTGGTACTTTTTAAAGACTGAGCTTTTCCAATGAAATTGCAAAATTCATGGAAATGCTGAGATGCTAGAGACAAATTAATGAATAACAGGTATTACTCCACTGTCAAAAAGTAAGTGCAGTGTGAGTTCAGTAAATGTTATGAACACTACTACCAGCTCCCTGCCACAGGCAATTGGCATTTGACCAGCTATAGAATCCTCATGACAGCCTAGATTCAATCTAAACACCAGGAAAATTAAAACCATCTTTATTATAATGGAACCAAAACAGAACCAAACAGAAGCAGAAAAGTTAAAACTATCTTTATTATAACAGAACCAAAACCCCATCTTGTTAATAAATAGGATATGGAGAGAAGCATGAAAATAATAATGTAGAACATGCTGAATATAATGTTCTTCATCTAATCACCCCCTAAGATTGTTTTAACTTTTGAAGGTGATATTTTTGCAGTAGTTATCCTCTACCTTGCCTTGCTCTTTCAGAATGGGACTGCATTCTGGTTCTCTTTCTCAACACATTTGTATTTTAATACCACTGTTTGCAAATGATATTTAAAGTAATTTTGGAGTAACATCATTTTTATTTTCTTTATAATCCAAGAAGAATTTTATTTACTTTAAGAATGTGTAAGAATGCCAGTTATATATAATTACTTTGGTCCTTTACTAGCAACTTTATTCTTGTCTCATCTGACTTACTTCCTTTTTCCCTTCCTCTTCAATCTCCATAGTATATCAGGGTCCTTCACAAATCATAACATTTTCTCCCCCTGTTTACAGTTGAGAAGGGGTGATAGGATACATCTTTCATTGCTGCTTGTGAGCAATGTCTTCATTCTCAAGGGTACTTTACCTGCAAGCAATCTGTGCTAAAAATTCCTTTACAGGGTGTATTTTAGGGATGAAATCTCCAGTGAAAGACTTGATACACGGCCTCTCTGAAAATTAAGGTAGATAAAAAGTGGGGACATTTAGAAAATCCTAGGCAGCTACGGATGGGTTATGAAATGTGAACTACTGCATATGATTTGTATATAGTAATGAAATAGAGTGAAACTATAATAAAAACAGTGCTGAAGCTGCTTTTGTAAGAGCAGTAAGTCAAGACCACTTTAAAACAGATTCCAAGACAGATATGGCTGCTTTGAGATCCAAGAATCACAGAATATTTTATATTGGATGAGGTTTTGTAGGTCATCTGGACAGAATCCTCCTCAGAGAATGCCCTACATAAATCAGATTGCTCTGGACTTTCCCCCATCAGATTGTGACTGTTTTTAAGTATGAGTATTTCATAACATCTCTCACCAAAAGTAATTGAGAAATTTAAAAAACCCTAAAAGGCATCAGTGGTGCTTTACTGCATAATTTCTTTGCCATAGTGCTACAAAACGGACATAGTGAGTAAATCTCACTGTCTGTCAGAGTATTTACTCTAGATTTCAACTGCAGAGTATTTATTTGTTTTTATAAAAACAGCTTATTTTTCAGGCTTTTGTGACTGAAAGTTCGAATTCTGAAGGCAGTTGAAAGAGAAAAGCAGTGATCCATAACATTATCTCTATTCAGCTGTAGTGGAAGATCATTGGGACCAGTTTGTTTAAAAACAGGTTTTATGTGTTCAACTGTTATTTTTTCAAAAGTGGTCTTCGTTTCTTTTATAGATATATTTGAAATACATTTTAAATTAAAGGAAGATAGTGTATAAGTCCTGTTTGATTTTTCTAATAAAAAAGAAATACTTTTGTTATCTATATATATATTAAATTTATGGATTAATATACAATTTTATTACATTATATGATTTGAAGTTTTACTGCATTGTTCATTTTTTATAAATAAAGAAGAGTTATTATCACTTCCTATTTAGAAATTAAGCTTAATTAGACCTATTGCTTAATGGTCTTGAAAACTGTGAAATCATTAGACAAAAGATTATTTGCTGAAGCTAATAAGATACAAAATTACCTTAGGGAGTATTCTTTATTGATTTGATTAAAATTTTATAACACCTCTTGGATTTTTTTTTCCCTGTTAGTAACTGGCAATAGTAACATTGATTCTCCAAAGACATTGTGCAGATGCAGCAAAATTTCTCATCTGTAGGTTTCCAAGTTCTGTATTGAATTTGAAAATAAAATTTCAACTCTTGTTGACTTATTTTTCTTTCAGTTACATGCATTAAGTGCTTAAAAGAATTGTTTTATTTCTGAGAGGCAAAGTAATGGTGCTCTAAAATTTTTAAATGTTTTATTTTCAATTTTCAATTTCAATTTTTATTTATTTTTATTATTCTGGGACTTTAAAAGCAGTAATTGTGTTCTCTGAGACCCCTGAGAAAGTCTTAAGGACAGTTGCAGCTTGCAGAAGTCTTTTTATTTTGATAATCAGACAGGCCTGAAAATAACTGTTCTTCAGTAGAAATAGTAAAAGAAATTCTGCAAGTATTAATAGCTGTTTTCATCAGTTGCCATCTAAATTATTGAGAATGAAAATGTAAAAAAGTACGCATGGATAGATTTATTATATTGAATATTGATGTTGATTCCATGCAATATTTAAATAAAATATTTTAAGTCTAAAAAGGCTTTTGTATAATTACATATATATGTGAATTACTAATTTTCAAGCTTTATTCTCACAAAGATATAAAAATATTTCTAAGCCAGATCTTGTGAGATCATTGATACCACAAAAGGAGATTTCTCTCAGGTGTGTTTATTTTGCTGTGCAAACAGCAACACCAGAGACTTCAAAGACAACTTTAGTACACAGTGATTATTTGCAGGTTTATTCTGGCTTTGTGAGCACCTTGAAATGTAAACATCTGATTCTATGGAAACGTAATTCTGATGTTATGCAAACTCAAAACATTTATTACTAAAATTCATTTCTAACAACCTGTACCCCCTCATCTGTATTTTCTGTGTACTCAGTCATTTGGGGTTCTTCCATGTTATTATCTCCTTTGGGCTCGGTTCAGTCAGCTCAGGGTGTGAGCAAGGCAGCTGCACGAGCACTGTGATCTCACAGGGACAGCCACCCAGCCTAAACTGCACTGGTCCTGCCCAAGTGCTGCTTGCCAGTCTTTTTCAGAGAAACAGAGAAAGAAAATCCAAAAGTTATCTGCAGCCAGTCATTGAAATCTAATTGAAAGATACTCCTGGGACAAGTTAGGAATGGTATTAAATGTTTCTGTAAATATTTCACTCACCCTGCTACTTAAGAAAGATAAATATTTAGTTGTTTGCTCAGTTGTTTGCGCATCAAAAATCTGAAAGGCACTGTCTGGTGACTTGTAATATTCTAATCTTTTTCTTCATTCAGCATCTTTCAGTAGTCTACCCTGAGGTGAAAAAGATGAATGTGATAGGTTGTTCATCAAAAGGGAGAGGTCATGCCCTCCAGCACGATTATTTGAACTAATTTTCTTTGACCCATTTTTATTTTAGGCATGAAAAATACATGCTCTGTACTTTTAGAAGAGGAAAAAAATTCCATTAATCAAAAGACAAGTCTTAAAACCAGTCAAGCTACTAGACTTTAAAATAAATGATGTTTACTTTCTTTTCACGAGTGCTGAGCTTGCTGTATTGTACTGTTATCTATTTTAAACCCTTAAAATCCCCCAGAAATTTCCTCCTGGATAAAAATTTGCAGCCGTTCTTGTGCCTGTTCCTAAATTTCACCTCCAATTTCAGGTGAAAAATTAACAAGTAGGGATTCAAAAATGGCCATATATCAAAGATTTTTTTGTGTTTTTCCATAAAAGAAAGCAGAACCCTACTGGTTCCAGTAATACAACAGTGAAAGGAGGGGGAAATGATGATAGTGTGATATATAGTAATTATTTTAGTCAGGAAATGTGTGAGACATGCACATTTTCAAAGTGTTTGCTGAGAGCTGCTCTGTTGAGAGTATCAGTGAAGATCTGAAGCCTCTCAGGTCAGCTGTAAAATGCCTCTGATGTCATCAGGAATGAGCCTCCTCAGTGGTAATCCTGGAAATCAAATGAACCTGCTCAGGGCTGTTCAAATTGTGTTGATGTGTAAATTGCTTGTAAGGTGAGTTATGTGGTGAGTAAATAACAGAAGTCTACAAAAAGGAGAAGGGTCAGTCAGGTGAGGAAGGCAGATTACTTTAGATAACATGAGATTTTATTTTTCATCATCTAGCTACCATACCTATTTAGCAGGAAGATGCTTAATGCTGTATAAAATGCACACATTCCTTGTGCATTTCAGGGAGTTTACCACATGCTGGCTAGCTACTCTAGCTAATTTTTTATCTTTTTTTAATTACCCAGTCAATATCCTGGAAGACAGGACTAGTAGCGTGAGCTATTTTTGTACTCATTCCTACTCATAATTTCACACACACTCCTGAAATTAATATAGATTGGTATCTAATACTGCAGTTTGCATCCAAATCCATCTTTGTAATAACAGCTGCATAAGGTCTTTCTTGGAAAAAGTCTGTGCTTTCTAAATGCTAATCACCCTTATTAAAATGAACAAATTCTAATTGTAATGAATTTTAAATACACGTAATTGTGCATTGACTTGAATAATTTAAGAGAGGCAAAAAATCCCAACTTCTAATGTTGACATTTTGACAAAGGCACACAGTTGCCCAATTAAGGTTCAAATTGACTTTGTTGTTAGAAGAATTTATTTCAATAAACAGCTACTTAGAAGTCTTAAATAAGTAAAATGAGTGCTTTGAAATAAGCTGTGACTATTAACACGTAGCACTGGATGAAAAATCCAGTGAGTGAGCCAAAATGTTTCTGTGGATTAGTAGATTATAACAAGAAGAAGAAACCTGGAAAAGCAATACACAGTTCTTTACCTGTTTGGGAAACTGTCCTGTATCCACATGTAGCCATAATTTTTCAAACTGCGGAGGGAGTAATGGCATGCAGCAGTCAATATAGTCCTGAGTTCTAACAAGATCCAGTACATCTCATTGGGAATATGCAAAGTTTTTTCATGGGATGCTGTTGAATGTAACAAATTGTTGTGCAGGTTTTTCGAACAGCACTGCTAATTTTGGGCAGATCCCTATGGAGGTCCAGGCAGGTTTTACTACAGTAAACAACTGTCTGTGCTCTGATTCTGATGTTGTTTGATAAGAGAAAATGTGCTCTGTTTTCAGTCTTTGATACCAGTTTTCATTTATCTGGATTGTAAGCAAAAAATCACCTTTCATAATTAAGAAATATTTTCTGTTTTCTCTGACATGATTTACTTTAAGGCCTGATAATATTTCCTCAATTTTTGTGTGGTCATTTTAAAAATAAAACAAGACAAAGCCAAATGGGAAACCTATACTCAGCCTTGATCTGGTAGCAAGATGACAATATGAGTTCTTACACAGAAGAAGATTAAGTTGTGAGATACAATACTTGTGTAATCTTAGATGAAATAATATATCTGTAGTTGAGTGGTTCAAAAATATGGTGGTCTTTAGAGCTGTCAGTGATAGCTAAAGTTTTAGTCAACTTTTTTTTTTCATGAGGAAGAAAAAAAAATTTGCGGGAAGTAAAAAAAATATGGAAAGATTAGAAGGCTTTTCAAAAACCTGAAAAACAGGATAGGAGACATTTCATTTAAAATAGGGCAAAATTTTTCAAAATTTTATGTCATTAGTTCTTCTGTTGACTTTGAATTTTTTTTTATGCAGCATAAAATTCCTAAGCCTTCTCCTAAACGATCTCCTAAGCAGAATAGATTTGGCCAATGATTGCATTGTGACCACCCTTTTTCTTCCATTTTTTTCTGACATTTCCAGTGTGTTTTTTAATTGTTTTTCTGCTAACAATTGACTATAATGAATTTTTAGACTATACCAAAAAACTATTTTAAAAGTAAAGAGAAAATTATATTAAAACCAGAGTAGAGAGCATTATCTGAATTTCTCATCCCTCATTACTTTCCCTTCTGTATTGTCTGACATATTTATTAATCTTTGGATCCCATGTTCATCCTGTCACCCTACAGCACAATTTCACGTACAGTGAGTATGAGTATTAGACTTGCCAGATAAAAAGCTGTCAGTGAATCCTTTCTGATCTTTGAATTGCCTCACTTTTATGATGTCACATAGATATTACATTTCATTTTGGGGAAATGTTCTTGTATTTTTGTCTTACTATTCTTCCTAAAATATAATGTGTAAAAACTCTGAAAAAGTCACCCTGATAGTCAAGGCTATTTAAGTCATTTTTAGCAATATGTTGGACTGATATAAAATATGGCAATTCATCTTGCTTGATTAGGATGTCTGTGTGATTTAAGAACATGCTAAATTACAAGATTATGGATTTTTGACTGAAGAAATTGTCC
Source organism: Ammospiza nelsoni (assembly GCF_027579445.1). Classification (NCBI taxonomy): domain Eukaryota; kingdom Metazoa; phylum Chordata; class Aves; order Passeriformes; family Passerellidae; genus Ammospiza; species Ammospiza nelsoni. The sequence goes on from NC_080633.1 coordinate 113,267,260, forward strand.
TGTTTCATTTATCATTTCAATATAGATTTTTTTAAATTGTCCATGGTTCAAGTCATAAACCATAATGACTTACTGAATCTTTGTTACTGAACCAGCAGCCACTCAGTTAACTAATTTGTGTCACCATTTGATTTTGAAGAATGAACTGTTGAGGCAAGTTAGAAACCAGGAATACAAAAATTATCTTTCAAATGGAATGCAAATCATAAATAAAATCTGTTTTCACCACCCCTTCCACATTTGTTGATAACAATCAACAGTTTTATAGGGACTCAAAAAAACTTGATAAGATAAAAACTAACTAGATTTTTTTTTATTTTATAAAGGAGCATGCTATGCACTGTCTATTTGTGATTAGCATTTATATCTGTTCGTCACGTGTCTGTGCTAAGCATTTATTTTCAGAAATGAAATTTCTGCAATTTCACAATTTCATGAAGTGCCATATGTGCCAAGTCCCCATGTGCAGCTACACTGAGATATGATCCAAAACTCTCATTCATATATCATATTAATCCAATATTTCTGTTCATATATATGCATAAACTATTACTTTTGTAAGTTACAATCCCTTTCAGGTAAATAAGTTTCTATAAGTTTATATAGATCAAAGCTTTTTCAGAACATTTCCCAGTAGCTGTTTCAAAAATGTCATCTACTTTACCACAAAAGTGAAAATTTTCAACAGTTTCTCACCTTCATTTTATAAAAAATTGCAATATTTTATTTAATTTCACACATTTAATGTGTTTAGATAAACTGAGATCATTTTAGGAACTTAAAAGTTATCATAATTCTCAGAATTATCTATTAAAGTAGTTATCAAGTATGTGTTTAGTTTTGCCTTGTTTTCCAGAATGTAGCCTGTAGCTATTTTAATCCACACATGTGAATATCCACGTGCACTCAAACAAACTTGTAAATGTTCCTAATTTCACATGGTTAATATGTTTAGATAAACTGAGATCACTTTAGGAACTTAAAAGTTATCTATTAAAATAGTTATCAAGTATTTGTAGAGTTTTGCCTTGTTTTCCAGAGTATAGCCTGTGCTATTTTAATCCACACATGAGAACATGCACATGCACTCAGACAAACTTGTAAATGTCCCTAATTATAATTACACAGCCTTTGCTTGACAGTTCCTCTCTGTGTTGAATGAGCCTGAAGGAGAAATGTTTTTCTGTTAATAAAACTTTTGGTACAGCAGGTTGTCAGGAAAATCAATCTAATTTTTCCTCATGATCTACAGAGGCAAAGGAGAAATATCTAAGGGAGCAATTGCTCTAAATTTCATGGCTACTTTAGTGTTGAGTCAATCAAATGTGGAATATCAATACCTCTGCACAGCATGAGTGACTGTATCCTGTTGTTGTGATGAATTGTAGATGTAGAAATATGAAAGAGAAAAACAGTAAAAGGGGATTACATACAATGTTACAGGGATATTAAATATCATCAGGCAAGATGATATCTTGCTGTGTGTCCAATTTAAATTAAAGAAATCAAGATGAAACCAAATTAATTCAATTGAATTGATTTTGAAGCATAGCTGTCTCAGTTCCTAGAAATTAGAGATCATGCCTTTTCTTCATTTATAGACAGAAAATGTGCCAAATTTCTGCAGACAGTAGTACAATTTGTTTATACTTACACACTCTTTTGTGTAAAACCACCTCAGTCACTGAGATCTAGAGACTGCAGTCGAGTCAGAGGGATGAGGATCTTATTTATGGATAGCATATGAAACAGCAGAAATGAGAAAAAATTGAATAAACATTGAATTGAAATAATTTGAAACTTCTCTTACTTTACCTTTCAGTTTGGGGTTCAGTTTGTTTGGGGGTTTTTTTTCCCTTCTGAATTGTTCTTCTTTCAGGAATGAATGAGATTTCAGAGAACATGGCTTTTTAGTTATTGCATAAAAATACAGTGTTTTGCATTCTTTTTGATGGTTGAATATTGTGGTACAGATCTGTCTTCTTTTTGACTTTTATGAACTTATTTAGTCACTAAACGAGCAGATACTTCAACACATGTTCTTCATTGAACCTGAGACTATATGACAGTTTTAGTGTTTGATATTGACAAAATAATTAAGTATTGAGGTGTCCCTGTAGTAAGAGAAAAATGGACCTTCTCCCTGTCTCTGGTTATAGACCATAAAATATCCAATAAACTGTGACAGAGACTCATAGTGTTGATTTCATACAAGGGGATTTTGAAAAAGCTAATAATTTCCAGTGTGTTATGAAAAAAAATACAATCTCCCCTGTCACCACCCCCCCCAAAAAAAAAGAAGAGGGAAAAAGAAAAACAATAGACCCACTATTTATTTTAATGCATATTTCATGAAGAAATGTTGCTGAAAATTCTCTGCCCAAAAGTACAGAAATAAACTAGTGTAAATTTATTTTCAAAAGGTACACAACGTTTAAAATCTGGGAGGATAAAACATGCAGTGAAAACATTCATTTTAAGGACATTCATACCACGGGTACACTTACAAACTTGTTTACTTTTTTACCTTTTTGTTTCATAATTATTATAATTTTCTTTACACTATTATTATTGACATTGAAGACAGTGTCCTGTAACTTCTTTGTTAGTGTAGAGATCAGTTTCACAGAGACATTTAGAAATAGATCTATCCCATGAGCAGCCCTGTATGAAATATGGGTTGAACTATTTTCTGCAGCAGTAGTGTACCTGTGTGCACTGGAAAATGTGTTTTATTACTAATGGTACGGTTATAAATCAAATGTCCCTTGATGTGTCTACTCCCTCTTCAGTGGTTCTCCAGAAGTTGGCATAGTGTGTTTTTCTACTCTTTAAGATTTTGATATTGGGTAACTCAAAATTAACAGGATAGGTAGGAAGTTACATCCTAAAGTGAGCTGGAATAAGTTCTAGCTCAAACATCTGTGTCAGAAGATCTGCTGGTAGTGGTAAGACTCTACAGGATTCTACAACTCCGTTGTACCTACAGAGGAAGTCTGTTTGAAATAGTGACTAAAAATAGTCTGGTAATTTCCTCTTTCTAAGCAAAAAGTTTCAAAACTCCTACATAGAGATTTTCAGGGAGAAAAAAAAAAAATTGACATTATTTGGAAATGAAATTTGTAACGTCATATTGTTTAATGTGTGACTGTGAACTTGCATGTGGAGTCTATCTATGTTGCTGTGTAATAGCAGCTACTTGACTTAGAATTCCTGGCTGGTGGCTCCTTACACTTCACTTACATTAAATTTCACTGACATGATCTGTCAGCAAATATGTAGAATGCACCTTTAACACCCCTGGAGTATGTGCTTTAGGTTTTTTGTTGTTGCTAGTACAATAAGTATTTCTTCTCATGCTTTTGCATTGTCCTAATAGGCATCATTTATAAAAACTGTCAATGTATGATATTGTGTCTGGGGTTCAAAGTTTGCAGCTATGTTAAATTTAACAGACATCAGTTTATGCACGTGAAATACTTGCAACACATAAAATTTCTGAGAAATTGTCAACACTATTGATTTTTTTGTCAGATAGTCTACATGGGCTGGACGGAAGAACGGGAACAAGACTCCCTTCAGGACCGAATGTACACACCAAAGTTCCTAGCACTGAGGGGATCTTCCCTGTATAAATTTATAGCACCTCCAGTAAGTATGTTTCTTATGCTTAGTGGGAACAAATCTTATTAAATATAATAATGTCATATAATATGTACAAGTCTTTCACAATGAGATACCACTCATTGGGCTAGCAGAACTGTAACAGCAGAGTTCCAGGGTGCGTGGTAGAGAAGTGATGGAAAACAGCTCTTCATCAGATTGGGTATCTACAAGAACTTATTTTCCCACACTTAAATGAACACTTAAAAAATAAAAGAGAAATCTGCTCATGTTAAAAGGGAGCTTTTAATTTTCTTTTGGCAGACAGAACAGGCCCAAAGCAACATGGTTAGATTTAAACTGAACAATCATTCTAGAGAAACTGCTGAGATTTGGGGAAATATCTAAGCTTTTTACATGTTGTAGAGATGGCAACATGTCTCTATTTAGATTCCATCCTGAATGTAAATTTTTGTAAGTTTGAGAGCACCAAAAGGAAGGTAGGGAATCAAGTGAAATTGGTTTAAGTTAAAATATTAATTGGAATCTCACTGGGAACACCAGGCAAAATTTTAGTGCTCGTCTTATACTCAGCAATTTACTTTCACTGTCTTATGGTACATCTAAGATGCAGTAAAGATCCTCTAGCTAACTTTTAAGCCAGTTGCTAAGGAGACAGTAGCAGTCCTATCCATGCCTGCAGCAGGAAGAGTCATGTGGATTAATTTTTCCTGTTTATTGGGTGACCTTTCTGACTGCTGCTAAACCCTGTGTTTGTCAGGCTGTAGCGCCTTCCTGCCTGAAACAGAATCATAAAATAGTTTGGGTTGAAAGGGAGCTTTAAAGGTCATCTAGTCCAACCTCCTTACAGCAAGCAGGGACACCTTCAACTGGGGCAGGTTGCTCAGAGCCTGTCTAACCTGGTCTTGAATGCTTTCAGAGATGGGGCATCTACCACCTCTTGGGGCAATATCTTCCTGAGGTAGTTCAAAGTCATCTTGCAAATCTTTAGATTGATCATCAGTAACTACTGGTGTTCATTTAGCAAAAGGTTTAAAAACATGTGAAAGACATGGGGAATGGAAGTAAGTATGAACTGAAAACATCATATGTTCAATGTTTGTAGACTAGTTCATGGGTGTGGGATTTTGGCTCTCTTAGGTAAATTAATTAATTTGTCAGGGTCTGATTAAAATGTCAGATTATGATAACAAGCACCTTAATTCAAAAACATCTCTCCTGTCTTTGCCAAACCTACTTCAGCATTTGCTGCCTGTCAAGTAAAACCAACTCCATTCTGGGTACTAGATAGAATCAGAAACAATGATGAGAAATCCTGTTTCAAATACAAAAAAGGAAGATTATTCATTTCTAAGAACTATGGAAGAGACCACACACCTCTTTACTAAAGAATCATACATATATAGGAATAATATACTTGTAGGGGGTAAATGTCTGATGGGGGGTGATTAATGTCTGTGAAAGGAACATGTTCATATGAAGAACCTGAACGATGGTGACATGAGTAAGGAAGATCTTGGCAAGCTGATATGAGATGAGAAATCCATCCTCAAGTTTTTATAGCTCAGCTGCAAGCACAAAATGAATTTGTATTGCCAGATTCTGATTCCTAGTCTAAAATAGAAAAACTGTTCAAATGCAGAGAAAAATACTTTTTCTTCATGGAGTAGGAGGGAAGCAGAATGATGAGAATGCTTTTTTTAGGACAGATGAAGCGCTCGTACAGAGCTGCCTTAAAGACATAGAATCATAGAATGTTTATGTTAGAAAGGACCTTAAAGTTCAACCAGTTCTAACATGTTATGCATATAATAATGGCACACTTCCAAAATCCTATTTTCTATATGCAAACTTTTACATATACAGTGAAGCTTGCTATTTTGAAGGTTTGTCTCTTCCAGAGATTAGAAAATATTATGAGCAAAGTTTCAATGACAGTTTCAGATCTTCTTTTTAGGAGGTGTATAAAGTGTAGTTAAAATTGAAACTGCTTTACTTTATATGTGCAGTATAAACTACTTGGACAAAGTTGTTTTCTGAAAAGAGGTGTTCTGCAAGCTTTCTTAACCAGAAAATAAAACAAAAGTATTTCCCCAGTCTCTGCCAAATTCTAACACATTAGGGAAGCATGTGTTTAAACGATGTCTATCAGCAGCCTCCCCTGCCTCTTTTTTTATCTTTTTGATCAATAGTACTTCTACTTTCCGTGCTCAGATAAAAGAGCAATCCTAGTGCTTCTTATTTTCATTTTGAAGTTTTTAAAGAAAATTACTTATTTACTATTATTTTTTTCTATTATTTCCTGGCACATTTTCTTCTTTAGAATTATAAATTGTGTCAACGCTGGGGGTTTTTGATTTCTTCCAATTTATAAATAGAAATTTACTTGAGAAAGAGCTACTAACATCCTTTCTTTTGCTACTCAATATTTTAAATGAAAACATTAAAAGTGAATGGTGCAGCAATTTCTATGGGCATCTTAATTCTACAATTACTTTTGTTTTGCACATATCTTTGTACAGAAAGAGTTTTGTTTTGACCTGAAAAAACCTCCCTTTACAGTTACAAACAAAATCAGGAAACCAGGGGAGAAGAGGGAGCTCCTATATTCTCTCCCAAAATATGGAGCCTATCGTAAATTTTTAAACATTGCTCCAAATGACTTTGTGCTTCAGGAGCAATAATAATGACTTTTCCTCGTGGCACAATAAGACTTCCTCTGGTGTGACTGGGTGTTGTGGGCTCAGTGGGACTGTAGCAAGGCTCCTCTCCCCATTTTTCTGTTCATGGTGAGAAATTTATCTTTTTGTCCATAGAAGAAAGAGTAGCTTTGTGGTTTAATACCCACAGTTCAATAAGATAGGGAAGAGTACATTTGACAATGACTGTAAATATAGAAAATTCTAATAGAAGAGGAACTGTAGCACTGTGTTTTTGAACTTTTCATTCCTACCTGTGATTTTCTTAAAGGACCTTCCATTACAACAATGTTTATAACTAAAAATTAGTTAGATATAGAATTTTCTCCTACAGCATCAAAATAATTTTGATCTATTAATGATTACTTTCTCTTTAAATAAGAAATAAATTGATCTCATATAATATTTTGTTCCTTGGGCTCTAGAAGCTATTAAAATTTTTTTTAAACTTTCAGAAACTTTATCCTGAATATGGTAGAAGCAGTAATGTATGTTTTCGTCAACCTATTCATTGTGTCTAACAAATTTAATGATACAGCTGTCTTCCTTTGGATATGGGCCACTGTCCAAAGTGTCTTACCATTAAGTTGATTATTCTTCCATTTATAACCTCAATTTGATTCTATTTTGTGCTTTCTTGTTTATTTTGACATTTTTAATATTTTCCTGTTTTCTGCTTGCATTTTCCTTGGAAATTTTATACACTGTTCTGATATTGCCTTATCTCTTCCCTTACTGAATACATTAATCTATCTCTTTCTGTCTCATTTAAGTCTTTACACCGACCCTTCCATGATTTAATTTAATTCTTTTATATATGCATTTTTTCTGCATAAAAACAGTTGCTTAAAATGAACACAGTTAAAAACAGTTGAGAAAACACAAAACAAAGAGGAAAATAAAAAAAAAAGACTATTCTTCAAATCTTAGTTTGTTAGAATTCAGGAGTAGATTGATCTTGGTAAGAAAAAAGGAAAAATTAACATTTGCCTGTGTTGCTTCATGCTTGGTTTTTTTCCCTCTGGATCTCAAGGGGTGTGGGTAGGTGTCTGGGACATTGCAAGGTTGGGGACTGGTTTTGTGGATCTGCAAACGCTGCCGGTGATTGGGAGCAAATAGTGGCACTTGGTTACAAGGAGGAAAGTGGTGAGAAGTGTGTTTTCTAATGGGCAGGGCTCTGCGAGATGAAAATTCAAGGGCTGCATCCTCTCAGGATCTCACTGCAAACCCTGCAAGTTCCCTGGGAAAGTATCTTCATTTTGCATAGAGCAGGCTGCATGCAGAGGATCTGCATTGTAAGGACAGGGCGGACGTCTCCTAGATGGAAGGGTCTGGTCCCTGCTAGATGTTGCTTTGAGGCAGTGCTTGGTCTTTCTGAATATATTTTAATCAATGTAAATAATTTAGGGATTTTTTTTTGTTAATAAACTTAATTCTTAAAAATCAACAAAAATAACTTCATTTCTTTTTCTGTTTATTTTGTGTTTTGTTTGTTTTTTAAAGGTCACAACCTGGGATTGGACACGAGCTGAGAAAACATTTTCAGTTTATGAGATAATGTGCAAAATTCTCAAGGTATGATAAGAAAGTATAAAATAAATTGCCACTTTGACAGACAAGAGCATAATACTAACTACCTTGTAGAAAGAGATCTATTTTTTTTCTTTTTGAAGTCCAATATCAGAAGTTCTGGTGTCAGTAGGTACAAAATTGAAGTAGAAGGCATGGCAAAATTGGAAATAAACTGATTTTGACTAGGAAATGACCTTATTTCTCCATAATGCTGTTTGGACTTTACAGCTTCACTTTAATGCCACATTTAGCTAGTGTAACACTAACTTTTCTAACAGAGGACCTAAAGAAGCAGTGATCACTTTGGTTGTTTTCAAATACAGTGATGGAACTAATAGCAGCTGCAATGTATGACTTCACTAGGACTGAGAGCAGAGCCTTTAAAATATACAATACACTTCTGAAAACTTTTGTCTTATTTTTTCCATTTTCTTCAGTCTGTCTGAAGTGTAATAAATGAGAAGAGATAGCGATACATGTTTAGAACCCTAAAATTATGAGTAGAAAGTTAAATTAGACCATTATTGTACATTGTTTCAATTTTTTTTTTAATTATGAATTCAATCAGAATTATTTTATCTGCTCTTTTCTCTATTTTAAAAACAGTGAAAAGCAGATGCTCAAAATTTCTCAAATGAGAAGGAAAAGAGATGCATTTTTCTATTAATGTGAAATGCTTTCTGATTTATGTTGGTCTTGGGGTTTTTTTGGTCCAAATTACATAAAAGGTAATGTTAACATTTCTATCATTTTATCTAGGCAGAGGCAGACCAGAATCAATGAGAAATATGAAAATACTATACTTTTTAAAAGTGTTTTTCACTGGGTAGACCTTTAACTGACATAAATGCTACATTTCTTAGGTTTGTAGGTCACATAGGTGCACTATATTTTCCTTAGGGAACCAGATTAAGGTTGCAATGGCTCAATAAAATTTGGAAACTTTTTACACTTGAGACTTCAAAAAAAACCCCAAAACCAAAAAAACAAAGAAAAAACCCCGCCAAGTTTATAGACTGAAAAATTCCTCTTTGCTAGCCATCTGAGTAGAGAAGTGGAAAGTTTTCTTGTACTGCCATGTTGGCTGTGAGGTCTGGAGTCTTCATCAAGGAGTAGAACCTCCCAAACATAAAACATCCCAACCCTGTGGGATATCCTTCAATTACAAAGTGTGTGCAAATATTGGCTCCTGCATTGCTCTCGTAGAGAGAGGAGTAACAGGACAAGTTGTTCACTCAGTGAAGGCATTTTACTGGGAGTGTAAGTGAACAATGCTCTAAGAACACAGTCAGGCTTTGAAAGAGTTGAAAAATGCCACTTCTGATTCCTTCAGGCCTTGGACTTAATGCAATAAGCATCAAGGTAGCTCTTCTTTTTTGGAGAACTAAGTGCTTTGGAGCCAGGATGACTCCTCCTTATGACTTATCCAAAAATTTTTTTATGCTCTTTGAATAGAAACTTATGGAATGTATGCCATATAATTTTCTGTAATTTAAAGTTCCTTCTTCTTTCCTTTTAGCCATTTGCCTTTGTTAATGGTCTTCTTAATTCCCTTGCAATTTTTGCCATTTTTCTGTTCCCCTCTTGGTTCTGTGTCTCCTATTCTTGTATATCAATACATTGGTTTTTTGGTTTATTTTCATTTCTCAGCCATGTAGCAGAAGTTATTACAGCCAAGGAACCAATCTATGAAGCAGTAAAACCTAGAACAGTTCCTTTCTGGCAATGTTGTGTGAAAGCACAGAAAAGAGTGCAAATATGCTGGGTTTTTTTTATCATCCAGCCATCCAAGCTGTCTGGGAAGAGGTGTAGATTTTCCAGCCTCAGTCTATATTAACAGAGAGGCAATTCCAGAATAAGTAATATAAGAATGTAATTTATGTGTTTCTTTATCACTTTATTCATATTTAGTTATTTGTGTATTTTCTGTAAATATGGTCAGGCTTGTAAAAGGCTGAAATGTTTCAAGCAGGTTCTGTAGCTGACAAAAACCTGTAAATAATAAAAACTGGAAGTGCAAAAATCATTGCAATGGAATTGCAGCTTCTGACATTTGAGCATTAATCTTCACCATATTCTAGTTTCCTACAGCAGTTGCTATAGAACTTAACTATGGTTTCACTAAATATAAAAGCAAATAAAACCAAGAAAAACAGCTTCCCATTACACTACTACATTGAACATCTGTAGAAACTCAAGGTTTTGTTCAGCTTTTATACCAGCATCTTAAGTCTCCATTTAAGCAATGAATGGTTTTTAGACCCATTTGAACAAGCCCTATGGATATTACTGAATCAGAGACCACATTAAAAAAAAAAAAAAGTTTACTCTGGTGTTTTGTGATCACCTTCAAACTTATTCCCTCTTAAAGTACCTCAAATGCTACTTTTATTATAAATCTATCAGACTTGTAGAATGACACAGGTTTTCTGGCTAATATTCACTTCAAGTAGGACTTGCAAATAGGCCGTGCTAACCTCTGTATGAGTTAGCTCAGGAGTGAGAAGTAGTGCTTTAGAATTAAGTGTTACCACATCATTTACCAAGCAAAGTTTATCTGTATTGCATGGCTTGCTTGCTTTTGAATTAGGTATTTAAAAAAAAATAAATCCATATTCAGACGTACATTTAATAGGTTCCAGTGTCACCCAAGGTAGCTGGTATTTTCTCTGCTATATACTGGCAATTTCAATAACTGTCCTCAATATGTCTTTAAGTATTTTTTCTCCATTTTCCACTCCTTAATTGTGACTAAAATTCTGATGAACTTCACAAGGACAGTCTGGATTACAGAGACTTACTACCCTAAGTTTGTCTTTTTAAATAAAATTGTAATTTTCCTCAGTTTGAGACTCCTTTAAGTCTCTTCATGACAGAAGCACTACAGTGGAGAACATGAGCTCCCAGATCCTACTGAATGCATATTTCAGTGTTTCAGGATGAGAGAATAATTCCTCTTCTGGTAACAGTAAAAATATTCAAACAGTAATCAAATATTAATGTCTACACAATGCTTTGTCTACTACAAAGTACTTAACTGATTTAATCTTCAGGAAGAGCGTATAGCCCAAAAATGTTAATTAAAACCCAAAACTTGGCTTCCACCATGTTTTCTTTATATTTACTTGCATGTGTTTAGTGTTCTTTTTCCTTTAGTATCCATTCCAAAGGCTCTGATTTCTTTCACAAACAATAAAGAAGACTGGGATGCCATTTTAAATTGTCACAGTTGCCTTAGTGTCAAGCAGCTAAAAGGCAGGATGTTCTGCACTTTATTCAGAGATTTCAGAGAATATTATGTGATTTATAGCTAGTGGATTCATATTTATAATGCTCATCAAATAAATCACTATTTTGTTGTAAGTGTATACTTTTTTCTTTTATTTTCTGGATCTGATTACAAAGAAAAGGAAGTAGAAGCAAGGCATTAAGTCTCTATTCTGATTTGATTAGGATCTTCTAAATGACCAGAAAGACCTTAAAATTTGAAGCATAAAAATACACTTTAAAAAGCAGTCTTTTCACTGTGTGAAAAACAGTCTTGTTGAAAGAAATTTAGCAAAATGTCATTGAACATCTAATTTAGTATTTACAATTTTATAGAGTAACAAAATAGGAAAAAACCCCAAATCCTCATAACCACTTTCATACACTACCATAACAATAATGTAATATAAAAAAAAGATTCTCTATAAAGTTTACAAACTACCAGATAAAAATTTATATCATATAAATATGAAGTTCTTAATTGTCAAGATTTTGCTGATGAAGTAATAATTTTTGACATGAAACCTAGGTAAAGCTGGCTGAGTACGAAAATCACATTTCAATTTAATTGGTTTAAATTATTAATTGTGAAATAATGGCAAACAGTAGTAGCTATGTTTGATGTAAAAGGAGCATTTATGGAGATGCAAATAACTTAAGACCTGAGGGGGTAAATGCATAAATTGGTAAGCATTTGAAATTATTTATTAAAAATTCAATAGATCAGTTTATTAAGGGGTGGAAGCAGAGAGAAAAAAAGGCACTGAAGAACTCTTTAACACTAAAAATAAGCAGGTAAAAAGAAAGTGAGTGGACATCAAAGTCAGGCAAGTTAAAATGGCAAAGAAAGTAAGAACTGTAAAAGCTGTGCTGATTAGTCAGTGAAAGAAGTTGATACCATTTAAACCACTTGAACCAGTACCACACCACTTGAACCATTGCAAGTTGATAGCATTTAAACCACTTTTTGGTTTTTTAATCACAAATTTATTCAGACTAGTGCTAATGTGGATGAAAATCTGTGGTCTGTGTTAAGAAGTTTGTCAGAAAAGATAATTTAATGATACCACTTTTGACATTGAAATGTATCTCTGTGAAATTTTTAATAGAACTACTGGTAGAATTTGCTATCAATAAATATTTCTAATTTATTCTCCCAGAAGCTTGTTTCACCTTATCCTTTATTTTGAAGAGTAAAGTCCCATTAACAGCCAGCTAATTTTAATGTTGCAATTGAACAATATTCAATGCTCCAGAAAAGCAGGTAATTCCATCATTAAATTCAGAAAGGCAGGGGCCCTTATCGTGCTAAGTATTTCAAATCTGATTTAACTATATATGTCTTTTTGGTACCACTTGATACAGTTTTAACATGTGCATTTTGACAGTGTGTACATGTGTAAGTGTGTATAATTTAACAAGATTTAACTACCCTAGATAACTTTGTAAATAATTTAAATATTTAAACATATTTTCCATATGGGGGTAGAAAAAGTTTTGTTGTATGTTTCAGGTAAATTATGAAGAATAATATAAGAAATTGCACTTTTCTGTCCTTTTTGCTTCAGTTATTTATGTTCTTCAGCTCATCCAAATATCTCCTTGTAATTGTGAGAAAATGCTTTCTATAGTTTAGTCACCTGTCTCCTATCTTCAGTGGCATGCAAAAATATTTGGAGATTCACAGTTAGATCATGCTTTATTCAGCATAAAACAGGAAACATATTCATGTGTCAGATCAACTCTGAAATGAAATGTGAGGATAACTGTGGAAGGCAGTCTGTGCTGGCAACATGTCAGGGTAGTGAATCATTGGTGTTTACACTTAGTACCATTCACATCAGTGCAGCTATAATTTTCTTGCTATATTAATCAGGACCAACTTGGTGTCTCAGAAGACTTGTGATTCCTTCCTTATTTTAGCTGTTAGTATGTGTAAAATCCTCAAAAGTAGTTATGTTAATTTTTCCTACTTAAATTAATTATGCTGTCCATTTCCTGTAAGCCAAGTATGGGAAAAGGATAATATAAAAATGATGGGAAACTACTGACAATGTTATTGTATTCAGGTAAGTTTTAAAAATAACCCCAATAGACATGCAGGTAGAGAACATGTTTTGAGGTCTGTCAATCACATGGTTTGCTCAATGGTGAGCCTTGCATCCTGATGTGATTCCACTAAAAGACTGGCAACACTAAAGAGGCAGAAGTAATGCATGCCTTTTATGAATAAGTTAATGCTGCATCCAAGGAATATTAGATTTTCGGCTGAGGTTTAGCCAGGTTCTTGGAAAGAATACTAACTGTTGAGTATTTAATTTGAAAACAATTGAAGTAATTTTCATTCTTTGGTTTGCCTTCAATCATATATTTAAGACTATATAATGTTTCCCCATAAAAGAGGATAGTAATAGTCAGAAATATCTCCATGTCCACTGGCATGAAGGTTAACACTAAATTGGCTTCAGTTAGGCCATAAAGAAAAATTTCTGTATTGAAATAGAGCTCCTGACAAGGCCACTGAATTTCCACCACTGGATCCTTTTAAGTGTAGTCTAGTGTGTTGCTGCTCCTATCATGCACAGAGATAGGCACTAGATTTCTGCACCCCGGGTGAGATCATACACAACTTCTGTGATTCTGTGTGTGATTTCAGTTCATTTCTCCTCATCATCTACATAGTTACACAAGCCCTAATCCATGTTAATCTGGATAAATTTACTGGGCCCTATGTGTAAAAGGTGTTGATGTCGCTGTAACTCTACAGCAACCTTGTAAGAGACTTTTCTGAAAACAGAGAGGCAGTGTTATTACGTGCATGACAACTACCACTGTACAAAGACTTATTCATTTTTTGTTTGGTTCAGAGAGAAAGGACAAACAATATTTGAAATGTAAACTTATTAAATAAGGCTTTTCATGTTTCCCCTTAACTTTAGAGAGATTTCTCATTTTTTATTAATTCCTCCCCTCTCTGCCTTTTTCTGACATTTCTTATGTAATATTAATATAAACTGTCACCTTTTGGGTGAAAAATAAATGACTTGCGTTGTGCTGGGGCTGCCAATCTAAGAGTCTGATCCTTCATCCTAGAAGAAATAACAAGATAAACACACAGAGAAAAGCAAAAAGAATAAACAGATACAGAAAATAAACTTTTAAATTACTTCTGCAACCTCTCTGTTTCAGAAATTGCTTTTTGTTGCCTGTCTAGTTATGAGACTGACAGTGCTGTTGCAGCATCCTTGAAAAGCAAAGCCAAATTAACTTTTAGCATAAGGCAAAGGGAATGTTGAGAAAGAGCAGAAATGAGGTGCGAAATATAAATACTGTGTAAGGATATTTGGGAAAGACACGTATGTGTCTTAAATCCAAGATACTTGAGATTTATCTGCAGCTTGAGAAGTTTCCCTCCATTGACTTAATCTAATCAGACCATTTCTAAAGATTGGAGTGATTCAGTATTGTATGAGCTAATATACTCTAACTCATCAATTTTAGTGGATTTTTGTGAAACATTTTTTCTCTTATTTATCAATTTTCTCTTCTTTTAGGGTCAGGGATTTTAATTATTTTAGTTTTTTCTTATCTTTATTTCTGGCTATTGCAATACTTTAATTTTGCTTGAGATGCTGCAGTATTATTGCACAAAGAATTTGTGACTCTAGGCATTAATGCAGCAGTGATAATTTTTTATTTTTGACCAAAATTGTGTCCCAATCCACATATGAAATAAAGTGTTCCTGTCTCAGGGGCAACTATTCAAAACTTCATTTGGTGCATTCTCTTCTCAGTGGAGGCCTAAATGTTGATTACTCTCAACAGCCAGAGCCAGCAGTGAAACCAGAAATATTAATTTCTTTAAAAACCTTTATCTTGTTGTTTTATGATAGGAGCCTTTTTATCACAGTCCTTTTAATTTTTTTTCTTAGCACTATGAGCAAGTACATGTAAAATAATTTATTTTACACATTTGCTTATACAAAATTTCTGACATAGTGATATTCAACACAAATGCTTTTCACTATGCTATTCTAATGTACTCTCTCCTTGATATAATGTATTGACAAGGTATTCGAATAAGGAATTTTGTGCAAATAAGAAAGGAAGCTAAATAAGAAAGAGTATGCAGTCAAGTAGGTAATTCTTTTAATATAACAAATAATCAGTTTGGTGGGTAATTTTCCAAACTTCTGTTAAATCTAGTTTAATTCTTCCCCTTCCAGTGTTTGTGCCTTTCATAAGGAAGACCTTTAAGAGATCTTTGCCTGCCTTTAAAACAAGTACATCTAAAGTTGGGGGGAAAAACCCAAACACAAAAACTGACAAAAATGAGAATGAAAAGCACTTTTCTTTCATGTAATGTCTTTGCCCACTTCTGCTGTTGAGCCAGGTGGTTTTTCTCTTTGGCCAGTAGGATGACAACTCCCAACAGCTGGAAATATAAGGAAGGTTCTCTTCCTATACACCATGAAAATGCAGCATCTTCAGAATGATATCTTTAAAATATCAAAATATGGTCGAATTTTGCCCAGAAACTAATTTTTTTTTTGGTAGATCTTAACTTTTCTTCCCAAGGACAGCAAAAGTGTCCCTGTCCTTAAATCAGCCATTGCTAGTCTGAAGAATGGAAGTCCCAGAGCAGCCCTAAAAGCAGATTTGGGGGCTAATGCTTCTCTGTTTATTTCTTTCTTTTTAACTGGGATAATCCAATTTAATTCCTTTTTCTAATTTATTTTACAGAACTGATTTAGCTGTTTTAACTATAGTATAAAATACAGCACTATCCTCAGACACACAACTAACATGGGGGAAAAAAAATCAGCTGCAAATATTTAAATTTGAGAAACTATTTTAAAAAGGATCAGAATGAAAAGATAGGATCACTCTTTTACATTGCTATCCATTATCATTATATTTATTCTCATGGGATCTGTTCTTGAATTTAATTTCCAGCAAATAATATCTCAATATTTGGAGAGGTAAAAACCTTAATAACTCTCTAAACAGATGATCAGCACATTTTTTAGTACCTGTTTGTAATTATACTCATCTCTGATTTCTCTGTGACAGAAAATAACCACTAATGCCTCTCCAGAAAGTATTAGAATAATTTATTTCCTCAAAAGATTAGTTGATTTTATGAACATTTTGAAAATTTTCCTCATATGGCAAAAAAATAAACAAGTTTCTCAGTAGAGTTCATTAAGTAATAGACACAATTATGGCACTGACTCAGAAGAAACCTCTTTTCAGACTCTTGCTGTGATTCAAATGTGGGTCTTCAAGACTGTCTTTTAATCAGGCAAAATAGGAAATTAATTTTCCTTTTCAGACACAATAGGAAAGTGATTCAAGCTTAATGCTGAACCTAATGGAATACAAGGAAGGAACCTTTCTATTCCTCTCCAGCCATCAGACAGAGCTTTCTAATGGAAATTTAATTGAAAGTAAAATTTCTCCTGCAATTATAAACAGTGTCCCCCATGAGTAAACTTACTTTTTGTCAAATCTGAACATCAAAATATTTTCTGTCCAGTTTTAGTTCTGCAGTTCTGTGTTTGCCTAAATATGTGTATGCATAGATATCTTCAATATCAACATTTTTTTTACATTTCTTAAGAATTAAATTCAGAAGGGTCCAAATAAGATGAGCTATGTACAAACGTACACCTTCATGGATATTATTTATTTATTACTTGAGTAATGAGGATATGTTGGAGAAGCTGTATCTTTTTTTTCACTGTGGAATGAATCTGTTCCCTGCTGCCTGTAAATGCTATTAGAACCATCACCATAGCAACTAATGGTGATGTTCAAGCAAAGTGTTCCGAAAATTCCAGCTGAAGAAGTAGATCATTATATGGCCTCAGAAAGAGGGATGTGTGTTTATGTAGCCAGAACTGATACGTAAAAGGAGACACAAGCAGTAAAACTCTCAGGGCACTGATGCCAGAAAGTGTAAAGGCATGATGTGTTTCATTTCTACAGTTGCTTTGGAGAGATTGTGTGAAAAAAATGCTTTTTATCTTCAGAGAATTTAGGTGATAGGTTTGAATCTTGATTATGATAGGACCGATTTCTTTTGGTAGAATTGTCTGAACTAGTTAACAAAGAAAACATTTTCTCATTTATGTGTTTTGAAGAACTGTTATAATTAATATGAGAGAATTCATACCTCATTTCTGAATACCTGAATTCTTACCTCTTTTTAACATCTGAAATATAATTTTCTTGAAAGTCTTGCAAGTAGTATGGTCAAAAACTACTACTACATGTAGTATGGTTTTGACCATCTTACATGAATTGTTGTTCATGTCAAAAACTGCTCACTGGTGTCACCAACATTTACAGTTCCATGGCAAAAATGTATGTGCCACTCTCTATATTACATGTAACTTTATAGGTAAATCAGACTTCCAGAAAATTCTTGAGCATCTCCTGAGTAAAAATCACGCCATGAGCATGAAAGTGCCAAATGTTTGTTTCTGTTGCAGAGGGCTTTGTAGAATAGAAGAACTCAACTCTCACTGACTATCACAAGAGGTGAGGGCCTCCTGCATCTTAGCAGGTTTAAATAATATCCAAAATATGAGTATTTAATGCGCTCAACATACTTAAAATGAAACGACACAAGTAATCAAAAAGAAGTGGTGCTGCTTCTGGAAAGAGCAGTCTTTCAAAAGAGAAGAGATTACCCCTGCAGAAGCAAAGGCAAAGTCACTATTTAGTGATAAAGGGGCATTCTGCCTTAATTTGGAAGGACCTGCTTAATGAGCCATGCTTAGTTCCCATGGACAAATTTATTACTCTCACTTAACATGGATATCATTATTAATTAGGCAAGCAGGAGTCATACTGTCCTGTCAGCAGAGATGCTGGATTACCCTGAAGCTGGGTGTGAGCCAATGTCTTTCGTCACAGCCCATCCTTCAGCAGGACTACATTCCCTCCAGTGAGAATTAGCACACTGCTAAAAGTTTTGTGTGTGCTTCTCTTCAGAGAGTTTTATTAATTCACAACGAGAACATCCAGGACAAATGGTACAACTAATCATTATAGGTATGAAAGAGTTCTTAAAAACTCAACATGAAATTGGCTTGTGTCCATCATTGATGAAATGAATATAATAATAGCAGATTCTTAAATGGGTAGACTGACATTTATATTTTAATTGAAGTAGTGGTTTGGTAAAAGTTAATTAATGAAGATTCCTGTTTCATCCAGACCTGGTTTGGATACTCTTGACAAGTTTTGGGGTTTTTTTTGTTTTGTTTTTTGGTTTTTTTGTTTTGTTTTGGTTTGGTTTTATTTTTTGTTTTTGTTTTGGTTTGTTTTGATTTGTTTTGTTTTTTAATTTGCAGACTTTTGGACTTTTCCAGATGGATTCCTTAAAAAAAAAAAAAAAGTGCTTTAAATTCCTGTCTTTATAAAGACATTTGGATAGCTATCTTTTAGCTTTGCCTACATATTGATTTGTCCAGTTATCTATTGCACAAATTATTACATTCTATAAACCTAGAATGCAGATTTTTAATGCTTGAGGAGAAATGCAAAACTAAAGAAATATCTTGCAGAAAAAGCAGAAAAAGTTTCAGAAGCAGTACTAATAGGAACCTTACACATAACTTTTTTTATTAGAATGGAATACCACTAGTTAGGAAAGGAATACTTCATATGTATGTTAGCAATTTTAGAAAAACTAAAATACGTAATTTAAATGTATTTGGCTTACAGTTCTCTTATCATGGACCTAATCATAGATGATGATAACAAAATCACAAGTATATACATTAGAGCTAATCCTAATCACAAATTAAAATTATTATGAGGTTAAATTATTATTTCTGGGGAAATGTATTTTGTTTTCATTCTGAAGAGGAACTTCACAGAATGGAAATTCCAATAATAAATGAGTCCATTATGTGTTTTGTTTGTCACAGTATAATGTAGTTGATGAAATATTCTGAACTTTTTGTATGCAAAATACTGAGGGGAAATACTTCCTAGTACTGATTAGGTTTTTCCTAAATCAAAGCATGCTCTTAATTTCATACCTAAGTAACAAAAACTTGGATAATTATTGTAGATCCCACTTAGCTTTCTATTCATCATCTGGGTTTGATGTAATGCTTAGTAAAATCTAGTACAATTCTTACTGGCAATGTTCATAATGAAATACATAGGTTTTTATTTAATCACTTCAAAGCCTCCAGAGATTTTTGCAGTTTTCAAGTGTTTTTTAACAGAGATCAATCTCAATGACGCTTCTAACATTTTGTTTTTCACAGTCTATGCACTAACTCTACTCTTTTTCCTAGACAGCATATTCTTCTCAATAGGAGATAAAAAAAGCACGTAAGACTGGAAGAGTCTAAGAGTATAATTTAAAAGCATCAAACCTTAGCTGTGCCCAGCTAAATAAAGATATGCATTCTGAAACTCAGCTATGCACTAAGCTCTGTCCCATTTGAAAACAGGGGTTATATTAAAGTCAATGATTAGTGTGATCCCCCACAGTCGTGTTTCAGAAAAGCTTTAAGCTTCATCACTAATAATTACTTATTCTTTACTAACTGTAGTAGACATAAATAGGTAAAGATGCGTTCAAAATATTTTTAGTTTCTTCTGTGGTTGTAGCTATGAAGAACTAAAACCTTCCCCAGGAAATACATGTACCTTACATATGGGTCTTGCCGAACTCCATGCTGAAGAGGCCCTGTGGGTTTTGGGCTAATAGGCCCATTCAATCAGGTTTCGCTCTGGAAGCACAGGGAGTTCAAGATCCCCTTTAAGATTTGTTAGACAAGAAGTGCTACTTCTAAAAGAAGTAGCTTTTCTGCCCTGGAGGAGTGAGGGTTTTCCAGTGCTTTTGCTCATACAGAATTGAGATTGTTCAGCCTGGAAGAGAGAAGGCTTCAGGGTGAACTTATTGAGGCCTTTCAGTATCTAAGGGGATTCTATAAGAACGATGAAGAGGGGCTCTTTTCAAGAGCATGTAGTGACAAAACAAGGCAGAATGTAGGAGACAGTACTCATGACAGAGAATAGGCTTAGATTAGCTGTTAGGAAGAAATTCTTTATTGTGGTGGTAGTGAGGCACTGGAGCAAGTTGCCCAGAGAGGTTATGGATGTCCTATCCCTAGAAGTGCTCAAGGCCAGACTGAATGAGTTCTGAGTAACCTGGACAAGTGAAAGGTCTCGCTGCCCATGGCCGCAAAGGGTTGGAGCTGGGTGATCTTTAAGGTTCCTTCAAGCCCAGGCCACTCTGTGATGCTGTGTTTTGTTGCTACGCATACCCACAAGGTTAAACATTTGTCACAGTGCTGCTGCTCTGTGTGTGCAATGGAGCATAGATGTCATTAGCAACAACCTGGATATTATATCCTCTATTTTGAATGCTGGTCAGGACATACTGTGAACAGAATTAACGCTTCAGTTTTAGTAGAAGGGCCTGAATAAAAAGGAAAAAAAAAGGGGGAAAGAGGTACTAAAAAAATACAGAAGGTGTTTCTGATAGGACACAGACTATTATTTAGCTACACCTAACTGGTTCAACTACACATCTTTGTAAATATTTGGAAGAAAAATATGGAACAAGATTTTTTATTTTTTTTTTAAATGCTGTCTTTTAAGATCAAACATGTTCATGCTGATTTTTTCATGCATGACTAAATATTGTACAGCTACTAAGCTTAGCACTTGATGGAAGTAAGGAGGGAGATTTTTCACCAGTGACTGGTCATTTTAAAATCATAGTGACTTGTTTTTTCATGGTGATTGAAAAGAGTGGATACGATGCCTCCATAGCTGATTCTTCTAGAAATTGTAAATGACGCTTCAGCTAGAAGCACTCATGAATGCATGCTGTACTGGCTTTCTTGAACAGGTTGGTCACTTTCCTACTGAATTAATGGAAAGGGGAAAGCGGTGCTTGCTCTCCCCTTGCCTACTTGTATACCTGAGAGTGATAGTTTCAGACAGGTCCCTGTTTTATATATTTTGTTCTCAATCAGCTTTTGGTTGCTGGTTCTCTGCCCCAGGGAGAGCTGACATGAACAATATAAGCTGCTCTTCCAGCTTGTATCAGCTGGTTGTGCTCCCCTTGGTCTATTCAAGTTGTGTATAACCAGAAGGCAATACTGTCCCATGAGTCTCCTTTGCTCAACTTAAATCTGCCCTTTGCTATGGGGTAACTTTGTGAAAATTGCATGCAGGCTACTTATACCCAAATCTCCAGATGTATTGGCATTGACAGCTGGTGAGCTTGTGACTTGTGGCAACTTCTTTGATGTAGCAGGGACTAAGTTAATTAAAGCTGTTTCTGCAAACCTGTTTTTCACAAGAACAAATTACATGCGAGAATTTTAGCATAAGGCATCCTTTTTATTAAATAAATAAAGTTTAAAAATATTTTAAAACAATTTAATGAATGGATTTTCTGATTAACTTGCTTATTCTTTGGTATAGTACCGATTGCAAATACTAGCAATCATTAACTAATAAATATTTATAACCCAATGTCCATTATGTGATGTTATGTTGAAAGTAAAGCCAAAAGTAATGTTCTCCTCCAGGACCAAAGCCAGCAACCTAACCATGGGCAGCCACTATAGTCTCTACCTGCAGCATCCATTTAAAGACTAATTTTGTAAGCCTGCAGAAATATGAATTTGTTTTCTCCAGCCTCTATAAAGAAAATAGAACATATGGACTTCTTAAAATAAATATATTCTTTTGACCAACATTCCAGAGTAGAGTGTATAAGTCAAATAGGTCAGAAAAGCTGATATTTGTGTTCCTCATGTGAATAGAAAGTGGAAAACTTTCATAGAATGTATCTAATCTAAAGAATATAGCTGATAACATTTTTAAGAAGTGATTTGTTAAAATATTTGAAGTTACTGCTGGAGATATGCTGTTCTGTACCATTCTGAATGTAGGCATCATTTTTAAAATTCATTGAAGTGTCAATGTTTAGACCAAACCCCTGATTTTCAGTTCATCAGTGACTATGGTTATTCCTGTCATTTAAAATGCCTTTAAAAATGCTGGGTTTGACGCATAAATGTTTGCAATTAAAAATATTAATTGATGTATGCCAGATTATATAACTTCAGGTTTTCATCAGGACAGTGATCTACTGGACCGTCGGAAACATTGCTTCAGTGTCCAGTCTGAATCTGGAGAAGATCTTTACTTCTCTGTGGAACTAGAGTCTGACCTAACACTATGGGAAAAAGCCTTCCAAACAGCAACTTTTTTAGAAGTTGAACGGATACAGGTGAGAACAACTGCCTTGTTGATCATCTTTTGGTACATTAAAAAATTAGGCCCATATGAAATAATGATGTAAATTAAGAAATTTTACGACCTCCTGCAGCTCTCAAGTTATTACTGTTTTATGTAAGTAATTGCTTTTGCTGTTCCTGAACATGTTGCAAGCTAGCCTTCAGAGGAGGTCACCTGAAATACAGTCTTTGAGTTACTATGACAACATGATACATATTTGTTAACTGAAGTTCACGGACAGAAAAACAATCTATGGATCAGGGAAAAAATGCAGGTGTTTAGATATTCTTACTGGCTTGCATACTACCCTATTTGTTACTGAATATCACAAGAGAACTTTGCAGGAATTAAGTAGTCCTTGTAATAGCAGGAATGAGAATATACTGAGTGAAGTACTTGCTAGGTACAAGTAAGAACAAGTTGTACCTCAGATGCTTTATTCTTTCTTCACCCATTTCCTGTTCCTTGTGTATTTGCTCTATTGTTCAGTGTCAGCGCAGTGATGGACAACATTCAAATACAGATTACTAGTGACTTTTTATAGCAAAATTACATATCAGCGTGTTTAAAGATAACTTCTCACATGACCAAAAAGTCATGACTTTTTGACATAAAAAAGGAGAAAAAAGCCACCCACCACAGTTGTAATTCACCTAATCCCAATTGTAATATTGATTTTCTAATAATGAAATATGCATGTGGTTAGAACAGCTTTAGTTGCTGTTGGCAGCAGTGATACACACCTGCCTGAGCCATATTAGCATATTAGCCTGTGCAACTATTGGCTCACACATCTTCTGTGTCCTCCTGGGAATGCAAGCAGTGGTGTGTTTTTATTCAGAAAAACTGTTAGTTAGTTACATATTAGCCCTTTTCTGACCTGCAAACCACTGCATGCAGATACACTGAACTGGTACATACTCGTGAAGATCCAATATGCAAAAACTACTCCCCTGTCAGTTTTAACACACAGTTACTTTTGTTGCAAGAGGAGTCAGGGGAGGCTTGGCTTTTTTCTTTTAAATTCATACATGCTGTTACCTTTTATAAAAAACTATTCTTATCTTTTAAGCTGTACTTGCATGCTGGAAAATCTAAGACTAGTTTTTCTGCGTAAAACTTGCGATAATGTTTTCCTCTACCACTAAATATTTGAGAGTTGTTGACTTATATAATTCACTGCAACATAGTTTATAGTAGCTCTGCTGTGCCATCAGTAAAAGAATATATGACATTTTTCCTGAATTAATTTTATCTCAGAAGCCACCTCATATTTGTTCTACTTTCAGAACAAAAATTTGTACTGTAGCATTCCTGGTTTAGCTTTTTCTTTTTAATTTTAGAATTGCATTTATTCAAAATTGCCTTCAGGCTTCGCCAAAATAGTTTCCTTTATAATCTTAATCTCAGATTCATCTTAATATTTTTACGTTTTTTTTCCTCTCTCCTCATGTTCAGTGTAGCAATTAAGAACTCAAACTAATGATTTCCTGATTGATTGATTGGTTGATTATAGCAGATCTGTGAAAGTGGAAAAACAGGCTTCTCATGATAGAATATTATTGTGGAACTCACACTCATTATTTCACATTTTTTTCTTTATTTTCTATATCATGATTTGGAAAAAAATATGGAATATTTTAAACATAAATGGCTTTGGCCTCCTCATTTTTCTTTTAGCAATCCATTACTGCTTTCAGCTACCAACCTGCAGATGCAGAAAAAATCTGGTCGTATACTTTGTTTCTAACAAGGTCTTTCATTGCTCTGTGAGAAGAAAAAAAGTGAGAGGTTCAAAATTAAGCTATCAATGGTACATTTTTACTAAAATTTTGATTTATGCAATTGTGTTGGTCTAAATATTCATATTTAAAGTGAATGCTAATCCAGTAGTTTGTCTTACAATAAAATAGTATAGCTTTGAAAATATAATTTCAGTTTAAACCTACCATTTAAAAATATTCAACTGCGTTGTGTGCTACTCCATAATCATGCAGCAAGTAACTCTTATTCATTGGCTATAACCTCCAGAAGAGGTTAATCAGGGGGCCAATTCTAATCTAAAGAATATATAACTCCAAAGAATATATAACAAATTCAAATATTTTTAAATGCATTACTATAAATATATAATGAGTTCTGTTTCAACTTAATTCATAGCTTCTGCCAGAGGTATATCTAAACTAAAAATTAAACAGTTGGTTTTTCTTAGAAAATAAATATATTAGAAGAGGCATAGTCAAATTGATAATAATTTAGCAATACATGGTACAATGATACAGTGGTGTCATTTTGATGTGTTACACTCAGTCTTTAATTAGTTTTGTAATGTAGTAAGTGATAGTAATCCATTTTCATAATTTCCTATTAAAAAACAAAATACTTGAAATGAAAATCCTTTTTCCTTACTCTCTCACTGCATTATTGCACAAAGAATCTGTGACTACTATAACTTGCCTAATAATGTGCAATTATATATCTGCCTGTCACATTCCCTTTATGTTCCTGCTACTTTAAGCTAATATTTTCACCTCTTGCCTCATGAATTTTTTTCTTGCTGTCCTTGCTTGTATTGTAGTTGTTTGTTCTCTAATGTAAGGATTATTATGTAAACTGTTTTAAGTTGCAGTACTTTAACATATGTTTTCATTGAAGTTGAATCTGAGTTTAGAAGTCTGAATTAAGTCTTAGATTTATAGTTCACTTTGTTTCAGCTTCAGAGAGGGCTTACATGAAGTTCACAATATATTGTTCTTTCCATAATTTAAACGGTGCATGTTGAGGGAATAGTTTCTAAGGAACAACTTCAAGCTGTCTCCTTCAGCCTCTGCCTGACCCATTGAATTATTAATAAACCAAAGTTAACGTTCTGTATTCTGAGGAAGAGCAGCAAATGACTGCTGAAGTGTGTTCTTCCTTTTGGGAAGGGGATGCTTCAGTTCTGATGAGGTTTTCATGAGTTCTTGTGAGAAATCAGCAACCAAACCAAATGCCCACAGTATATATTATTCATAGCCACTTTTAAAGTTTTAAAATGTTAAATTTATAAGAAATGTTAAATTATCTTGTACCTTGATAACAATTTTTGCCTTTCTGTTTTCTCCAAATATCTGAATTAAAAGGCATCTTAAAGAAAATAAAGATGAGAAAAGTCTTAGTAGAGTTAACTAGTGTCTGAAAGTTCACATCCCTGCTCTGACCTGTCACCAGAATCATGTGCAAATGGATACAACACCTGCAAAAACCAAGGGACATTCTTCCCCAGGGAAACTAAATTCTCACTTTCCAGAGATCTTTTTATCATTTTCACATTTTTTCTTATCTAAATTGTTTTGAAAATCATAGTCTGATTTATAAAAGAATGGTCTTTTATATAAGTAAAGAATAATTAAATAATCAGCTCTACTGGTGATCTGCAGTTTCTTCCTGTAAAGAACTACACTGAGCTTAACTAGATGACATTTCTCCACAAACTGAGCACTGCATTTTGTAGAAATACCCTTCAGTCTTGGAAGTAGGTTGCTTTTTCAGTGCAGCCTTGAACCAAGGCTGGTGTGTCCTGTTTCTCATGAATCTTAAGTTCCCAGTGAGGCTAATTAGCCAGTCCAAGTTCTGGGCTAAAAAGCAGAGGGAGCTGTGCCAGCTCAGCATGGTGCTGCAGTCAGTGCACACTGTGGGTTGGCCTCTGCTGTTGGGGTGGGAGGTTAGAGAACTTCAGATGACAATATGTATTTCAAATCTGATGCACATTTTCCATGCCACATTTAATTTACAGTAAAGGCTCTAAGTCTGTTCCAGATCTTCAACGTTTGCAAACAAAAATGCAATTTGCATCTTGTAGGATGTTTGCAAGATAATTCCACAAAACCGTACATTTTTTGCTTTGCACGCAAAGCTTGAAAAGTTTTGCATATGTGACTTAATTAACTATAAGTAACTGTGAAATATATTACTTTACATTTTTTTCTTCTATTAATGAGATAATACCAAAGGCAATATCGTCTTCTTTTTCAGCATCAATTTGCAATCAAATTTTACACATTCATAACAGTCTCATGGTGTAGCTGAGCAAAGGGAAAAAAATAAAAGGCCACTTTTATTTGTTAATATAAACACTAAGTATGAAGTTTTCAATTTGCCTTCATTGCATTTTCTATTTAGAACCTGTTAATGCAACTTCCAGCCTCTTGTGTTCTATGGAAGACCATTAAGTATCCAAACATCACCCTCTTACAAAAAGAATATATACGTAAAGGCATCTGATTTATCTTTATAATCAAAATGCCAAAAATAATCATGGGTTCTTTTGTAGTACTTACAATTTGTAACCCACATTGTTCCCACATTTGCAATTTATATTTTGATTTTGCTGACACATTATGGGTCGTGGAAGTCTTTGTTCTCATTTCATAATTTTAGCAGCTACAGCAGTATTTGAAGAGTATAGCTGTATTTCATTTAATCTGGAGGGCAAAATGCCTTTAAAAAAAGAATAATTTATTTAAAGAACTTGAATCTGATTTAGAAATGTTTTGATTTTTTTAATGTATTTTGTGATGCAAAAGACAAGTCTGTCATTTTGTACCTGCAGTCAGCCTTCAAGCACAGCTTGATGCTAAAAATTACACTTATAATTGTCTCACAGTGTGTATTCAAGTGTGATGTTATGGCAATAAATAGAAATATGTATTTAAAAACAGTAGAATGCTAAAGTCTTACAAAATTCCAAGGTTTCTCATAGAAACCTTTGAGATATATTGATATATTGATCCACTATCTGAAACAAAAAAAAAAAAAAAAAAAATTCAGATAATTCCATTTAGCTGCTAAATGGTACGAAATACTAGCTTTCTCCCTGAGATTTAGGACAACAGAAATCCACAAGAAACAGTCTACTAAAGAGATGCTTTATATAAGCTTTTTTTTTTTTGCTTGAAAAGATAAAAGGAATATATTAATCTTAAAAGTTGTTGGGTATGAAAAAAAAATAAGGAGATTGAAAATAATAAATTTTACCTTTTAGAAAATGTTATTGGTAAGCCACTGAGGCAATTCTGAACCTTTCATTTTTTCCCTAATGGAAGCAACGCCTGTTTTTATATGTCTTAGACACTTCATCACTGATAAAAATCCTTTTATTTGAAATACAAAAAAATTGACATATTTACACACAAATGACTTATTTCTGATAATAATTTTGAGGTATATAAACATTAGAATAAAGACTCAGAAACAGTGGTCCTAGTAAAACATTTAAGAAATGTCTTCTGTGGTAACTACCTTCTCTGATTTT
This sequence comes from Ammospiza nelsoni, assembly GCF_027579445.1. Lineage (NCBI taxonomy): Eukaryota > Metazoa > Chordata > Aves > Passeriformes > Passerellidae > Ammospiza > Ammospiza nelsoni. The sequence continues at coordinate 113,295,007 of NC_080633.1, forward strand.
TCTTTTACAGTGCAAGACATATGCCTGTGTTTTAGAGAGTCATCTTATGGGACTTACCATCGACTTCAGCATGGGCTTTGTTTGTTTTGATGCTGCCACAAAGGTAAAGTTCTAAGAAATTTTTCCATCACACTGTTATTATTCCTTGTTATTTCTAATATTTTGAGATAAGTAGTAAATCCTCAAATTGTCCTTCTCTTTGTTATAGAAACAGATTGTAAAATCTCTCATGCTTTAGTTTAAATTTGAGACTGATTTCTAATTATGTGAGAAATAGTATTCTGTTACTTGCTTTTTATTGAAAAAATCAATACTGAAACCAATCTGAAACAAGCATCAGATCTTTATTCTTTAATTTCACATGAAAGCCCACACTGATTCAGCTTGATGGTTTGTTTTGCTGGTGTGCCCTTGGTTTTGAGAAAAGATAACTTTCTTAATTTTAGTCTCATCTGTGAGCTTAAAAATAATCTTCCATTCTCTTCCCTTGTTTCATGGGAGGGAGTGTGTGCTTTTACAGCTATTCCACAGTTCCTAGTTTATATTTTAGCTATTGCTTTTCAGGCATCTGTAAAAAGAAAAACCAACCATAGTGCAAATGTCTCACCCATCAACTTTTCCTGTCAGCCTTAAAAAAAACTCAGTAGAACTGATGAAAGAATTTGCTTCATCAAGGAAATACTATGGAATCAATTTCCATATTGTATTATTGCATGTCCAAGTCTCAGTAAAACCACTGAGACCCTGAATATGTCCTATGCTGACATTTGCACTAATTGCTGGCAAGTCCTAAAATGTGCTCAGGCTTTACTGCTACTGCTTGACACTGCTGTTAATGGTAGAATCTTTCTTCTGAGTGAAACCTTTCTTCTGAGTTACACTTATCTTTAGTACCTATTTTCCTTTGAGATGCTGCAACATTGTCACCACCAACTGCTGAAAATGCCCTTTTGGCTCCAGAATTTGTTCCTATGCTCTATCTGAAGTCAACCCTTCCTACCTCATTATTCTGCTAATCCAAAACCCTTTATTCTTCCCACTCCATTCTGTTTGTTTGCAGAAAGTGATGAATTTTAAATTTAAACACTTACATAACCTTGTTTCTTTTTGTTAAGCAAATAGTCTTGTATAATTCATCAATGGAACGTGACTATCAGTTTAGAAGGTATTACACTAAAATATCAGTACAACAGAATTAAAATGCAGTAGCTCTGTAAAAAAAAAATGGTTTTCCCCCACCCTCCAATAATACTTTTTATATATATATGAAAGTATAATAAAGAATTTCTTCTGTGTATCTAACCTAAATGTACCCTTTCAGTTTTACCCTTTCAGTTTTACCCCATTACTTCTTGTATTATATGTACTGTATTGTATTGTATGTTGGAATAAAGCATTACACCATGAATAAAAAAAAAGGACATTGTTTTGTTAGGTAATCAGGCATTAGGCAATGTGAGATAAGGATGATAATTGCATTAGAAAAGAACAGAAGCAATACAATAGGAAGCAACATAATCTGTTGCCAAGTGATTGCTGCAATTAAAATTGTCAAACAAGCCATGAGGTGAAATGTCTGAAATCTGAGTGTGTCAAACACGTTTTAGTGGGTGCTCAAATAGGAAAACCATTACTTAGTCTCCATCAGTTTATGGAAAGATGAAGATTGTAGTGCTCTTAGCCAAAAATTTATTCAGATATCTTTATTATGACAAGTGTAAGTTATGTCTGTGCGGGCAATGTTCTTCAACAATATTGCTAATCTCATATATACTGAAATGCAAACTAGACCTGTATAGGCACTTAAGCTAAAAATATTATTTTCCACCTAATGAAGTTCATATAAAGCAAACTATGTTTTCAAAAAAAAAGAAAAGAAAAATTGAAAAACAATGAGAAATGGAAACCATTTTTTGGGACAGGGAAAACATTAGTACACTTTTAATTAACTTATACCTATCTTAGTAGTATTTACATGTGCATTTGTGAATGAAGGGTATACAAAAGTCCTAGCAAGTGTTCTGTGAATTAACATACTCAGTATTAAAGACAAAAGCATTATTTAAAATGTCATACCATTTGTGAAAACAATATTTACACATAATTATTTATAATTTCTGGGATTTTTTGCAATTTGTATTTGAAAAATCAGTACAAACTATTGTCTTTCCACTTCTAGTGACAGGGTATCCACAGCTCCCTGGGGCATCCTGTTTCACTGTCTCACCACCCTGATCCTCTAAGATTTCTTTCTTATGTCCAGTCTGAACTCTACCTTCTTCTACTTTAAAAACATTGACCCTTGTCCTGTCACTGTAGGCCTTGGTAGAAGTTCTTTCTCCATTTTCATATAAAACTCCTTTAAGTACTGAGAAGCAGGAGTAAGATCTCCCTGGAGCCTTCTCTTCTCCAGGTTCAACAGCCCCAACTCTTTCAGCCTGCCTTCATGAAAGAGATGCTCTGATCATCTTAGTGGTCCTGGTCCTCCTCCTGTACATGTTTTCCTCTGTTACTTTGCTGCTGCTTAGACCAAATTCAACCACTCCTTTTTGGGTAAAAATTAACTTAAAGCCATATTTCATAGAGTTCACAAACAGATTGAACCGTTCATTCTGTATTTCTCTCAGAATAACTCAGAAAATAACCCTGCAGATGCAAGATATTTTAGTGAATTCACAGAAGGTCTTGGACAAGTACCTGGAGGAAAAATCTGCTAAATATTATTAAATCTTTAAAATTCTTATTTATTTATGACATTTTCATGTTTTGGAAACAAAATAGTTTCTGAGAAGTCTTGTCTAATATTTTGTTGCAGTGGTATCTTCAGTAAATCCTCAGGCAATTTCAGTTTTATACTTATGTGCTCGTGGTATTTAAAGTTTTCTTTCTTAATTGCTAATGAAGTGACTGTGAGTTGTCTTTAGAAGAACATAATTACTAATAAACTGAAATGAAGGAAGCCAAGTTCTTGTGTTCATGATTTTTACAGTTATTCAGTTATTCAAATGTTCCAGTTATTTAAGCAGTGCAACAATATTTAAATTCTTTATTCCTCTCCCATTTCAAGTAAGTGAATAGATTTTGTCCAACATGCCCTGACAAATTGCAGTCAAAATTTCACAAATTTTCTAAACCCAAAGCTCACCCTCAGTCTTCATGAACAAGTGTCTAGGGGATAATGGCTCTCATTAAGTTTATGATTTCCAGACAAAAGCCTTACAACCCTGTTTAGGCTTGTTTCCTTTTTTGCTGTCATTTAATCCTTAAATAATACTTAACTATGTAAATTGAAATTAGTGGTTAAAAACTGTCATCTGTGCTAAATGTATTTCAAGTCAAACATCATAATTAGATAAAAACATTCTCTCTGTGTCTGCACAGACCTATGATAAATATGAGTACACAAAGTATTAAACTGAGTTATTCAGAAAAAATCTGTGCTGTGATGTGATTATAACAGCACTAGCATAAATCATAGCTGTTTCTGCTGCATATTTCTCTGCTTTCTCATATTCATTTTCTGACTGATAACTCATAGAGTCAACAGTAGTTTGTCATTTGGAGTATTTTCATATGATGCTTTATAAAAAGCTGTTGTATTTTCTTGAAAGGAGAATGAACAGCTTTTAAGACTACCTGGTTAAATCTGGTTATGTCAAAATTTCAGAAAATTACTTCTCAATTCAGGTAAAAAACCAAAATTTTGGCCACAAAGTAATTTTTCTCCTTGCACCTTGAAAAGTAATGACGCGTATATTTATGCCCCTATTCTTCTGCAGCACTTTTCAGAGCCAAAGCACCAGGGCAAAATGTCATCTTTTATTAGCAATGTGTGGTTTGACAGCAAACTGTGACACACAGCCCAAGCCAACACTGGCACGTGTTTGATTATGATAATGTTGGTGATGTAGTCCTTCATTTGTGGTAGTTATAAACCTGGAGTCAAAAAGCCACCTGCTTCCTGTGTTGGCATGCACAGAAATGTAATTCTAATCAATAGGGAGTTTCCTCAAGGAATCTCTTCACTGGAGACTTCTTCCAAAAAAATGCCCACCAGCTTTAACCGATTTTATTTGCTTTATTTGAAATACAAGATGTCAAATAGAATCCCTTCACTGAACTTCCCTCTTTCTTCATTGCTGATATTCTGTGAAAAGTGAATTTAGCTAATCTTTGTGAATACCCTTTAGATATTTTGTATTCCTTTCTGCCTTAATCTCATTTCCCAGATTCTGCTTAGTTACTCCTTGAACTACAAGGTGTCTTAGTATACAGGATCTACTCCAGAAATAAGTTTTCACTAGACATGTTCCATATGCTAAATGTTTTGTTTGGTTGGTTTTAAAAAATGAAAATTCTAAAAAATATGCAAAAGGTTCTGTGGCAGTTCTTAGAAGTTATATACCAAATTTTATCCTAGGTAATTTTTGCACTATTGTGTATCAATGTTTACTGGAGAAAACATTTTTCTCTTGTCCTGCCCAACTATATCCTAGCACTCATGTCCTAAATTTGTCTAATATTAGCTAGTATATAGACATCAATGTTTTAATGAACAAATGTAACTCTCATGGGCAATTTCTGTTAGGTATGGACGTACATAGATACTGTGATGAACGTTTATAAATAAGATTTGCAGCTGCAATAGCCACCTTAAGAATTAAGTATGGAGACTGATAGGTTAAAGAGAATAACAAGACATGTACAGAAGTTAATCTAACTACTATTTTGAAAGTGGTCCAATGCATAAAACTACTTACTCAAGTGCCATTCAGTAACTGATTCTTAATGTGCTTCCATAAAAAATATATGGGGGGGATATACACAGAAATATGTATATTACATATATTTCTGGATTACTGACATATTCATTAAAATTTTTTTCCATAATGTGCATATTTGCATCATCAGTTCTACTAATAATATATTATGTGTTTTTGTGAATATACATTGCCATATACCTCCCTGAGCAAAGTGCTGTGTCTGTAGTCCATCATATTTACTGATGATTAAAACAGCAGTCAAAAATATTTATTTGTCAGAAGAGGAAAAAAGTATCCCTTGTAGGACTGAAAATAAATTAAGGTGCTGCTGAATTATATGGTGGTGCTAGAACAAAGTAAGAAAAGGCTCCATAATGGCCCACAAGTCACCTATCAACAAACTTCAGTGTACCTGGCCTGTGTTCTCTTGCAGAAACCTTCACCAAAAAAAGAGAATATTCCATGAACAATAAATAGCATTGCAAATATCTTTAATTTGGTTTCCATACCAAAAGCCTATTAGATCACACAGATCAGTATTTCTCTTAATTTCTTTAAGAACAATCTCCCATGTTTTCTAGGGATATAGACCATGTCTGTCTCTTCATGAAACTAATACATATACAGCATATTGAAATAAAACAGCATATAAAAACCTTCTTGATATTCAAATTTCAGTAGTAGGGAAGGCAGAAAAAACCAGGTTCACTGGAAAATGGAGATTTAATAATCCAACTCTGGTGAAAAAATATTTATCCCATGCTTCAATGTTTAAATGTTGAACAAATAGCTACTATAACTTTAATATAAGACATCAGCATGCTTCATTCAGTTTTATGTTCTCTGGCAAATGTTGGTAGGTTTTCCATCAGCGCTAAGAAAATACAATGTAGTCTTTTAGCATTTTATGTAATTTCAGTAATGGACGAGAACAGTTATTTTAAAAGGGCCGACTTTCATGCTTTTTTCCTTTGTCTCATTTTTGTTCTTTATCCTCTGTGTCCTCCCCTGTCTTTCCCTTTACAGTTATAAAGCTGCAGCAGCTGACAAAGGAAATTGCCTTGGACCATAATTCTTTTGCAGTGAGACACTCTCCAGAGATCAGTAACACAGTAGAACTGAGCATGAACAAGATCTTAATCCTACTCAGTTCCCTAACGTTGCTATAACTCTGGACAAAGTGTCACTTGGCAAGAATGAAATCTTTCTCAATTAGCTATGAGACAAACAGGCAAATTAAGGTGTATCCCAGGCGCCTAAAGACTCAATTACTTTTATTCTTAGAAACAAGGACCTGGAGGGCTTAAGCTCTTGATTTAGTTTGACTTGTAGGAGTATCATGTATTTTAGTTAGATGACAAACAACATTAGCTTTAAAGGTGCCCAGTAAAGTTTAGCATAATTCTGTAACATATCTCATACATTAAAAAATTGCCTTAAAAATCTTAAAGGAAGAATAATCCAAACAGTCAGAGTATCAAGAAAAAAGGAGGCAGTGTTGGAAACAGCTATAGATTTTTGAAGGTGTGATAGAAAACACAGCAAAGGAATTTGTTGCAAGTAGAACTTGAAAAGTGACCTTGGACATCCTTTCCTTAATAAAGATGGTTTCTTTGTTTACTCCACCATTTACAGGTGATCTGGGATGTAGCTGTCTAATCAATATAAAACACTGACAGACTTAGGTTTTTTCCAAGCATCCTACTGAAGGCCAAACTTTTGCTATTATAAAATAAAACCTGATTCATGCCTATGGAATGACATTGTTTATGATTTCCATAGATCATGTATGTAGACAAGGCGCACTTCATAAAATCATAGGATATCCTGAGCTGGAAGGATCACATAAGAATATCAAAGTCCAATTCCTGTTCCCGCACAGTACAGCCCCAAGAATCACACTCTGTGCCTGAGAGCACTGCACAACTTGAGCTCTGTCAGGCTTGGTGCTGTGACCCCTTCCCTGGGGAGCCTGTTCCAGTGCTCAAGCACCCTCTGGGTAAAAATCTTTTTCCTGATATCCAACCTAAACCTCCCCTGACATAACTTCAGGCCATTCCCTCAAGTTCTATCACTGTTCACCACAGAGAAGAGAGCAGTGCCTGCCTCTCCTCACTCACAAGGAAGTTGAATAGTAGTGAGGTCTTCCTTTAGTTTCCTCTTCTCCAGGTGGCTTCAGCTGTTCCTAATGTGGCTTCACGGCAGGTGAAATGATGCCATTGTAGTATGTGGTGCAAACACTATTGCTCAAGATTATTAAGTGTAAATAGTCTTTCAGCAAGAAGAGGGCTGGTCCACAGTGAATAATTTGACACGGAAGAGACAAAACTGTTAAAAAAAATTAAAGGTAGTTCACTGAATCCACAGGACACAAATTAAATGTGTTCTGGTTAAAGATTCTTATGTTGACAAAATACACATTTTATTTCCTAGCTGCAATGCTTAATGTCCTCTGTAACCTAAAGTATATATCTATCCCAGAGCCATGGACTAGTCAGAGATTCACATTTCTGTGAATATTACTTAGAGCACGGTAAGTAAAAATACAGTCACCTATTTATTCTGTTTTTATTTGATAATTTTATCTCTATTTAGGATTAGAACAAACTCCTTGACCCAAAATGAAACAAAAACTCTAATGAATATTTCTAGTCATAGCCCAAACAAAGATAGTTACAGTCATTATGTATTTCCACATTTCTGATGTCATTACCTAGATGGGAAGTGATTTTGTTTGATATTATCTTACCAAAATTGTATGTTCCAAGATTCTGGGAATGAGTAGCAAAGTGACATATAATATGAATGTGAAAGTATTTTCTAGAGTGCCTTTAAAAATAAGTGTTCTAGATCTAGCACTATTGCTAAGAATAGAAACAATAATTACTTTCTTCATTTGTATGGCTGTATTACAGGTATAGACAAGTCAGTAGCTTTTCTTCCATGTGTCATTTGTATGTTACATTTAAGTACCAACTATAAAATAAAAATATGCACACAGAGAGCATCCTTTTTAATTATAGTAGAATAATACTAGCAGAAGATAATAGGCAGTAATTTGTTTGCAAAGACTAGCACAAATGAATCTTAGATGATTACTTATAAATAAAATATTTCTCATTAAAAAGTATTGGTGAAGAATCTTGGTCCCTTATACGTCACAAGAAAAAAAAAATCCTGCTAATTCAGTGAATACAGGATTTTGCTTTTTGATGCTTTGTTATTACAATAACATCTCAAGAGGAGTCTTAAATCTAATTTGTCAGCTTGTCTGCACAGTTTATTTGTTTGCATTGCATGCTGGTATTCTTTGAAGTTAATTTTATTAAATGGTGTAAAATGCAAAAGGCAGCCTAAGAAATATATGAATAATAATTGGAAAAAGGATTTATATCTTATTGGTTGTTTCCAATTGTATGGATGATACATACTGTATTTGTTCAAAGAGATTGTCTTCTTACAGTGCATTTTTCAAGACATGGATTAATTATGTCAGATTTTCTGTGGCCACACTGGGACTGTGCAAGTTGTAACACTGGTTGTATTTTCAGTGAATGGTCCCCACTTGCTGAATTGGACTGCTTGTTGTTGTTCCTAAATTCTATCTCTACTCATTAAATGAGAGTTCACTTTTCTCTCATTCATTGAGAAGCAATAAACAGTGCATACTGAGTTCTCCTCTTCATCTTCCATTAAGGCATCCTAATGTTGTGTGCCATGATTTAAAAGGTGTGCCAGCATCCTCAAGAGTAGCTGATGCCACTGTCTACAACAGAATCTTTTTTAATTTGGTTGCAATTTGTGCTTTAAAAGGAATTGGTACCTGGCCTACCTGTCAAATCTATTTTAGGGCAAACAAAAATTTATTGCTTCCTATAAATGCTGTATATGGAGCCGTAAAGGATTTTCAGTGATGCAGGTTATGCACAGTTAATGAGGAAGCCACTTGAAGAGAACATGCTGTTTTTGTCAGCTAAAAGTAGCCCTATGAGTGCTGAGCTCAGTAACACTGCAAACTAGTAAGTACTTCTGCTTATAGTTCATAATTCCTGAAAAATTATTTAGAAAAATTTTATGTAACACACATTTAGGTGTTCAACAATTTTCAAAAAAGCCAGCATGTTTTACAAGTGTACTTATTGATTAAAAGTCAGTATGTATACATAAATATATTTATACAAAATTATAACAGCCTATGTTAACTTTCTGAAGCAATCATTCAACAAATGGTTTCAAGGAACTCTGATATTCAAAGACATTAAAAAATAATGACTGTGACGGTGATGTAGATCAGTATTTCCAAGGATACCTATACATAATGCAGGAGAATTAGCCTTTAAAATTAGAATTGAGAAGAGTAACCACAGTGAGCCCTTAAACACTGAAGTCAAGCTATAGGATCATGAAAGACATCACATGAAACTCTCTCCTGTGTTAATGTCACTGCTGTAGTTTCACATCTGTGTGAAACTGGTGCTCAGGTGAGTGGGTCTGGTCTCCTTTCTTACTGTGGCACTATAAAGTAGTATTTGAAAAAGGATAGGTCTGGTCCCTGTTCATTGCTTATGCATTTTGCAGCAATGAAAATGAAAAGAACCACACTCAGAACATATGAAACCAGAGAGATTAATCCAGTGATCCCCAAGATATTTTATTTTGAGTAATGTGTCTGCAGTCACAGCATTTTGTCTTCCTTGTAGACATTTTATGTACACAAAATGGGCTACACAGGGCAGCACTTCAACCTCTCTGGTAGGAGAAAGGATTTAAATGGGTCTTACTGGGCATATAATTAACTAATTTACTCAACTTTTGCTGTCTAGAATTTGAACTTCTAGTTTAAGTGGTTTAAGCTATCTGTAACACTTTTAATGTAGTATAGTATATTGAAGTAAACACACATCCAGACTCTATCCTAATGAACCAGTTCTTGCCATTTCAAACCAGGATGTAGGATTTTTAATTCAGAGCTTCTCTAGAAAAAGAAATAGCCAGAGTGATTTGCTTGAAATACTTTGTATTCATGACTTGGTGACTTAAAGCTCTCAACATTTCTCTATTCTTATTTTTGCAAATGACCGATCCCTCATGTGGACAATTTTGAGGGAAAGTGTGTGCAATTTTTTGAAGATCATTCAAAAGGAGCAGATAATTCTTTCATGTGGGAATCATTTAATGCATTGTCATTAGCATTTCTACTCCTTACACTTTAGATGAAGAGTATTTGTCTCTGCAGAGACTAGGTTTAGTATCTTGATGTTGAAGTGCAGTTTTGTTGAGATTAGTTCTCTCCACACTATAAACCTGATTTGGAAATGTTCTTAAGTAAGAGCCCTGGCTGAGTAGTAGTCTCCAAAACCAATGCTATGCATAAATTGAAGTGTGTTCCTGAGTTGTGCCTGGGATTTGGTGTGACTGTCATTCTCTTTCCTCTGAATGGGAATGAAGTACATGGTAAAGTATAGAAATGTCAAAGTACCTCAGTTCTATACATCCTTCATCTTCATTCAAACTTAATCTGACTGGGAATAAGGCCAGGTACCCTGGGATTTTGCCTGCACATCTAAGGGTCCTTGTTAGAGCTGCATCTCTGTCCTGGCCTCTCCATATATCATCAGAGAAGAGAAAGATGATAGCTCATTGCTTTGATTGTTTTCTCCTGAGATAAAGAGACAATCAGTGCCCTTTACATTTCTCATCCAGGAAATGACATACCTAAGTAGATTTGCTGTCCCTGCAGAAAGGCAATGGTCTTGATCTTCTGATAGATTTCATAGATCTGTAAAATAAAAAGGAGTTTACAAAGCAGGTAGGAATATAGCCAGCTGAATGATGTTATGTACTGGATTGTTTTGCTTAGATTTTTTTTTACCTCACTATTTGTACAATATAAATAAACATCTTTGATCAAACAAAGTCAAAGGAATTTCACACACATAGAAATGAGGGAAGCTGTTCTATTTTCTGTAGCACAGATTGGTGGACTCAGGAGGACAACATTTGAAACAAATAGGATATATTTTCACATAAACTGCCAAATTCCTGTGGTTTATGTGAAACAGAATGTCCTTAACTCTGTTTATGGCAGATGGGAGCTCACCTGTCACTTACACAGAGAGAATGAAAGTGGTGCTGAGACTGGGGCTCTTTCTTTTAATCTGGAAGGGAGAACTATATAGAGACAATTGTGCAGAAAAATTCTAGCACTTGCTTTGTGTATGGTGCACAGTTAAGATGCTGTCCTTGTGGTTTCTTTTCTTGTTAGTCCCCTAAGACAAACACAACAAACTCTATTCAGCTTGGTGCAGGGTAGAGGATTTTGCCAGTCGTAAAGAGACCAATACATCCCGAAGCAAAGGGGCCTGCATAGATTTAGGACAGTTAAAGATTTGATCTCCCCCATGTTCAGTTTAATTCCCAGTAGATATTAAACCATTCATAGATAAAGACTAAGGGCACAGATGGAAGTGTTGTCCTACACCACTGAGAGGGAGTAATTTATAAACCTTTGTACAAAAGTGTTGCTTTAAGTTTCTGTGCTGTCAGATGCCTGTGAAATTATTGTTCATGAAAGTAGTAGAACAATGTAAGTGATGATGACCTCCTAATTATGTGAAATGCTACTGGAATCACAGTGAAGCATTTTAAGAATCGAAAATATCTGGATGGTGGGGGATGTCTTTAAATGAGGAGCAAAAGACAACAAAAATAGCTCTTTTCCATTTTTAAGCAAAGTAGTTTAAAATTGTTTTAGTCTCCATAAATCCACACTAAATATAAAGAGATGATTTTCTAGACATCTGTACATTTTATTAATTGTATATTTACTTTGTAAAGCATTATATCTTTTTCAACAAGACACATTACAATTCATAATGCAATTACTTGAAAGACCACTGATACAATTAGAATTAATGATTTGCTCAAATTCCTCACTAGAGTGCTCATAAATAAACTATGTTCTCTTTAAAAATTTTCTTTTGTTATTTTATCTTTTAAAAATAGAGATTTGTTTTAACTATGATATGCCCTTTATGTTAAGACTAGAATTTTTTAGTATGGAAGGAAGGGTCTTGTATGTCAGATCAACACGTCAGATAGAGTAGCAAATCCACAGATTATCAGTGGAAAAAAAATCCTTCTTTTTTCTTTAAATACTAAATATAGATAAAGGAATTTCAGGGTAAATTTCACAAATGTAGTCTGACAGGTGTTATTCAAGCACTGACAAAGTGTAACATATCTTTATGATTAAAGAAACATCTGACCACAAAACACTACATTTATTTAATTATGTACCATAGAGGTGTGAAAACTTGCCTTGAAAGGAGATCAGCTATTTCTAATACAATTTTCAATGATAACTACATTGACTTATTTGTGCATGATTTTTTATATTTTGGTTTGGTTTTTTCCCCCTTTAGGCTGTGCTTTGGAGGTACAAGTTTTCCCAGCTCAAAGGTTCTTCAGATGATGGGAAGAGCAAAATCAAATTTTTGTTCCAAAACCAAGATACTAAACAAATCGAAGCAAAGGTAAAAACAATACATTGTTTGTTTAAAGGCAATATACAATTTTCAAAGCAGCTAGGGGAGTGGGGAAGTATAGTAAACAAAGTTACTTGGAAATATTAGATTAACGCACAAAAAAATGCAAAGAAAACTGATGAAATTGAAGAAAACTGAACAAATTCCATCCAGTTAGAAGTTTTTTGAAATCTGTAATTAGATTTAAAAATACTAAAATACATGATGTATGGTGTATATGGGTTTAGGCATGTTTTCCAACTCTCCTCTTTGTCATTGTGATAAAGCTGAGAGCTTGAATACCCTGTTTCTTGCCCTATAATTGTATCATGAAGAAATGATGAAAAATATATCCTTTAGTCAACCTGGGAGCAAAACTCAGCAAAGGTTAAAAATCTGTTTTTATTTCTCAGAGGAAAAAAAAAAGTTTGGATTAAATACATATTTCCCAAGACTGAAGTGTCTGTACCCAGTGCAAAATCAGAAAAGTTGTATTACCAGGCAGGCTTTTGATCCAAGAGTTAATTCATGAAAATAGTAGCTATGAGAGATTTAAGCTTACTACAATTTATGTCTTTTGAGAATACAGCCATTTACTGTCTCAATATTTGTGAGCAGTGATCTTCCCAAGGTCTGCAATGGTTGCAACTGCCTTAGAGTCTGGGTCAAAGTTCTTTTTTGACTAGAATCTAAATTTAAATCGAAATCTAAACTCTCTCATGTTGATATCTAAGCTTTGCTTTTAAAGCATTTACTATACTGCTTTTCCTGACCATGTTGGAGGCAAAATTGCTGAATGAATGTGATAGCAAAACAGTTCCATGAGCAAAAAGGAAATGGTTAAATAAATTGTCTGTAAGTGCTACATATGTAGAGTATTATAAAATATGTAAAGAAAAAATGCATTGTTTTGGGGATAGTTATATGTTTAAATGCCAGTAGCTACATTAGGCATCTTTCTCCATGTCTCTTTATGCTTCATATTATTTTCAACCCAGCAACTATTTACTTGATTTTGAGTGTTTTACTCAAATAAAGTACAGTAAAATAAAGGTATGTAAGAGTTCCCATTAAATTAACAGCAATAAAATGTGGGGACCACAGTTTTGATACCTTCATGTTCTGCTGCATCTCAAAGATAAATATTTTCTTATTTCTGATTTCCTTCAGAAATATTTTTAGTGGTGCAGAACTTTTTTCAGCTCTAATAAGACAATAAAGTTTAACCTAATGTCATGAGGATGATTTTCTCTTAACATTAAAATTTTATCCTGCTCTTATGTACAGATGAAGGATGAAAGTCATCATTATTTTTCTAATATCTGTCTGCTATTGCTGTCATATTAACACATTATTTTAGCACTAACAAAAATTCATAGGAGTCCAAGAATGACTGTTGGGGTGTTTGGGGATTTTGGGGATTTTAGTTTCCTTTCTTTTTTTTTAAATTGGTAAAATTAGAATGTATTTTTAATACTGAATTACATTTAAAAAAACCCCAAAAAATAAAATACAGATTTTGAAAAAATAGGGTTTTTTAAAGCTTTAAATTGTATCTGTCATATAAATCACTTGGAGATACATGAGTATGTTGGACATACACAAGCCTTAGAGATATCCTGTGCCTTTATTGTACCTGTTATTATTTCCACTCAAATTGAGTTTTAGAAAATTCTACCAAACTTTTATTAAGTAGAAATGCTACGTTACACCTTATGAAGTCAGGGTATTATACAAACCTGCTAGCATGCTATTAATATGCTGTCTTGTTGCCTGGTTGCTGCTCTTTACTATAAATTTAAACTTTCACATTACTCAATTTTGAAATAAGAATTTATTTATTTAATTTATTTTCTTTGTGAGCAAAGCATATCAACTACATGCAAAGATGTCAGGTTACATTCTCTTTGGAAGGTGCTGTGGCATTTATATTTAAGCAATTCTATCTATTCCAATTTGTTTACATATTAAGTATGTTGCTTAATCTAAGAAATGTAGATAAATGTGTCTGTAAAATGAATGTGAAGGTTCTGGGGTCATATATTTTCAACTTTGGCTACCTTGCAATTTTGTGGATAAGCCCCTTCTGTATCCTTTAAATCTTTCATAGATTTAAAGCACTATTCATCGTAAGGAGAGGTGGAACAGTCTAGCCTCTATTTTCTTGCTTTACATTCCTGAGTCAGAAGTATAACTATTTGTGGAACTGTTGAGTCATTAAGAAATGTTAATCAGATTTTCAGAAATATTTGTAATGCCAGATTTCATGAATACTGTATGCAGACTTCATTTGAAATCAGAGGATGGAAATTTTGTAAAACATCTGTTAAAGGTTGTGATGAATATTCATGCCACAGCTATCATCACCTGTTAAATGCAGCCCTGTTTTGCAGCTGGCCTGAAGACCCACTGCTGCAGCATTTTCTTTATGATTCTATTATTTTTTTCCCTAAGTTATAATACACGGGGAATAATCAGAATGTGGTGAAAGGAGAACTCTGCAGGGAATAAAAACCAAAAATTGAGGAGCCATTGCAGCAATGTTTTAGGGCTCTTTACTTACTTATTCCCAAGCAGCAATGTGGAAGCAGGGCATAGCAGGTAACTTTCCAGACACCACAAATACTGTATTCAGTTTTGGGCCACTCACTAAGAGAAAGACATTAAGGTGGTGAAGTGAGTCCAGAAAAGGCCAACAGAGCTGGTAAAGGGTCTGGAACACAAGTCTGATGAGGAGCAACTGATGGAGCTGGGTTTGTCTAGCCTGGAGAAAAGAAGGCTCAGGAGGAATCTCATTGCTCTCTACAACTGCTTAAAAGGAGATTATAGCCAGGTGGGGTCAGCCTGTTCTCATAAGCAGCAAGCAATTGGACAAGATTAAATGGCCTCAAGTTGCACCAGGGTAGGTATAGGTTGGATACTAGGAAAAATATATTCACCAGGAGGGTTATCAATAATTGGAACAGGCTGCTCAGGGAAGTGGCAGAATCACCACTCCCAAAGGGACAATCTAGATATGTAGAGGTAGCACCTGGGGACATGGTTTAGTAGTGGACTTGGCAGTGCTGGATTAACCATTGGACTCAATAAACATCCTATTCAACCTAAATTATTCTATGTTTCTATATAATAGCTTCACAGAAAAATATGAGTTATCAAAACCAAATTCTTCCCATCTTCCTTCATTTATAATGCAGAACATTTTGTGTATTTCATGCTTTCCCAGATGTGTGTGATTATGGCAAGTTGAACCTCTGTGATAATGCCCTTTAGCTTTAAAACACTTATTCATGATCTGCAGAATCGAGTGTCAAAATGCTCATCTATTGAATTTTGATCCAAACTTAGACAAATTTGTTGTTGTTCTAGAAATGTGATCCAAATTGCAGATACACATTTCTTGGGAAAAAAATAAGTATGCATCCACATTTTAAATTTTATCATGCTATCTTCATAATTGTCCAGCACCTTCTCTGTATTCTGGTGGAATATACTGAGATACCAATGTTAATGTTAGCAAAATCTAGGAAAAATGCATTTTGGAGTAAAGTCAAGCACCATGTACTGGTGGTTATCTGTTAGCTGTTGTTGTTGTTATTGTTGTTGTTATTGTTGGGAAAAACACTTGCCACCAGAGTTTATATTCTTAAGTAAAAGAAAGTCTTTCACTGACACTGAAGAGCTAAGATTTTTTATGGTACTGTCAACATTTTTTATAGTGTGTTTCATGCCTGACTTAAAAAATTCAAAATGGCATGCCTTGAGACATACAACTTGTGCTATGGATTTAGTTAGAACTTGACTTATTTCCCAGTATTGTTCTTTTCAGCTTTAAAATAATTTTAGATATTTAAACATTTCAAATACTGCCTTTTTTTTCCTGTAGAGACATTGTACTCATGCTTTTTTCTTTGGCTTCTCTCTAAGTGAAATTATGTTATTGTAAAGATATATAATGTAGAATAAAAGAAATGTGTCCTCATGGATTTAAGCAGTTCCAGTCTAAAAATCTGAACAATAATTACCATAGGTCACAGCAGTGGGTCTATGGCAGGGGGTCTGAAAGCAAACACCTAACTTAGAAGGTATCTAAGGCAAGGTCTAAGTGGTTTCTGACAAGAAAACCACTTAAGGGTGGCATTAATCACTGATACCCCTTAGACATTCCAATCTGTAGGTTATTTCCCAGCTGTCACTCAGCAGGAGATATTGCACAATTTTGCTCAGTGAGACAAAATTTTTATGAGTGAGAGCTACAAAATAGAGCAGTCACCTTGACAGAATGTGGAGCCAATGTGTCCCTGTATTTGTTCTTATTGAGCTGTTTGGGTTAAAAAAAAGAACTAACTTGGGTTAAAAAAAAAAAAACAAAACTAAGCACAGGAGGGCAAAGCTTTCTCTGCATCTGTACAGCTTCCTATCTAGTTTCTTATCAGTTTACCTGTTTGTTTAGCTATAGTTTAATGATCTATTAGTGTCTCAATAGTATCACAGCAGCTTCGGGAGGTGATACAAAATCTAAGGACTGTAATAAACTCAGAGTGGTGTGACCTTCAATATAACCTAAGCATTAGACGTTTTGGACAAAACAGAAGAGCACCTTAAATCTTTAGGAGTTCCTGTTTTGAGATAAACATATGCTTCCAAACATAGGAGTAAATGATGTGTATAAAAATCAGCATCTTATTACATTATTGAATTTTTACCAAGCTGGGAACTGAGGGTCTTTCTGTGCTTGATAAAACACGTATGACTCAAAAGCTGCACTTCAGTCTGTGCTTCACCTCCCCAAGTTGCAGCACAACAGTTCTCTCAGAAAAAGGCAAAGCCACATTGCTGTGCTGCATCAGGTGAGCTTTTGTTCACGGATTGGCTGAACTCCTAAGCTGAGCAGTACAAAACTGAAGTGGGTACAAAAATAAGTTTATCAAGATGAAGGTGCAGTCATCAAATATATCTATATATCAAATATATCTATTTGAATATGGAAAACCAAAGAAGGCACAAATATGGTATCAGCTAAGGAAGAAATTAAACTTCAAGGATTTCACATTAATCTCATTATTAATTAATACTATCTTAGTATTAATTAATGCCAATTAATAGTACTTGAAATTATCTTGTAAAGAAATCTAATCTAAATATCCTGAATGACTACTGATCACATTACTGTGAACAAAATACGCACTTTCTACTGTTGCAAGGTGACTTGATGGGTGCTTGCATCATTTTCCAGGCTGACATTTCTGCTCATTTCAAGTCTTCTCTCCAAAATGCAATTTTAAATTAATCCATGTTCTTAGCCTTGAGGGTTTTTCAGTGAGCATCACAGTGCTCGTCACATTTAGAGTATCATCTTTAAATGGGTTATAAGTATACAGCCTTAAGATTTTTATAGAGTGATTGCTCAGTTGCAGTTTCTGAATTTTTGAATTCACATTTCTGACCTGTGTTGATTTCTGTGGTTCAGTTTTTAGTTTCCCCATGTCTTGCACATGGATTATTTGTCTAATATCTATTTTAGATCAGATACTATGCAAATTAGAGAGACCATGTAACTCCACTTTTGATGAACAAATGTCTTCTCATGTCAGCTGTTTATATATGGATGAAAGAGAAAAAATTTTTAAATATACCTAGGGTACTTCAAAACAAAATTGCTGGATTTTGTAAATGTATCATTTATGTAGTTGTTTCATACTACATAATATATGTATAATACAATGCAATAAGAGATTGCTGAGGTTTGTTGTTTTTGGTTTTTTTGTTTTTTTGGGGGGGGGAAAACTCCCTTTTTCTCTTTCTTTCTCTGTCTGTTCAATTGCAAAGACTTTCTTTGTGAAAGCTACTAGAATTCCAATATACCAATATACTTCTGACATTTTCAATGACTGCATCTTTCTCACATGCCCTTTTGCCCACTTATGTTGTCCTCAGCAGGAAGTGCAGATGTTCCTTAACAATCTGGTGTAATGACAGCAATGTAAGGTGAGAGCAGTTTAATCAAAAGATAGCTTAGAAAGACAATTTGAAGACCAGAGGGTACACTGATACTCCTCAGAGAGTAGGGTCTTAGCTGAGCTGTACAGGCAACAGTCTGGAAATTGTAATAATAGTAAATTGTAATAATAGTAAATTGTGTACTTCTGCATGGCCAAGTAGAAGTGGCTTAAATTAGGATTTCTTTGCTTTTTGGAGGATTCAGAGCATGTGACTTTCCCTACTGGTAACAACTTCAAGGGCTTAATTGCATATTTTTTTAGGTTTCTTAGAGTTTGTCTGATCACTTGAAACTTCATCTGTCCCATGTGTGCAGTACACACTACCCTGCCTAGAGGAAAGTGTATTGAGACAAAAGTATGGCAGAGGACAAAGTGTGTACAGAAACAACCAGGGTGGCTGGGGGTGCACAAGGGTCTGTGGGTTCCCCTCTGTCTGCTGGCAGCAGTGCCAACCTGGAGACACCTAAAAGGGCAAGTTCCCAGCAGAAGTGAGGGCATAACCTCCTAATTATGTTTCACCTGCAACACGAGTTATTACCTCTAGTACCAAAAAGAAAAGAAGGGTAATCGTCGTAGGTGATTCCCTCCTGAAAGGAACTGAAGGTCCTATATGTCGACCAGACCCATCCCACAGGGAAGTCTGTTGCCTCCCTGGGGCCCGGGTACAAAATATTACTGAGAGACTTCCTGAACTGATTCAGCCCTCTGATTATTATCCACTGCTGATAATTCAGGCTGGCAGTGATGAGATCGAGAAGAGGAGCATTAAGGTAATCAGGAAGGACTTCAGGGTACTGGGTCAGGTAATTGACAAGGCAGGAGCACAGGTAGTGATGTGCTCAGTCCCTTTGGTGGCGGAAGATAAAGATGGAAGAAATAGGAAAATTCGTATCATCAACAAGTGGCTTAAGGGTTGGTGTCATCGACATAATTTTGGATTTTATGACCATGGCGAAACTTTTACAGCATCTTCTCTGCTGGAATCAGATGGGGTACACCTCTCCGTTAAGGGCAAAAGGATTTTAGCTCATGAACTGGCAGACCTCATTGAGCGAGCTTTAAACTAAGCTTGAAAGGGGAATGGGAACCAGCTGAGCTAACTGGAAGCAGCCCCAAGAATTGTAAACGTAAGATAGGGGTGAACTCAGTTGCCCAGATGAAGTGCATGTATACAAATGCACGCAGTTTGGGCAATAAACAAGAAGAGCTGGAGGCCATGGTACAACTGCAAAGTTATGATGTAGTTGCCATCACGGAAACGTGGTGGGATGACTCATATAACTGGAGTAATACATTGGCTGGATACAGACTCTTCAGAAGAGATAGAAAAGGAAGAAGAGGAGGTGGCGTAGCTCTTTATGTTAAGCAAACCTTCGATGCCATTGAAATTGAAACAAAGGAAGAAGGGGTCGAATGTTTATGGCTAAGAATCAAGGGGAAGGCCAACTACGCCGACATCATATTGGGAGTCTGTTATCGTCCACCTGATCAAGAAGAAGAAGTAGACGATTTATTCTATAAGCAGTTGTGCCACGTTTCAAGAGCATCAACCCTTGTTCTTGTTGGTGACTTTAATCTACCAGATATCTTCTGGGAATTTAACACAGCAGTAAAGAGGCAATCAAGAAAATTCTTAGAAACTATGGAAGATAACTTCTTGTTACAGCTGGTAGATCAACCCACCAGGGAAGGGACTACATTAGACTTGTTATTTACAAACAGGGATGGGCTGGTGGGGGATGTGATGGTTGGAGGTCGTTTAGGGCAGAGTGATCATGAAATAATAGAGTTTTCAATACTTGGCGATATTAGGAGGAGCATGAGTAAAACTCGTACATTGGACTTCCAGAGGGCGGACTTTGGCCTGTTTAACAGATTAATTCAGAGTGTCCCTTGGGAAGCCGCCCTTAAAAACAAAGGAGTTCAGGAAGGGTGGGCTTACTTCAAGGCAGAGATCTTGAAGGCGCAGGAACAAACCATTCCTGTATCCCGAAAGATCAGTCAACGGGCCAAACGTCCAGCCTGGCTGGGTAAGGAGATCTTGGAAGAGCTTAGGAATAAAAAGAGGACGTATCAGAGTTGGAAAAAGGGTCAGGTCTCCAAGGATGTATTCAAGAGGGCTGCTAGAGTTTGCAGGAAAAAAATTAGGGAGGCCAAAGCCCAGTTTGAACTCAGGATAGCGACTGCTGTTAAGGATAACAAAAAATGTTTTTATAAATATATTAATAGTAGGAAAAAAGGTAAGACCAGCCTTTGTTCCTTAATGGACACAGGTGGTAATTTAGTATTTACAGACGAGGAGAAGGCAGAAGTGTTCAATGCCTATTTTACCTCGGTTTTTAATGAGAAGATAACTTGCCCTCAAGACTCCCGTCCGTCTGGACTGGTAGATGGTTTTAGGGAACAGAATGGTCCCCACATTATCCAGGAAGAGGCAGTTATAGAACTATTGAAATGCCTGGACATTCACAAATCTATGGGACCAGACGGGATCCACCCCAGGGTGATGAGAGAGTTGGCGAGTGAGATTGCAAAGCCACTCTCTATCATTTACCAACAGTCATGGATCACTGGTGAGGTTCCGGATGACTGGAAGCTGGCCAATGTGATACCTATTCACAAAAAGGGCGCAAAGGATGACCCTGGCAATTATAGACCAGTCAGTCTGACATCTATACCTGGCAAAATAATGGAACAGTTCATATTACGTGCCATCATGCAAGACTTGCAGGATGGCCAGGGTATCA
Organism: Ammospiza nelsoni; assembly: GCF_027579445.1. NCBI lineage: Eukaryota > Metazoa > Chordata > Aves > Passeriformes > Passerellidae > Ammospiza > Ammospiza nelsoni. Next base: position 113,316,045 of record NC_080633.1, read on the forward strand.
GACCTAGCCAGCACAGATTTAGGAGGGGTAGATCATGTCTAACTAACCTGATCACTTTTTATGATCAGGTAACCCGGCTAGTGGATGCAGGGAAGGCTGTAGATGTTGTTTTTCTGGATTTCAGAAAGGCCTTCGACACTGTTTCCCATAGCATACTCCTACACAAGCTAGCTGGCCGTGGTCTGGATAGGAATACCCTTTGCTGGGTTCAAAACTGGCTGGATGGCCGGGCCCAAAGAGTGCTGGTGAATGGTGTCACATCTAGCTGGCGACCAGTCACCAGTGGTGTCCCTCAGGGTTCTGTGTTGGGACCAGTTTTGTTCAATATTTTTATTGACGATATGGATGAGGGCTTAGAGTCTTTTATTAGTAGTTTCGCTGATGATACCAAATTGGGTATGAGTGTAGATCAACTAGAGGGGTGTAGGGCTCTGCAGAGAGACTTGGAACGGCTGGACAAATGGACAGAATCAAATGGGATGAACTTCAATAAGTCCAAGTGCCGAGTATTGCACTTTGGCCATAACAATCCCCTGTACCGATACAAGCTGGGGATGGAGTGGCTGGATAGTGCCCAGGTGGAAAGGGACCTGGGGGTGCTGGTTGACAGTCGATTGAATATGAGCCAGCAATGTGCCCAGGTAGCCAAGAGGGCCAATGGCATCCTGGCCAGTATCAGAAATGGTATGGCCAGCAGGAACAGAGAGGTCATTCTTCCCCTGTACTCGGCACTGGTGAGGCCTCACTTGGAGTACTGTATCCAGTTCTGGGCCCCTCACTTTAAGAGGGACATTGAGTTACTTGAGCGTGTCCAGAGGAGAGCAACGAAACTAATAAGGGGCTTGGAACACAAGCCATATGAAGAGCGACTGAGGGAGCTGGGGTTGTTCAGCCTGGAGAAAAGGAGACTAAGGGGTGACCTCATCACTCTCTACAACTTCCTGAAGGGTGGCTGTAGTGAGCTGGGGGTCGGCCTCTTTCTCCGGGCGACAACGGATAGAACAAGAGGACACAGTCTCAAGTTGCGTCAAGCTAGATGTAAGTTAGAAGTAAGAAGGAAATACTTCACAGAAAGAGTGGTCAGAAACTGGAATCATTTACCCAGTGAGGTGGTAGAGGCATCATCCCTTGAAGAATTTAAAAAAAGACTGGATGTGGCACTTGCTGCCATGATCTAGCTGAGCAGTTAGAACATCGGCTGGACTAGATGATCTTATAGGTCTCTTCCAGTCTTGAAAATTCTGTGATTCTGTGATTCTGTGATTTTTTTCCTGTCAGCAGCCCTACATGGAGTCGTATCTGTTTGTTAAGGTTTATTGCGATTAGGCTGATCTGCCTGAAAAGTGTAGTTCCTGATAAAGTCCTGTTCCCATCAATCAGGCTTCTGGGAACTGAGTTGCAGCCATTAATCAGACCCGCTTGTACTTGCCACATACCAGTCAGCCTACTGTGCTTCAAGGTGCTTTAATTTCTGGTTAAAAATGCATGTCTTCATTGGAAATAGTAACTGAGCATTTGCTGATTTCTCAGTGCTGTTCTTTGCAGTCAAGGTAATTTCCATGTTGTGTCATTACAGTTGATAACAGTTATCAAGTTGGAACATCCAGAGGACGTTCTGTTGCCTCACCCATTTCCCTTGATGGTCAGTTGAGCAGTGGAAACTCCTGATGTGTTACTATTGCAGAAAGCTGTGATAACTCTTGGAAATAATTATACTCATGCTCTGTGAAAATTCAGTGTCCAGTAATTATGATAGCAACAACATTATCTAATTGACTTGAACAATTCTCCAACTGCAGCATTTGTTTTAATGTGGTTATCTTGTTGAGACATAGGGGGAATTGCAGTCTTTCTACAGATAATACATGCAATTGATATTAAAAATATTTCACGGTTCCACTGAATATTTATTCCCTTATCTAAAGCTTAGGGTGTGTTTTTGTAGTAGTAAAAAGGTAAAAAAATAAATTAATGAAATGAAGTTAACTGAAAAGCAACTTAATTCCAATGACTCATAGTTGTTATTCTGAAATAGTTTCCATAATTCCTTGTTTCCTCATCTGTGAATGACCATTGTTTTCTTATTTATGATAAATTTTCTTATTTTAAAATTTAAGGGAGGAAAAATCCGCATTGATGGAGTGATAAAATTTCCATCTTCTTTGGGTTTAAAACTGAGAATGTCTCTAAATGGATTAGTCTTTTATATAGACACAGCTGGCAGGTTTGTGAAACTTGGCATAAATTTTTTCTTCTTTATTGAAAATTGGTCATCAGGGGAGTTTAAAGAACCTCATGGGCTGTCATCAGTTTGTTTCTGAGCATGTCTGAAGGACATGTGCTGAGGCTGCAGGAGTCCTGAAGAAAGCTTCACCCATTCAGTACATCACTGGACACTCTGCACATCCAGCTGTCTGCTTTCACGCTGCTGTCCCTCACCCATGAGGGCTTTGTGAATGTCCCCATGTATTCTGTGAAGTAGTGTCTTCCAGGAAATCTCAAGAGGCAGAAAATTGCAGGTTGATTTCCTTTGAGAGATTTAGCAATTTTTGTTGAATTTACAACATTTTCAATATTCTTCTAAACAAATGAGCAAAACCCTGGCACTATACAGCCTGGTAATACCAATGCTAGACAGAACGACAAGTAGACTATACCACAGATAGCAATTATTGGCTTCATGTTGCAATGAAAAAATCCGTATGCGCAGTGAATCAAAGCAGAAATGTAAAATCTGTACTGCTTCCCCTAGACTTATATTGAAGTATTGAAGTATTGAATTACTGAGGTATTGAAGTGCCTCTGTAATTGCTTACAAATACAACAGATGTTTATTGCTTAAATACCAGCTTCAAAAACACATACTGAAAATAATCTAAAAAAATTGATCAGATAAGGTCAATTAGACATAAAGGAGCAAATTTATATGTGCTAAAAAATGTAGTTTTTATTTATTTCGTCTCTGGTGTGGTCCAAAAAAGTCCAGCTAGTCTGCTGAAGAGGCTATAAAGAAATGTAAATAAAAGCAGAAAAATAAGGAATTTTTTATAATATTCCTAATAAATTTAAAACATGGAATATATTCATTTTTTGGCCCAATAACAAATCCAAATTATCACTATGTGATAGTAGCATATTTTGAAAATATATCCTCTCTTTTTTAATATATATTGAAGAATCAGGTAAGAAAATAGCTGTTTAATAGTGTGATTTAGTAGCTGATTAATAGTGTGAAGGAGACATTATGAACAAATGTAATATATGTGGAACTCAGCATTATTAATTTTTGTGGGCACATTGGTTAAATGGTAGTAGTCCAGAGGTGTGCAGACTGTTATAGCACAGCCATAAAGTTTCTATCTAAATTAACCTGCAAAAGTGCCAGATATGCATTAACCTGGGCAAAATAAAAATTATATAGTGTCACTTTCTTTCCCCTTTAGCTAGTAGGATCTCATATTTCTATGAGGCACTTAACACAGAAATTTGTCCATCTTAGCCTCCAAGCAATTATTTACAGAATATTCCATTTTCAATGCCTAAGTCTCTATAATGGAGAATTGTAAGGCACATCAGCGGAATTACATCAAGGTGTTAAAATTATTGTTGTTGTAACAGTGGTTCATTCCTGGTTATATGCTTATGGAGTATTTTTCCATTTCATGTTTAATCTCTTTTTTTTTCTTCACTTCCAGGAGCTGGAGTTTTCTAACCTGTTTGCAGTCCTTCACTGTATCCACTCATTCTTTGCAGCCAAAGTGGCTTGTTTGGACCCTTTGTATGTAGGCAGCCAAGCCACAGCTTCTGCTGCTCCCACAACTTCTGGTACTGGCAAATTAAAGTATTCTACTTGACATCCCCCATGACAGCACTGCCACTTAACAAGGAGACATAAAAATGTATAAATATTCATAAGATTTAGACCTTTGATGAACCATGTATGTGGAAACCAATCCTGGAGGCAAGACATCTTGCAGCATCAGCAGATAAATGGTCACGTGGGATCATAATTTCATCTCGGTTCTGCAAGACATCAGTAAATAATCCTAGTCAAAACCCCAGAATAGGATGGATATGCTTTTAGTTTTATCTATTTGTACTTACATAGTGCTTTAAGCAACAGTGGAAGCAAAGGAATAAATGGCGAAATGAAGCACTTGAGTATTTAATAAAATTTTCAAATCGCTGTAATAATACACAAATAGAATTGTCATTTTCCTCTTTTCAGATGTTTTTTAATGACAATATGCTAAACTCTGAGTATGAACATAATGCCCTATCATTATATTGTAAATGAGACCAAGCATACAGTACATGGTGACAAAGGAGATAAACATGAAAAAACATTTGTGTAAGTACCTCCTCAAATAAGAAAGCACTTTAAGCACTGTTGTACATCCACACTTGTTTTCATACATGGAATCATGCTGCTTTTTCCATTTTGTTCTCTTCATCTAACAGGAACAACAGCAAACATATAGCCATACTGGTCTGATACATTAAAAACAAAACAAAACAAAACAAGCCACAAAAAGAAAAAACACTTTCATGGATAAGTCCCTCTTCTTCAAGTAAAAATAATGGCATATGAATTTAATTTTAATTATAAATTAGTGCAAGTACAAAACATAGTGTGTCATCTGTTTATTTCCTCCTTTTTTTTTGTTAAGAATTAAATACTGTAAATCTAACAGTCTTTGTTCACCAGAGTTTGAAATTGTTTCAGACAATTCACTTAATATATTGTTTCCATGGCTAACCTTGATTTCACATCATAGTTGGAACTTATGTTTCATTTAAACTCTCAACAAATAGACATTTTTCATTATGCTTTAAAAATTATTTTACCCTTTGAATTCTTAATAAGTTATTTAATAAATATATTGGTAGTAAGACAGGAATAAATTGAATAAGATATAAAGAATGCATTGCAGAATGCATAATTTCTTTGTTTTTTAAGACCTTTGCATCATTCTGGATCAAGTACTAGTTTCAGAGTATCATTTAATGATTAAATATAAAGGACTTTAAAATTATTCACTTTGTTTAATTGAAATTTTATAATATAATTTTTGTGCTATGACACACACGAGTGACTCGTGTGGAAAAAAGGTATATATTTTCAGGAGTAGTTTTTGGGGTTTCTATTTATTGTTTTGAAATCAAAACTACCTTTCCCCCCCCCCATTTAGATTTGTTAGAGGCACTTATGAGATAGGACCACCATCTTCCTTGTGTAGCAGAAAGAGTAATTCTATAACATCCATTTCTATGGGTTAAGATGATTAATACTTCAAAAGTGAAGCCAGAGGAGAATTTATCCAAATGGGAGCAATTCAAAATGCAAAGCAAGGACAAAAGATGAATGAAATTAAGGAGCAAATCATGTGTCTGGTTTTTTTGCTTTGCATTAGAAATATTTGGATTTACTTGTGTGAGAGTGACATTGTTTTGTAGCATAGCTGATCTAATTTGATACTAGTTCCAAATAATCTGAAAATATTTGGGAGAGGGGAACTCTTTTATCATTTTCTAAGGTCTTCTGTTACACACGTACTTCCTATTAGTACACCTTCAAGGGCTACACATTTATTTTCTATCCTAAATTCAGTGGAATGATGTAACAATCCAGCTATTAAATGCCACTCTAAGTGGCATCAAAATTCAATCTTTTCATAGACACCATAATGAAATTTTTAATAAATTGTCCCTAACTAAGGGGGTCACATCTGAAGGATAGATAAAGCTACCATGGCTGTCCATAGGATCTTGAGCTTGGACACAAGCCCCAGATATTTTGAATCTAAAGCTATAACAGTTTAAGAGGTTTAACAAAGGTAACTCAGGCACTGCCCTGGTATAGAAAGCATATACAGGAAACACAAATTTTGGCAGAGCATTGACAGTGCTGAAAAGAGAAGCCTAATATCTTTTAATGACAGTTCTCAGTGCTCCCAAATAATCTCCTCCTCTTCAGTGCATTACTGTGGCACTGTCACAACAGTGTGGCCATGTGCTACCACCTCTGCTGCCAATAGCAGAATCTGAAACTGGTCAGCTGCTGGTTGAATATTTTCTCTTCAACTGTTCACGTGATGTGCAGTTGCATCACTGAATCTGAGGGGTGTTTAGGAGTCATGCTTGAATGAGCGTAACATTTACCCAAACCAGCACAAAATATGCCATTGCAAATTTCTGTAGATGAAGGAATAGGAAAGCCCCTCTGAAGATCTCTGTCAAGAATTCTCTTTATAGAACACCTGGATTCATCACTGAGAGTTTTGCAACTGAGCATTAAATACAGAATATTTAAGAAACACATTAGCCTGTAATTTTTTTGTTGTTGTTGTTGTTGTTGCTTTTCTAAGGACGTAAACTGGTGGGGCTTCATCGGTACTTTTATTTTCAAGAAGAAAAGTGCTATTGAGAGAATATAAGATGTCATAGCTTTAACTGCAGGTCAGTGTTGATTTGTAAATGCAGCAGGCATTTGTGCAGTGACCTGACAGAATATTCAGAGGAGACTCTGCATCCAACCTTGCCCTTGTAGAGCAACTTGGTCAGAAATTCAGTCTTTAACCAAAGAGGCAAAATTTTAAATTCTGTGTTATAACTAATCCTGAAATATCAAAATAAAATTTACAAACATATTAAATGGCTGCATTTTGCATTTAAATGCCTACATTTAAAGCATAGTGAACTCCATATGCATATGTCAAAACTCAGGCTTTGCGTTTCAGCCTGTCATTTCACACATAGAGTATAATGAATACAAAAGTGTTTTTTAAGTCAACACAGCCCATTGACAATGAAAAGACAGAATTATAATGAGCCATCAGCTTTTGATAAAAATCTGTATGCAAGTGATAGCAAATATTTTAACAAGAGTAAACAAACCAATCCATAGCATAATACGTAATTTGTTCTCTTTATGTCATGATATTTTCAAGTAAGTTTAATAAAGAAAATTCTTTATAGTACTGTGCCTATTGATGTTATATAGTATGCCAAAAATACGTAATCTTAAGTATACCTAAATGTATTTGGCTTGATTTGGTTTGCTTTATGATGGGAATTTTGGATTGTCTGGTCTTCACAGAATTAATCATATGCTAGGTTATAGTGTTAGCATAATTTTATTATGGAAGTGTTACAAATTTGAATACATTTATTCTTGATTTCATTAGTAAATGAATATGCTTCGTTTTCTAAATCTTTTTAAAAATAACAGTTACAGATTTTCAGAAGAGCTTTGCATTCCAGTAACACAAAGGCGCCTTTGAAATAAAAATCAGCATATATTTAGCTGTTGGCCATTTTATCATGTTAATTAAGTACATCAAGAACTTAGTGGAGAAGAGCTAGTTGTAAGAGGGCTATTTTTTTAAACCAGTCATTTAAAGTTTGATCTATTAAACTACAATTATTAAGAATGCGAACCGATAATATACAGTATCAATATGCTTTGAGAAAAGAATAATGGAAAATCTTGTTTTCTAAATTAGTTCTTGATTCCACAAAATTATATTTATTTATTTTAAATGCAGAGACTTATCAGAACACCTCAAAGTGCATGATTAAACCTGTCATTGTCAACACTGCAGCCCGTTACTTTAAATTTGATTTGTTTTATTCAATGCCTTAAGATGTTTCTTGTATCAGCCAAAATGTTAAAAAAGGCTTGAGGTCTTGAGAATGTACAACTGTTCCCTTAGAAATTCAGATCAGTTTTCATTCTTTCTTGGCAGTTCCAAGAAAGCTTTTGGAAATTTTATTAAGATTGAAAACACTGAGCCCTACATTTAACTTTCTATTTCTTTATGTGGTTGTTTGGTCTCTGAAAGAGTCTAGTGTCTGAAAAAAAGTTAAAGTTGATTTTAAAAAGTTCTGTCTCAGGCAGTTATGAGTCTGAGCTTAAAGCTCACACCTCTGACTGGTTCAGTATTATGGGAAACATGAAAGACTCACTTAAGATCCCAGAATTTAAGTACCTGTCTTAGATGCCTGAGGTTGAACCTCAGGCACTTCAAAAGGGAATTGCAAGGTGGGAATATAGCTTAAGATCTCTGAAGGTGCACGTGTATGTGTCTCTCTTTCTCTTTGTTTCTCTAAGGAACTAGAGGTGCTTCTATTTTAGTGTTTTCATTTTATCAGGAATATGCTTTTTAAGCCAGGCTCCTGCCTACAGCCACTCATGCAATTTTTCTTATCACAGAGCAGTCATCAAGCACATGAGCTGTTTCTTTCAAGATGACACTAAGCAAGCATCCCAGTTTCACGTCCTGGTGGGCTTTCAGACCACGCAGCCCAACTGAAATGAGTCCAGAGGAAAAATCCCTCTGAGATGCTACCAGCGAGAGTGTCAGGTCCTGGTGCCAGGCTTTTCTGGGGCTGTGGCAGCTGCTGCTCATGCACCATGGAGAAAAAGCTGAAAAAGCTAAAAAAAGCTTGAAAAAGCTGAAAAAGCTAAAAAAGCTTAAAAAAGCTGAGCTTCACAGTGTAGCCCCCTGGAGCTCAGTGCCTGGAAGGGGATGCTGTGCTGCAGCAAGGGGCAGAATGAAGCTGAAAAAGGCTGACACTGCCCAGACAGGTGATTCTGCATCACTTTTTCCCTCACCACACCAGTATTGGCTGCAAGCAGGCTGCACCATGCTGGTCAGCCCTCTGCCCCTGCTGCATCTTCCTCCCCATCTGCCACAAACACAGCCCTGAGTATTGGCTCTGGGGTCCCCAAGCACCCTTCCATGTTCCCTCACTCCGGTTGCTCAGACAGATGCCAAACTGTTTTTAGCTGCATAATGGAGCCTCTAACCTTGCACAGGGCCAGGGGACAGAGTTAAGGTTTATGGCAAGAGCATAATGGCAAGAGCTTGAGTGTGTGATTAACTTTCAGGTTATAGCAAATAAAGTCTTATCTGTGCTTAAGTGCTTTCCTGACTTGGAGGGATATTAAGTGGAATTACTTTATTTTCCTGGAATAAGTTCTAAAATATCAACACATCTCTACTTGCTTGGCTCCATTTTCAGGAAGTTTAGCAGAGGCAGTGGCTCATATCCTCTTAAAACCATAAAGAAAAAAACATTGGAATGCTGGAAAAAAACACCTCTTGTTCAGATTCTCTATATTATTACAGTACATTGCATAATCTATTGAAATATATTGAACAATGTGCAAACAAATGCTTTCATTTGCATTTCCTTGTCAGTTTTCGCCATGCTGTACATGCCTTCCACTTTCAAAAACTTTCTCCACAGGAATCCCAGCTATCTGATACAGAAATCTTTTGCTATTCAGTATATACTAATATATAATGCTGTGTGTGTATGTGTGGGTGTGTGTGTGTGTATGTATGGGGGTGTGTGTCTATATATTAGTATATACTAATGGAATATATTCAGTATATATTAGTGAAATTTACATATAAGGCACAACTGTGAAACAGAAGCATACATCCATGAAGCTTTATATTTAAAAACCTACAATACTATAAAGAAACATATGTATATTAGTTGAAGAAATGGCTATTTTTGCAGGGTATGCACAATCTGGATATATGATAATAAATTGATAAACATTAACAGATTTATTATTTCATACCTCCAGGAACTTAAAGATTTTTTTAATTATTCTTATCCCTTTAGCATATTTGCAATATATGTCATAAATTTTAATTTGTTATGGATTAAAATGACTGAAAAAATGTAATAGAAAGTCCTATATATTTTATAAATATTAAAAAAATAAGAAAAGCTATTCAAATTATTTATTTCATTTTTAGTTAAGGTTTTGTGATTGTTTGTAATATGTATTTGTGACAAGCATAAGTCACCTAGTTGTTTAAGCTCATTAATGTACCACTAATAAAATGCTATCTTCTGTTTTGTTTTTGTTATGCTTCTTTTTGTAATGGAACATAGCAGAAAAAATAGAAAATAAATACTTTTTTAACTAATATTTTGCATTCAGTCATACAGTGTATGAGTTTTATATTGTTGAAAGCCAAGCCTGGGAAATCAAGAAAGTATTTGAAGAACCTGGGGTGGTAAAATTATTTTCCAAAAAGTGTTTATTTAATAGAAATAATGACCATTCCTTACTTGTATGATTGTGACGATGTTCACAGGGGTCTTATGTTGAGGCAAGAGATGAGCATCTGGCTCCATGTTTCAGGCTTGATTTATTATTTTATCATATATATTACATTAAAACTACACTAAAAGAATAGAAGAAAAGGTTCTCATCAGAATGCTAGCTAAGAATAGAAAAGAAAGAATGACAACAAAGGCAGCTGTCTTGGACTCTCTGTCCGAGCCAGCTGGGCTGTGATTGGCCATTAATTACAAACATCCAAGATGGGCCAATCCCAGACCCACCTGTTGCATTCCACAGCAGCAGATAACCATTGTTCACATTTTGTTCCTGAGGCCTCTCAGATTCTCAGGAGGAAAAATCCTAAGGAAAGGATTTTTCATTAAAAGATGTCTGCGATGGTATGACCATTTCTACAAGGCCTGTCACCCACTTAATGCCTGGCTAGGGCTTTGGAAATATCCCACTCTCCCCTGGCTATGAAGCTCAACTATCACCCAGCCACCAGATTATTTTACCATTGACAGTAAAGTGCTTAGTTGGTTGGAATTAACCTAGGCCCAATATTGCTCTGCCTGAAGTTATTTTGGTATATCTTTGAAACCAAATAGTTTTCAAATGGTCCTGCAACTACTAGAGCAAAAACAATCTTGATGAGTTTATTTTTTTTTTTTCTGACTGAGGGAAGAGATGCTGGAAGATGGGGAGTCCCTGCTTTTATGCAGGCACATTTGTACCTTTTTGTCAATTTAGGGTGGGAGTCTGCAGTGCATATCTCACATGCACATTTTTCATGCCTTTTTTGTGCTCCAAGTGTGGGAATGCCAGGTAAGCTCCCTTACAACAGTGCTGCTGTTACCTGTCTCTCTCAGCCCTTCCAAAAGCACTTCCCAAGGCTTTCTCCAGAGGCTGGGGTTGCCTTCCTCAGCCCTCTACCCAAGGGAATCTTCTTTGGTGGCCCCAGCCCTTTCAGCGTCTTGAAGAGAAGGACAAAAATATGAGCTAGTTTTAAGTGTGATTAATACCTTGTGTTAAAAAATGTCTCAGTCCACATTCCCTGAAGTGATTAGGCTGTTGTGAATCAGCAAACATCCATAGCTCTGCCAGATCAGTTAGCTTCCTCTGTCTAAAATTTGGGTTTATACCTCATTTAAGTGAAAGGCCAGAAAAAAATGAGGGGAGTGAGGTCTTTTAAAAAAGAGGTGAAGAGAAACTTAGAATATTACAGTTTGGAATACCTTGATAGTACATATATTCCAAATGTACAAGAATTCTCTTATAGCCACCATTTTCATTTGCACATTAAGTATGAACTATATTTTGTATTAAGAGCATGAACTCACATAGGACTGAAAGGTTTGTTTCTTCTGGAAATACTTATCTTCTTCTGAATTATCTTCTTGTCTTCTTCTGAATTATCTTCTAAATTATCTTAAAAGATAAGTTACATCTTCCCCACGTGTTTTGGCCTCAAATGAAAGCTCTTGTAATCAAAATTTCCTAAGATATAGTCCTTGAATAAGACTCTTTCATTTCATGTTTATTTTGTTCCACAGCTAGTATGCTTTTACTCCAAGCCCTACAAAAATTTATTCTTGCAACATTTGAAATTATGATCTATTTACTTGTGCATCTGACCAATAACAGTTGAAAAAGTATAATATTTATGTCTTTTCAATGATAAATTTTAGTTGTCTGATGTTTCTTTTTCATTTTTTGGACAGAAGTTATTACATTTACCTATCAAGTAGTAGGGTTTTTTTTAAGTATTCTTAAAACACAGTCCCCTTTATAAATTGAAAATTATATCCTTTTAATTTTCTAACCAGAAGCAAAATCATTTATTCTCTGTAGTGCTATGGTTGTTCTTGCTATATATTTTTTCAGAAAAGTGGAGGATTTCACTCCTCATTTGGCATTTGTTGGCCATTTGCTTTGTGTACTTTGCATGCACACTCTTCTCACCACTTTGAGCAGAATTTCTTCCCATCCCTTTCTTCTTTGTCATGTACAGCACAGATTTCAACCAGACCTGGCTCAGGACTCCTTAATACTGTGAGAGCAAAATTTTGCTAGCCTAAAATGCTTGCTCGCCAGTCTGGAGATGATTTAAAACTTGAGGCCATAAGTGAAGATTTATTCTTTTTCCTAAAGTACACAGCATAAAAGGAGCTCCAGCTGGAAGAGGTTGTGTGGAAACACTGCCACTCCATATTCCCTGACTTGGCCTTGCAGGATTGTGAGCAAAGAAGGTACTAGTGTTTTTGTTTTTCTGGATTACATAAGGTACAACCTGAAAGAACTTTTTTTTTTCTTCAGGATGGAGGATAAGAAAGATTTTTATGAGATGCTGAGATTGTCATGTGAAGCTCTATCTAGAAAAAGAGACTTTTAAAAAAGAGGGTTTTTTTTAAAAAAGGCTCCACCAAGTACCATGACCTGCAATGAAGTGACCAGTTCTGAGACCAGTTTCAGTGAAAGTTCTTATGCTGACAGATCCAAACTCTCACCTTTCTTCTTTGAACAGATACAAAATCCTTTTAGCTAGATGTCTTTATTCTTTTTCTCATTTTGTTTCAAGAGTCCAGAGAGGGAAGACAAAAGGTCTCAGAAATGTCAAACCCCTTAACTGAGGCAAAGAAGCGAGATAGTGGTCTTTGCACTGCAGTTCCACCAAGTGCAGCAAAGGGTGCTACTGGGGCAAGATCACAAACAATTTAGGTTCTCTTCACACCAGAAGACAAATATTTGAAAGAAGTGTCAATCTGAGGCCTTTCAAAATTTCACAAGAATCAGGAGCTCAGGCTGTACTTAGCATGGAAGCACAAAAGTAAAATGAGAACTCATGTCTGGGTGCTTCATGCAGCTGCAAGCAGTTCCACATGGGCACACACAGCTCTCTCCCCTGAGAGGAAGTCTGAGAGCCCCAGTGGTGGTGCAGTATTAGGGAGATCTGAGCTCTGTGAGAAAATTAGGGCAATCTTGTGACGACTACAAACGGCCAAGGGGCTCATCAGATGGCAGGAAAGTGTTCAGAGGAATATAAATTTAGGAAGTGCTGCCTGAGCTGCTGAATCTTATCCAGTTTCCTCAGGCAGCAATGTCATATAGCCCTTTCACAAATATTTAAACCTAATCTTAAAAGTAATTAGGCTTTTTGGCCCTCTTCCTCTTGTTGGAAAGCCTTCAGGATCTCACTGCTCTGATGGTTTGAAACTGTCTTCCAATTTCCAGCCTAAACCTATTTGTGACTAGTTTATATCTATATGACTTCATGCCAGTTTCATCCCCTAATTTAATTTTTTTTCCAGGCCTAGTATCATTCCCCCATCTCCCCTCCTCTTCTTGATATATTTATAGCAAGCAATCATATGCCCTGACAGCTTTCATTGTGCCTGAATGCACAAACCAAGTTCATACCGAAGATGTCGATGCAGTGCAGTGAAATTTGGTGCAGAGAATCCTGAGCTATTGCTGACTCCAGCTGATCTGTCTACCTGTTGTGCTGCAGCAAGACCAGCTCAGGGCCAGAAGCAGTTCATCCACTTTAATGCACTTTGAGATAATAAATACAGCCCATCAGCACCATGCTGTGATGTACTGCCTCTAGAGCAGATAAAGTCCATGGCAACTCAGGGCTTTCAGCACTGCTCTTCATTGCTCAGTGCAGACATTCGCTAATCAGGCTCAATGGCTTGTTTCCACACCATCCTAATGGGATGCAGGCTTACCCTAAATCTCTTCCAAATTCTACCTTTTTCCCAGACTGTGACTACTCCTGCACCTTATGCCATGTCCAGATATGATCTCCCTTATGTCCTGCCCTATGGCCATGATATTTGTCACTGTCTGCAAGGACTGTGACTGGTAGCATGAGTTATTTCTGTGACTACATCACACTGGTGACTCACAGGCATCCTGTGCAAAGCTAGTATATCATGGAGCCACTTGCTCTTCCAGTCTTGTGATCAGCTCTCAGCTCATCACCAATGAGGATGGGGTATGGGAACAGGTCCATTTATCACCCAGAACATAAACTTTCTTTTTCCCCCCCCTGCATTATGGGGATGGGGAGGGATAGAGAGATGAGCCATCATTTTAAGATTTAGCTTTCTGTAAGACAGCTCCAAAGGGGGCCAGGGTAAAGATGCATATTTGGATGCAAATTCTTTTTCTTATAGGCAGGTTAGAGGATGTATATGCCAGTTCTACCCTTTCCACATCTTTTGACTTCCAGCCATGACTAAATACAAGAAAATAAAAAGCCCTGAAAAGGGCAAAGGAGAAAGAATGAAAGGCACATAGGAAACCTTTTCTTTATGGTTTACCAGAGGTAAAATATCTCTAGCATTTATCAAGTCTTGTTCCATCTTTGTAATCAGACAGTTTATTTCTGAGGGATTTTTTTTTGACCCCATGCAGTTGAATTATATTTCAGCAGCCTTGGTTGGGACAGAACTCCGATGACAAAATCAACACTATATTCTATATACTTGCTTTTGTTTGATCAGAGAAATGACATTTTTCAAAGCCCATTCCCATTTTATGTGAGCAGATCTTTTTGAACACAGATAACTCTATAAGGAATTTTAACTCTTCAGTGGGAAGGGAATTTTTTTTTGCTGTTCTGTTTTCTTTTTAAATATGAACAGGTGAAACTCAATGAATCAATGTCATTTCCTTTTTTTTTTTTTTCTGTGTATAAATAATTTCCTTTTTTTGTTTTTCCCTGTGTATAAATTATTTATTTTGGCTGCTCTGTGATCAGCTTCAATTACTTTTACAAAGAGATGTGCAAATTAGTACAAAATTAAAAAAAAATTATTTGCAAATATCAACTTCAGCTGGGGTCAGGGAGTTATCTAAGTTATTGAAAGCTTGTGCAAAACAACATTTGTTTTAATGAACAGAAACATTATATTTTAAGTCTATACATATATTCAGTGCTAGCTTTAAACCATGAGTTATGAGTTGTTTCTATAGGAAAAAACCCAAACTCCTGATACATAAATTGTCCGACTGCCTCATAGTAAATGCATAAATTTGGCTAAACTTAAATCAAACACAGTGTGGTGGCTGTACTGCAGAGAAGATGGATGACTGTTTAAAGTGGTCTTTTACCCCTTGCCAGTTGGCTGCTGAGAGGATTTTCAGCTGAGCCCGCGAGCAGGCTCATGAGAAGTCTGTGGTCCACAGGTTCAAGCTGCTCAGAGGAAGGCAGGCCTGTTACTCTGTCCTTCACAAAAAGACCCGTGTTAATCTGATCCTTTCTAATCTCAGTGAGGGAGACTTCTGTCTTCTCTTCCATTATTTGATGAGAAAAAATCACTGGCCTCACAGCACTGAGTAAAGATGAGAAAAAAAACAGTGTCATGCTAGTCCAGGAGGACATCTTTTCTGAACTCCAATGCTCCAGATGAGAGGATTAATAAATAAAAGAGTATAATATCTTTTTTTTCCTAATTGTTATTTTTATGATTCCCCAGCTTTATGATAGATAGTGATAACCCTGGGGTTAGAAGCATTGGCGGTCTTCATTCAATTGATGCATGAGAGGAGCAGAAGAGGGTATTTTTATAAATTCTTTGCTAAGCTTTAATACTGTGATTCCAGTCTCTGTGACTTGAATAAAGTATTCTGTGTTTTATTATAAGGCAAAGATTTTAATTAGAATAATTTTATTTATTGTATTGATATAATGATTCTTCTATATTTTTTCCTCATGTATCTGTCCGTTCCCAATTCTGTTCTACCACAATTTTTATGAGATGCCTTCAGTAGTTCCAGGATTTTCATTCACTTTTTTGAAAAGATGCTACATTCAGTTTAGATTGGTTTAATTACACATTGTAATATTATGAATAGTGCTTAAGAAAGGAAGGGGAGGAGGCAAGGGAGAAGATAGAGTGTGTTTCAGTACAAACAGATAAAATTATTGATGCTTTCTGTAAAATTATAAATCATAATTCTTGATTTTTTAAAATTTATACAATATATAAAGGTATTGTTGATGGGACTGCATTTTCCTTTATGAGTTCTGATACTTTTTGTATGTGCTAAGTAAATTTTTCCCTAAGGTTACATGCATTTATCTAGGTTGAATAAACCCTGCAAAGTATTGACTTCAATGTGAAGTTTGCTGAGACCAAATCAAGCTGCAAAATTATTGTTATTCACCTTACTTCTAATGCTTGCTTTTTTTCAGTTATTAAATCTTGTGTGAACATGTAATCAGAGAAACGTATGTGAGTTGTAAAAGGAAGTTTGAGTTGCTCTAACCCAAAAGCTGTGTGCTTTCTTAGGTTTTGCTGAATTCCAGTACTGAATGGCCAGATGAAAATCTTAAATTCCTTAAGAAAAAATGCTGCAAATCTCATGCTTTCAGAATCTCTCCAGGCAACGTCTCTGGTTTCTGTGTGCTCCCTCAAATAGTCTCTGGGCCCTGGTACTTAAGGTATGATATTTTAATGAAAGAATGACAGGGTAGGAGCACAGGTAGTGTTCTGCTCAGTCCCATTGGTGGCGGAAGAAAATGATGAAAGAAACAGAAGAATCCGTATCATCAACAAGTGGCTTAAGGGTTGGTGTCACAGGCAAAATTTTGGATTCTTTGATCATGGCGAAACTTTTACAGCATCTTCTCTGCTGGAACCAGATGGGGTACATCTCTCTGTTAAGGGCAAAAGGATTTTAGCTCATGAACTGGCAGACCTCATTGAGAGAGCTTTAAACTAGGTTTGAAGGGGGAAGGGGAACCAGCTGAGCTATCTGGAAACAGTCCCAAGAATTGCAAGGCTAAGATAGGGGTGAACTCAGTTGCCCAGATGAGGTGCATGTATACCAATGCATGCAGTTTGGGCAACAAACAAGAAGAGATGGAGGCCATGGTGCAACTGCAGAGCTCTGATGTAGTTGCCATCACGGAAACATGGTGGGACGACTCACATAACTGGAGTACTACACTGGATGGATACAAGCTCTTCAGAAGAGATAGGAAAGGAAGAAGAGGAGGTGGGGTAGCCCTTTATATTAAGCAAACTTTTGATGCCATCGAAATTCAAACAAAGGAAGAAGGAGTTGAATGTCTATGGATAAGAATTAAGGGGAAGGCCAACAAGGCTGACACCATACTGGGAGTCTGTTATCGTCGACCTGATCAGGAAGAAGAAGTACATGACTTATTTTATAAGCAGTTAGGCAATGTTTCAAGATCATCAGCCCTTGTTCTTGTAGGTGACTTCAACCTACCAGACATCTGCTGGGAACTTAATACTGCAGTAAAGAGGCAGTCTAGGAAATTCTTAGAATGTATGGAGGACAACTTTTTGTTCCAGCTGGTGGATGAACCCACCAGGGGAGGGACTATGTTAGATCTGCTATTTACAAATAGAGATGGGCTGGTGGGAGATGCGGTGGTTGGAGGTCGTTTGGGGCAGAGTGATCATGAAATAATAGAGTTCTCAATACTTGGTGAAGTCAGGAAGAGCACCAGTAAAACTCTTGCACTGGACTTCCAGAGGGCAGACTTTGGTTTGTTCAGGAGACTTATTCAGAGTGTCCCTTGGGAAGCAGCCCTTAAAAACAAAGGAGTTCAGGAAGGGTGGGCTTACTTCAAAACAGAGATCTTGAGGGCGCAGGAACAGACCATCCCTGTGTCCCGAAAGATCAGTCAACGGGGTAAATGTCCAGCCTGGCTGGGAAAGGAGGTCTTGGAGGAACTTAGGAATAAAAAGAGGATGTATCAGCGTTGGAAGAAGGGTCAGGTCTCTAAGGAAGTATTCAAGAGGGCTGCTAGAGTATGCAGAAAAAAATTAGGGAGGCCAAAGCTCAGTTTGAACTCAGAATGGCTACTACTGTCAAGGATAATAAAAAATGTTTTTATAAATATATTAATGGTAGGAAGAAAGGTAAGACCAGCCTTTGTTCTTTATTGGACAAAGATGGGAAGTTAGTATTTGCAGATGAGGAGAAGGCAGAAGTGTTTAATGCCTATTTTGCCTCAGTTTTTAATGGGAAGATGACTTGCCCTCAAGACACCCGCCCGTCTGGGCTGGTTGATGCTGTCAGGGAGCAGAATGGTCCCCACATTATCTAAGAGGAGGCTGTCATAGAATTACTAAAATGCTTGGATACTCATAAATCTATGGGACCAGATGGGATCCACCCCAGGGTAATGAGAGAGCTGGCAAATGAGTTTGCAAAGCCACTCTCCATCATTTACCAACAGTCATGGTTCACTGGTGAGGTTCCGGATGACTGGAAGCTGGCCAATGTGATACCCATTCACAAAAAAGTTGCAAAGGAAGATCCTGGCAATTATAGACCAGTCAGTCTGACCTCTATACCTGACAAAATAATGGAACAGTTTATATTATGCACCATCATGCAAAATTTGCAGGATGGCCAGGGTATCAGACCCAGCCAGCATGGATTTAGGAGGGGTAGGTCATGTTTGACCAACCTGGTCACTTTTTATGACCAGATAACCCGGCTAGTGGATGCAGGGAAGGCTGTAGATGTTGTTTACTTGGATTTCAGTAAGGCCTTTGACACTGTCTCCCATAGTTTACTCCTAGACAAACTCGCAGGCTGTGGTCTGGACAGGAATACCCTTTGCTGGGTTCAGAACTGGCTGCATTGCCGGGCCCAGAGAGTGGTGGTGAATGGTGTTGCATCCAGCTGGCGACCAGTCACCAGTGGTGTCCCTCAGGGGTCTGTGTTGGGGCCAGTTCTGTTCAATATTTTTATTGACGACATGGATGAGGGCTTAGAGTCTTTTATTAGTAAATTTGCTGATGACACTAAATTGGGAACGTGTGTAGATCTGCTAGAGGGACGTAGGGCTCTGCAGAGAGATTTGGAATGGTTGGATGCATGGGCAGAATCAAATGGGATGAAGTTCAATAAGTCCAAGTGCCGAGTACTGCTGGTTGACAGTCGATTGAATATGAGCCAGCAGTGTGCCCAGGTAGCCAAGAGGGCCAATGGCATCCTGGCCAGTAACAGAAATGGAGTGGCCAGCAGGAGCAGGGAGGTCATTCTTCCCCTGTACTCAGCACTGGTGAGGCCTCACCTGGAGTACTGTATCCAGTTCTGGGCCCCTCACTTTAGGAGGGACGTTGAGTTACTTGAGCGTGTCCAGAGGAGGGCAACGAGGTTGGTAAGGGGCTTGGAGTACAAGCCATATGAAGAGCGACTGAGGGAGCTGGGGTTGTTCAGCCTGGAGAAAAGGAGACTCAGGGGTGACCTTAACACTCTCTTCAACTTCCTGAAGGGTGGCTGTGGTGAGCTGGGGGTCGGTCTCTTTCTCCGGGCAACAACAGACAGAACAAGAAGACACAGTCTCAAGCTGCGCCAAGGGAGATGCAAGTTAGAATTAAGAAGGAAGTATTTTACAGAAAGAGTGATCAGATACTGGAATCATCTACCCAGTGAGGTGGTGGAGTCATCATCCCTCGAGGAGTTCAAAAAAAGACTGGATGTGGCATTTGCTGCCATGATCTAGTTGAATTGTTAGAACATGGGTTGGACTTGATGATCTTATAGGTCTCTTCCAGCCTTGAATTTCTGTGATTCTGTGATTCAGTAATTTTCCTACAGCTATTTACATGGATGGCACTATTTGCTAATATTTTTCAGCAGTACCTTTTCCTGAAGCATGAACCTCTTTTAACGCTGGGTTGTTTGTTTTAATGTTGTGTTGCTTTTTCCTAAAGCCTTGCTCTTTTCAACACTTTAATACCAGAGGATCCCAGAACAGATAAGAATTTTGAGTGGAAAGAGACTACAAACGTAAAAGCATCTATAGCTAATATGTTGATAATGTGTGTAAGTTTATAGTCTAAAATACTCTACTTAATCCTATTCACATGTTTAGAATTCATCTGTCAAGTATCTTTGAGACAACAGAATAAAGAATTTCCAGACCTGTTTCAGATAAAGGCCTCCACTTTTTTTTTTTATGAAGAAAATTACTCAAGGAGGAAGAAACTATAAAGTTTACCATTTTCTTCTAATATCTGGCAGAAGCCATAGTATACAAAACATGGCTCACTTTAAAACACTAAAAAAATTTCCCTTTAATTTTAAAACAGTTCTGTGATGGTCGCAATTGAAAATAAATATTTTGTTAACTTCAGGTCATTCCCTCAGGTCCTGTCACCACTGGTCACCACAGAGAAGAGATCAGTGTCTGCCCCTCCTCTTCCTCTCATGAGGAGTTTAATATCTTTCTTATATTGCAGTGGCTAAAACAACCCCCAGCCTTCAAGGTGAAGCTGTCCCAGTGCAGAACAGAGCAGAGCAGGACAATCCCCTCCCTTGCCTGGCTGTGCTGCTGTGCCTGATGCCCCCAGGACAGAATTGGCCCTCCTGGCTGCCAGGGCACTGCTGGCTCTTACTCAGCTTGCCACCAACCAGGACCCCCAGCTCCCTTGACTGAGCTTCCCTCTTACTCCAGAACACAAATTTTAACGTCTTTGTCCCTAATTGTTTGATGACAGTAATTTCTTAAAGTGTAAACTAATTCTGGCCTTATTTTTTATGTCTTACAGCACTTTACTGCCTGAAGTGTTTCCTAACATTGTAAATACATGATCTAATGGATGCAATATTTAGACCTTTTCACGTCATCCTTTTCATGAGCACCCCAAGATGATGTTCACATTGTTTCTGTAAATGTAATGCTGGAAGCATGGCCAGATAATGATGGTAAAAGGCTTGATTTAAATTAACAGTAAATATTCCCACAGTTTTTCTCTTATAGCCTTTTTTTCCTTCTCAGGTACCTCAGCTGACTCCTTGATATTGTAACTTATAGTGGAGCAGAAGATAAATTAAGCTGGAAAGTTCTTAGAAGGCTAAGAGGAAATAGAAAATATTAGGCAACATAAAGAGATAGTGATAGCCAGGGAAATCTTTACTCTGTGGGAAGATGGAAGCTTCCTAGATGTTAGCAAATATAAAGGCAAATAATTTCATCACCAATCCAACATTATTATCAAACCAAAGTGCTTTTATTGTGGTATTGCTGAGATGTCTGATAAAAAATAGGGGCTACAAGGTAAAAGAAAACAATTTATATGCCATTTTTCTAATTTCAGGCCTTTCCAAATTACAATAATTGAAGAAGTCTCTGCTCATTGCATAGCGCAATAGGTCATGAGAAGGCAGAAACTATTCCACTCACACTACTAAATTTCTGTATGCATCTGGGCAGATTCTTTCCAGTCTGAATATCAAGTCATAGCCCAAGCCAGTGTTCCTTTGAATAGCACAAAGGTGTCTTCATTGGGTTTTTTTTTTTGGTATTTTGGGGTTTGTTTTGTTTTTGTTTGGTTTTTGTCGTTGTTTTTGTTTTTGTTGTGGTTGTTTTTGTTTTTGTTGGGGTTGTTTTTGGTTTTGTTTCTGTTTTTTTGTTTTTTTGGTTTTTTGGTTGGCAGGCTTTTATACCCCCTCAGTCTAAACCAATTCCATAAGCTGACAGAGGCCAAAGGCATCAGATCTAATAGTTCTGCCATTATCTCCTAATGACTCTTTTGTGGGCTATCATGAGTCATATATTTTCTGCTTGACCCATTGCAGACAATTCCAAGTTAGAGGCACTTAAGTCAAAGTATTTGTATAGAAACCACTATGTCCATTTACAGAATTATCAAATTATTTTAGAGTAGCTCTAGGTGAGTCACAGCAGCAACAATGCATTGGTGAGTCCAGCAGAAATCCATAACACTCTGCATCTGCTCAGCAATCTGTATAAATTATCATTGTAGACCCCAGAACTGGGGCCAAAATTCAACATTCTATGTAAATATTCACTTTGGTCTTGCATATGATCTTGAAAATGTTCAAGATCATCAATCAGCTCATTAATCTTTTAGAGGTCAGTGAGAGTCAAACAAGGATGGTAGCTATAGGACAAGATCCTAAAAGTTTAGCATACAGCATCTCTCTAAACAGCCAGGATGGGTTGCTATCTCATATAAGGGACAATGTGACAAGTGATTGAAAGAAGAATTTGGATCCTTGCTTTCTCCTCATAAAGTATAATTGTAAATTTTGAAACCACCAAAACTACAGTAATATAAAAATAAAACTGCTGCTTCTTGGCTAAAAAGAAATGCTCCCTGAGCTGTGGATAAAAGGCTACCATTATGTAAAAACCAGCTATTTTTTTTCTGCCTCTAGTGCTTTGTGGTGTACATGTTTCCAAGTAAACCTCTAATGTTATTAGTGAGCACTTGCTGTAGAATACTGATAAATTTTATTGTAGTACTGCCTTTTCTCTTACCATGGTTTTCAGCATATATGGAACAGCATATATAAGAATAAAATGATACAAAACCAATTGTCATATTTTACTATTGTCTTTGGCAAACAATATAAGTGAGCAAGAAAATTTCTGTAGTCTACTTCACCAAGGCTACAAAAGTTGATCTGAAAGACAGGTTCCCAAGCTAAGGATCTCAGCTCCAACTTGAAAAAGGTATGTGGGATCATAAACCTCAAATCAATTGGATTTAATTTTGAGACAAAATCAATTTAATTAGCTAAGTATATAATTGGATCACATATTGGTAAAGTAGGAATAGAAATTATTTGTAAGTGGATCATTACCAGAAAATGCTGGGGCACCACTTTTACAACAATAAAAATGAGTTTGCAAATTTATAAAGACAGTCTTGTGAAACTACTTGTTTCTCTTTTTCTTTCTTTGTTTTTAAATTTTTTTAAAGAAAAATTTCAACAGATCTAGACAGTAGAATTTTATGATAATACATTTGATATACACCTTATATCAAAATGTACATGTACGCTATATCAAAATGTTATACCAAAATGCAAGCAAACCTGATAGTTGATGTCACTTCATATATTGTCACATTTCCCTCATAAAAAGAGGACATGTCAATTCTTTGACTTCAAGGGAATTCAATTGTTTTCAAGTTTTCAGTACTTAGAAAAAATGCCTCTCGTTTTCTGGACATTTATTATGAAGTGATATAAAAGATATCCATCTTAGATAGTACGGTATGCAGCCAACATAGCTTCTCAGTAAGAAATGATGCTGGAAATGTGAGCAAAGTGATGCTCAGGAATGTTCCTGGCTGTTGGAACTGAACAACTTTTACTGCTCAATTGTTATGTCCTACTTATATTGTTAAATGATTGATTAAAATGTTCCCTGGCACATACTTGGCCCTGGCTGTCTCCAAAGCAGTTCCTGGTGGGATTACAGAGTGTGCCCTGATCAGGGCCATCCACCACAAGGAGACAGAATGTCATCATTCTGTTCTGGAGAGGGAAAGTGTATAATGATTTGTGTGAGGGCTACTCAATGCCATCTTGTCTCAATTCCAGAAGACAACATGGGGCATGTTTAATTTAGTAGGATAGACGTAGCCTTGGAGACCTTTTCCTGTGTATTAACAGAAAATCACCTCAGAAATCAAAGGCTTAATTAGAACCAAGGCATTAGTTTAATTTATCTCTGTCTACTGGTATTTTAATGTGTTTGCAGTAGAGCTGTGCCTGCCTTGTTGGTTTTGCATTTCAAATGTGACTGTTACTATCAAGGCTCACAATAAGTCTTTTATGGAAACATTGTGTCAGGCCTTTCTTATGGGGAATAACGTAAGTTTGAGTTTGGTCTCTCCTGCTGTTCTAGGGGCATGAAACATTAAATCTAATTGGATATATCAAATTAGAAGGGTCTGTTTCATTCTTCTGGAAGATGGAACAGCTTATGTTATCTGTTTGGCAGCAGTTTCAGGAAGTCTTCTGTCCCATTGGGACAGAAGATAAATAACATCATAGATGTCTCTAATAAGTATGCTATTTTACCAGACTTGGGATATGATATAACAAGTATGCAATCACAGTAAATTTTATAAAGAATATTTTTACCTGGTCCCATTGGATGATTATCAAAGTATTTTAATTACTCATCTAGGGAGATAAGTAAATTCATTGGAAATATGAAGGAAAATTCAATCAGACTAGTTTTTTTTCAGAGTACAAAATGATTTTATGACATTTGTAATCATATTAAAATGTTATTACCAACTACTCTGTAAAACTTCTCTTGCTTAAATTGTTAAAAACATGCAATAATGTAACAGCTCACTCAACAACTGTGCAATACTACCTCTTGGTAGTATTAGAGTCCAGAGGAGGGCCACCAAGATGATTAGAGGGATGGAGCATCTCTCCTATGAAGAGAGGCTGAGAGTGTTGGAGCCTGGAGAAGGCCCTCAGAGGAGCCTAGAACAGTCTTCCAGTACCTAAACGGAGCCTTCTGGAAGCTTAAGATGGAAAGAGAGCCAGTACCTAAATCACCTACTCATGCCACCATCCTATGGTCTGTTACAGGCATTTTCATTTGAGAATGGCTAAGAGCAGCTCTAACAGCACAGCAGGCCTTTGGCTAAATTAATATCTCAAGTGTCTTGAAATCCCAGGAGCAATTTACAAGCATCCAGCTATTATTTTGTCTTAACTTGACTATTTTTTGTGTGTTCAAAGCAAACCTGAATGGAAACAGTTATTCAAGTGAATATCAAAGTCCTCATAATAGAAACTTTAAATGAACATGGCTAAGAAATAAATTGGCATATAAGGGAAAAGTGAAAGTGCTAGTAATTCTGACATAACTTTTCATGTTTGGTTCTGAGGCTATGAACTCAGCTCTTTTCAAGCAGCATTTTGTCTTAATTCCTACTTATTTTCTTGAGCAGAGGTACACAGTGGCTTGTGGAAAAAACATAGAAAAAAAAACCCCCAAAAATTAATGGGCTAGGGAAATTAGGTTTTTATGCTGTAGATGGTTTTTAAATTTTTATGGTTCTCACAATAAACTCAAGCTCTCATCAACTCTTGTAGGGTGCTGCTGTTTCTAGTCCCCAGGGTTAGCAAGAGTGGGAGCACTAAAAGAGAATTTTGGCTGCAGCAACCCATGGCGACTTTCCCTTTCCATGGCAGAGCCATGGTGTCACAAATGCCAACATGTTGAAGCAGACAAAATAATCTTCTGCCACTCTGCAATTCAAAGTCTTTTTTGAAGTTACCTACAACTAGCAGATAAATACAGAGCAATGGGAATGCAATGTATCCAATCAATATCTATTTTCCCCACCTCTCCAAGGCAGTTGGGAAAGCAGTAAGTATGGTTAGTATAGATTCCAAGCTCACTTAGAGTGACGGACAGCTGGAAAGACAAATTCTTTCGGCTTTTTCTCTAGGAGAGCATTTATTCATTAGTATACTTCATTAATTAATAAGTTGCATTGCTTATTTCCCCTATCTATTCCTAAGCCCCTTTTCTTGGGAACTAAACCACATTTTTTTCTTTTATGCCACCTGCACTGAAAGCAGCTAAGGCAGAAAATCACAAATGTTTGTGCTGTGAAGAAGAAGACGGGGGAAACAAGTATGTAAATTTATGTGAATCTGCCTTTTCTGCAATGTACTGTAATTTATCTTTTGAATTAAAGAATAGATGCACTTTCCTGTTGTCAAACTTACATCAGCCTTAATGATACAATGACATTTTTCTCCTGCTTATCTGAGCTGCAGCCCATATATGAAAAGTACTGTGACAGCTCCATTTGTGAGGATTTTATCTGATATTTTTAAGATGTTTAATAGTATTTATCATGGTACTATTAATGAAAAATATTAAATTCTTGATAGGTTCGAAGATGTGTCTATGGTAAGAGCTCACCTTCTGCAAAATTTCCATGACTACTTACAACAACGGAACATTATTTGAGTCAATTTGAATGCTCATGTAAATATCACCCTTTATAAACTATGAGCTTTAAGAACACAATAAATATAAAGGAACATGCTTCTTATGAATCTGAAAGAAAAAAACCATGATTCACAGAATCAAGAAAAGTCTGGTACTCCAGATGATTTTCCAAATAAAACATTCCTCTTTATTAAAAGATATTCATTCAGTTCTAAGGTTTTTAACTGAGTTAAATAACTTAAACACCTGTAAAAAATCATCACAGAACTTTCCTTTACCATGTCAGTATTAAACAGACAATAGAGCAGGAAAGAAAGAAGATAGAAAATGTATTTAAAAACAAAAAATTAAGATAAAGGTAATTTATAGTAATATAAATTAAAAATTTAATTAGGTAAAAATGGAATTTTTAAATTCCATTTTTAAAAAGCGTACATATTATCTGTTGATGGGTAAAGGGAGGCAGGAAGATTTTGATATCTTTTTTGTTGCTGTTTTATGAACCAACTACCAGACAGGTATACTTTTAATCTCCTTTTGAGATAGGATCTAACACTGAATCACGAATCTTTATATATTACCTACATCAATGTCCAATTTACCTTTGAAACTTGATACATTCTTTTTGTCAGTGTCATGATGTTCCAGCTCATTATGTTGTGCAGACTTTTTAAAAAAGACATGATTTGGTGTATTTCAATCTTGTTGATCAGCCCTACCTCTTTAGAGTGTAAGAGTAAAAACTCTGAACTTATCTTCTGTAATATATATTACTTACATGCATTTTCAGCTTTTTTGTTCTTCTTCATTGCATTCATAGGCATTAATCACAAGTTTCCACACCATAAAACTAAAGAAAATAAAACTTCCAAACTCCAAAAAAAACACCTCTTGTGAAATTGAACAGATCGATACTGTGATCGCACCTAAATCTTACTCTGTTTAATTATATTATCACTTTCTGCTTTGTTACAGAGGCCTCCTGTCTTATTCAAAGCACAAAATGAACAGTGCTTAATGAACAGCTAGCTATTCGATATTTTCCCTTTTACTCATCATTCAAAATCTAGTTCATGTCTTATTTACTGCATGATCTTAAAATCCACTCTAAAGACAGAATTATTTCATCTCCTGGGCTTTCTGATGTTATCCCTTACTGTAATGTCTGAACACTGCTAAAATGCTAACCCATTTGTTTCCATAAGACACTGGAAGAACACTAGGAATTATCCATGTTTGCAGACAGCAGATTGAAGACAGGGTGATCAGAAGTGGAAGTTGTCCACTCTCATTTGGTGTCAGTCTTTCGGGACAGTTTAATAGTTTCCACAACTGCAAGTGCTCAGGGCGGAACTCTCTCGCATCAGTCACAAGTACGCACACTTGGAAATTTGGAAACAAGACACTCTGACCTAATTTTAGAAACCCAAGAAAGAAATTGCTCTTAATACAAGAAAGGGTTGCATATGTTTCAGTGGCCTTGAAAGAAAGGTATCAAAGACAGAAAGCAACCAGTTCTTCGCTCAGAATTCATTTGCTTCAAAAATAAAACCCTTCTTTCTTTACCAGAAATGTTATCTCACTTGTGCCGTTTCATTCCATGGCTACAGAAGAAGAGGGATCACAGGGATCACCTGTGCAAGCAGCTTCATTTCCTAAAACAGCACTGTTTCATTGCCATGGGGTCAAGCCTAGCAGAAAGTGCTGTTCAGTAAGTGACATCTTGTGTGAATATGCCCAGCTATTAGATGATTCTTTTAAGCACTGGGGAAAAAAGTGAGCACAGATAATTTTCATGGGAGAGGCTTTCCCCAAAATGCTAAATCATATCTTCTCTACTTTAATGGTTTAGATCTTCACAGAAAAGAAACAGAGAAGCAGAACTGAACTCTCAGTGACTTTACAGCCATCTAACATGCTTAGGGCAGGACACCAGAAGGTGACAGTGAGCCAGGTAACAGTAGTTCATTTGCTTTAGGTACACAGAAAATTAAAGAGATTGGCCTGGGGTGACAAGATGAACAAATAATTTAAGAAGATGCACTTTCTCTCCTGACATTAATTATTCTGACTACATTTCTGAAAAATATATCCTCCTCTGAATCTCATCTCATGTAGCAAAACTGTATGAAAAGCTGCAAGTATATATGAGGTCTTACCGTATATTTCTGTAGCTGTATTAAAATGTCTGTAAAATTTCCTGACCTATTATTTTGCTGATTTTCTTAACTGTATTCTGCATTTTTCACTTAGCTGTCTGCTGTGATACTCAAGAATAGTGCTTAAGAATTTTTAGGGAACACCCTTCCAAACAATATTCTCTATTTTTGAAATTCCCTGACTGCAGTTTTTCTGCCCAGAAGTCATGTCTTTCTTCTTTGCTAATATATACAAGGGTTCTGACCACAAATCGCCCTTGATTTCCCTTATAGCTGCATATCATTAGAAGAGCCATTCTCACATCTTGATCAGTCTCCTGCCTTGTCACAAGGTTTTAGTTTTTTACCGACTGAAAAAAACTTTGAATTAGGGTCAATTAACTGAAATAATTCCCATTATGAGCAATATATAATAGAGGTCTCATTTATTGTCAGGATTATTTTCGGTTTTGGGTTTTTTTTGTTTGTTTTTTGGTTTTTTTCTGGGTTTTATTTTAGTATTGTTGGAATTACTAAAAATTGCATGCTACTTTATAAAAAAAATTCTAATATTAGTATTTTAACTTTTAAACTATCAGCAGCCACTTCATGAGCATCTGATGTGGAAATGAAAAAGTCTGAGGAGAACAACTGAAGCAGGGGCTGCAATTTGTACCATCCTTTATTGCCATTAAGCATACAATAGGAACATACAGATTTACATATCTTTATGAAATACAGTCTTTAAACCTGATAATTCTGCACTTTGGAACAATAAAAATGGCAGAGCACCCTTACTTCCAAGGTATGAGTATTTGTGTCACAAATTTAGACCTACTAGGAAACATTTTGGTTTTGGCATTTGGAGGGTAAACACATCCCTATTGCTGACAAAACCCCAGGATTCTAGAAAGTTTAGTCCATATTCAAGCTGTAAAACTCACCAGGGCTTCACAGCTTCCAGGAAAACATACCAGGCTACAAGTGCAGCTTAATTATATCCAGACTGGATATTGGGACTGGTCAAGATACATCACCTTTCCCCATCTGTTCCCATCTTCTCCTTACCTGGTGTCCTAATTTCCAGTGAAAGTAAATCAAGATATGTCACAGAAAGTAACGTCTAGCAGGTCTGTGCTGAAAGTAATAAGAAAACAGGAATTGAACATCCCACTTAAAAAACAGTATTAAGTAAATTTGGATGGAGAAATTAAGTTGGCAACTCCACATTTGGAAGCTCTGGCACTAGACCACTTTTACCAAAACTGATCTTCCAGAGTTGTAGGAATCCATAATCTGGTGCTCAACTCTTAGCTGTCCCAGCATCTAGCTGAAGTTATCTGGGCTCTTCTTTTATATGTAGTAGGAGCATGTGAATAAGACTGAAGCATAAAGATTTTCATATTATTATTTATTCAGATGAAAGTATAGTATATCATTGCCTAATTAGGTTGTGACTCTTTTAGATGCTGTGTTAATTTCTGTATAAATGGAAGGATGCAAAAAGAAGACCTATCAGGACTGTGTAGGGAAAATATGCATCCCAGGGGATAGCAATCTGGGAATTCTTAAACAAAGCTAGAATATCTCTCGTTGTCTGTGCTTGAAGGATGGCTTCATTATGGCCTGCATTTCTTTCTGTATCCTTAAAAATAATCTCCGTTTCCATAGAAACAAAAAGAAAGCAGAAAGATCAGGTAAATTTGATAGAGGGAAAGAAAGCTGCTGGTGTAGTAGTTATGTAAGTGTGGTAGAAGAAAAGACTCAAGAAAACAAGTAAAGAAATCAATTTTATAATGGTAGGCAAATCATAATTATGAGCCCAGAATAATATTTAGAAGATAATCCTGTCTAGGGAGAGCAAGAAAAAGTCTTTGTGACAATTGGACTACAAACCAAATGCGATTGAGAGTGTTCACCCAATCCACACCTAGACAAACTGCTCTTAATTTCAGGGTTTGAAGAATAAAGTATCTCCTCGTATTCGACAGTTTTGCTTACTACCATGTAAACAATCATAGTAAAGGAGATGAATTACTTATTTAGAGATACTATTGTAATATGCTATAGGGTTGCTTCCATTGCATTCCTAATCCATCAGATATCTTTATACAAAAACTCTGGACTTTAATATTTGTCCAGTGACCTGCTGAACAGGACTCAGTTCCTGCTAATTTTCTTTTGTGTCAGAGCAAACCTCTCTTTTTGAGGTTCTCATCCTTATGAACTGCTCTATGCGCACCCCCATGCCAACACATTACTTTGCTGATCTTCAAGCTGCCTTTAGGTCCCCTGGATGTCCTTGGTCTCCTGTTATCATCCAAAGAGCTGAAGTGCATGAAGCCAGAATTCTCAGAATGGCCAGCACAGTTGGACAGGTGAAAGTTAGTGAAAGAATATGTGCAAAGAATAATACGCAATAAAATACCACAGGGTTCAAGTGTCTGATTCAGCAGTGTTGGCTTTTCCTGACATCTTTCTGCAGCACACAGTATCCCTGTACATTTTGAACATCAGAAAGAGCAGCATTTAATTTGTTAGATCTACTTGAAATACCTGTGAAGTAAGTTTCTCAGTGAGTACCATGAGGACCAAGGTGGCATTCTGACCAAACTTGATCCTTAAAAGGCTCTTGACAATTTTCCCCACAGGCAGATTTTTTAACTCCTTGATTTATAAAAATTAGACCCTAAAATTATGGTCTTGCTAAAGCCTAGCTGCTCTGTCAAGTTTCTCTCCTAATGTAGACTGCTGTGCAGTGCCACTGTGTGTTAAATGGCTTTCACACTTGGAAAGGCAGAGTTTAACATCCCTCTTATGTTGGTCTGATAATTTCCAGTTTGACACATGGAAAATTCCATACACATGACATTTATGGGTTAGGTCTGTGAAATCAATTAATCTTTTTTTCTAACAGAAACTTAACAAAAAGTTACAGGCAAGCTGTTGTAGTATTAAACAAGGACTAGAACCCTTCAGATGCTTCTCAAAAACTCTAGCAAGCAAGCAATAATGTACCTTTAATTAGTTTATTTTAGTAATGAGTAGAAGCGTGCACCTAATTGTAGATATACCATAGATCTCTTTCTACATCTTGTTGTAGAAATTATAGACTCTCCTAGTAGAAGAAATAGTATTTACTTAATCTATTCTCAGCCATAACGAATTATATTATGTTATAGAATTTATATGTTCTATATATTTACTGCTATCCAGGTGGCATCCTCATTTTAGTCCATATAGAAAAGCATGTTCTTGCATGCTCTCTGGGTATTAAAATTAGATTTTTATCCTGGATATTGTAACTGACAGTTTTCAAGGGCAAAAATTGTATAACGTAAGCAATTGCCCATTCTTTGAAAATGAAATGCAATTCTCAGTCAGTGAAGCTGAGACAGAAGAGTAAAATTCCTGTAAAATTGTATTTTACAACAGTTTATATCATTGCTGTGTTCTTCAACAACAAAAATGAGGTTTTCAGTGAAATATCTTATATCAATACAGTTTTTTTTCTTTGACAAGTACTTTCCACACCCTTGAAATGCATTAGTAGTGATTACATTCTTTATTCACAAAGTATTTTTCATTGTCAAATATACTGAAAAAAGTATGCAATAGCTTTCAGCATTAGCCATTCTAGCTCAACATTTTAATTGAATTAGCCAATGAACATAGTGTTCCATATATCTAATGGCAAAAATCCTTCTGTTGTGCAGCAGAGTTGAGAAGACTGGTGAAAAATTACCTCTGCTCTCTGCTCTACCTCCCAACTCAAACAAAGGAATAATAGAATCAGAAATATGTGTGCTTAACAGATACATGCAATAACTGTCAAGGTACCTATCTTACACTGGGCTTGTAGCTTTTCTGGACATGAGTGCCCTTTTGAGTTTCCTGGCTCCTGAAGCATAGCCACATTTGGGGACGGTCACGGGGCTGGAGGAAGAAAAACAAAAGTGACTGCGTGACTGCGTGACTTTCTCCCAGAGAAAGCAAAGCCAGGTTCCTTTGTCTGGATCCTGAGTGAGTCACACTGCTACAGTAGGCAGCTACCAAACAACCAACAAATCTTGGAAGCAGATCTGAAAGTTGTGTATCCAATTTTGAGTTAAAGCACCAGGAAAGCAGCTGTAATCCTATTCTTTCTTGATTGGGTTTTATTATTTCTCTCTGGCTACAACATTTTCCTTGATTAGCACAATATCAGCCTTGAAAGAAAATGTTCCCTTTTTTTTTCATCTTGCATTAAGTTTAAAGGCATTCACTAAAGAAATTAGAGACATAAGTTCCAATCTCCCTGGGCAGACACAGGGCTTTGATTCAGGTCATACAATTTACTGGACAAGTAAATGTTCTAGGCTAGCAGGAGGTCATACAAACAATGTACTGCTTCATTCAGTCTGGTTTTGGCTCAACTAGTCCACAATTTGAGATCAAACTATCATTAGGCTATGAGGTGAAGTCATTCAACCCATGAACCCTTGTTTGCATTGTACATGGAGCCAACAAATTATGTAGCAGACAAAACTAAAATACTTAAAAATACACCAAGAATCTTTTTGCAAATAGTGTGCAGACACCTAAATGACATTTACCTGATTAGTGTCCCCGGTGAAAGAAAAACAAATGCCAGATAAGGAACACTTCAAATAGCTAATTATTCTTTGGAATCACAAGTGCATGTAATGTAACATTCCTGTAATGTCATATAGAATGTCATTGTTTTCTACTACACTAATGAAGTGTCTGAAAATAAATTGATGGAAAGTGTTATTTATCTCCAACAAGTTCAGGATGTCAACTGTTTGAATTCATGTCTGTGCATTCTCTCATGAAATTACTAAATCTGTGTGTAATGCCTGGTTTTCTGTATGCTTGATGGGAGAATTTTGCACTGTTAAATAGAAATATTCATATATTTAACAAAGTGTCACAGCAAATCAGAAAAGATGGGAGACAGAGCATCTGAAATTCCACTTCTGTTCTGAACTTACGTGACTGTAGAGAACTGGAAACTGTTTTCCACAGCTTGTGTTTATAGCGCATAAACCTTTCTGGACTTCAATACTTAGAAGTCATTTCTTTAAGGTCTATCATAAAGATGGTTAAATCATAAAGATAGATGGTTAAATCTATCATAAAGATGTCCTTGGAGGACAACTTCCTTGTCCTCCAAGGAAGTTCAGGGTCTTTTTAAATACTTAGTACTGAAATTCTAGGTATCAGAACCTTGTATTTCTAATGAAAAGGCACTAATAATTCTAATAATTTCAATAAATGTTATGATTCTTCATGTATGTTGAACTGGGTGATTAACTGCAATGATATCTTACCAATGTTAGATAAAGTGCTGTTACTAAAGTAAAAACAGAATGGAGGGAAACAAAATATTTTTCTTTTCATAATACAACCACTAATTCTAGAAGTTTTTTCTTCACATGCAGTGACAGATTACTGTGAGAGCACAGTTCCATCCTTCAAGATGGAAATACAAACCTATCCTTTATTTTCCCTACAGCTTTGAAGCTTTCAGTGTCTAGACTTACCTGACGAAAGTGAAGGGAGACGAGCACACATCTGATTGATGAGCATCAATCTCAGATTTATTGATCCAGCTTACACACTTTTATAGTAGTGTTAATTAAGCTCATACATATTGCAAAACCCAAACTCATCATTGGTTACAGATTACATGCCAACCCTTCCTTTGTTGTTAATACCTGTGGTTTCTTGTTGAGGCTAATACTTGTTTTCCTCATCCTGCTGTTGACTTGTTATTGAGCACCCTCAAGGACTCCATGTTTTCCACCATGTTTTTCTCATCACTTAGCCAAGGACACAGTGTTTATTGTTTTTAAGGAAAAAGCCTGAGAACTTGCTACTTACAGCTGCCTTTTACTTCTTAACCAGCTGTATATGATCATGGCCTTTTTCTATAAGACATGTCTGAACAAAGCTCTCCACACTTACCCTCTAGAGAGATGTCAGAGGGAATTCTTGCATCATGAATACCTGCCTTTGTACATGGTTCCATCAGAAACTTTGCCAGGCTTACCAGTGATCTGCCTATGTTGCAAACCAATATCTCAAGAGCTCATTTTTTCCATCTTTTGGATATTGCCATAAGAGAACCATGGATCGGATTGGAGTGTCACTTTTCACAATGAAGGTCACACAGATATTGCCAGACAGCTAAAGAACTTGGAATTTGCTTTTTTTTTTTCTGGAAGTGTACATTTTTTTTGGTAGAAACTGCCAATAGTTTAGCTGTGCTTGCTGTCTGTTAACGAGTCAGTGACCATACATTGCCAGTTTTCAATGCAACAATTAAATGAAATGTGATAAAGCTTCCCATTAACTTTTCTGGATAATGGCATAGCATTGTTGCTTTGGAGGGGCTATATGGATGATCCTTTACAGATTGGTGGGTATTTACAAGTGCTGTTACTTTTAGACAATCTATTTTCTAATTAAGAGGACTACCATAGACTCTGCTTCAGGAATTTACACAACATTATGCTGAAGACAAAAGCAGAAATACAAGTAAAACTTTAGTGGGGCACTGACAATGGATATGACTCAGATGTGACAATTATCTAAAAAGAGGTAGGTCAGGAATTAATTACATAATCCATTTGACAATGGTTTTAATGTAAATGTTTTTGGTAATCAGTCATGTTATGACAGTATTTTATCCTGACTAATTTTAAATTTAGGATTATCTCTCTGTGCACACACACACCTACATAAACATATATAATTTCACCTACTTAATGATAAGTAAAATACTCAGGGCAGGCTCCAACTAGCAACAAAGAACCAGACAATAGAACTTGAGCAAAAGTGATTATGAAATGGCAGATATTGTATTCTTTAAGAAAGGAGGAAGTAATAACAGAAAAATAAAAACCAGTAGATTTGAGGAAGACAGACTTTAATAAACTTTGAAACCTGGCAGCCTCTCAGTTGAAAATCTGTTTCAAAGGGAAAAGAGAACTGGCAGGTTCTTAGAGAAATGATACTGAGGTCACAAGTGCACACCCTCCTAATGCAGAAGAAAAATAGACAGAGGGTAGATGACTAAACCATGACTTCTTTGACTTGAGAGAAAGAACGTATTCAAGAAGTAAGATACTTGTAGCAGAAAATAAGTCAAATGTGAATGTAAACAGCAAAAGCATGGAGAAAAAATGGAATGCTTGGATGTTCATATTTATAAGTTAGTAGGAATGGTATAGTCTCTACAGGTGATATGAAGGAAGTTTAATGACCTTTTTTTCATTAATCCTTAATAAAATGGTCATTTTGGATCAATTATAGAAAAAATTCCCCTATTAAAACTTGAAGGGCTCAGCCTTCAGTAAAGAAGATTATGTAGGCATAGTGAGTGCTTGGATAAGATGCTTTTAAATGAAGAAGTTTGGAAAAATCCCATCCCAGGATATGTAAGAAATAGCTTCTGAGTTCTCATAAGCCTTGTGGGTTATCTTTGAGTTTTCACACAGCTCAGGTCCCAGGAGAATGGAAGAACTTTTCTTTCTTTATTTGAAGAGGAAATGGGCGAACATTTCTTTCTTTATTTGAAAAGAGGAAAAGGAAGAAATATAGGCTCACCAACACTCAGTTCTACTACAAATGATAAAAAACCCTAATTGTGTGTCACTGGAAAGGAAGAAGGAAATTAGCAGCAGACAAGAAGGATTTGTCAAAACCAACATATGTCAAATCAATTTAATTTCTTTCTGTGGCAGGGCAGAAGACCCCACGGACTGGAAATAAACAGTGAATGGCACCTATCTTGAATTGAGGGGAGATCTTGACAGAGTTTCATGACATCATTTTAAGTAAGACATTTGGTCTCTAAAGAAAAATATTGGAAAAGTTTTCTTAGAGAATAACAGAGTAACAAAATAACATTAAGGTTGGAAAGCACTACCTGAAGTCATCTGGCCCTCCCCATGAATCTCCCCTGCTATCTCCCACTCCATGCTTATGCAGAATCAGCTAGAACAGATTGCCCAGAACCACGTGCAGTAAAATGTTTAGTATCTCCGGGGGCAGAGACTGTAAACTTTCCTGGGAAACCTTTTCCAGTGTCTAGTTTCTCTCATACACCTTCTGTTCAGATGGTGTTTTGTGTCTTTTAGTTTGTATCCATTGCCCCTTGTCCTGTCAATGAGTGCTGCTGAGAGGTCTGGCTTCCTCTTCTTCACTGTCTCACATCAGATCTATAAACACAGAAGGCTCCCTCTGAGTTTTCTGTCGCCCAGGCTGTAAACAGAATGTGAAAGAAACTTCAGTCCCTTCACCACCTTTGTGATCCTTTGCCAGACTACTCCGATCACAGATGCGTTCATGTTGCTACAGTGCCTCTCTAGTTTTGTGTCTATGTAGAATCACAAACACACAACCAAGTGTGTGAGATCCTGCGTCAGTCACATTGCAGAATTAATCTCAGTTAAGGGGAAAGTAAAAAGAAGACAGTAGTTGATGGAAACATTATTGTCCGTATCTTATTTCTGTGCTATTCTATTGCCTGAAAAAGATAAGTCTCCAAGCACTTTAGAGAGCACATAACTCTTTTACCCAACATGTATTCAAAACTATTTCGCAAGATACCCCATTCCACTGTGCACAGTCCTATCATATATCTACAGATGCTTAAGACCATCTTCCATTCTATAAAATAAAAAAAATACCTTTTACTCATATAAAACTAAAACCCCAACTTACCTGGATCATACATGCAAAACATTATTAAGTTACAAGGATTTAAATTCTTCTTCTTTCTTTTTTTTTCCCCTACAACTAAATGTGCAGAAACATGACTTGATTCCATGACCTTTGTCCCAGTCCAGAAGGAGCTTTAAATCTACTCAAACTCATATATAAGTTTATTAGAAATATATTTGGAATAAGTTCAGCATGATTTCTTGGAGCCAAATTAATTTTGTCTGTTAGAAGATGTAAGTTTATTGTAAAGAATTAGTTCATATTTGCTTAGAGATTAGGAGAATTTAGGATTAAAAATATGCAGGTCAAGTTTCTAAAACCTTTCATTGGCTAATGTTTCTTGCTTCTTTATCTGTCATTTAAAAATATAGAGATTATAGAAATTATTTGTGATTATCAAAAATAGGGATAAATTACATCTTGAAGTGAATTTTAAAAAGAAATTATTCTCCCTCTATGTTTAAGTTCTATAGTATACTCAGTATTTAAAAGAGTCAATGAAAAAATAGATTTTAGTTCTATTAGCATCGCAGCACAATGCAGTATCAGCTGTCTGATTTCTAAACAATGGTATTACTTACAATAAATGCAAAATTCAAACAGAAGAAGGAAGTGTATGGCACGTGGAAAAAGGGACAGGCCACTCGGGAGTAACACAGGAAAGCTGTTGGAATGTGCAAGGATGCGACAAGGAAGGATGAGGATTTAATTTGGCCTTAAATCTGTCAAAGGGTATAAAGGACAACAAGAATGAGGATTTCAGGGAAAGCCAATGTCACTAGAGTTTTAAAAAAGGCCATGGGAGAGGACACAGGAAAGTACAGGCCAATCAGCCTCACCTTCATTCCTGGATAGGTGATGGGGCAGATCATTCTGGAGGTCACCTTTGAGTGTGTGGAGCAAAAGAAGGTTATCAGGAGTGGTCAGCCTGGATTTTCCAGGGAGAAATTGTGCTTGACCATTCTGATAGCCCTCTATGCTGGCACAAGTGGCTGAGTGCATGAGACAAGACCAGTTTACGCTTGGCTCCAGCGAGGCTTTTGGGCGCTGTTGCCCATAATACCCTCACAGGCAAACTTAGGAAGGGTGGGTTAGATGAGAGGACAGCGAGGTAGATTGAGAGCTGGCTGACTGGGCGAGCTCAGGGGGCTCTGATCAGCAGTGCAGAGTCCAGCTGGAGACCTGCAGCTAGCTGTGTTCCTCGGGGATTGTACTGGGTGTGGCTGTCTTCAAAAATTTGCTGTCAATGACCTGGATGAAACGAGAGAGTGTGCCCTCAACAAGGTTGCTGATGATATGAGACTTGGAGGAGTGGCTGATTTACCAGAAGGCAGTGCTGCCACCCAGCAAGGCCTGGACTGGAGATCTGGGTGCAGAGAGACCTAGTGAAGTTCTACAGAGGCAAAGCAGGATCCTGAACATGAGGAAGAATAATTCCCCACACCAGGACAGGTACAAAGCAGCTCTGTGGATGAAGACTTGGGGACCTGAAGGACTAGTTACTATGAGCAATTAGTGGCCAAGACAAGGAATTGGAGAGCATCCAGAGGAGAGCTATAAAGATAAAAAGGAGAATAAAACATCTCTCTTTTGAGGAGAGCTGAGAGAGCTGGGTTTATTTAGCCTTGAGAAGAGAAGACTGGGAGGGGATCATGTCAATTTCTACAAATACCTTAAGGGCAGCTGTCAATAGGATGGAAGAGAATCATTTAAGTGGTGCCCAGTGACACGAAAATTAACAACAGGTGCAAACTGAAACAGAGAAAATTCTGCTCAAATATGAGGACAAACTTATTTACTTTGAGTGAGACAGAGCACTGCAACAGACTATTCAAAATCCCGCCAGACATGAGCCTGTGCAACCTGCTTTAACAGTGGGGTTAGACGAGATGACCTTCAGAGGTCCCTTTCAACCCCAACCATTCTATTTTTCTAAAGTGGTGATAAATTTTCAAAATCTTTCATTTTTTACTTATGAATTTGTGTTTGAAAGTCTTTGACTCTTGACAGAATAGTGACATGTAGCTGTTGCCTTAATTTCCTGTGTAGCTTTGTCTTTGATCCCATACTGCTATCCTTACAGCTGAATTCAGTTACCAACATTGACACCACAGAAGGCTTCATACAAGCTACTTGACATTTTTAGAAAACTCTTTTTCAAACAAGAAAGGCAATAAGTAACAACACAAATGGATTCTTATTAAAAAGTGGCAGATCTGTGAACATGTACTGAGCCAGACTGTAAGCTGTGTAGCGGCTGTAACTAAATGCAAAACTACAGTTGACCTTTACCTCTTGTGTGTTCACCAAACAAATTGTTATTGACTAGTTGAATGTCTGTAGTGGTCAGACAGATTGATTAAATTTATAGAGATTTTGGGTCTTGTTTTGCAAAGGGTCAAATCAGCATGATTTTGTAGGATTAAATTGGTTTTCTTAATACATACAGGATATTTTCAACATTCATAACTCATGTGGCATGTATAGTAAACTCATGATGAAAGGAGTTATAAGGAAAATGTGTGGATATGAAAAACACTCTTTGTGTTAGTTTTTGATGATTGACATCTGATGCTATTTTTGTACTAGTCATTTTTCTAGGGTTCAGTTTCTCCCTTTCGTCTATATATATCTATCTCAAAAATTATCTTCATACCCTCCCCTTCTATTATACTTTACTGATTCTCATTTCCCCTTAATAAATGGCTTTTCACAAAATTAATGTTTCTTAAATAAAGAGATGCATTAAAGAGAAAACTATAAGTAGCACTTTGCTTTTATTACTAGGCTAAACCAAGTAGCTTTTCTGCTTTTTTCATGGGGAACAGAAGCCAATTTTCCTGCTGAATTAAAGGAGAAAGAAGATCAATCTGCTGGAAAAGGCTATAAAATGCTAGTTTTTCTCTAAAATAAGCAGTAATGGCTGCTGCTGTTTTCCATTCACATTGGGGAAACATGTACTTACAGGCCAGATTATTGTTATTTTACATCAAATGAGACTACAAAGAAAGAATAAATTTGTAAGGAAAATGTCTCTAGTGTACTTGGGCAGAGTGTCATTGCTGCATTGTGTGAGTATTAACAGTGAAAATAAATCTACTGAGGTTTTGGGGTCTTTAAGAGGGAAATTGCTATACTTTTTTTTTTTTTTCTTCAACTATAGCTTCAACTGTAGCATTCCTCTGTTTTTTATCAGCTTGAATTAGAGAGGAGAACATAAGGAAACAAAGTGGACAATCATGGACAATTATGGACAAAGTGGAGAAATTGTGGACAATTATCCTTCAAAGAAAAAATCCCTTGAAATTCTCATTCAGTCTTCAATGTGAGAAGTTATACATCTAAAAGAATGCTTAAATCTTATCCTTGAAAAATTTGAAAGTACATAAATGAAACTTTTTATTGTGTATCTCTTGTAAAACATTAAATATTGCATTTATAAATGATTGTATTATTAATACCTAATGAAATGTCTTTTGGTATATTAGTAATAAAGTTATAAAGCCTATTCATAACTTTATATTTATGTGTGAATGAATGTGAAAGCTGACGTAAAAATGCTCCTTAGTTTATCTAAAAGGACAGTGTTTCTCCAAGAGAACTAAACAAAGACAAAAATCTTGTAGTGTTGGCAGCAAGGAGCAAATTAGTGCTCTTTAGTATTTAATCTAAAAAGGAGATAAATACCTCAGTTCAAGCAATAAATAAAAATATAGACCAATAGATATCAATAAAGAAATTCTTTCTTTTGCCTGTTTGTTTAGATTTTTCAGCTAATGTCAAGCAGGTCTTTAACATAGAGCACTCAATGTCATTTAACTCAACAGCAGAGACACTGGCTTTCTCTTAACTGCCTGGCTGACAGCAGGCTATGAAGCAAAACACATCTAAACATGGACTACTTCCATGTATAAAAATCTTTTGATA
Source organism: Ammospiza nelsoni (assembly GCF_027579445.1). Taxonomy (NCBI): domain Eukaryota; kingdom Metazoa; phylum Chordata; class Aves; order Passeriformes; family Passerellidae; genus Ammospiza; species Ammospiza nelsoni. The sequence continues at coordinate 113,356,684 of NC_080633.1, forward strand.
AACTTTTTTAAACACCTAAAAAATTAAAAATTATATCTCTCTGTTTTTGCAGGTGTTTAATAAAGTAATAGCATGAACATAAAGGTGAATTTTTTAATATTCCTGAAATTTGCTATTACAAGGCTATTTGTGTAAGCCTGAATCATAAGTGCATGGGGATGATTCTGAAGTACACAGCTTTTCATCACTATCTGTTTAGAGCTAGGCAACATCAAAATGATTGGCAATTACTTGATGTACATTGTGAGTTGCTGATTCTTATGCCAGGCCATGTCAAGTTATTCAGGTGTCCACTTCCAAGTCTGATTTTCATCAGGGGGGAAAATCAGAAGAAAATTGTTGCACTAGCATTGAACAAGCAACAATTTCAGTTTTTACATTAGTAACACACAGCAAAATCAGTAAACATTTCTTTCTTAGCATACCAGGATGTTAAGGACACACTGCTAATTAGTGGAGTTATGTTAAAAAATCCTGATCCAGGTAGTCTTACAACCTTAGATTTGGCAGCTGGGCTAGTTTTGCTCTGCAGATTCAAAAGATAAGAATTTATTGCTGTAAAGCAGTACATAAGTGCTGAACAAGACAATTAGGTATTCATCAAACTAATGTATCATCAGACTAAGGTATTCATCAGACTATTTATTCTAATACCAATATAAATTAGCATGTTATAAGGGAAAGCAATGGTCTATCATTAATAAACTCAGTCTTCCATAGCAAACAAATAAAAAAAAATTAGAAAGAAGACTATGAATTGATTTCAGGTACTTAAAAGATATTTTATTGCTTTCATTAGTTCAAATAATAATGACCTGACATCACACAAACGATCTGAGCATCCCAACACTTTAATGAATTTACTATACAATGACGCTTTCAGTAAAATTACCAGAGATGAAATTACTTCCCAAAAATCCCCAAAACAACAAGATCAACAACAGCAAAAAACAACAAAAAAAACCACCAAACCCAATACCCAAAAATAACCCAAAAAATCAAACCAAAAGAAAAATAACCCAAAAAAAACCCCCAATCCTCATAACTTCTCCAATAGTTAAAACAAACAAAAAAAAGCAAAAATAAAACCAGAACCAAAAATTCCCACACCCCAAAGCAAACAAAAAAATTATTTACAGGTAAGTTTAAGGGAGGAGTGGTTGGCAGATAGCATTTGACAGACACCTTCTCAAAAGCCAGAAGGAAACACGAATAAAGAAGAGAAAAGCAATAAGGTGGGAAGATTGCAGAGACCCTTGGGACTGTGATAATAACAAAAGGAAATGAAAATAGAAATGTAAACCAGGATAAGACTATGTAAAAAATTTAAAGAGAAAGATGTACTCAAAAACAAAATGCATCACACTGAGGCAACAGCCATCCAGAATGAGATTTCTGGAGTGAATAATGGAGTTAAAGGAAAGGAGGAGAGATTATGCAGAATTTTGAGTACAGAAGTTGACATTCTTGGAAGTTGAATGGAAAATTATGTTAATCAAACACTTTGAGGAGATAAGTGACTCAATCCTGACATAGATTTGAAACCATTCTATTACTGGCATGGAGATTTAATCTTTAACTGCATTCAACTGATATTTGTTAAAGCCACTCAGCATTAACACATACACTTATGCACTCTGAGGAAGAATATTGCAGTAGAAGTAATGAGCAAACTGCTGCCTGTTTCCCTTGGCTCTTTTACTTAGAGAGTTCGTCTCTTTCAAAATGTGCTGAACAATCCATGGGTAAAACTACATATTACTGTACACTTGCTTTTTAATGTTCTGATTTCCTATTTTGTTATGCACTGTGCCGAACTCAAATTACTTATGACCTCAAGTGCTCCCTCAGAATTTATCAGCATTAAAAAGCAGAGCTGTGGCATTTGGAATGGGTCTTGGATCCTCAGTACAGTGCTGGGCTATGCTATATGATGCAAGATTAACACTATGATAGCTTTTATGATATTTCAGCTGCATCATGAGAATCCTCCACTCAGTAATCCACAGGGTTTCTTTCCTCCTCTGAATTACATTGCCACATCATCACTGTGCAGTTTTGGTCAGCAAAGTTGTTCTAATTATGTTACTCTTTTAATGTGATTGTGCAGTAACCATGATGTTAAAGAGTGTCCAGTAAATAGATTGCCCAATTTAAGTGCATTTGCTATAGCAAGTGCTTGAAATTGCTAGCTTATTTTGTAAGCATCCTTGACTAGGGATATACATGTTTTGGATTTGAAGACGTTGATGACTTTTCAGGTAGCTAAATTTACATAAGATCATAAAAATTTACATAAGATCATCAAATTTACATAAGATCATCATCATATGCAGACCATCTCCATCCGTAGACTCAAAGCTCTCATGGGTAACAAAGTTTGTAATAAAGTTTAGATTCTGCTCGCAGTTTTTTTCCCTTGATTTGCTATTCAAGAAAATTTATATCACTTGTACTGTATCCAGAAGAGAAGGCTGATTGATTTTCTGTTCATGTCTCTACAACTTCATCAGTCAAACAGACCAGAATAACTTTGTCTTGTACCTTTCCAAGCAGTTGTCAGTTAAGGAATGCCCTGATGATTATCACATGATGATTGATTTCATTTCCTTGCTCACAGATGAAAACTGATAACATCTTTGAAATCTTTTTCCTAGGCTCCTCAAGTAGCGAATACTGAGCTTTCTTACCAGCTTGTGCAAATCTTATACTTTGACGTTTGCTATTTATTTGTTAGTTTTCACAGTTGCAAAGATACTTAGTGATCTTGAAAACTGATCAATTATTTGAAACAGTTTGCAATTATCTTGCACTCACTGTATACCAAATGATCATTATGCTAAATATGTTAATGACTTACCCATTTTTCCAGAAGCATTGTGTGACTCTTAATACGTTTATTGACATTGCAGCAGAAATTTAATTTTATGACTACAGACCATACACAGCTTTAAATTCATCAGAAACAAGTTGAAAGCTTTTTTGCCATCTGAAAACTCAGGTCATTCAATTTTCTTCCATAAAATTGTATTGTCCATTATTTGGAATAAAGCTGTTTTTCTTCCACTGCAGAAAAGTTCTACTTTATTTCCTTTGATTGTTTAGCATTCTGTAATGCTGGGCAAATAATCTGAAGACTGGGTGGTAACTATGAATATTGTGTGCAGAAATGAGACAGACCTGGCAAAAATATAAAAACAGACAAAAACCCCCATACTGAATCACAAGGTGTTATGGGTTTTTTTCTGCTTGTTTTGTCAGAACTGTTGTAAAAAACCACAAGAAACCCAAACCCACAAATCCACAGCACATTTGGCTTGCTTTTAATGTGCTGTTTACGATCCTAATTAGTAATTCCCTTTTAAACTCTGTACTTAGTGGATAAATTAGAGCACTGAGTTTTGGAACTCCAAGACAATGGCTGTCTATTTACATCATGGCAGTAAACTGTGAAAGTAAACTATGGAAGTTGTTCAAATATTTTGAATCTTTCTTTACTCATTATTTATAGAATAACTATATAGCACATTAACAGGAATATACTATTAAGAATAGACCAGAAAAGGTCCCTTGCAACTTTTAGACAATGTAAGAGGAATTAGAATGAAAAAGAAATGTAGGAACATGCTGTTTGGAAGATTACTTTTTGCACCTTTTTTCTGATTTAGTTTTTTAATAATTTCCAGATTTTAAGTTATAGCAAAGAGATGGAAACTGTAGGTCAAACAGGAAGAAATAAAATTATATTATTCATCCTGTTTCTGCAAAGAATTGCATACAGATTAACTTTTAAACAATTTTAGCAGTCTCATGGCCAATTTCCTAGTCTTGAGGTATTTATGAATTTGAAGTAATTTTTTAATAGATGTTTTCACTATTAATGGAGGTGAAGGGAGGAGGCAGGAGCAGGAGATCCTTAGAGTTTCCACATATGTATAATCTCCACACGTATTTTTAAACTTATGTCACTGTTTTAGCATTTTCAGTTTATTTTTGGTATTCATACTTCAATTATTCATCTTTATGGAAAAAAAACCCCCATACATTTAAGTTCTTTTTTACAATAGAATATAGCTCAAACCTAGCACTAAGCATTTCCAGCAGTGTGTGTGGAAGTGACATAAAAGAAGGTTATATATTTTGAAAGGTATTTTATTTTAAGGGAGGCTGTATTTATTACCTAACTTTCTCTTACTTGTATGAAATAACCTTCTGCTGTGCATCTTAATTTTAAAAGAAAAGCAGAATCTTGAACAAAAAGTGATATATGACATATTTTATGTAAAATGTAGTTCCAAGAGACTCTGGCTGGTGGGCACATCTTTGAATCCTTTAATGCCTTCCCCAGAGCTTTCCTTTCACCAGAAGACAGAACACTTAGCTATTGGTAACATCATGCTACCTGCCCAAATATCAGCAATGAAACTGACAAATGGAAACAAATCAAGCAGTGAATGACTCTTTATTCATGTGGGCCTGATGCCATGCTCTGGTCAGCCTATGCAGAAATTTCAGTGTCCTTCCATCTGTCCTCATCCTGACCAAAAACCCCAACTCTGAAACCAGGGCCAGCTTCTACAGAACTTATTTTCATTAATCTAGACATGAGTAATGTTTTGATGGAACTGTTTAAATCAATATCACCTATTTGCCTGCATTTTACATTTCCATCTCTGTGCAAAATATCTCTATTTTAGGGCTGTTTCAAATTCAGAACTGAAATACAAAGATTCAGTGTCTGTAGGAACTGGTAAGAAATCAATTGTAAGTTAATCAAATATTACTTTAAGATAGTGCAGTTTTAATTTAATTTAATTACTAGTGTAAATTAATTTCAAACTATTGAAATAACATTCCTTCTAATGTAGCTTGTATTGCTTCCTCACTTCAAATCTACAATCAGCCACCTTTTAAAGACACCTATGATTTGTTCCTTTGCAGTTCTTTGTTTGCTAAACTGCCATTTGCTTTGCCGAGAATGAAAAACTTTCCACACCATAGAAAACAGTGTGAGCACCATTTCTATAGGTTTGCCTTAATTTTATACTTTTGAATTAGTGTGATTTCACTGCTAATGTGCTAAAGGGTTATTCTCATGGAATTAGGAAGTTGAGTTCTTTTGGCTGAGTTCATTATAAGAAAATCAATATCGTAAGCTGGGTAATTGTTTAGAAATCTTGAAAAATTACACGGTGAGATGAAGCATTTAGACCAGTGTTGACATGAAAGTCAGTTTCTACATTCTCAAAATAAATTATGCTTATTCATGCACTTCCCTAAACAACACTTACTTGGATAGACCTTCTGCCTTCTTTCAATTTTTCATAATTTTTTCATTTAATTTTTTTTAAATATGCAGATGTATCACTCTGTGAACAGCAAACTGGGCATTACCACTTTCTCTCTCTCTCTCTCTCTTTTTTTTTTTTTCCCCAGGCAATATTTATATGGTTAATTTTTTTTTTTTTTACATTTGAACTCCATTTAAACATATGGCATATTAAGGTATAGGCTTTTTCTATTAGGACTACCCATTTGAAGTTTATTTAAAGATTTAATTTTAAATTTCTAGGTTTTTATGCCTTTTAGGCTGTGATTGAAAAACATCCAAACAAATTGCAAATCAAACAGTTTATAGCATTATTGCAGTTAAAAAGACCAAGGTGGCAAGAAGTATCTTTTTAAGAAACCAGCTGATACAGTTGTACAGTTGTGAAAGTGAGCAATTTTCAGTCCCTCTAACTTTCAACAGGTCTGGAAAGACAGATCAAATAAGCAGCTATGTATAAATTGAGAACAATATCATTAATTTGGGGGAAAAAAAGCATCAAGCCTCTCCACAACAACAACGGAGACAGGGGTTAGCATCTCCTTGACAACCAGGAATGAGAGGTCAAAAATAGAGATGTATTTTTTAGGAATTTTTCTTCACTGCTAGCTGCATGTCTAAGTTCTGCAGATTGTATGTAAGAAATTATTGTCATACACAGCAATAGCACTAGTTGAGTGTCTGTATGATGATTCATATTTCTGACAAAAAATAATATGCTTATGTAGGATCCATGAAAACTAGAAGGGTAATCCTGTCACTTGCAGATTCTCCTAGCAGTCAACTTATTAAGGACAGAAGCACACAATGAACAATTAAACAATGGTTTTCATACAACAGCTATGCCTTCTATCTCAACTCTCAAAATCTGAATCTTTAAGGGAGATCTGCAGGGCAGCCTCAGTAGATAAAATGGAGAGTAAAATTCTATTAAATGCTAAAACCGTCAATGTAAAAGATGCTGAGACTGGAGACATCACAAGTCTTGCATATATCAATTGCTCAACTAAAAAAAACCTGTTTCTTAATGCAAACCTTACCTGGATTTTATTTTCAGATATATCCAAGTATACATTCAGGTTACTTATACATTTCTATCTAAAATGGCACCATGGTTCTGCAGTTCAGTGGATCATCTGAATGACAGAATATTGAAAGGAAATTTTTTAAAGAAATCTTCATAGAGTAGGCAAAACATTGTACATAATAGATACACATGCTGAAAATAATGAGCTATAAACAAGCTGGTGTTGTTCCTTTATGATCATCTTGCAAGTCTTGTAACTAGTTTGATGAAACACTGTGTATGTGAATAATTATCTTCAGTTAAAAGAGTGTGAATGGAAGGAATTACCTCATACATTAATAAAAAGGAAAATTTCCTTACATTGTTATTTGCACTTAGATTATACGCAGTCTGGAATATTTGTATTCTGTCCCTCTACTTCAAATGGTAAAAAGGTATATAAAGGGTTGTAAATGATGATTGAGGGGCTGAGGTGACACCTGTACTAGGAGACATTGAATAGACTGTGACACTGCATCGAGAAAAGCAATGACCAGAAGAAGGCATTAGGGAGGTTTTATGTAGTGGGATGAAAACAAATAGAAAATGGTAATTTTTCTTCTAACCATACAAGAACACAGCAAATAAAAGGGTCAGACAGCATGCTCGAAACACATAAAAGACAGTTTTTTCAAGCAGAAAGCAGTCAACAGCTGAAGTCCTTGCCAAGATATTTACAGTCCAAAAGCATAAATAGGTTCATAAAAGATTAGATAAATGCATGGGAAAATTACCCTAGAAACTGCTATTAAAAACAGATCTTTTGGCTGAGGCAGTCCCTAAGCTGCAAATTGCAAGGATTTTTCATTTCTCTGCTGTTGAAAGGAGGTTTTCCTCCTTTAAGCAGTGCTGACCCCATTCAGAGGGAGGATTGTGGGAAAGACGGATCTTTAATCTGACCTAAGGCATCTATACATATGTACTTACACTGTCCTGAAAATCTCCAGCTCAACATGAAACCATAATTTCAGCAAGTACTTTGATGTTTTGCCAAGCTCTAAACATTTTGCTAAACTATTACCTTCTACAGTAACATTTCACCTTTGGTGCTGGAGAGTATATTTTCTTTTTCCATCTCTATTTTTGACTGAGACACAGTTTACACTAAAGCAGAGGTTATGGCTCCATTAACACATAGGTCAGTTTTATTTAAATGGCAACATTGAGCCATGACAGGTGAACAGTGTGCTGTAACTGGGTCCTTCTACTCAGTAGGATATATATTTCTGTTGAATCATTAAGTGTCATAATATCAAATAAGAAAGAATGACATCTAGCAACCATCCTCATTAAATGCAAAAACAAAGACATCAAAAATAAGTGGACAGTTTTTCCACTGCAGGATTTAATAAAGTGAGGAACACACTATTGAATGGAGGGGAGAGGTTGGAGGAAGGAATGGAAAGCTGTCAGTAAATGTCTTTTCAAATATATATATATATATATATATATATATAAAGAACATCTCATATTTTGCAGAGGGAGACTATTTGAGTTATGAATTAAATGTTCTCATTTGGGAGACAGTTTTCCAGAAACTCCTAGCAAAATGAGGGCTGAAACAGATGTCCCAAATTTCAACTGGGTCTCTCTGCTTAATGAAAGAAGAGATCTGCCCTGATCTGCTCCCATGCTGTATTGCCTTGGGGTCATGATTTGCCCACCTGTCAGATGCCCTTGTTCTGAGCCAAGAGTCAGCATGCAGGTTCATTTTCCCCCTTAGTTTCCCTTCTTTCCACAATCTCCACTCTAATTTCTGACAAAAAAAAAAAAAAAAAAGAAAAAGCATTTTTTCCTACTTGTGTCCAAGTAACATTTTTTTGATAGTCAAGATTTTTTTTAATGTGGGCAAGTGGTACTTTTTATTTTGTTTACTGGGATTAAAGCTCACTGTAGAAGGAAGTGTCGGAAGGAAGGAAGTGTCGGAAGGAAGTGTCGGAAGGAAGTGTCGGAAGGAAGTGTCGGAAGGAAGGAAGTGTCGGAAGGAAGTGTCGGAAGGAAGTGTCGGAAGGAAGTGTCGGAAGGAAGGAAGTGGCGGAAGGAAGTGTCGGAAGGAAGTGTCGGAAGGAAGGAAGGAAGTGTCGGAAGGAAGGAAGGAAGGAAGTGTCGGAAGGAAGGAAGTGTCGGAAGGAAGGAAGTGTCGGAAGGAAGTGTCGGAAGGAAGTGTCGGAAGGAAGTGTCGGAAGGAAGTGTCGGAAGGAAGGAAGGAAGGAAGGAAGGAAGGAAGGAAGGAAGGAAGGAAGGAAGGAAGGAAGGAAGGAAGGAAGGAAGGAAGGAAGGAAGGAAAAGAAAGAAAGAAAGAGAGAGAAAGAAAGAAAGAAAGAAAGAAAGAAAGAAAGAAAGAAAGAAAGAAAGAAAGAAAGAAAGAAAGAAAGAAAGAAAGAAAGGAAAGAAAGAAAGAAAGAAAGAAAGAAAGAAAGAAAGAAAGAAAGAAAGAAAGAAAGAAAGAAAGAAAGAAAGAAAGAAAGAAAGAAAGAAAGAAAGAAAGAAGAGAAAGAAAGAAAGAAAGAAAGAAAGAAAGAAAGAAAGAAAGAAAGAAAGAAAGAAAGAGAAAGAAAGAAAGAAAAAAAGAAAGAAAGAAAGAAAGAAAGAAAGAAAGAAAGAAAGAAAGAAAGAAAGAAAGAAAGACAAAGAAAGAAAGAAAGAAAGAAAGAAAGAAAGAAAGAAAGAAAGAAAGAAAGAAAGAGAAAGAAAGAAAGAAAGAAAGAATTTATACTAAACCCATTGTACAGGGATAACAAAAGTAGTACGTTTTTGCTGTTGCTGTGAAAAATATACAAAATTGCAGCTGAAGCAGGTCAGAATGTTCCTTTATTCAGGTATGGTCCATTTTTGTGTGAGGGAATGCCTTTTGTTTGATGTCTCTCTCCCTTTCCTATCTTACAGAGGCTTGCATTGCTCATGGGGTCTTAGGACAATTGTTGTGCTCAAGTCAATCACCACAGGCTGTGCCATGCAAATAAAACTAAATAATCAAAAAGCCAAAGGGAGCTGAGTGCTGAGAACTTGAATACAAACTCCTGCTGAGTGTGTGACTTCTGAAATGGCTCACAGCCTCTTTGGCACTGTGGGCACTTTTCACAGTTTACCCAATCTATGAATTTTTGGAGCAGTTTAGGTTAAGATTTCACTGGAACATGCTAAAAATGCAGTTACAATATTTAGGATATATCTTTTTAAAATGTGGCGTAAAAGAAGATATCCCAAGAAATCACAATTTCAAAGGATCACATTGTTAGAGAAAGAGGAAAAATTCTAGCTTTCCACTTTCTTCTCAGTGCCAAGGACAGTTGTCTTTCAAACAGTAGGCAATGCTTTTACCAGAGCCTCGGTAAACAAATAAGAGAGAAAATAAAGTATTTAAATATGTCTAATAGGAAAAAATAAAAGGTGGTTTCATCAGTGCAATTCAAATAATTTCCATTAGCATACTAAAACATAACAGTATCTCTCAAGAATAATTCTACTTTCAGAGAAATAAATTTCCTCCTCTAGACTACAGAAAATGCATTTTGTATTTTCAGCTAACATTTGTTTCTCTCAAGGCCCATTTTGCAAGGTTAGTGAAAGCCATGTAACCACTTCACATGCAAGTCGTTAAAGCTGAAGTACTCAGTAGCTTGTCATTGTTTGTCCACAGTCTGTGAAGAAACACAATCCAGGTAATTTCTGAAGACTCTTCACAGAGCCAGTACACAAAATTGAATAGAACAGCAGTGATCCTTCATTCCTGTAAAGAAATTTGGCAACACCAGGAGAGTAAATTTATTAAAAATGAGCACTGGGAAAACATACAGAGAGCTAGGACTGAAAAGTAGGAAGTCCTTCCTTTAGCACTTCATAATCCCTTACATCTTTCTAACTATTGACAACCAAGTTGAGGCTGGGATGGTTCTTTGAGTTCTGACACAAAAAAAATGCCTTATTTGTGAAAAAAATTCAGCATGCAATTCTAAGAAAAATAAAGGTTAAGAAAAAATAGAGGATACTCTGGGTACTTGTCAAATTCTGGGAGAAAATGACATGAAATTAATTCAGGATATTTTCTTTTTTAATTTTAAATGATGAGGAAAAAAAATCAAAATTCATCATAAGATATTAAAGATCCTTCTGTCTGAGAGAAGAAGGATAAAGATAGTAAAGCAGTAATCTCAAGGGATTGGTGCTTTTTTAGAAAGCAATCTCGCATTACATGTTTTCCAACACAAAGCATTAGGATTTCCTTCTGCTGTGAGCAGGAGCATGCAGGAACAATCGCGGGCAAAGAGCTACAAGCAGCTGATACGTTTTACTGGTGTGTAAAGGTGAACAAGAGCATCTCCCTAACCAGGTACTTTTCCCTGAAGTGCATCCTCCTTTCCCAAGGGGAAGCTGCCAATCCTGCTGCCATCTGGTGGTTTGTGTTCCTTATGGCTGCCTCGGTTTAAACTTTATTTAAAAAAGTAGCATTTCTCAGTTGCTGTTTGCAAACTGCTTCCACCAAGGTGTCTGAGAATTTCTTTCTACAAAATGATACTTTTACAAGTAACAGTTGGCCGACTTCTTGACAGTGTGTTTTGGCACCTGTGTAGAGGGGATGCTGTGATAACATTTCTCTATTTTTTTGAATGAGTTAATGGAGGAGAAGGTGGAAGAAAAACACTGAAGAACTTAAACATTTTCTAGAGATAGAGGTGTTGGTAACACTATCAATACTGGACTAATGAGGAAAGTGAGGATAACAAGGATTAAACAAATAGTAGATAAAACAATGCAGAAAATACCCTTTAAAATCTTCAAAAATGATAGGCACATAAACTACAAAATGGATACTTCACCAGAGACCCAGCAAAATCAAGGACAGTCTGTAGGGTCACAAAGTCCAGTTTATTCTCTAGGGATTTATCAATCCAGTCTGCAATTAGTCTTCTGTAAAATGGTTTTGCAAATATTCTACAGCACATGGACATCTAAACATGAAAAATAAGATGCACAAAAAGCAATCTTCCATTGAGGTTGTGCGTATTTATTACTCCAGTGATACTCTTACAAAATTGTCTGAACAGTTTTGATGGCTAAAAACCAAACACATTAAAAATATTTACCTCTGTATTTGCCACTGAAATAGAAAATTATAACTTCTATCTATTTTAGTCTGATTTTAGAAAGACTTCTCATTAAAGACTACATACCATAATATATAATATTATAATAATTTTAAATAAATTAATTTATTTCTGATTTACACTGGACAAGAAAAGATGTAGGAGAAACTATTAGCTCAATGTTAAATCTTGATTAGAAAACAAGTGAAGATTAATTTTATATTGACATTTTGTAAGTGCATACTGCCCAAGCAGTTTGTTCACACAAGGCAAAGCCCTGCTATTTTGAATGTTACTCTGAAATCAACAACAGTTCCTCATTTTGCTGGAATAGGTGAAAAGCAAATCTCTTTGAGGGTATTGAGATAGTTTAAATTGAAATGGCATGCCTCTACTGCTGTATAATTTATGAAAGCAAAGTAACAAAGTAACCTATAGTTATCATGCGCTGTTCAAGCCCAATATTTTTTAAAAGTGTAGCTTGGCAACCTCATGTTCAATTTTGTCATAGAGCTGTGAGCATCAGCATGTACCTATCTGCCAACCACATTCACTGAGTAAATGCAGCAGGAGATAATCTGTGTTAAACTGGGGGAAATTAAAGCACAAGCCTTTCATTCTGCCTCAAGACTGTTTTAGTTTTTTGGTTACAAACTGGCTGTCAATAGATTAAACCTATAGCTACTGAGTTCATAACAAAATCATGCAAAATAATGTATTTACCCTGTTTTTTAAAGACAAACATTTTAATCTAAAAATATATACAAACAAATTGTGAAGGCTTAAAAAACTTTTATGGGGGCTTTTTTTTCTTCCCTAAGTATCATGATAAAATGGTAATCAAATGTTGTTTATGCAGGAGATATTGCCACCTTGAAAAAAATTTCCTTTTACTCTTGGAGAAAAAATGCTGTTTGGGAATGAGACTGAGCTTAACACTAATGAAAAGGCAACTCTGTCAGTAGCAATTTTTGTAGTGTTATCTGAGAACCTGAGATTAAATTTACAAAGATGACTCTATAAATGGTAGACCATGAATTAAAGGTTTTGAAAAATAATTTCCATCAAAGTATATAATATCACAGATTGAATTTTTACTTTTAATTTACTTTGATTTTAGTCCTATATTCTAGATGAGGATGTATTTTGACACGTCATCACTTTTCATGAAGTTTTGTCATAAATTTTTTTTTCTTTTAAGACCTTTTTTTGTCCTCTGCTTTCATAAGGCTCACAAAGTTTCTCTTTACCTTCTCTGAACCTCCTATTCTCCTAAATTGTGACATAATTATAAATACAAATAGAAAAAGTGTCAGACAATATTTCTTCAGGAGGCAAAGTGAGTTAAATAGAGTGAGACACCCTGGCAAGTAGGGGTTATTTTGCTGTTAGCCATAGTTAAGATCTCTAGTATAAAATGATGAAATTGATATAAGCTATTCCCTTATCTTCTAGTAGAAACACATGGCAGTGGGTTTTGAGTACGGGGTAGGGTGAAAGCAGAGAGAGAAGAGAGGAGAGAGAAAGAGAAGATGAAAGGAAGAAAGGAAGTAAGAAAGAAAGGAAGAAAAGAAGAAAGGAAGAAGGATCACCATTCCTGGCTCCAGTGCTGATCAAGGTGATGGGGAGTCAAGGGTCCTGAGGGTGCCAGCTGGGTTGTATGGGTGTGCTTTTTTATAGACAAGTTTCCCCTGCCATGGAGCTACATTTCTGGCTTTCTATGCAAATTAATTATCATACACATTTCCTCCTTACAGACCTTTCTGGAAAAGGGTCAGAGTGCTTTTAGGGGCTTTGGTGGTGTTGATACCCCATAATGAGTTTGCCTTTGCTCTACAGTACATACCTGCTTCTTGACTTCACTCCTGCACAATTCACACTTGCACTGTGCTGTTGTGCTTGTCTCCAGGAGCCAGAACAAGGATGTTTGTCCCAGAAAAATGCTGCCCTACCTCCCTATGGTCCCGTTCTCCAACAACATTCTGTTCTTTCTCTCAGCATGTTCTTGCCAACAGTTGGTAATCCATGGGTATCCAGCTATAGGTGTTTGACACCTACACATTAGCTCTTTGTCTTCTGAGATTTTAAGACCCCTGGCAGCTTTTCTCAGCTGAACTATAGCTCTTGCTCTAAATCCCTTTGGAGTAGGAACTGCTGTAATAAAATTTGAATAAGGCACTACCTTGATTTTCCAAGACATTAAACCTTGTGGAAGAGTCCACCCATCTCAGTACCAAACATCTCCACTGCCAGTGGCTCACTAGCTCTTGTGCAATGTGTTAACAGCAGATAGCATAAAAAATACTGAACCAGTCACCATAGTCCATGTCCCATATTCTCTGGCATAAGAAGAATCAGTGTAATTACAAAGAAAGTGATTTAAGAGTTTGTGTCATGAGTCCAGCTCGAGGCTGAGAACAAAGCATTAACAGAAGCTTTTTCTCATGAAAGCTTTATTTTAGCAGGTACTGAGGCAGCTTGCCTGGGAGACATACCGTAAATATTGGGCAAACCAGTTGTGCAGCTCATGAGGATAGAAGAAATTAATATTACAGTCCCATGGCTGAGAAACTGGGACATGGCCTGGCAAGAGACCTGTTCATTATGTGCCTGGCTGTTGGCTGCCTCCAGTCTGGGTCCATCTGTTCTTTCTCCATCCTCTTGTGAGCCCTAGAGCTCTCACTGTCTTCAATAGAAGTCAATTATGGGCTACTTGATGGCTGTGCAGCTCTAAAGAGCCTGTGTAATACTGATGCCATAATCTGAGATCCATTAAAAGGACACTGCAGTGGTGGTATTTCTCTACAAGAGACAGGAAATCAGATGGTCTCTTTCTTTGGAGTGGTCTGCCTGACTTCCAGTTATACACAGACACACTGTATGTTTTTATTTATTGTATCACTATTGAAACAACAGGAGAACTATGAGTAACTCAGAGAGTCAGCTTCTAGTATTCAGCTTTTGGTCATTTCAGATTGATCATGGCATTTTCTATTTCTTGCAATGAAAAGAAATGTTGTCAGAAAGAAAAAAAAATCAGCATCCTTTTTGCTGTTATTTTCATTAAATAAAGAAAAAAGTTACAGTTATAGTGAAAGACTCGATTTATTTTTCCTTGAAACTGAAATGTGGTACAAAGTCTCTTCTTTTAGAATCTTTGCAGACTGAGGAAGGATAAAAATCCCAGAAAATAAAAATCCCTGATAGACTCAGATAATGTTTCTTGTCAAACTTTTGCAGGTAAAATTAAATTACTGTTCTTCTGATTCTTTTTAGTCTTATTGCTAGGAAATGTGAATGTAAATAGAAAATGAAAGGCAAGTGCCTTTCAACAAGTCTCATCAAATCTTTAAATATGTGTCTGTTTACCATTGTATTATGCTTAAAGAAGATTTCTGTGCATCATTTATTTATATGTTAACTAATGTGCATAGAAATATAAATTTAAAGACATAATTCTTTTACATTAGTTGTTAAATATTAAAAAATAGTATCCTAAAATCTTGACTCACAAATAATCTTTGTGCATTTTCTTAGGGTGATCTTAAACCTTCTTACCAGCTTTTATAGAGAAATGCTAAACTATAATTTTCAGACTGTGGGGAAAATGAGAGTGAGTAATAGGCACAGGATACTTGTGATTTGGGTCATTGCTATAATTATTTTAGCAACATAATTAAGTCTCAATCAACTGCAGTCACTAAGCACTGTAGTAAACAGTGCAGTACAAATAACTGCTGAAAGTAATTTAGATAAAGCTTCTTGCTAAATTCTACTTTTACTATCAAGCTCTCTAATAAAAAGATATTTTCCTGGAATGCCTTGCTTTGAAAACTCTTTTATTCTTCGTATTCCTCAAATGCAGTAAAATTAAACCTTATCTGTAGCTAGTCAAGCTTCTAGAGCTTGCAAGACAATTATTTCTGCTTACAATAAAAGTCAATAAAAATGGTAAGCATACATAGAGGAAAAAATGAAAACAACTTTTGCAACCCACAGTTTTTCAACTGTTTGTTTCAGAGATTGCCCCTCATATACATCTCTTTTCAGTCTTTCTCTCATATGCCTGCATTAAGCTGATCAGAAGGTTGAAATTTAGCCTTCAAGAATACTTCACAGCAGGAAGAATTTAGCATTTGATCTTTTCCTCTGTTCCATGCTGTGCGGAAAATGTTCCATTTTATAATGTAAAGTGGTGTTTAAATTATGAAAATCTGTGTGTAATCTCAGAGAAAAAGGAAAACAAAAAACCAAACCAAACAACCAAACAGGTTTGAATTCTAGTCAAGAAAAAGAAAGTATTTTTTTTACCAATTCTTTGCTTACCACTCTTTTTTTATGGGACTATTTACACTAAATGAACAAATAATCACATCATAGCAGACAAATGGAGGTCCTTTATGTATCTTTAGGGAAACAGAACTTTTTCACTTTTAAAGTTGCTTTTTCAAAACTTAGTATGTATGCATGTGTAAGTGTGGGATGTGTATATCAAAAAAAGGCAGAAAGATCACTAATAAATATCATTATAATGGTCACTATTTTTATATTTTTAATCATATTGTATATTATTCCTACTTGATTTTTAATAATTCTATGATTAAAATGATTCCTATGGTTTTTAATCATATTGTATATTATTCCTATTTAATCATATTGTATATTATTCATATTCGAGCACAAATGAAAGTTGTTCAGTTCTGTTTTTCAGAGAATTTAGTTCATTCTTCAATTTCATCCCATGTCAAACTAATAGAAGAGGAGGGGAGTCTGTTCTGCTCTACTGATAGTTTAATGACTTGCAGAGCTGATGTTTTCCTTTCCAAAGTTGTGTGTTGTTTAACTGGGGAAAAAAAAAGTTTTAACTGGTGTTATTATGCTATTACCAGTATTCTTTTGCATTGTGACTCACAATGTGAAAGAAAATGCATCACCTTGGATATCAGTTAGCCAATGTTAACACATGCCATATTTAGATGATTGAATTTAATATGGTTGCAGAAAGATAGAAAACAATAAATGTGGCAGGACAGCATTTCTAACACCACACTCAGTGTTCACAGCTGGGATTGAAGTCTGTGTCTGGGTTCAAGGGTCTCATTTTCTTTCTGCACCTTGAGCTTTCCTCTTCAGATGAGTTTTTTCTATGTCAAAGGCAAAGATTTCTGTTGAAGCAAGTCAAAGTTGTATTCTGTGACTGAAAATAATTTGTTTTAGGGGAATATTAACCTATTTTGTCAAAGCGAATTTTGTTACTTGCAAGAAACAAAATGTATTTTATTGGCTGATGTCGTAGACATTTCTCCACAGAAATCCTTTCTTTCACATTTCTGTGTCTTCGGGAGGCCAGAGGCCTCTGAAGACAAGGTAAACAATTGTTATCAGCTGCTGTGGAATGCAATAGGATTCACCTTGATTGCCTCATTTTCTATGTTTATAATTAAGAGCCAATCATCAGTTCAAGCCAGGGGACTGAGTCCTTGGCCACAACTTTGTTGTGGGTTCTTTTCTATCTCTTCTTAGCTTAGCTAGCTGCTCTGCAAACCTCACTTTATATTCTATTTAGTATAACTATAATGTATTATATCATATATTAATAAATCAAGCCTTCTGATTCAAGAAACAAGATTCACCGTCTCTCTATCACCAACTGCGACCGACACAGGCGCAGTAATAGGCTAGAACTCTTCAGAATGGAACATGAACAGCAATGTGCATGAAAGCAGGCTCTCCACTGTGGAAAGCAAGGCACAATTTAAAAAAAAAATTAATCTCCTTCTTTATTATTCTATTCCGTGGTATTTGATTAATTAGAAGAGCCCTCCTCCCTTTCTTCTCTCAAATTGTTATGTCAAGGGAATGTGATATTAATTGAAAATTCTTCTTTCCCCTCAGGTACCCAAATGTTCATATGGCAGGATTAATCCTTCCTGTTAATTTGATTACTAATAAAAAATTACAGGTTTTATTTATTGCTCAGTTTAATAATTAATTTCCTCCATCTGCTGTTTGACAACACTGGCCTACATTGAGATGGTTATCATGAATATTAAAGGTTGATGGATTTCTGCCAATTTATGCCAAAGTAAAATTTGCCCTGTGCACAAGCACTATCCCATTTTTGCTGGCAATGCTATTACCCTATGTAAACAGTGGAAAATAGGGCATGTTTTCTGGGTTCATAAAAATTTACTGAAATTGATGCTGAAAATCAACTCAAATTGAGTACAGTACAGAAATAATGTACCCTACCAATTTTTTCATGGGCTCAAAGAACAAGTTAGATGCCTATTTTATCTCTGAAAAACCTTTTTCTCAGTGCTAATTGCAAAGAGGCTCATCTCTGCTGAAAGAAAATTAGGTCAGTTGAACTGAGAACAATATTATCTGCTCCAGGGAAAATGTAAGCTGATGGCTTTATGGATAGATACAGTCTATATGTATAAATACATTTTTCCCTCCATATCTATAGAGATATAGAAAAACAGGGTTTACATATGTATAGATGCATATGCACACAACCAAAGTTAAAATGTACTTACTTTCAAAATGACATAAGGTCCTTATTTTTCCCTTTGTACATCTGGGGTAGCTTGTAAATGATAGGAATACTCTATTTCAGTTAATAATAGATGATGTTGCTTTTGAATTTGATGTTACTTTCAAATCCAAACTGCATTTGACTTTGCCGAAAGGCAAATAAACTAATATAGTAGGCCAGTTTTTTTACCAGTGACACAGTGTAAACATGTGTAAATGATGTTGGTAACCCCAACAATAAAAAAAAGTCTGAAAATTAAGATCAAACTGATATTCTTCTTCATTTACTCAAGAGTAGAAAGTTAATTCATCTTGGATGAATGTAGCTCTTAGTAAATAACCTCTGTACGGAGAATTTTTATTTTGCATAATGAATTTAAGTAGGAATCAAAATCAGAGACCAAAACAAAATAACTTACCACAGACTACAGTCTAGATGAGTAGCAATACGACAGATGGAATATTTTTTTGGTTGTGCATTGAATTTGAGGAAACTGAGAGCTTTTATATTCAAATATCATGTTTTTGAGGGGTTTTTTTTTGCCTTTTTTTTTTTAATAGCAATTTAGCTTCTTACACACTCTCCCTGTCAAAAAAAAGAAGAAAAAAACAAGAAAAAGATAGTGGAGTGAGAAAAAATTTACTTAACTTTCTACACAGAAGAAAATGTAAGACTAAGCAGGAATTCTACTGGATACTCTGAATGTGTTATTACTGTACTAATCTTAAATAATAAGTTCTTAATGTACATTTTGATTGAATTAGTGTCATAATTATTTCAGGAGCAAATCGGTTTTACTCTGTAAAGATTAACTTCCTGTACTTAAAATTTCTGTGCATTTACCTATGGTTTTTGAATGAATTAGAAGGTCTTATACCATGCAAATATTGAACCAGTTGTGCTGTGGGAGAGATCTAAGCCAAAACACTCATTCAGGAATCATCAAATTTGGCATAGAGTGGTACTACTGAACTAGCCTTTGGAGTTCCTTCAACTTCTTTGGAGCCAAAGTCAATTCCATAGAGAAACAACGGTATGT
Source organism: Ammospiza nelsoni (assembly GCF_027579445.1). Taxonomy (NCBI): domain Eukaryota; kingdom Metazoa; phylum Chordata; class Aves; order Passeriformes; family Passerellidae; genus Ammospiza; species Ammospiza nelsoni. The sequence goes on from NC_080633.1 coordinate 113,375,743, forward strand.
TGGTGGAATAGGGAAAACTGATTCTTTATCTTGATACTGGAGGAAGCCAAAATAATCCTTTGGATTTTTCATGGAAGGAAATAAAATTTTAAAGAAAAAAATACCTAAAATTAGACTTCCTTCTCTCTGTAAATCCTTGAATTTTGTGCTTTTGATAGATGATATAGCAAAAGCCCCTTACTTTTTACCTCTCCTTGCAATGAATTTAAATTTTATTAATATGCAAAACTTGAAATATAAAATCTTTTGCATACTTTTACACTTTTAAATCTGCATTTTATCAAGAAACTTATTTTCTTTCATTGACATGGTGGGTCACTTTATAATTACCTAATATTCTCTTACTAGAATTTATTTGCATTCTTTAATTAAGGGGTTATGTCTCTATCTTATGAAAATAAAAGAAAAAAAATCACCTTTGCTAGATTCTTCAGACTTCATTTAGCTTTCTAATTATTTCTTTACAGCTGAAGTAAGCCTGAATATACAAAATATTGCACAGGAAGAAGTTCAAAAGAAGGCATTTCATTCAATTGTGCTCGATGGAGGAGTACAGGTTTCCTCTCTTTCTATTCTAGCTCAGTAACTGACAAAAAGCAGAGTATCTTTCCAAGGCAGTATATCTGATCATAGTCACCTGCAACTTGGGGGTTAATTGTATGAATTTCACTGCATAATTATCTGTGCAAATTTTTATAAAATACTTACTAGGAATTAGAAAAGAAACCTCATTGGCTCAAATGCAGTGGGAAAGACAGGTAAAAGAACCTGACACGACATGTCAGATTATAATCTTTGATACTAATCTGACAGGAAAATATCAAAACATTCTGCTATCTCACATGAAGGTACAGAGATTTGTTTAATAAGCAAATACTTCTAAGGATCTGATAATACCACTACTGGCATGCCATGTTTTGAAAACACGAAAAATCTTGGCATCCACCACTCTTCCTGGCACCTCAGGGAATATTTGTTTGTTGCATGCTATGAAAGCATGAGATAAGAAACTATGCAATCATACACAAAAGAAGATCCTTCCAGTACTCAGGGGGAAATGTTGGTTAATACTTTGAAACCTATGCCTATTTAACTGTGGATATGTGAGACCTATTTATGTTGTTAAGTGGTAACAAGTGTTTTATGGGAACTCTATTGATAACTCAGACTAAAGCTGACATAATTTTGCACCTCACATAACATTCACATTGGACAGCAAATGAACAAAGGAAAACCTGAGTAGCAAGTAATACTCATGAAGAGCAAACAAGCTTATGAATGTGGTAATAAAAACGTGTCACAGAATTACCTGGGTTGGAAGGGACCCATAAAGATCATTGAGTCCAGTTCCTCACCCTGGACAGTACCATTTCCAAGAATAGCACCATGTACCCAAGAGCATAGTTCAAAGGCTTCTTGAAGTCTCTCAGGCCTGGTGCAGTGACCACTGCCCTTGGGAGCCTCTTTCAGCACCCAACCACCCACTGGGTAAAGAACCATTTCCAAATATCCAATCTAAACCTCCCCTGACACTATTTTAGGCCATTCTCTCACGTCCTGTCACTGGTCCCCACAGAGAAAGGATCAGTTTCTGTCCCTCCTCTTCCCCTCATGAGGAAATTTCAGACAGCAATGAGGTTTCCCATCAGTCTCCTCTTTTTCAGGCTGAGCAGACCAAGTGACCTCATACAGCTTTCCCTCAAGGCCCTTCATCATTTTTGTTGCCCTTCTGGGGACCGTCCCTAACAGTTTAATGTCATCCTTATATCGTGGCACCAAAAACTGCCCCCAGCACTCAAGGTGAGGCCCCCCCAGAGCAGAGCAGGACAATCCCCTCCCTTGCCTGGCTGGCCATGCTGTGCCTGGTGCCTGCAGGACAGGGTTGGCCCTCCTGGCTGCCAGGGCACTGCCGGCTCATGTTCAGCTTGCCATGGACCAGGACCCCGCAGGTTCCTCTCTGCAGAGCTGCTCTCCAGCCTCTTATTTCCCAGAGGAAAATGTCCATACCTCCAGGGTGACCCTATCTCAGGTCCAGTATCCAGCTTCATGCAGTTGGTGCTTGCCCAATCCTCTGATTTGCTGAGGTCTCTCTGCAGGGCCTCCCTGCCCCTGAGTCAACAGCTCCTCCCAGTTTTGTATTGTCTGTGCACTTGCTTACTATCCCTTCCTGAGTCCAAGTGATGGATGAACATGATGAACAGGAGCACAGGGCCAGGAATGGAGCTTTGTGGAACCCCACAAGGGACAGGTCACCAGTCTGATGTCACCCCTCACTATAACCCTTTGGGCCTGACCCATGAGCCAGTTGCTCACCCATCACATGATATGGTTATCCAGCTTTGTGCTGGATATTTTGTTCAGAAGGATCCTGTGAGTGACAGTATGAAAAGCTTAACTGAAATTGAAAAGTATTAGATTGACAGACTTCCCTTGAGCAACTAGGTAGGTTACCTGGTCATAAGAAGAAATCAGGTTTGCTAAAACAGGGCATTCCTCTCACAGTTCCTCTGTTGACTGTTAAAAGACTGTACAGTCTTTCAGTCTTTTAATACCTCTTAGAGTAATCTTCTCCAAGGAAAGAGAGGAAAACTTCTGTAATTTCAGTATTTCCTGCACTCACACTGCCTGTAGAATATAAGAAATGCCTTTATAAGAAGGCAAAAATAAAATATTCCATATGGCTGAGTATATCTAAAGATCACATCTAGACTTGCAAGATTTTATACCATTTACATCATTCTTTTACATAATTTCAGAAATTAAAGAAGGGAACACACTAAGCCAAAGCAGAATTTTACTGGACACTAGAATCTGAATACAAGCTTCTCTGTTTTCCCCTCTGGGGAAAGATTTGCATGTCCAAAATGTATTGCTGCAGAACTGAGCTGCATGTGTCTTATACTCCACAGGGAAGGAGAACCACATCAGTGTCCCTCTACTTCTTTCTTAATTAAAATGTAATGCTTTCCATTAAAATTAAATAGTTTCAAAGGAAAGCATTTCCTGCCTATAATATTCTAGCTCCCACAATAGAGACCCTTTTAGCTTATCTTGATAACTGATTAATTTAACCCACAGAACTGGACATGATAAATAGTAATGATTCATATGTACTAGTTACTTATGCAACATGCAAAGTTAAATAGGAGTTTTCTGCCCAATATTGGAAGCTAATCAGTTCCAAGTTAAAGAGGAACAAATATTTAAATGACTACAAATACATGATATAAAATATATGCTTATTATATTACATATTTATGGATATGTATGTATGATGATGATTTGTGTATTTTCAACTACTTTCTGTCAAAGATTTAACATTTTCTGGCTATACAAAGGCCTAAATTTTAGAGTATTTAAATTTTATTTTTACATTTAAAGACGGTCAATCAGTGCAAGCCCAAAAGGAAGTTCAGTTTGTGCTGTTAGATTTGGATAGGTTGGAGAAAATGAGAGGAGAGGAGAGGAGAGGAGAGGAGAGGAGAGGAGAGGAGAGGAGAGGAGAGGAGAGGAGAGGAGAGGAGAGGAGAGGAGAGGAGAGGAGAGGAGAGGAGAGGAGAGGAGAGGAGAGGAGAGGAGAGGAGAGGAGAGGAGAGGAGAGGAGAGGAGAGGAGAGGAGAGGAGAGGAGAGGAGAGGAGAGGAGAGGAGAGGAGAGGAGAGGAGATATGAATTGGCTGACACTTACAATGACAATCTAGTCCAACCATCTGACCTTTAGGTCTGAAAAAAAGTTTAAGCACATTACTAGGGACATTATCCAAATGTCTCTTAAACACTGATTGGCTTGGTGCATCAATCACCTTCCTAGACAGTCTGTTTCACTTCATAACCAACCATTCAGTAAAGAAATGCTCCCTAATATCTATGGAGAGGACTTCTATGATGGGTAATGCAAACAATAACTGATGTGGTCTGTGTCCTCACCATCTACTTTCTACAACAAAACTCTCTGAATTTCTCCCAGATAAAATAATAAAAGGAAGAAGATATTCTTAGTAATCTTAAAAAAAAACCCAAAAAACCAACCCCCCCAACAAACTAAAAAAACCGAAACAAAAAAGAACCCCTAAAAATTCAGATTCATGAAAATGAGAAATTAAGATTTTTATTTTTTTTAACCACATTTACCAAGGGAGTTTATAACAAAATAAATTAAATTAATTCATTTATTTGGTTTGGTCACAAGTAAAATACCTACATAAAAATAATTTCAATTTTCTTTTCTTTCATGGGAAAGGAATCATGTGATAATCAGAATGTTTAGTTTTCCTAACTAGGAAAATCTGTCCATTTGACTGATTGTGACCAATAGTTCCAAAGATGCTACAACATTTCTATTTCCCTATTAATATCCTCATCACTACTGCTGATTAAATGTCTTTTAATTATTTAATATTAAAAAGCTGCTGTACAATAGACTTTGCTGACCCCAGCTTGAGACTTGAGTTCCTTTCTTAATTATTATCTGAGTTTTCAATTTTATTATGATTAGAAAGCCTGATGTGAAATCTAGCAAAAATAGGCAAATGCTTGTTATATTAAAGAACTTTCTTACACAAGGTCATGAAATCAGATGCAGGGAATTCAGCAGGATTTCCACGGATCTATATTGCTCACCAGGATTTCATTAGGAATTACTATAAATGCATGCATTTATATGAAATTGTCTATAACTTTTCATTAAAAGTACATAAGGATTTTTAGTTGATTTCAGTGCTGTTGGGGAAGAAGTTTGTATGAACCAAGCAGTATCTCATGCGTAATCTTTTTCCTAAACAACTCTCAACACAGCTGGTTAGATGACATTTCATAATGTCACAGAAGTCAATTGTTCTTTTTTAAAAATTATAATCAGGATGACTTTTAATCTCAGCTCCTTTCATACATTCAGCCATTTACATTATTTCCATCTGCTGTTATGGTCCATTTTCCATTCTAAGGCAATATGGTGATATTTCTCAGTGATGTTTCCAGAGTGTTAGTACAGACCTTACTCTGGAGTTTAATTTGGGTTTCCTGCTGCTCCTCTTGCATTTCTTACATGTGCAAAGGTCCTGCTAGTCAGAAGTTTGAATGCTTGATGAATGGAAATTAGACCTTTTGTCTGTGTGCAATGAGTGGATTTTGAGCACTGAGTAATAGCTCCAGCGTGCTGGGTGTGGTTTCTTCATTATAGTTTGTGGCTGTAGTTTTACATTTAGAAATATTTTGTGGGGCTTGCTCTTTTTCTGATATGGATATGCTGAAACACATTGGACTGTTCAGGAATGAAGAAAAAGCAATCATTTCTTATACTTCATGTTTTCCCTAAAGAATATATTGGGAATTATGGAGATTACTTCTAAGAAAATTCTCATATAAATAATTGAAGCAAGACAGCAACACTGTGCATTATGTTGCTGGGCTTCTTTTGGAATCAGATTTTTAAAGTAAAAAAAAAATAAAATCTAGACCTTCAACAAATTCATCATTATTCATAATGATACTTAACAGCAATAAAAAAAAAAAAAAAAAACACAAAAAAAAAAAAAAAAAAAAACCACAAACAAAAAAACCAATTCAAGGCCAGGCTGGACGCGTCTCCGAGCAGCATACTCTAGTGGAAAGTGTTCCTTTCCCATGACAAGGGAATGGCAGTCCCTTCCAATCCAAATCACTCCCTGATTCAATGTAATGAAGTACCTTTGGTATGCAGGCAGGCTCCTGTTAGTCGAAACAAGTATCAGAACAGAGAAAAGAAAGTTGTACTTTAAATACAGCCAACATATGAATTGAGTAGAAAGCTGTACATGGATTATGCCAAAAAAATTATGATGGTAGAGTATCAAGAGGTAACTATAGTTCAAGTTTCAAGAAAATTTTAGGCAGAACAGAACACACTTGCTGTCCACAAATATAGCTGAAGGGAAAGGCAGAGTTTTTCTTAAGTGGGAAGAATGACTTAGCAGAACGTTTATGTGACAAGGAAGCCAGACAAGGCTATAAACTGACCACAGTAGAGATTCTCTGGAGATCAGGAAAATGATAGCTATTTTTAATGATGATATGAAATTATTATTTGTAGTGGTAAAAGTAGGTTGGTTCACAAGTTCCCTCTGAAGTCACATTCCTCCGCCATTTTTTGGCTAACAAAATCAGGATGAAACTGCAGAAACCAGCACAGTACATTCAGGTTTTACTTTTTTCCATTTTCCTAAGGAAGGGTTTCTTATAACAACAGTTTGGACTTGTTTCAAACATCCCTTAAATGTCACAAAGTAGTTGAAAAGAGGTCTAAAGCATTAAAAAATTCAATTTTTAGGGTAGTGGAATCCCTGGAGAGACAGAAAACTGATTTCAAGAAGAAAGAGTTTTTTTGAGCAATTTCAGGTACAGAAATCTAAGATATTAAGCATATCTGGAACACAGCTATGATCTTAATACAAAGGTGTCTAAATATTGCAGGAGCACAGCATTTAGCATTTCATCTTACAATCCAGGATACAAACTTGGATTCTTTACCATCTAAATAGACCTCACACTGGTATCAGTTAATTGAACTACTACACAAGCAGAGACAGGAAATGAAATGTTCATTGCTCTAATCCAAATTGATAAGACTTGATGTTTAAGGGAAAGTTAAATAAGGAATACAGAAAAAATGGGCTGTAACATTTGTATTTTAGATATACAAAAAGCTGGATTGGAATAATGTTGTTTTTCCTTGTCATTATATCTGGATGAACTTTTTTAAAGGGAATTGATTAGACTTACAGGCTTAAAAAAACAAAGTTTAATAAAATAAAGTATTTATCAAAATATTGTTTAAACTTGAGCAAAAGTTAAAGAAAATCAATGTCTAACTATGTTGTTAATATTCTTTTGTATCTAGTGGAAATTTCATACACAATATGTTACTATGATAGCAGAAAAAATTGGAATAATGATTTTTTTTGTGTTGCATATTGATTATTGAATATTATTTTGGGCTAGCTCTCTTTGACTCTTCAGATTTTCTTGCTTATCATTATGCTAGTGTAAATTTGGAGTTAGTAATGTTGTGTGTTTAGTCAGTAATTTTAACCATGAAGCATAATCTACATGCTAAATCTTCAATTATATATTGTAGCTTGCTTATATTTTAAATTAAACATTGCACATAGATGCACTGGTATAATATATAATCTTACAGTATTAACAGTGGTATAGCCTCTGCTGTATGGCGCCCTGAAAGTGCCTCATTTGCAAAGGTGGCTATTAATGCATATTTCAATCGGTTTTTAAATTTCACTTAGCTGTAAACCCACAGTCTGTAAAGGCCAAATTTCTCCTACCAAATTCATTTTTAGGTTTGAGTCCAGGCTTTTTGAACATGTATCGTTCAAATGCTTTTAAATTAGCATCCTGTTGTACTTCAGTATATGGATATGTTGAGATAAATGCCTTTAGAGCAGGAAATATGAATTGGAAATTATTCCACATTAGATTTCCAGCAACAGTCTTCAGGGTTGATGCCAAAAGAGTGGTGTTATAATGGTTAAAAAATAGGAGAAAAAAGTGACACGCCAACTATCCAGCAAATAGTTGACTTCATTAATAATATAGGTTCTTCATGTAATTTCCCATGTGATATTACTCTTCCCCATATCCTACCAATGAAAACCAAAATACAGAGTCTGTAAGTGTTTGGTAAAAAGCTAAAAGTGCGTAATTCTTTATGAAAAAGAGGTTTGCACAAACCAGAAATAGTGCTAACATCAAATTCATCTGCCCATTGCTTCACTTATCAGGAGCACATAACCTCATTTACATTGCAGCGGAAAGTTATGCCAAAAAAATATTCTCTTTAATTTTTTTATACTCCTTGAGTCTCAGTGACATCGAGACATTTAAACTACTTTTTAAATTTAAATATTATCTACAAAGAGTCATCATAAGGTGGAAACATACTTGTCATTTCCAACAGCAAAAAGAATGAAAATGAGATGCTTCAGTTCTTTCATGAAATGAAGACTGAGAGTAAAATTATACCCTTATTTATAAATGTAAATGCTATTGTCATGGTGTCACATTCTCAGTTACACATGTATTGTCACTGCTTATGAGGAGATTTTCATGTGGCAATTATAGGATAAGGTTCTGTGTGATTTCTATTGCAGAAAATTAAATGGAATAATCATAATACCTTAGTAGTTTCAGACCCTCATATCTTCAAATGCGTTAGACTGAATCAAGATCTCATTAGGTAATCCCATAAAACTACAGAAGTTCTCAAAAGTTAGAAAGCTAGGAAAAGATCAATATTATGTAACTAAGGACTAGGAACATAGGATTATGATTGATATATGATATGATTTGCTCATTCACCCTGAATGCACTTTCAAAATGTTCCTTAAACAGAAGTCCCCTCATAGTTTCCAATGAAGTAGAATTATTTGTGGTTTATCTATATTTTTTCTCAGAAATAATTAAGTGACAGAGAAAGAGGCCTTGAACAGTTCCCATTTACCAAAAAAAAAAAAGGAATGAAGGAATCAGGATATTATGTGACTTTAACCCCAGGCATTACTCTTTTACTGTATTCCCTTACACTATATTAGACTTCATGGGGGATGCTTGGAACTCTTCCTCTTCAAATCTCACTTCTTATGCTTTAGTGAAAAGTTTTTAAACACTTATTTTTAAACTGTTCTTGAAATTGATCCTATTATTGAATGAGAAAGCATCTTGAAACAGAGAGATTTAAAGTTTGTTAAATGGAAAGAAGCCAAGAGAGAAATTATGAAGAGATTCTTGAGTGCATCTTGTAGCAGACATTTTGCTCAAGGACTCTGTGTCTACACAGTAGATAGTGAATACTGCTTGCCAAGGGGTTGAGGAACTTTCTCAAGTTCTGAGTCACTGCTATGGGGTTAAAAATAAAAAAAAAAAATTATAATCTTTGAGTGGAAATGAAATATCTCCACTGCTTATTTTGAATTTTACACAGTAACTGTCAACTGCAAAGCCAATATGCTGAACTAAGAGTTTCCTGGAGACACTTTGTTTTTTCTCACTCCATTACTCAGTTCCCTGCTCAATGTTCAGCTTCTCCTACTGAGTCACTGATTGCCCAAGGTATAGACAGTCTTACACAGAAATAAATTAGTTTGACTTATTTTTCCACTTGATTTTATTTTTCTTCTTTACTGCTGAATGGTAGCAAACGAAACAAACTTTTAAAGTCCTCAGTGTTGATCTCTAATGTTTAGTTCTTAGTCACGTTTTAGACTTACGCCTCATAGTAAATGAAATAATTTAATTTCAGGAGATTATATTACTGATTAGAACAGAGATTGAAGATCTGCTTGTGAACCATCTGGAAGCAATAACATTACCAAAAAAGTATTTAGGAAAAGTATTTAGAACAATATAAGTTGTTAGAACACTATTTAGAAAAACTTTATGTTTTTCTTACTTAACAATATTTTGGGTACTCATTTTCTCCTCTAAAATATTGATTGAATAAGCAGTCAGATTATAAGAGCACCTGTCCCTACTTAATGCTGAACTTCTCACAAGCAAGAAGAAACTGATATTTAATCTTATGTGTAACAATAAGCATCCTAAGTATGCTCACTTATTCCTTTGGATTTCTTTCATTCTGTGTTTAAATAGTATTTTCTTCCCAGAGAGACATAGAAAACAAAAGTATTCATACAAATACCTGTTTGCATAGACACCATGCATTGGAAGAAAGGTCAAAGAGTTTCAAGTTCTAATGTCTACAGTAAAGTTTAATGACAAAATAGGTCAATACAAGCATTAGTCAAACAGAAAGTTTTCAGTTGTGTGCAAGAAATATTATATTTTTTAACAAGTATAAAGCACAGTCAGTTGAAGTTAATTGCTTCAGACTATCCTCTAAATAAGGATAAGGAAATATTTAAGTTCCTATTTAATGGTGTACATTTATGGAGCAGTAGTTAGTCACTGGTTTGAGTCTTAGTTAAAACAAAAAGAAAGATATTTCACCAAATTCTACTTTAGTAAATTGGAACAAAATCTGTGTAAAAAATAAATTTTTTAGGACTAATACCTCAACTCGCAAATCTGATACTGTGTAGAAAATGCTGTGAGAAAAGGAAAATACTGGCTTAATTAGAATTTGGAGATGACACCCAGGTGAGGTGATGCCATTAAGCTTTTTATTATCATGAACTCTTTTAAGCATTTTTGTTTCTCATATAATCTGTCACAGAAAATAGTATTTCTCAAATTCAGAACTCACACCAAGAACTCATTTTTCCTGGTCATTTGTTTAGCCAGGAGTGAATTTACACTGTGGCAGATTAATGGCGAGGCAAACTCTGGAACACCAGGGCTGGTCTCTGTTCAAGCATGTTTATCTCCACAAGGGTTTATTATTGAAAATTTAGCACTCAGCTGGCTTTGTGCAGAGATAAAGCATTGGGCTGGCAAGGCGTGCAACAAGAGTATTAACATGTGCCTCAAAGAAATTGACTTTAAGTGAAAAGACATACCAGGACACATACTTTAGAGATTCTACCAGCAAGCATTCATTCTTTTGACAACCTAGCTTCTCTTTATTCAGGTTAAGAGGGCTTCACTGCATTTTCTCACGCATGCAGTATAAAGGGTTTTTTGTTGGTCTTTACAGTTTGTTTCCCGCAATATTATAGCCATGTGACAAGCATCAGTAAAAATTGACATAACATGTTGTCAGACTGAACCCTAGGGAGCTGTTAATTATGTTATAAAAAAAAGCTTTCTGCCAGCTCTGTTCTCTATTGCTTAATCTTCAAATTTTAGGACTTCTTAGCCTCTGTTCTATAGAGAAGACTCCTTGGGACTGAGCTGTCAGTTCTGAAGTATTTAAGGATGCATGAAATAGTTTTGGCTGAAGAGCTCTTTGAAAATAATGTTTTTTATGTGGTCAACTTAATCAAGCTAAGCCATAATAAGGAACCCTATTCTTTCTATACGAAGAGTAAAACTAGCAACAGGTTGTTCCTTAGAAGATATCCTGCATGGTAGGTTTACTTGAGTCACATGAAACACATTCATTTCATTGGGGGAAAAGAAAAAAAAAATTGTCTTTTCAGAGCTCTGTGCTTGAGAAATCTTACATTTGTGACTCATGCATCTTTGGACCCATAGTCCAAAGATTCCCAGTCTGTCCTGACAACATAGAATTAATAGTAAACTTAGCCCTCTGAAGTTCACAGGCAAAATATAATAAGAAAAATTCTCATTAATCTGGTTGTTTTGAAAGATCTGCTCCATGTATCTATTTCAGTTAGATGAGTGATAGAATCCAATAAAGATTTTTATGAGAAAGTTGTATTTTTTCCAACTCTTTGTCCCATGTCAAACCTCTCCCATTTGCTCTCAATCTCCCATGGTCCAAGTCATTGGGTTCTGTGTTTCACTCCCACCAGAAATTCCACCACACTCTTAAAAATGATCATAAAAATGATCATAAAGATTAATAATGTCTTCCTTGAATCAACATATGTTATTTAGGAGTCTTCACTCTGTTAAGTTATATAAATATGTGTATCTACATATAAATTGCTCCTTGTTTTAAAGCTTCTATTAAGTTTCATTTTTAAGCCAATAATATAGATAATAGAAAAATTACTCATTTTTACTTCCAGATCTATAAGTCATAGCAATTAGCCTTTTGGAAATAAACAGTGTCTTGGTCATCCTAAGAGAGAATCCTGCTTAAATTTTTATTTCTCTGGGGTTTATAGCAGGTCAGATTACAGGTTTATAGTCTCTTATAACCTTCCAAAAAAGAAAGGAATCACCCTGTGCTTTGGTCTGTGTCTCTGCTGGGATTCTTTCATAGAAAAACTGTGAAGTGGTTTCCATGAATAGAGATGAAGTTCGGAGTGGTTGTGCTTATGCTTGTGCTGCTGGGTATGAGTTCTCTGTTAGAAGTATAAAGCAGAGCTGATTGGAATGGGGCCCAAAACTGCCCCTTTACATTATTGCTTCCCCCAAGTACTGAAATATAATCTCTTTCACACTATGCTTTATAAAATCTCTTTCCTACTATACTTCAATTCCCTCTGCAAGCCTGCACAAGTTAAACTCGTTTTAGAGTGACTGGTTAGAATTATTAGATATTTATAAAGGGTTTTTTGTTCAATACTTTGTATTTATTGCATAATAATAATTGAGTACAAGATAATGCAAGAATTCCAAATTTCCCATCAGTATTTAGAAAATTTATATCATTTGTTATATTTACTACTTCTTTGAACATGAACAAAATTAACCAATGACACTTAGTTAAGTGCCTATTTGCATCATCAACCACAGAATTCATGGATTATATCTTATTCTTTTTGACTAGCAGGAGAAAATGAAAAGGAAAAGGAAAAGGAAAAGGAAAAGGAAAAGGAAAAGGAAAAGGAAAAGGAAAAGGAAAAGGAAAAGGAAAGGAAATAATTAATGAGAGTTATTACTTTTATTATACATGTGTAAAAGAAAAAGATATTCAGGTTGAATATTTAATTTCCATTTATGCTTCTTAGTCTTCTTAGTGGTGACTTTTACTGAATGAAAAATATTGTTCATTTTTGTTCCTTTTTTTTTTCTCCACTATAATAAAAAAATGCTAGTTCAAAAATTAGAGCAGGTCTCTCTCCTTCCTCTTCCTTTTTTTTTTTTTCAGATGGGTAGAAATATCCTCCAATTTGGTAGGATATGTGCAATTTGCTTCTACATTTTGCTAGTTTATAAGCTGTTCTTGTCACAGGTTTTGAAAGAGATTATCTTATTTGCTTGTGTCCAAGCGTAACACTAAATAAGTTAGAAGCTTCTCCCATCTCCAAATCCTAAGCAAAGCTGGGGAAAATTATTAAATTTGGCATGTACTCCCTGAAGGACAGGATCAATGTGATCCAGGCCAGACAAAAAAGAAACTAATCCTACAGACTAAGACAGAGCTCTAGAAGGCAGGATGTAGAAGGAGAATTTCAGCATCACAGTAAAGAACTTTGATCCTTAAAATCACTTTGCTCTTACATCTTTGTGGAAAGAATGAAAACTGCACATGCTAGCAGTTTACAATTCTTGTTTTCCAGACATGGAAAGGGTCGAAGTATAGGCAAATCCAGCTCAATTTTTCAAATCTGAGCAGAGCCGCAATAAAGCTCTGCAAAACCTCTAGTTAGATAAATCCACTAAATCCTAGGAATGGTAAATATTCCTGTGTTAACTTCCAGCATGTTGGCGGGGCTCAAAGCTGGGCTGTTGGTGTTCTCAGTGGCAATTTTTCTTGCAACAGTCTGGAGGTTGAAGGCAGAGCATGAAGGACTTTATTTCAGATCCCTCCTTTGTCTCAGCAGGTTCAAAGACACGTGTACCCCTTTGAAGGGTGTATTAGCATGGTGAGATTTCTGTAGGGAGGGTGCTACCAGGATGGCCCTCTGTGAGAAGAGACCAGAGATACAGATACCAGACACAGCCAGTTTCAGCTGGCTCAAACCAGACCCACCACTCTCTAAAACAGCCCACTGGTGACACAGATTGTGCCCCTGATAGCATATTTAATAAAGAGTGTGTTATGACTTAATTAAGAATGATAACATACTCAAGAAAAGCCAGTATGCTAATGCTTTTGGTGTGACTGAGGTTAGTGCAAATAAAATAAGCTTTTACTGTTAGCCAATAACATTATCCACAAGCACTGTGCAGCAGCTATTTGCGAGAGGAATGAGAAAAATATGAGAAACTACTCATCAGTCACCAAGATGACTAAAGAAGGAAGGGGAGGAGGTGGGTCCAGGCACCATTGCAGATTTTGGAAAAGATCATGGTGAAGTCAGTGGAAGCAGCCCGTGAAGGACCATTGTGGAAGGTATCCATGCCACAGCCTGCAGGGGATCCAGAGAAGGTTCCATGTGCCCTGAGGGAAGATGCAGTCTGTGGAGATTCCATACAGGAGCTCTCCTAATAACAGCTGCAAACCAAGGAGAGAAGGCCATGCCACAGGTTTTCTGTAAGGACCTGTGATCCACAGGAAACCCACAGTAGAAAACTGCAGCATGGGCCATTCCTGCAGGACTGTATGCCATGGAATGCACCCACGCTGGAGAAGTCTCTGGGACTGTACCTTGTGAGAGGAACAGATGACTTCTGCTTTTGGATCTATGTGATAACACTTCAAAGGTGTTAGTCTGATCGTCTATTTTTATCCTTAAAATGCAAACTAGTATACTAAGGATTTTTTAGGTGATTGAGCTTAGTTTTCTTTAAGAAAATAAAAATTCATTTATTATTTTTTAGCTACTAGCATTATTGAAGAATCCCAAAGTGCATCTTCAAGCCAAAACCAAACCTAATTAGAAAATATTATGACAGCCAGATACGTACAATTTCACAATAAAATTTTCAGATAAATGGACACTCTTAGACATGATATGCCTAGAATAATAAAAAGTATTAAATTGTTATTATGGCTTAGTCCTATAGACTTTTCTTTATCTACAGACCAGTCATTTCTCCTTTTTGAATTCAGGCTTACTTGATTGGTTCAGATCTATCTAACTGGAAGATTTTCTTGCTTTCTCTGCCATGTATTAGCTTCAAACTTTAATGTCTGCTGGTTGCCATAGAAGTTATCAGTATTTAATAATTTTGAAAAGGATGTTATTACTATGTAGATAAATACCATTCATAGTAAATACCAAAAATGCACAAAAATATAAATGGAAGCATATGCAAATCTCTGCAAATGCTAATGCAAACCTGTTCTCCCTGTTTGGAAAGATATGTACTGCAGCAAGTATCTCAAATCCAAGGTTTCTCATACACAATGTCAGGAAAACTCTTAAATAGTGGAGTTTTTAATATTTTTCTTTCCCTAATATTACTTGGAAGATCTTAAAATGTTTGATTTTGCTGTACCTGCAGTAGTGATTCTGACACCATTTCAGCTGTTGTAGAAAGACTGTAACATAAACAAAAGACTATTACTTAAAGAGGAGACAGAGCCAAATAAGCTCTTTACCTGTGTTGTGATTGCAGAAATGTCCTTGAGCACACTTTTGAAAGTTTTCCTTACAAAATTTCTACTAGAGTGTTCAGTTTTCTTTCTTTTATCTAAGGGACTTAATTGTATGTCAGCAGAGTTATTCAGAAGAATTTTGGTGCCAGCATAATGATTTTTGTCTAACCACTTTTAATGACTTAGAAAATCAAAATGATACAGGTTTTAAGAAAGGGTGTAGCATGAGGTTGAAAACATTAGCTTTGCCTTCACACTTGATGAAATCTAAAAAAAATGTAACAATCAATACATTTTACACAAATTTCCATAGCAGCAGTATTTGCTTGCTATTGCAGTCACACAGTGTAAGTCTGTATGGGGAAGCTTTGTGAGAAGAGGTGCTTAACTTACTCAGAGCAAGTATCATGACATTATCATAAGCACATTGTCAGAACTTATAAAAGTATCATCTGGCAACAATAATTAATTTGGTTTGGACTGCAAGAATTGACTAAATGTGATATATGTGTGATTTTAAGAGCATTTTCTTCCTGAATGTTGATATTGTGCAGCAAAATTGGCTTCTGTTTTATTTACATTGGGACTAGAAAGAAGAGTTTAATGACTAAATTATTACTTTCTGCTTTTCGGAACCACCTGCTTGAATGGACTCTGTACAGCAAGAGACATAAATCTGAACACTAATCTAATTTTAAATACTTATAAACATATATGCATTCAACAGAAAAAGCATAATAATGGATCCATTCAGAAACTGCTAAACTAAATGACCCTTTTATATAATAAATATATATTCATAAGTCTTTCCTAACCTGATATTTTTATTCTGCTCAAATACTGGTTTTATCTTCTTTTGTAATATTGGTGGGTCTTGCCATCCCAAGAATTTGCCTTAGGCAAGACCTTATTCCCAGTGGCATTGTTGTACTCAATTTGGGCCAAAAAAGATACAAATTACAATGTTCTTGTCACCCACTACTGTCAGGATTTAAGTGTAGGAGGGAAAATGTCAAATAGAACAATGCACATTAGAGTTACAGCCCAGTGCCAATCAAGTTTCTCCATCCCTTGTGTTTACATTTTAATAAATTTATTTAGCATTGGATGGTAGAAGACTGCATGTTTTGAGATTTGATATCAAATATTGAATTTCATTTACATGTAAATTGCATCTAGCTATTAACATGTCTGAGTAGCTTGCACCGGTTTTAAAATGCCTCATCCATTTTACTAACCTTGTGCAGGTTAGGAACAGTTTGAGGAACTTGTGCATGTTTAACTTAGCTAGGATTAACATCAGCTGGTGAAAATATGAATACCAGACTCTGCACAGTTCTATTTTAACATGAAGTGAAAGAAAATGCACAGAGACCATAAAACGTTTCTAAAAAGTGCTGCAATAATGTAAATTTGCCTTTATTTGACATATTTTACAAGGATATTAGCATTTTTTCTCTCATGCTTTCTCTTTCATAATATGATCAACACACATAGACACCAAAGAGAAGTACATTATAGTATTTAATAGCATTGAACAAGAGTTTAAACATACAAACTGGAGTTATTTATATATACATATATAGTTCACACAGCCTATATTTGTCCTACCTGCAAGGAGCCTAGTTAGCTTTCCAACAGATTTTTGTAGCAAAACAACTGCTATTAAATAAATAGATATAAGTTTTAGAAATAGGACCATTTTAATTTATTTTCAAATAAGAAAACTTTGTTGCTGAAGGGAGTGCATAGCTCTGATGAAAGGACAGCTTTGTCTTTGGAAGCAGATCATTTGATACTGAGCTCCTGGGAATGTTCCAGGTTGAAAGCCTTAATCTCTGATAAAAGTAAAAAAAAATTAATCATGAAACAGTCATCTTACACACACTGATGCAGACTTGAATCCTTAGAAATCCTGAGAGTGTATTTCTGAATTAGTGTCTCTCAAAGTACGCAAAAATGACTGGTTTGTGTAAGTTATTCTCTCCAGGTTTATCATGCCAGCCTTTACCTACTCTGTTCTGCCTCCTTTAGGGGCACATCCAAGACTGCCCTGGTAGCAGGCATGCACAAAAGTAATTTTTTGCCTGCCTAAAACCTATTCTCATTCTTTACTTTGTCAAAGGCTTTCTAACTACTTGGGCAATTATGCCTACATGCACTATGTATTTATTCAGGCTGCTATTTGCACACATATGCATATATTGTCAGCCAAAGCAAGGCTACAAAGCCTGTACGTGACCTAAAGTATCCATCAGCTGCACTTGAATATTAACTAGACCTGAGCTGAGCTCAAACTCAAATTCCACAGAAGGAAAGCTATTGAATAAAGGCAACAAAATATACTTTAATAAAGTTTTACATTTTATGAAATTTTCTGTAAATAGAGTAATTTTGGTTCTCAGATATGGGAGGCCTGGTTGAGTTATTACCTTGTGAAGTTTAATCTTCCCTTCCTCTTATAGTTCACCTTAGGTGGTTATGCTTTATATACTATCACATTCTTCATGAAATTAAGACAAACCCTAGAAGGGATTGTGTTTTCAGATATTGTCTTTAAAATGGCTGCAAAAATCAAATCTTCACTGTGAAATGGTTCTAAAAGAGAGAAAGGGCCATATATTACTTGCAAGGGTTTGAGAAGGCTTGAGCAGAAGCTCATATTTTGGGGAAATGTATTTATAAAATCAAGGCCATTGTAATCCTTTATATTCATATTGACTCTGTTTTGTTGCTTTCTATGTGTCATCTTTTATTTTTTTTTTTTGTCTATCTTTATGTTTAATTGCAGATTGACTATTTTGGGAGGAAAAAAAGCAAAAATAAAGATTCATCATTACTTGCCAGCTTTTGGGTTTTGTTCATTTGTAATAAAATGAACTTCTTTTCACTCTGGACTCAAGACACTTAATGAAAATACTTCTGGTAACAGTCTCTCTGTGTCCATCTAATATGAGTGGCAGGAAGACTGTCATCCAAACATTTGGATACAATTGTGAGCTGATGTATTCCATCAGTCTATCAGAATATGGCATTTGAAAACCAGCATCTCCAGGTATATTCACAACAGCAACTTCTGCTCTCTGTTATTCCAAACAGATGCAAGGGCTTACCTGAAGGCACAGAAAATTCCCCAGTTATCCAGAAACTTGATATAGCAAGGACATAAAAGTTGAGAAAGTGAATCTTTTTTTCTCTCTCAATCACAAGCTGAGCAACTGGCTTATGCCCTGGTCCCCTGACAAACTGCCTGTGGCTATGATGGTGTTTCTGTTATATTTTCTCAAGGCTCTCTGTGACACTGCTGTGTAGTAACCACTGCAAACAGATATTAACCTTTCCCATATCTTTAAAACTGGTAGACCAAAACATTCTAGCTGAGACTCCTACTGATTCTAATCAAAGTCAAGCTTTTCTCTTAAAAGGTGACTGAAATTTGGAGCATGCTGTCTTCATGAGGCAAGATGCCAAGACATTCAGATCAGCAAAGTTCAACTTATTTACTACTACTACTACTACTACTATTATTATTATTAATAATAATAATAATAATAATAATAATAATAATAACTATGTAACTAACAGTAAAATAATTAATTTTTTTTCGAATTATTCTTAAGTGTCTGATCAAAACTATACATCACCTGCTGTGTGTTTTGTCACACAAATAATCAGGAAAATGACAATGATGTTGGACTCATGCATATTTAACTAGTGAGAATTATTAATTTAATTTAGGTTTCTGAGTTTATTATTAATAGGACCTGTATTGCAGGTGGAAAATCATCTCATATTTAATATGATTTAATTACTGAAGAATGTTAAGTGAGTACCTTCCTAATTCAGTGCATTTGTTAGTAAAAATACTCATCTGTGACATTTAATTTAATTGACTTGTCAGCAGCAATATGTCAAATCATCAATACCTGTGAGACCCCTCCAGTACTTTGGTAATTTTTGCTGAGTGGTCCAACATTTTTTGCTAAGGAAAATACTGGTTAATCAAACTGCAGAAGAACATCAATGTGCGTACACCCCTTGCTAACTCTCCAGGTACACTTTAGGTTTCATTTGAAATCATTTTTTTCACATCTCAAAAATAATTTCATCTTATAAGAAAACACAGAAATTGAATCAATTTGTAAATTAAACAAGGGAGATTCAGATTTTGTCACATAGTGATGAATAATAAAAAATAAAAATCATATAAGTATAAAACTTAACCTGATGTTCTAGGATCTCACTACAGGATACACTGGAAATAACAAGAGTTACATAATGAGTAACAGGTGTATTTCTTCTGAAATCATATAGCTTTTCAGATATCTGAAAGTATTTGTGATGGTTAATTTTAATGTAACGGCTGTGTGCTCTCATAATACAGCCCATATCACATATTTAATACTTAAAAAGTTCTGCTGATGAGTAATGTTCAATATGCAAAATTCATTTTTTTCCACCATTTATATGATTGAATGCTGTGTGAAAAAATGTAGTTACATTCCTGTTCACATCATACATAACTCCTCCATACTAAAAGTGACAACATATAGAATTTCTTGTTGTTACCTTGCAACAAGAAAAAAAAGTGATAAATTATGAATAAGTTCTAAAACAATGAAAGCTGACAGATATTTGTCAATCAAAATCTCTAGAAATGGCAGAGTTTAATACTCTGTATTAGTTAATGGGAAGTAGAATGTGGTTTAGAGCTTTGTGTATAGGATCCTTAGCTATACACTTGCAATTAAAAGACCTTCTTATCCTGCTTGGCACTGGATAAGAAAGAATAGTATTTCTTAACTATGCACAAAATTAGGTGCATAAATAGAATTTTTTGCACTGTTTTGTAGCAAAGCTAAAGTGAGTTATTGTTGGGTTTTGTTTTAAATGTGGACGTGGCTGAAGTTAATAAAAATAATAATTGCTTATTGCTGTGCTCAGGGTTTAAGATTGTCATATTGAAAACAACATTTTGAAATTTTTGTTTTGTGCAAGTAATAGTACAACTGCTCCTGCTGTTATGGCTGGTGAAAAAGCAGCACATAGTTCTTACCTCCAGCAACTTAGCAGCAATATGTGACTCATTGAGGTTTAAGACAGGCTTCTGTAAGGTGCTTCACTGGCCTGGCAGATACCACGGTTGCAGCAGTCTGTCCAGATAATAATTGTGTTCTCCATTATAAAGCAGAGGAGAAACTGGAGACAACAGTATGTTTCCTTGTTACTATGATGTTAGTGATGCCAGGTTGGTTCTCTCTCTGTTTCAGTTTTCTAAACCATTTTTTTCCCATTGTGGGCCATTAACACAATATATCAGTATAGATAAGATATCTGTTATAGTGACCATGAGAAACATATAAAGCTAGAAAACCCCAGGTAAGACTATTTGTTTGCATTATCTTTGGATCTCAATTACAGTGATAGAACTTACATTAGTCCTTCAAATTTCCACTAAATTCAAAAATTTATCCATGTGAAATGAAATATCAAATAATAGTGTTTACAAAATAAACTGGTGTAGTTTCTTGTTTTATTTTATCATATGCCTTTGCACCATGTAATGTTGTGACTGTAGGAGGAAAAGCCAAAGTGTGCTTCCCCAAATAATACCCTTTCATTTTAAAAACAAAAATTGGGCTTTTAACTTGATGTAAAAACTCAGCCTAATGTGGTGGCTGGCCATGCCAATCACTGGGAGAATTATATCTAATTTTGGCATGCTGAGTGTTAGAGAATGGGAATCATGGTATTCATTGTTGTGGATTTGTTTTATTAAATTAAGAAGAAATTAATATTGATATTCCTTTTTAGAATGAGCAATAACAAAGAGCTTTAATGCTGTTTCCAGACTTGAGGAGAGGGTCTGGGAGGAGACCTCAGGGGTATAGTTTTCACACAGCAAATTTAAGAGCCAGAAGCTGATTTGGCAGCTGACTTTCTCCACGATCAACAGGAAATGAATGTACCAACCTTGCAGCTGCTTGGCACAGGTCAACTGGCCATTTTTCCTCCTTTGTAGGAGATTTGCAGCCTTCCAAATTCTCTTCTATCCATGCTAGCACCTCCTCCTGTGCCTGAACATTTCTACGTATGGAGGAAGAGCAGCAATGTGTGCTGGGGCAGGTGCAGAGCCCACCTGGCAGGGCTCCTGGATGTGGACGTGAAGTGGCTCGTGCAGAACACATCTGGTTGTCCCTGTATTCTGAGAGAATTATTTGTAGGAAATGGGCTGAACACCTACTGATTTGTATGTATAGAGGTTTGGACTAGAAACAGCTTAGATTTTAAGAACTTGTAAATATCTGGATGAAGATGTCAATAGTGGTGAAAAGAAGGAGGTCACAACACCATTCCCTCAGGTCTCTACCATGGTGACATATCTTAGTCAATAGGACTTTATTCCCAACACCGGAAACATAGGATAGATAATGCAGTATTCCAAGAAAAACTAGGCTTCTCCAGCATAGGAATACTGGCATTTGTGAACAATGTAAAAAATTGTGTCATCACTTGAAGTCAACTGCAGGTGTCTGGCACTAAAATACAATATTCTCTCTGTGTAGCTTAACCCATTGGCTGTCTCAACTAACAAATCAGATAAAAAATGGGGGTCATGACCTTGGAGTGAGGCAGCAGAGCTCCACTGACTAAGCCAATTTAGACCATCTGAGGCTAGCATTCTGTGAAGCTGAAATTGTTCACTTGATTAATGGACCAACTGTCTAGCTCTTATCTCACCTGGACTGCAACCAGTCTCTTTTGTTGTCAAATGCCAGTGTGAAGTCCACAACCATGAGTGTCAGTAATTTAACATGTAATGAGCTGAGAAACAGTACCACAATTTTTGCTACCTTGATATATGACCTAACTGGGCAATTCAATGCAAGGCTCGTTTTCTGAGTTTTAAGTAATATAGAAACACTAGCCTGAATAGAAGGAAGTGTAAAGGCTGTGTAATCTGTAAGCAGCATCTGTGTTTGGACCACTGAAAGAAAATAGAGAAGCAAAATACTTCTCTATTTTGCTATTTGCTGACATGTTGCTCTGTCAGTATCAAGTGCAACACTCTAATTGAAAAGGGAAGAGTGATAAAAGGTTATTATTCGATGGTGTACACTTTTAATTTAAAGTGACTAAATTTTCTATTGTAATGTATAAAGGAATTTACTTTCACACAGATAATTTTTTATAATACTATATTTCTAGATTGCTAGTTTTACATGGTAATAACAAATTTTTGTGCCCATACTTCCTCCTGGTACACACCAGTGCCAGTAGTTATTCAGTAGTTTAAATAGATTACAGCTGCTTTCACTTTCCATTCAGGTAATTATTAAATATTTAAATGTATGTCTGATGAATTGCACTTATTAATAGAAACATCATAAAAGGGATCTATTTCTAAGCAACACCCAAGTACAGGGAGACACCATTTGTTTGACTTAATTATTTTGTTGACACTCATGGAATTTGTCATAAGCTTCAGACAATATCACTGTAGATGAATTCAAACCAAATGCTCACCAGGACTGCAAGTGAGGATTATATTGCTTTTTAGCATCTCTGTTATTTGAGAATCCAGAATTTGTTCCAGATACAAGGTTCTATAATGGAGTTACTTCAATCCTCAGTTACCCACCTGGCATCATTCTGTCTCAGTAATAGCAAAAGTATATTCTAAAAGATGGTTTAAACTGGCAAAATTACTTTGACAGATGTGTATTACTAGCATTTGCTGAGTCTGAATGATCCAACACCTCCAGAAGAACAGGAAGCCTCAGTTAGAATTCAGTACTGCATAAGGGCAGATCAGTCCAGGTTAATCAGCTTAATGGATGTCTCACTGTATGACAGGAATATTTTGAGACTGTTATGAAAATGACTTTATTATAAAGTGTCTCATTTAAGCCTCTTTGTTAGAATATTTTGAATCAATTTCAGGGTAGCCACACAGACCAAAAATATGAAACAAATCTGATTAGATGATTATACAACTCAGCTCACAAAAGTGAATGAGATATCAACTACATCCTACTACCATCGTCTTTCTCCTCCTTTATGGTTTTCCTAATGTCAGAAATATTATCAAATATTACTTTTGCTTTCACATAGAAAAAGCTTTTCTGGACTTAACATTAGGAGTTTGTCTGAAGCCAGTTACAAGTGCACTCGTCACAAATTGAACTTTTCAGGAGCTTTCATAAAATACAGATGCTACCAGTGGCCAAAATTTTTGCAAAGTTGGAATTGATCCTACCTTTTAAATTCTGTTTATTTCTGTGATTAAAATTGTATCAAATAAAATAGAACTATGGGGGGATTTTTGAAAGGCAAAAAGTGAGCTAGATTATTTTAGGAGTTGTCAATCTGATGGTCTAATGGAGGTGAGGCTGGTGCATCTTCATGTCCCCAGGTCCAACAAGAAGTGAGGCTGATCATTACACCCCGTAGAGTACAGGCACACAAAACATCTGTGTACACACTGCACATACACACGCCCTTATTGTGACATCTGCAAACACACCTATGTTAAGTGTAGCTGTCTCCAGCACAGGGCTCAAACACTGCGGAAAGCTGTGCAGAAGTTACCCCTGCATCTCAGTCTCCCCAGCTCCTGGCAACTGAGCATATGAGTCCCCAAGGTGACAGCCAGGGGCTGGTACAGAACCATCCCTCAAATGCACACGCATGGTGCTCCCAGTGGACTCCAGATCGCACAGTCTCACTGGCAGGCAGCCTGGATCTCCTGGTCTCTCCAGCAGCCCGATCCTTCAGCTGCAGCATTCCTAGAGACCCATCCATGATCACCCACGGTTCCCAGACCACCTGTTTGCCGGCTAGTCCAGCTTGGTACTCCGTGTGATCACACATTGACCTACATCCTGCTCATGGTGACCTGTCCTTCTTGTCCCCAGAGCCCTGGCTTTCCCATGCTTGCTTCTCCCCAAGATGCTGTGATCCCTCTGTTTCCCCACCTTTGAATCCTCCCCTAAGCACCCCCACACAGGACTTGTGCCATCCCAAGGTGCCTGCACCCCTAATAGCTCTGGTAACCCTGTAAGAGTCAGACTTCTCTATCTGAAAACTTGGCTGAAGAGGCCTAGTGTTTGTGGGAATGTGGGAAGACCCAATGGTTCTACTGTGGTGGCCATGGGAAGAGCTGGGTCAGGATATTTATTTGGATTCCTCCATCTTCTCACACTTCTTTTTGAAGCTTAATACTTCTATCAGACCAGCATATATCCTTACCATTTTAAGTAATGACCTAAAATTTACTGAGAATTAATATATTTAAGTAAACTTAATAGAAATTATTGCATTTTCTAACCATACAATCTAGCACAAGGTACAAGAACGTGTCTCCAGGTAAGCAACCCATGTTAAGTTCACTGGTGTCTTAAAACAGTTGTAATCGTTTAGGAATGGTACTCCTCAATTTAGTACCCTCACTAAAAAGACCATGAACGTTTCTTTAATTTATTGCGCATTTTCTTCTTTCAACTTTAGTCAAGTTAAATTATAGCTGGTTTAAAAAAAAATGTATTCAGTTGCCAACTTTAAATTTGCAACATTGTTTCTCTCCCTGTTCTCCCACTGTTAAAGATTTATAAAATATTAATAAATTAATTTTCACACTGTGTGTATTTATTTATGGGTTTGAGATATATATATAGGAAATAAGTAACTTAGATTATCTTTGCTTTCCTATTATAGGGCCTGAGTATTTAGTTTTAGTCAAGCTATTTCCCAAATCAAACAGTCATCCAGGAGTTATTTTTCAAAGAAGAAAACTTACCTTCTCAGATAATAATCCAATTTCAGCAGCTGGGGCAGATAGAGCAGTATAAATCTCTTCAAAATCAAATACTCAATAAAATCAGAAGAGTCGAAAACTCTGCTCTAACTCGATAATCAAAATCTGATTCATGGGAATTTCTTAAAATAAAACTTTCCATGCTAGTTTCCCTGAAGAAAGACATTTCATTTTTGCTTTCACCAACACTATTTTATTCCACCACAAGGAAAGAAACTATATCCCATTTTCAAGGAACTCTAGCAGTATTTAAGGTGTTCAGAGTCCAATTTACTGGCATCTGCTCAGAGAACTAGGGTGATGACAGACCTGAAAGATGGCTCTTTTTCCTTATCCACATCTGCTGGGAATCTCTGATGGAAGGAAGGGTGACTTTTATGACATCAAAATAATGAAAAAAATATGAACTCTGACAAGTTGTCTAATACCATTTTTGCTACCAGGTAAAATTACACTCCTTACACAGTATTCTTGTTGGATTCACAGATAACAACATGGTGCTATACAGCCCTGAAAAATCTCAGCCCCAAGGGAGATGCCCTTACCTCTCCAAACATGTACCTAACTGGGTGTATTACTTGTGTGGACTATCAGCAGAGGAAAACCTCCCAGGACCAGTGAACAAAAATCTGGACCCAAGAATTCACTTTAGAAAGAAATGAAGTTACCAATTTGGGAAATTATGTAAATCCTGTGTTACGTAGTTATCTCCAGAATTTCACTCACTGATAAATATCTTCTGCTAATTTTTTTTTTATTTTTTTCTTTTTTTTTTTCTTTTTATTTTTTTAATTAGAATACTTAACTAAAAGTGCCAGGCTGCTACTTGGAAATAAGATGAAGATGCATTACAATCTTATTGTTTCATATGCCAGCTAAATGAATAGGGGTCTTTTCTGTTGCTCAAGTGTTTAATATAGAGATCTGAAGAGACACTTCAGATTACTCAAACCTCTGTACTTTTACAAATTAGCCACATTTTTTCAGTCTTTCAGGAAAGTGTTGATCTGCTATACAGTGTGATAATTAATGATTAAAAAAACCTTTCTCAATAAGGGAAAAAATCTGCTTTGCTTAGTATATTATTTTTTCATCTTTATCTGTTGATCTCAGTTGATCTCAATCAATATGAATGACTGAATTTTAACTTCAAATAGTGGGACATTAATTCTTTTAGGATGGAAAAGACTCTCAAAGCCTTGTAATTTCATTGTTAAAGAAAGAGGCTCTTCTGATTAAAATAGTAAGCCATTTTTTCTTAAAACATTAAAGAAGGGAAACCCAGACATTAAGGATTTTTGCATCTGAGGTTGCTACCAACAATTTATCTTGAAAAGTTACAGAAATCGTTTCACATTCAAACTCCCACTGTATATTTATTTGCAAACACACAAAACATAAAAGTTTTTCATCCAAACACTCCCAAGGCCAAAATTAAAAATCAACAGTCAATAGGTAGACACCAGTAATGAGGTATTTATGAGAAATCCATAAGACTTATTGAACAAAGGGATGGCTCACGAATTTCAAAAATGGTAAAGATGAAATGGTACTCATAAGGAAAACAGGGTTCTGACTTTGCATACAGATACTGGACTCTGATCAGACCACTGTAATACAGACTGATACCCTGGATTATTGAAAAAATTTTGGTGGAGGCGCCAGAACTGGTAGTGCTCTCAAAAGGCTTTATACAGACAGGAATGGAGAATACAACAGAAAGTTTTATTTTATGCAGACAGAAAAGGTGAAAAAATCAGACAATGTTAAACTACCTCCATGACAGCAAGTTCCAGAAGCAACTAAATTTAAATACAGAATGCAAAAAGTAAAATGCTACTCCTATTTAAAATGTAGCACAAATGAGAACAGGAGCAGACCTATGATTTCCCATGCATTTCAACTCAGTGTTGCCAGTTTTCAAATGGATGATCTTGGTTAGCATATCAAAGTCATAACATATGCATACTCACTTTAAATGGTCAAGGCTAAACAACCCTTCCGTTTTGTACATTATTTTTCAGTGTGCACAATCTGCTCAGCTGAAATGCAGGTTACAAAATTTATTTCAGTAAAATAAGAAATAAATCTGTGTTTCAAACTTTATTATTCAGTTGAAAATCATTACAATGATGTCTCTGTAAAGTTAACCACATTTTATGAATGAAATTAGATTTACACATCACGTAGCACTAGACCAGTTTCATCATTCTTTCTCATGTGGCACTTCAAAAGATAGAGGGGTGAGCTCCTTTAATATATATCTAGTTACAAGCTTCTAAAGATCTATTTGGATGAAGGTCAGTGGCAATTTGCATTACACAAAAGCTATTTATCTGCAAAGTTTGCTTCATGAAGCAAATCAATAAAAACTTGGTAAACTCTTCAGTCATTTACATTTCAATACTGTACAGCACAAAGGCATTGCTTTACAATAATTGATCTTTATGTATTTTCCATGCTTTTCTATTTTATAACTGAATAACCCTTTAACATGCAGCAGAGAATTGAATTATTGAAAGTCGGTGGCTACAGGAACAATGTATAATAATATGCAAATCTTTCTGTCCTCCTGAAATTTTTTTGATGAAAAAGCAGATTTCCATATCATTTTCCAGCTTTGCTAACATTTGGGCTTGTTTGACTTTCATGGAATCATGCAATTATCAAAAAAGACCAAACTGCAGGTTCACTTTCACTGAATAGTTTTGGATACTGTGCTTCAGGTGCCCCATTTATGTGTGTATAGCTCACTCCAGCACTTCCATGTAAGCATCCTCAGAGCTTCCTGCTCTGTCTCCCTGGCAACATCTCCTCTACTTTGCCCTTGCTAAAGCCATTACTTCTTTCTTTCTTTCTTTTTCTCTGTTGGACTCTATCTAAGAAAAGGATGTAGCAGGAGAGATGAGATTTGGGTCATTAAGCAAGATATAGTCAATAATGCCCATAATAAGTTATATTTTCATACGGGGGATTTCTAGTAGAAATAGGAAAAAGAGGCATTTAGGTATTCTAATTAAATAGAAAAAGAGGCATTTCACTATTTTTTTAACACACACTTCTGATAGTATTGATTTCTTCCATTCAGTCTTTGCAAGCATTCTTTCAAGGGCAAACAACTGCTTTCCAGCTCTAGTAAAACCCATTCACAGGACGATGCTTTATGAAGTCTCATGTGGAAATGACCAGGTCTTTAGTCTGAAGATGTTGATCTAGCAATTTAATAGTTTGATGCTAGTTAGCTTTGTCATATAAAATATAATCTTTACATTTTTTCATGATGGATTTTGCTCAAAGATCAGTTGGATTCAGAAAATGCTCCATTCAGTGTAGACAAAATAATAAATTCATCATGAAAGAGTATAAAATTTCTTCTTATACGATTTCATGAAGCCATTCTTCCAGACCTAACTTGATGCGATTTCCTTCAAGTTAAATAATAAAAAATTCTCAAATTAAATACACAAGTTGCATAAATACCTCATTTGTTTAATGAGAAATGGATTGCAGAGGTATTTTATCATGTGCTGTCAGATAGCTTGACTAGACACTGCTACCTCCTGACAAAGATAAGCTTGAAAGATGCAACTGATAAACACAAAACATTGACACAACAATTTATTTACACCTGTGTTATCAGTGAATTTACTTCATGATCAGCTCAGAAAATATTACTGATGGTTCAGTGATGTTTGCATGGTAGCAGATAAGATTACTGTGCACAGAGGAATTTGAGGACAACTCACAGAAAACATCTAATCCCAAGGACCATGATCAACTATCTTCATTAAATTAAGCACATTTTAAATATTTCCCCTAAAAATTTAGTTGCCAGTAAATTCTTTTAGAGACTATGGCTTTTTTTCAGTTGGTTGGTTATCTTAGTTTTTTTTTTAGTTCAGTTTGTTGGTTCTTACTTGCTTTGGTTTTTTTAAATTTGTTTGTTGGTTTGCTTTTTTTATGCTTTTTTCTTTCTTTTAGCTGAGGTTTTTTGGAAAAATGAAGCTACCAAAACTGTTTATCCCCAACGTTTAAGATGGATAAATACTCTTTATAGTGTGAAAATTAGAATACTTATCTGGATTAGTGATCATCTCAAAGTTCCTGGTGAATTGAGAAGAGAAAATGGAATAAATGTTTTCTGCCAAAGAAGACTGAAACATATCTTGAGTTGATATTCTTATTAGTACTACTACTACAGAATATTTTCATGAAAATATTTCTGGGTTAAACAAACCCTAGTTCTCTGAGAGTATACTGATAATTACATTATTGTAGTAATTCCTTACCCTGTCTAGTTGTAAATTTTAATATATATTCTGTTCAAGGGTAAAGACAGTGTTACCCCAGAGAAAGCTGCTCTGAAATAACAGAAATACCTTGTACTTACTATTTTCCCCAAGTTTATCTTTAAAATTGCAGTAACAATTGAAATTGCTGGTCTACAATAGCAGTAGCAAATTGCATATGATTGGTATCTACTACAATGATTTATAAGTAAGATTCCCCATGAGCTTAGCAACTATGAGAGTTACTTTGAAATACAAATTGTTTACACTGCCCTGGCTGAATATACAGTGCTGATCTGTCAGATTGTAGAGTATTATTTGACAAAAATGTCTTAATTTACTGTTGAGAGGAGGATCACAGTGTCATAAGGAAGAGATGACTGTGGACTACTCAAGGTGAAAAAACAACTGAATATTTTTATTGTGGATTTCACAGCACTCCTCAGGGTAGGAGCAAAGATCTTTTTTCCAGATCTTCTGGCATGCTTTCATTGCGTAACTTCACTGTGTCTGAAGGAATTTATGCTTTATTCCATCCTAGGTTTCATTGCTACAGAAGACCTGCTTTTGAATAAAATGCCCCAGAAACTGACCTAAGTTGTATTTAAAGCAAGTATGTGTTCAAGGTATACTTTTAGTACTTTCTTAAATGACAGCATTTATTCTTTCCAGATCCACTTTGGTATGCTTGTTGTCAGTGTAGTGTTCAACCCCATTCATTTGGCTGAGCCTTTCTGGATGTGCATTCCAAGTGCTACAGGACTTTTTACTGGCTATTTGACATCCCATCCAACTCAGAGTAGATTTAGTTGTGATCTTTTCAGGCATATTTTCAGCTGAAAAATACAACATGCCCTGTTTTTCTACTTGTACATTAGCATAATAAGCATAAGAATATTTATTTTTTATTTGATGGAACAAATATTATCTTGACTTTATATATTTTTCAGAAATCAAGCAAGGGGAATTCTAGTCTTCTAGAAGTTAAGTCACCAAGCTTGCTGATAGAGTTATTGAAAGATTATAAGGTAAGTTATTGTCTCGATAAACACAGTTCAAGTTCTATGAAATGATTTTGATTGGTCACTTAAGGGAGTAATTAATAACTACTTTTTTAGTCCAATGTTGGTTGCAAACTAACAAGCCAGTGTACTGAACAGCTTCTAGACCTCTCCTGCTTTGAGTGGGCTCAATACTTAATATTTGGACTCAAATATCTTGGAGGGTTTGTTTGGTGACTATAGAGATTTTAAAAAAAACCCAAGCCGAAACCAAAACTGCTCAAAAAAAACCAACAAAAAAACCACAACAACAACAACAACAACAAAAAAAAAAAAAAAAAAAAAAAAAAAAAAAAAAAAAAACCCAAACCAAAACCCCAACCCTATTAAGGAAACATATTTCCTACTAGAAAGACACAAGGAGAATTAGAACTGTGCAAAATATTTTTAAGCTGCTTTAAGGTTGCTGTCTGTGATTTCTCCAGATATTTTTCTGAACAATGGAAGTCAAATGTATAAAAAAACATGAGCTGAATGAGTACAAAGTCTTCTGTTAATGCACATTCTTGGATACATTAGAACACCACTGATGCTTATATTAAATTTTATGCAATTTCTAACCTTTAAAGGGTAACAGAAGAGATTTATGTGATACAACAGCAGGGTGGTTTAGTCCCATTGTTCTTTATATCCTGATGCTCTCACAAAAAGTAGGATAAAGTTTAAAACTTACTATTGATTGAGATTTCCTTTTGCCAGGGCCATGAAGCAAAGATAGTAGATAATGTCAGCAGTGACTTTTTGCTCTGGGGTGAGCTGTATCCTGACTTGAGATGATTTGTACTCAACCAGTTTGAAAATATTCAGGAGAAGTGGGACACAATTGCGAACAGATTTGAAGGGCACTTTCACTGAGAATTTCTGTGGTCATAAAACAGAGTAAACACAAGGTCATTTTTGATGTAGGAATCGAGGAAAGCAGATGTGACCTTAATGAGGATTTTAGTAAAAAGCAAGACAGGCTGTGCTCATGCCGACAAACTGGCTAGCTTCAAAACCAGGTTTAATCAAAATAATAATCATCCTACACAGTTTTAATTAAAAGTTGCACTGTTCTCTTAAACTCTAAATAACGGTGCAATTTTGTGAGTAGACAAAAATAGGTATTAAGTACAGGTGAGGTATTCAATGGGCTGATTTAATTTTTTTTTCCTGCTAGTAAAGCAAAAAATGTTGGCAAAGCTTAAGGCATAACGACCAAAATTAAAAATCAAAGTTACTGCAAAGTAAAAGAAGGCCATGTTCTCATAGCTCCAACACAATCTGCTCTGAGTTCACAATTCACAACAGGTATTTCCAATCATAATTCATTTCTTTTATGGTAAACTGTCTGCAAGTATATCATGTGCATAGGGAGAACTAAGCAGCAACTCAGCTTTAAGTGTTGCATTGCCCACAAGTATTTACCTTCCACTTAATAATCAACAAGAAAAAATAATTAAGATGTTTTCTTCTTGAGGGGATAATAAATAATCCTACTAAATGTGGTCAGGCACAGAAACAAATTATCTTTGAAACCTCTAGAAATTCCTAGAACAATAGACAAAAAACCAATTATACAATAAAGGCATGTAATAGCTCTTAAAGTGCTTAAATCAGTCATTCAGTCACAACAAAAGGGGCTCAGCTTACTAGTGAGGCTTCAGTGCATCATGAACTTCAGCTCTAAGCTGTGCTTGAAATTTGTGATAGGAAACATAGAGTTTCGATAGGAGAGGGAAAGTAGCGGTTTTCAAAAGGAAACATGAGAGTCAGCACCAGTGAGGTCTGGAGTGCTGTCAGGTTTTTCAAATGAGATTCAGCTCTAAAAGGTCTACTGAACTATGCAACCTGGAATTAAACCCCTGAAATTTATAACAAAGTGAAATAAGAAACTGATCTAGATTTTTGGGTACTCACTCAGACCATAATAATCAACAAATATTTTGAAATATGAACCTAGCTCCCAATCAAGCAGAAAAAAATTATGAAAGTGTCATTGGATGACACTATTATTTACTGTTCCCTTCCGAATTCTTTAAATATAAACGAAGGTAAATCTAGGAAGACACGGAAACCCATACATAAAATGAAATTGCTGATGAAAGTGAGGTTCTTTTCAGATAAACTTGATACACATTTTGAGATTTTGTTCTCTCCTTGACCTGCAGTAGAAGACAGGTTTCGAAACAAAGCAGTTCCCTGAAAGAGAGGATGAAATTCCTAAGAAACATCTTTTTACACCAACTATATTCTATTTCCATTGGCAAGGCAACAAAACATAAAGTCAAGAGGGTGCATGAGGGAACTACCAACTGATGTTCTCAGAGCACTGAGGCAGTTGTGGATTGCAGAGCATGGCTTACTAAAGTGAAAAGGGCAGAGAGGAGCCTCAGCACTTCATGGTGTAAGAATGACTTAAAGTTACAGAGAAAAGAACAAAAATGGCATAATCTAGGATAATGACACGGAGTTAAGACTGCTAACACATAATGAAGTAGATTTGCTGCTTATCTATATTATTTATAGTTTTGTTTTATTCCCAGAAAAAGAAAACTTATAATCTTATGTATGTCTCCTGACCCTGCTGTCATGGGGATCAAGCTATATTTCTTTAGATCTAGTTTTCCCTTTTTTTTTTTAACATTAGCATTGTAGCTCTAAGGTAGAAAAATGTCTAAATATATGTTTATTTTTCTTTTTATCCTTTCTAATTCTGAAGTTAGACTCTAATTCCAGTCAATGAGAATTTATTTCTACTTATTTAATTAAAACATTAGGATTTACACACCTAGAGTGAAAAATGTTTGTTCTTATTCCCTTTACTGATGTCTGCAGAGTTTTAGTCCTTCACTTTTTACAGCTTTCTCAGTTCTGACCTTCACACTTAAAACTTATGAAATGTTTATTTGAAAAACATAGGTTTGAAATGTTGAATCTGTTACGTAGTAACCTTTATCTGGATGAGGTGCAGTGACATGCCTTTGTTTTGAAATAAAACATTTTATCCTTCTCAATACTTAAGCTCTCTTTTGCAAGAACAGTACATTCCTGAATTAATCAGGAGTGACTACATAAAATTTCAAATCCAATATTGTTTTTAGTATGCTATATTCTTGTTGGTTACCAAAATTTTGTGGAACAATGAGAGCTTACAGTAGACCAGAAGTAGGACTGAAAAACAATATTTTCATTTTATACCTTGGCAGAATGATAGGGCAGTTTTCTACCAGCTGGAATCTCTGCACATTTCTCCAGAGGTAGAAAGACCTTAGCAAATAATAGCAGGTATAGATTACTGTCAGACCAAAATAAAATCTTTTTTCTTTTTTTCCCCCCTAATTTGCAAGCAGACAAGCAACATCACAGAATGCACATAAAAAGATTTGCTTGGAAGAACATAAAAAGATGGAAAAGAAGTGCTAGGAAGCATTGGGAGCTTTGTAATTTTTCTGTTGCATGAAGTAACTTCTTTCTTTAAAGAATTATTGAGAAACAATACATCCAATACATTTCACAAATGAAGAATATCTGCTGAATCCCAAGATCTGTGCTTTAGGTTTTGGACCTGGTCTACATCTGCTTTTTTGATCCCAGTTTTGTGTGTAAGAAGACAAGCTCTGCAGATAGTTTCCTTTTTCTTCCTCAGATATATATATGTGCGTGTGTGATAGATTGTATATATTTTATGTATATGTACAGCTGGAATTTTACAGATTTACATGTCATATTGAATCAGTCACAAACCCTTTATTTACAACACACTGAGAAGTGTGACAAGATAAAAACGCCATAAAGTGCTTGATTTCTGGGTGTTCAACATAGTAGCATGAAAGATACCTTTGCAAAAGTCGATCACCCAACCTATATTCCTTGACTTCAAACTGCATGAAAAATAATTAATCCTACAGATATCTGAAAGTATTAACAGCTGTTACTTGATGATATCATTCTCTTCAAAGACCCTTGTACATGAATTTGTGTTTGTATTGTTTCCATTGAAACAAGGTGTAAGCACAAACTTTAATCACAGCATCATAATGCAGAAGCTGATTTAAAGCATGACTAAAACGAAATAGATATAACTATTGAATGTTACACAGTAGCTGAATTTAAAAGATTGTTTATGTCATGATGCATATATAGCATGAAACGTGATAACTAGTCTATAAATAGCCATAAACTTCCTGAGAAACAGGAAAATGATAGATTTAATAACAGAAAATGTGATATCTCAACTTTTCTTCAGTCAGTATCCCCTGTTCTTCTATCAGTCGTGGTTTACCAGGGGAAAAAACATGCAAACAAGTTAAAAACCTATGGTATAGCACTGGCCCTTTGCAGAGGTATGGAAATATTGTAAGGAAGATACACAATGACAAGTCAGTCATTGATCCAGAAATATTGGATAGAAGTTGATCTACTTGTGTTTGTTCGAGTTGCAGAGGGAAACACCAATTAGTAACACCCTGGTAGTTGCTATGATCATGTTGTGGAAGATTTTTGACATAATAAAAATAGTTTATTTATATATAAAAAGTTGTCTTAATTTTAGTTGCAAAAGCGAATGGAAAGACAAAATGGCAAGAAAGATGAAAGGCTTTTTATCTGCACTACTGATTATCCTTAAAATGTTTCCACTAGGAATTTTGTGTTGAGACCATTTTCCAGTGGGAGATTCCTGATCCTTTTTTTTTTGTATCAACTGAAGTTTGTACCTTGCAATATCAGCTTTTCCTTCTCAGCAAAGCCCAGCTCTAGACTTTTACATAGAAGGATGTAATGTAGTTAGTTCCACAAGGTTTTATACCAGGTTTATATGTCATTATCTTTCTTCACAATGAGATTATAATAAGGACCCTGAGGTATTTATTTGCTGAAGAGAAATATGATCCTGTTATAGAACTTACTTTTCTAAGTGGCTGTAGAAATTACAAAAGCTCAGTAAACTCACACATTCAAGTAATGTTAAGGAGAAAAAGGATCATCAGGTTAGGTTACAACTGTGTAACACTAGCCAGTACAGTTTGTCAAGTTAACCTTCTGATTCCTAGATATATTTTACCACACATTTCTTGAAATAAATGCCTAAATCACAGCAATATGGAAATCTGCAAATTGCATTCAAATTATCACTGTGATGGTGCTGGAGCTGAGACCTCAGGGCAGCAAGTGTCACACTTTTTTTGGCTCTGCTGGATAGTCCAAAAAAAAGTCACCACTATGCTCTCAGCAGCTATTTCTCTTGCTAAGCATGAACAGGGTATTGGGGGCTATACTCTTAAAATATATTGCCTTTATCCTTGTGGAGTTTCAGCTGAGAGTGGAAAAAGGAGCCAAATTGAGACAACTGGGCTGCTACATTGTATACATGACTCAATATATTAATGTATTTAATTATTTTCTGTTTTGTCAAACCTAAATAAAATTGCTTCATGCTCACCAAGATTTTTATACCCCCCTTGGCATAGAAATTTCCATTTCAGTTAAAAGAGAAATCCACAGTAACATTCACTGAGGTGAATATAAGAAGACAGTAATTAGCGTGTATTAATGTTGGAGGAAATTTCAAATTCCACCAAGTTTTAATGAGGGCTTCACCAATCACATTGTGTGGCAAGTCTACTGACTGGGTCATCCTTTAAAAGCAGCAGTACAAGATGCAAGTCCAGCTCCAAGACCCCAGTCCTAGGATTTATATGCATCATCATTTGCTACCTTTTAGTTTCTTACCATTTGCTCTATATGTAAGAGATTATTTAGCCTTAATTACAGAAAAATATCCTGCAGTGACTTTGATGTCATTTTAAGGACGATTACTGACTGAGCTTATGTTCTTTGAGCACTTTTCAAAAGGAAAATTTAGTCTCAACTTTTACCCCTAAGATGCATCCTCACTGCTGTCCTTTAAAGTCTATCTGTGTGTGTGTAACTGATTTTTCTCTCTTTAGAAGTAGTAAATACCATTACTTAATGTCAAATCATTGAGAGATGAAGACAGGATCCTGAAAGAAATAATCTCATAAAGCTGCTTCTCTTCTTTTTTGTCCAAGCACAGTAATGAAAACTCTCATTCCACTCAAGTGCCTTAAAGACAATATTCAGAAAAATGAAAATTTTAAATCCAGGATAATTTTCCTCCCATAAATCAAATAACATGCTGATTCAGTAACATGGATGATTAAGTGTAAGTGCACAAAGTGAACAAATCATTTGTCAAAAAGCAGGTTTTAACAATTACAAAAAATAATAATATATTGTG
Source organism: Ammospiza nelsoni (assembly GCF_027579445.1). Lineage (NCBI taxonomy): Eukaryota > Metazoa > Chordata > Aves > Passeriformes > Passerellidae > Ammospiza > Ammospiza nelsoni. The sequence goes on from NC_080633.1 coordinate 113,412,156, forward strand.
ATACAATAAGTACAATACATTTCTAATTTTGAATGATACTGAAGTAAGTGAGTCATATATGGGAAGATAATAATTTCTATATGGATCTAGTGATCCTCTCCAAAAAGTATCCTTACAAGATTAGTCCACAAAAACTGTGCTGAATAAATGCTAGTTAATGTCTCTTTTTTTATCTTAAACAAGTTACAAGCAGTCTTTCTACCTAGAAAAGCTACATATTGAGAAAACAGATATATCTCATAACTTATATGAGTTTGATTTTACTTTGTATGCACCAAAGAGTAATTCTGTGTAGTCATATTATTAGCAAATATTTTCAGATACCTCACAGTTAGTACTGTAAAAAAGTCTCACAGACAGAAATTCCTGCCACTAGAAGACTTCTGGCCTAATTTTCAGGTCTAAGAGTTCCTCTGGTAAGACTCATGACTCATCTAGGGCATATTTTGGAATAGTTTAAATTGCCCCACTGCTCACTGGATACGCACATTAGTAAGAGTTCTTCAAGTGTTGTTTACTTCCTGTAAATGAAGCACTAGAAGTTTTGTACAAAGAATATTGAATTTTACAAATTAAACTATAATGAGCAAATAAAGTTGTTTTTTAGATCCACAGCCAAGTAATATGAAGAAGAAAAGTCTCATAATTTTCACTTCAGTTATAAAATATTTTACGTGTCCCCTCGTGTTCTGTATTTTTAAAAGAGAGGAAAGTTTTTAATAGACGTGTGCATGGGTGGATGTTTGGGGGGAGTGTGTGTTAAAAAGAGCAGTGGTCAGCAGTTATCCTTTTTACCTTTCACTTAATTCCAAGATATTTCAGCCAATCAGGGTTCAGAGAGAAGTGTGTATTTCGTACATTTACTATTTTGTTTCTTTTCCTATTAGGTTTCATTCTACAGATTATTTTCCAAACAGACCCACTATTATTGTGTTATTTTTTTATATGTTTTGCTCTATTTATGTGATTAAAGGGCTAGCAAAAATTTTTAAAATCAAATATGTTTGCACTTCTTCAAATCCCATGCCATCAATCCTGCCTCCTAGACATAGGAAAGGACAACTTCAACAATGCTGCTTAAGTATGAGAGGCAAAAAAGATGAACTAAGAAATTCTCTATAGTTTGTTGCAGTTATATCCCACAGAAAGAGTAGACCTTACTGAATGCACAAGATGTTTCTTTTTATGTATGTACGGTTTTCAGAGGAGATACCAAAGTTATTTTGTTGAACTATGAATTAGAGCTAATTAGAGGGTCTTAGCATATTCACTTTCATTAAAACCCCACTAACACTTATTACCTGGGGCAGCATCAGTACTATAGGAATGCATAAAATTGGAAAACTAAATCCACATATTTTTGAAATGACATTAAGACCTTGTCAAGCCAGATCATTCTAGCAGAATACAGAGGTCAATGTATTATACATATTATTATTATATAATGTATTATACATATTATTAATTATATATATTACTGCATATACACATGCATAGACTTTATATTAATTAACTTTGCTATAGTCCAAAACATCCATCACCTTATCCACAAAAAGAGAAATTCAGCCATACACACTCTAGTTGCAAATATGCAAAGAGAAATATGAAAAGCTCCTCCACACACCTGTTTTGGAAAAGAGCAGACAATTGTTTACCACCAGTCTGCTTCAACAGATGTCTTTACTTAGTCTTATGATAGCTCCTATGTAGCCAGTGTTAATTGTCACTGAGCTATTATGTCAATCCGAAATGAATTTATGTCTCACATTCTTGAAATGTTCACATATAATCTCGGGTAGTTTATGCCTAATTTTGTGTAATAGACTCTGATGTGCCAATCCCAGCTTCTGGAGCTGATACTTAGGGATAATTCATCTGTTTTTGTCTTTACTTCCAGGAGGGAAGTGTAGTTTAAAAAATTGGAATCTGAGTTTTCGTATCATTGTGGAGTTCATCATGCTCCTCAGCTTTGAACATGCATTTTATCTTTACTTCATTATTCATTTTGTGTAGATCAGTGAGCTGTTAAGATCATGTCTTGATTGTTTTGAGACTGATGTTAACAGCTCACTGATCTACACAAAATGTTTGCCGAGGGTGGGATAATACAGAAAGACAAAATCATCTCAGTCCAGATCTCAGCCAATCACACACAGAAAGCCACATATTGACAAGCATTCCATCCAATCCCACAAAGCACACACAATGATAGTTAAAACAAAGACTAGTTCGTAGGAGACATAGAACAGAGTTCTATTCATGCTAACCTTCTAAAGATATACATTAAATAACCTTGTTGCCATCCTAAAGCCAATTCAAGAGGCCTATTGTTATTTGTCACGTCTACTGCATGGGAAACTTTTCTGCAATGCTAACAGAACTCCAGTCTAAGGCCTACATACTTTTTTTTAACCATTTTCTAAAAGCCTTCTAACTTTATGGATTCCAACATTGTGGAGTTCATCGTGCTCCTCAGCTTTGAACATGCATTTTATCTTAACTTCATTATTCATTTCAAGAGGCAAGATAAATTCTATGGTCTTAATTCAATCTGCTGCTGATAGCCAAGCTCTATTACATAACCAACATTTGGAGCAGTCTACTGAGATTTCTATTTCAGTCTGGAAGAATGACAGTCAATCCAAAAACATGCATATGGTACTTTTTGGTTCTTTCCTTCTCTGACCTCTGCTGTATTTCACATAGCTCAAAATCCCACAAAGTGGATTCTGTAGGAAGGCAAGAACAGAAGAACCTGCTTAACTTAAGATCTCTGGGCTTATTTCAGATTTATTCTTAGTGTTTGAAGTCATCATTTAAAATTAATCCTTTTAATCTTTGTGCTTCAAGTTCATTTTAAATCCAATAAACCAGCTAAACTCCAGTCCTTTCTTTCTCCTAATATTCTAACACTTTCCAGAGTTTCATGTCCCATCTGTTTTCCTGGACGACTGTGACCCTATCTTTATTCCATTCATAACAAAAATCTCAAGACAGTGGTAACAGTGTTTCCAAGACAGGCAGAATAAAAGCAGCCTTGTTTACAGAACTCTGATGCAGAGCTTTTCTGATCTACAAAGGAAACTTTGAGCAGCAGTAGGATAATTATCTCTATTTCTCCCTGGCAGAATATTGTGGAAGGCAACTTTTAAAATTATTATTATTGTTGTCAGTATTATTATAGTTATTACTACTATTAATACTCACAAGAGACACTTAGCGTGTAAATAAAAAAGAAATTGCGCAAGAAGTGCAAATCAGAGCTGGATCACTTACATTTTCATGTCTCAGAGTCTTCCTCTAAAGTCAGGAATAATCCTGCTTCATTATAACAAACCTCCTAAAGGGCGAAAGACAGTTGGTTGTGTTAGTTCCAGATGAACCATTGGGATTTCTGTGGCCTTCAGCTGGAGTGTGGCCAGCTGTGGGATGAGTCAGTGGCATCCAAGGTCACCTGGTGTGTTGTGGAAGATACTGAAACTTATTAGGATACTTTAAGACAATGGCTTCAGATTCTGTGACTTCTTATTTATCTAGGTTGTGAGCCTATTTTAGATCAAGGAGAACAGTACTTATTTTCATCTGTCATCTCTATTTTGGTATTTATGATTTATGGAGTAAATTTGTAATAGATCAATTTTGGCATAAGTGGATTAAGATGGTCTCTTGCCTTCTGAGCTGAGGCTCGTCATAATTTGCCTAGTCATTTATTACCGTGCCTGAGTGGGCGCAGCTGGTGAGAGAGATGGTGAATCTTGTTTCTTGAATCAGAAGGCTGAATTTATTAATATAAGATATAATGCATTATAGTTATACTAAAAGGAATAAGGAGAGAGGTTTTGCAGAGCAGCTAGGCTAGACTAGGAAGAGATAGAAAAGAATCCACAACAAAGCTGTGGCCAAGGACTCAGTCCCCTGGCTTGCACTGGTGATTGGCCCTTAATTATAAACATAAAACATGAACCAATCACCAATCAAAATAGGTGCCCCTGTTGCATTCCCCAGCACCTGATAATAATTGTTTACCTTGTCTTCGGAGGCCTCTGGCCTCCCGAAGACACAGAAATCCGAAAGAAAGGATTTCTGTGGAGAAATGTCTGCGACATCTCACCTTTCTAAATTGTATAAAAACAAAAGAAAAATGTTGATGTGGAATGAACAGGAAATTCCTTCACCTATAAAATATAGAAGACTAATAAATCACTAAAACAATCCTACAATATAAGAAAATTTCAAAATACAATGTAAAGAGAATTTGAGTCCATGCAGCTGAGTTTCAGGAACAGTCCATCAGCTGAAGTTGTTTCTTTTGGACATCTGAGAGTCCTTTTTGTCCTGAAATCAGCATAACACAATTTTAAACAATTTAAAACAATTTAAAACAATATGAACAATTTTGGAATGTCCTTTCTGGCCCTTCAATGCTTCAGCGCTTCAGAGCTGCTGCTATTTTCAATCTTTTTTATTTAATTTTAAATTTTTTTTTTTTTTTTTTTTTTTTGTGATTGAAAGCAAAAGAGCAGTAGCCGAGCAGAGCAGTGCCAGAGAAGGAAAGGCCCTGGGGGCCCTGGCCCATGCTGGACCAGGAACCCCAAAACTGGCTCACAAAGGGGGACCAGGTCCAGTAGGAGAAACCAGAGTCCCCAAAAACCTAAGGAGGCCACGCAGTGGGCCCAGCCCAGGAATTTTTTGAGCCCAACGGCCCAGGCCAAACCCATGAGGAAGGCTCTGCATATCCACAGGCCTGAACCCTGCTGCCAGCACAATGGTAGCACGGGTATTGAGACGCTTCCTTTCCCCTAAACCACTGAGGCATGCCAGCAGCAGGGAAATAGAAGCTGCCCCGAGAATCTTCATCTCGGGTCTGGGAATGTTTGTTTCCCACAGCAACACGGCACCATCCCCACCGGGCTGGGGACCAAAGGCAGAACTTTTGGGAGCCCCCTCCCCCTCGCCGCTAGGGCACAAGAGGGGTGGCAGAGATGGCAGCCTCCATGGGACAGCAACCGAAACACCACCCCCCAAAACCACAGAGAACGCTGAGCTTGAAAGCCGGCAGCTGGACTGCCGCAAGAGTCAGCTGGCGGGCAGCCCCCGCTCCACTGAAGGAGAGACCCCCCTCTGGAGCGACTGCTGGGGCAGCCGGTCCGGGATGGTCCGAGTTTGAACAAGCCGCCGGTGCCATGGCAGTCTCTGACAACGGCAAAGCCGCTGGGACGTCCAGTGGAAGCAGCGGGGGGGGAGCCAGAACTGGGGAGGGAACCACGCTGAGAGTGGGATCCGCCGCAGGACGCTCCGAGAGTCCTGCGGGCTCAACACCGTTTTCAGCCCCATCCTGAACAGGAACTGTCTCGGCTTGAAGCGGCGGAGATGTGCGGAAACACACTGTTGCTGTGTCCCTTGGCTCTGAAAGCGGCGGCAGGCACGGCACGGGCAGCAGCGGAGCCAGGAGAAGCGGCGGAGCATTGCTGTTGCTTAGCAACAGGTCAATCGCCGGAAGTGCTGTCTCTTGTGCCGTCTCCGACACAGGCTCTGGCGGGGGCAGGGAGGCCGGTGAAACCGTGGGTGGGACCGCCTGGAGTGACGGCTCTAGCAGGGGCGTGGAGGAAACCTTAGAGACCGGTGCCGCCCCCATGTCTGAAGGCGGAGTCTGAGAGGCCGGCACTGGCTTGAGCGGCCGCTCCCATCCCCCCGGAGAGAGAGAAGGGGGGGAAGGAGAAGGCTCCATCTGAGCATGCTCCGGAGAAAGAGTAAAAAAAACTTCTTCGCACCACAAGGTTTCAGCCCCCCCTGCCACGAAGCGGGGGGGGGGGAAGCCTAAAGTCATCACCCACGGGGTCTTCTGCCAAGGGCGGTGGAAATGGAGCTTGGCCATAACAGTTAGAGATCCACTGAAAACAAGCTGCTCTGCGCTTCAGGACTGGGAAAAGCTTTATAAATGCTGGGTAGATAGAAGGCAACACGCATCCCTGACTGTAGACGCACTGGATAATCGAGTCCATGCACTCCCACACGAAAACATCTAAAGCGTACAGGACATCAGTAAAAAACCCAAAAAGCTTTGCCCATCTAAAGAACTCATAGAGATCTGTTTTTTCCAAAAAAAAATCTGTCTTCTCTGCACCAATGTTCCCAGAGGGCAATAACCTTCTCCTCTGAAGGGGAGAATTGAATCTCTTCTGGCAAGGTATGTGTCTGCCATACAAATAGCCACGAGCTACGAAGGGCTGGTTCATCAGGGATAGAAAATTGAACAGTACCTTTTTCAAAAGTCCAGCTTGCTCTGGCCAGCTCCACAGGTCTGCTGCTCTTTTTCATCATCTTTCCTGATGGTTTTCCAGAAGAAGGTTCTGTTGTGGTCAGCCTTGGCTGTGAACTCTGTCCAAATCTTCAGTTCTTCAGCTCCTGGCTTGAATCCACTTTCTGTGGTCACTTCAAAGCAACCATCAAATGCCACACATACAGGATTTTACCCAGTGCAGCAATTTTGCTCCTCTGGTCTTATTAAATTAATTTCTGCTCTCACACGTCAGGTCACCAGATATTATCGCGCCTGAGTGGGCGCTGGCTGGTGAGAGAGATGGTGAATCTTGTTTCTTGAATCAGAAGGCTGAATTTATTAATGTAATACATTATAGTTACACTAGAAAGAATAAGGAGAGAGGTTTTGCAGAGCAGCTAGGCTAGACTAGGAAGAGATAGAAAAGAATCCACAACAAAGCTGTGGCCAAGGACTCAGTCCCCTGGCTTGCACTGGTGATTGGCCCTTAATTATAAACATAAAACATGAACCAATCACCAATCAAAATAGGTGCCCCTGTTGCATTCCCCAGCAGCTGATAATAATTGTTTACCTTTTCTTCGGAGGCCTCTGGCCTCCTGAAGACACAGAAATCCGAAAGAAAGGATTTCTGTGGAGAAATGTCTGCGACAGTCATTTACTAGGTTTCTAATGCAAAGTTGCCTTTCTAGAAATATTCATTTATCAGTTTTAATGATTTGCAATGATTTGTTCTCCAGTAAGCCAAGTTAGTCAAAATCCTCAGGATTTTCTTTAATATACTTTGCTGAAAGAGTTTCCTTCCATAGAAACTTTAATATAGATTTTTTTTCTATACATGTTGCCAGTTTCAAAAAAGGTGACTTTTTTAGATATCAACCCCCTTCACATGTTATCTATTAAAGAATCTTTGAAATTTAGCAAGAAAATTGTAACACTGTTAATACACAACCAGAAATTAAATAGATTTCTTTGTGAGAACTGAGCAATGTCCCTACTATATTTATTTCTATTAATATGGACTAAATAACTGTACAATAAGAAATCATATTACATAGCTCGTCAGTGTAAACTAATGAAGTTGGATTGTAAGTAACTTCAGTTTCAGTATCTTCAATATACTTTTTCCCTTTTTTCTAAATTCTTTTGTGCTTTTTCATTTATATTCAAAGAATACAATGCAGAAGTGATCACAAATTATCACTTTCTTTGGAAGTAAAATTGTTTACATTTTCTCCTCTCAATTATCTGCTAAAAATCCTGATTAAATTTTGCCAAAGTGACTTTAACAAAATAATTAAATAGGACAAGTATGACATGTAAAAGGATGAGTAGATTCCTACATTTTTGAAATGCTAATCTCCTCAAAAAAAAAAAAAATAAAAACACAGCAAAATTTGTACTAGATTATTCTGCTGCTAATATTTAGGTAATATTTTATTTTAAAAATGAAGAAAGGAAATTTTGTTAGGTCAGTGCTGACATGCAGAAAGTAGTTTTTCTCATATCGTAGTAATATTGTACATAAAAATTCCAATATCTTGATGCTGGTAATAATGGTGATTAATGTAATCATGATATTAACAAAAAATTGAACTGGGAACTTGGTATGGCAATTAAAATTGTTACTTTCCAAACCCTAATTTGTTGCTTAGAATGTATATAATATCCATTTCCCTCATTTCCTAAAAAATATGTCCACCATGTTTGATTACCTATTCCAGTTCCACACAGTCCGGTCTGACTTCTTTTGATACACGATAGAACGTATTTATCCAGATATACTTTAGAATAGCAAAAAGAAATATTGCTTTATTGGTTTTTTAACACTTCCCAATTCAATAATTCCTCTTTAAAGCATAGATCTTTATGCCATGATATATTGTGCATTAAAATACCTAGAAGATGCTGTAAGAGCTCACAGGCCACTCTCACTTTCTTGGCAGTTGATATATTCTCCTTTTATATTTGGAATATGAGATTTCCTTTGAAAGAGAGCGAGAGGAACTCTTTGAGAGCTCTCACTTTTGAGACTTCTGGAATAATGTTATAAATTAATCTCATTATTGCCTTTTATATTCCATCACTACTGCTATATGTGAAAGGGCTGTGATACAAACAAGGTGTTTTATTCAATTAATCTTGATATATAGATCTTTTCTTTTTTACTGATTCCTTAAGTACCACTTCTGAAATGTCTCAGCTAATCACAAATCCTAATTATGACTTTAAGATATGCAATCTATGAGACTCAGACATTTTAAATGAAAGTAATTTAATAGAACACTTACTTTCTCATTAGAAGAGATAAATATGTATGATCATAAGTGTTTTGTATGCAGGTTATATACTCAAAATTTGTCCCTAAAGGCTGCCCTTAAAAGAAATTCCTTTCTTTAACAGCAGTGTTAGAGAGAAAAACAAGATATTAAGCTGACTTTTATCCTTTTTTGTCTTCTCAGTCTGTATCATATTTGACCAAAAATTTGTCAGGTTTTATTTTTTTTTTAGGTTTCAGCAAGACTGTGCAGCAGCAGGTAGAAGTCTGTTAAGTAAAGAGGGAATAAAATTCATCCCTTTGGATTGACCTGTTCAGTTTTCCAATACATCTTTCAATAACATTCACTACCACAGTAGATAGTATGGATTTCTCATAATAGAAATATTATATTATGAGAAAAGAAATTCACCATCCATATTTGAGATCTTGCAGTTTCTATCTATGACATCATTCTGCTCATCATCTGTTCTGTGTGGAAATGGTGGAAATGGCAGTTTCCACCTGTAGCTGTCCTGTATAACAAAGAACTAGGCAGAACATTTTATTGAAGTAAATTTACAGTCTCACATAATGGATTGAAAAAAAGAGTGCATAGAAAGGAGGTTTTTCCATCTAGTCCCTTAATGTTTTCTCCAGTATTTAAATGAAGCATGGACTAGAATAGGCCAGCTCTTTTGGTGCCTTGTATCCCCTATTAATGAGGGGATCTGGCCCAACAATGGGTTTATGAAAGGCAGGTCCTCTTTGACCAAGCTTATCTCCTTTGCTCACCAGATGATTTTATTTCTAGTCAGGAATACATAAGAAGGGTCAGTAAGAAAGATGACACAACTGCAAAGTTACCATAACAATAAAGCAAACTTTGGAGCTCTCATACCGAGTGCTCCCTTAGTGCTTGCCAGTCAGTCAAGCCTAGTATTCATTAAGAAATTTAAGTAGGGTTTTGGGGATTTTTTTTTTTTCATTATATGGTTTGAAATATCTTACAGTTCTTCCTTCTGTCTCATTCACTTATTTTTTTGTTCTTTGGAAGAAAAGCCTGGTATTGCTCTAGGTACACTTGGAAAATTCTCAAGATTTTTGTTTATAATGTCTTAAAATTCATTATCTGTGGTAGCAGATAAATTGTTTGTAAATTACCATTGAGTTATTAGGATATTGTTCTTTCTCCCTTGCTGAATGATTCAAAACTTTTTGTTGAGAAATCACAGCTGTAGAGAGGTGCCTCTCCATATAAAGCAGCAATCATCAATGTTCAATTCACAGTGTTCAGACTTTTGAACAAGGATAAATATGTTTATATGTTAAATAGCCACTGGTTCATCATTTTGGTTGGGGAAAAAAAACCCCTAGTGACTGCAGACTTTATTACATGTTCAATAACGTTAATTACAATTTTTCAAAGACTGAGATCTACTTTTAACAAACTGTAAAATACTGAGCCTGTCTTTTCTCTCTCCAGCTTCAGATTCTATCCTCACACAATTTTTACCCTTTCTTCCCTCCACAATGTGGTAACGAAAACGAAACTGACACAGCACTAAGAAAGACACTATTAAGGAAAACAAAACCAGCAAAAAGCAAAACCATCAACAATGCAAAACAAAATTTAAAAAGTAGAGAGGAAAAAACAGGAAACACCTAAAAGTCTGTCAGTAATATGGTCAACTAAAATAGGTTGGGTAATATAAAAGGTTTATAGGTTGAATATAAGGTCCAAAATCGATGTTTCATGACTTTTATCCACAGAGCCACTTCCACTCTCCTCCATCTCATCACTGTAGTTAAGTTCAGCCTTTGTTATCCTTACAAGTCCACTCTGATAATCTTACAGCCAATGTCAATTTCATTGCCCTTAAGAAAGTTACAAGTGTAAAAACAGAAGATGGAAAGAAAAAACCAGACAATAATGGGGACTTCCTGTCATTGAGGACGGATTTGCATTCCAGGAGGTTACGAAGAGTGGTACTGACTATGAGAGTACAATGTGCAATGAAAAGGACTTAGTATTTTGCAAGGGCTCTTACTATCAAATCAGTTCTCAGTAAGAAAGACAAATTTTTTACAGGTCTTGGCACCTGGACATTTCTGATTGCTGCTTACCACTTTCCACCTGTTGGACTTAACTATTTTATTCACAGTTAACTATGGATATGTAAGTAGTGTCATTAGATGCAATTACTGCCACAGCAAAATCACTATGAAAATGTTATTTTAGGATTCAAAATTAAAGTGTTCATGCAAAGATTTTTATGCACTGCATGTTATCAAACCATATTCTTGAGGCATGGACATCATGTTGGGGACATGTAACAACTCACAACGAAGTAACTGGGATATATGCAGAGACAGGAGGCAGGAATAATAGGTCTTCAAGATTTTTCTTTGCATGAAAAACAGTTTCAGCTCCCTATTAGGGTTTCTGAGAAATATATCTCATTACAACTTGTTTGAACAGATAAAAATATATTTTTTATATAGGTATATGCTATTTTACTGATATTTCCAGTGTTGCATCTGTGTTTGTGTATGTCTGCTCTGACACATTTTTATGTATAAGTCCTAGATGTATGATAACAAAAAATAGAATTTTATGCCTGAGTCTTCTTTAGTTTTAATTCTCTATTTCTTTATAAATAATAAATAATTTTTACATTGGGAAATCTTACCATCAGTGCTGTATTAATTTTTTTTTGTTTTAGTTCTCCATGTGTTTTGTTTCTGTGACTTATTTGTTTTGTTCTGATTAGTTGCTGTAAGCACTCGGGAACCCCCCTATATATTTTTAAAAAATGGTCACAGGAATGTTTAATTTCATGATATTAAAGGTATCCGTTTTTAAATTCAAGATCGTTAGTGATGAGTAAGATGGAATAGAAAATAAAATTGAAATACCTTTTGAGTTATTGTATCATGAAATTTCACATTATTTTCACCTCTTGCACTATTAAGAGTCTTGAAAATTGTAAAACCCTTATGAAATAGGTATTTAGAAAGATTGCTTTACCTGTCTTTGGCAGAAAGTCAAGATTTGCTTCTGCTTTAGTACTTCACCTTCTGCTAAAGATAGATCTTATGCTATAATTAAGTTTTCTTTTGGAAAAAGGAAGTTTGACTCAAAACAATTTTAGAACTCTCCATCTCAAATTTAATGATTTTTCCTTGAGAATCATACTACATTATTGTCAAAATTCTTTATTTATTGTGAAGGAGAAAGAAACAAGTAAATACTTGACTTTTCAAGGACAGTGACTTGCTGAGTGAAATGTGTTTGGGCAGAAAATGATGTATTACACATAGGGTCAAAGTTGTAACTGGCGGCAAAGTGATCTTCTGTTGCACAAAGAAATGTAAATTTGAACTGACTCATTGTGGGTCTCACACAACGTTCACATGCACATATGCATTTATGAAAGGAGTAGGTATAAGTGGATAAATCTTGTAAAATCGTAAATTTGTAAAATTTTGTAAAATCTTGTAAAATAAAATCACAGAAATCAAAATTTGGTATCAAAGACCTTATTTTTCTTCACAAAGTGACACTGTTCTTTGTTGTCATGCAAGTGAAACACATTAAAGTTTTCTTTTGCAAGGCTGTTAACTGTTAATTCCACTGTCTCTGGTAACAACACAAGTTTAGGATGTACTAACATGCCTCAGCCTTGCCAGGAGATCTCTGATGAACCAGAGCCAGTGGGATTAGTTATTTTTACCAGTTTGTGTGTGGAAATGTTAACATCAGTAAAAGACACATTTATGATGTCTGATGATATATCGTCAGAGGCCCCAAGATTTGAACTCTGAGGTTCTGTCTTTTGAATCTTTCAGGACAGTAATTTAAAGTAAGTATATACTAAGTGCTTGATGGCATTAATAATTATATTTAGGTGCAGGCTGGTCAGGACAAGAAGAAAGAGAGAAGGAGTGTGAGAAGGGATTTAAGCATTACGTTTTAGGATACTTTGAAGCACCACATGCTCATAAATACACTTTTCTCCATTTTGATAACTGTATTCTTACAGAGTCAACCAATTGTAAAATTCAGCAATCAGCTTGATACTTGTCAGACTCTTGGGACTCAACCTAGATTCACTTAACTTTTGGTACAATAAAGACACAATCAAATATTTTTGCTAAAACAAGGCACAGGTGAAAAAGAGGCACAGCTGCTACTGGCTCAAGGCTGTATTTATGGAGTCCAATCTTAAATTGTGTGACACCTCTGAACAAAATAAGATAAGAAGAAGTGATTTTAGATTAAGATCACAGTGGCTAACTCACTTTAATTAAAGATGTTTCAAAAGATAGAGGAATCAAGAACAAAGAAGAGAAAAGAAATGTGCTATGTGAATTATCAGGTAATTGCTTCAAAGGTAAACTTGTAAATTTCTCAAGTGGCCTGACTAAAGTCAAATAAAAAAATATTCCATGGACTCATTTGATTTCAATTTTATTACTTCTATGATTAGGTTTTGGCAAAATACAAAGTTTTTTCTACACTGTTTGTAATTATTTAGATATTATTTAAAGGCATTTAAAAGTTTCCAAGATTACTCTTAAATGTTTGTCAGATGAAACCATAACTCTACTTCCAATAACATCAATGGCTTCTAAAACTAGTATGTGTGTGCTTGTTTTCCTCTGGTTGTAAAGTGTTCAACAAATAGGTCACAGAAGTTAGCAAAAGCAAGAGTGAGTATAAGAAACCTACTGACGGTTAGAATGTGATTCTAAAATATGCTTTTAGAGTACACAAACTTAGAAAAATATTTAGGCTCGACAATAAGAAAAATCTGAGATTCTGCAGGAAGCACAACATACAAATCAGAGAAAATACAGCGAAGATATTATTTGTAAATATCTTAAAAGAAGAGTCAAGCAAAGTTTTCTGATTATTGGAAGGGACTGAAAACTGACAATGAGAGTCAATGAGTGTAAGATTTTTGGACTCAAATCATCTTTCTGTGTTGGAGTACTAGGCAATAACATAATCAATAAGTGTATATGAATTTAAGTTTAGATTACAACTTTTCAAAGCAGTCTAGATTAAAAAAAAATTCTGCAGGACACTCTGAGAATTAGCTTAACCTGTCAAACCTTCAGGACTTCCCTCAGAGCTCCAGCAGGACAGGTGAGATGCCAGAAGGCTGAAGCCTGGATAAGTGTAGTAACATTCACTAGAAAGTTTTCTGAGATCAGAGACTAGTTAGACTTACTTTTGTTCCTAAAAAATAGCAGAACTAATGTTAAGTGTCTATCAAAAAAGATCAACCAAAAAGTATTCATAGATCCCATTAGGAAAGAAAAAGAAAGACATTTTATATAGCATGCACTTCCATATATTTTAACTATTTGGGTTTTTTGAAATCTTTACAGCTGTGTGGTATCACTACAAAATGATTTGTCCAGGTGATAGGAAAGGCCAAATTCAGGGAATAAAAAATAATGCTCAGTTATCAAAGTAGAAACATAGATCAATTGTAGCCTTTTGCAGGAAAAAAAAAAAAAAAAACAAACCCAGAACAAACCTCCCTTTCCCTTCATGGTCCAGAAAAACTACCAGATTAAGGAACAGATCAAAAGTCCCTGCTCTATTTTGGATTCCTTGGTTCTGCTATTACTCACTGCTATATTTACCATTATTTTCAGGATAAAAGTAGGAATTTTAGAAGTTGCAAGCACATTGAGGGTCAGCATGCCAACTTTTCCATTGGCATGCTTCCAGAGGGACGCAATACTTAGTGGATATCTAATTTATGGATAATTGTGTCTGGGCATAAGATTGTATAAGTACATTTTCAATTATCCTGCTGCTAAAGATTCATTTAGAACACTTCAATGTTTCGTGTTGAAAAACACTGTCTGCTGTTTTAGGGTTGTATATCTTAAAACATTTAATTTGAATTTTAGTTAAATTTAAAATACTTCAGAAAAGAACCAGGCACTTCAGAAAATTTATCTAGAAAATTTGCAGTAACTTATGGCTACAAAAGTTGGCTTAAGAGCTTTGCAGATTGTATCTATTAATTTTAAGATTCTTGCATTCAGATATACATTCCCAATACATTCTTATTAAATGTTTGCCAAATGCTTCGAATCAGAGTTCCGTAAAATGTTTTACAAGTTAATGTAAAAGTTGCTGTATATTAGAAATTAAGACCAGATGCACATGCAAGCTAAATAAGAGTCAGTGCAGGACACTAGGTTTTAGTCTTAACTTTAAAGTAAATGTCTTAAATTCTACACATGGCAACTAAACAATATTTAAAGTCAGAAATTATTATATTTATCCACCTCTTTTATTTTTTAATGATAGCAGGTAAAATAGTATCCCATCAGTCAACAATAAATGCTCAATCTTCTCTGTCTGAACAAAACTTTTGGACAAAATGCCCAATTACAAGCTAGTAAATCTTGGTCAGTACCTTTTTTTTTTTGAATGTATATGCACATTAGCCAACAATCTCAGTAGGAGTTTTAATGTTTGATCTGTCCTCAACTTTTACGTGGCAGTGAGCTACAGCCATTTTATGTACAGTCTAACAGCCTTTCCAATATATAAATGTGATCTTTCCATTTGTCTGAGGAACAGACCTTTCTCTTTCAGATAACAGAATTAGTTAGGATTTTCACACACGCAAGATAGCTATCTGTCAGCTTCAGTCTTTATCCCCAGATCCTTTCTACAGCTCTTGGAGTTAAAAACAAAGGTTTTACTCTTCTTCAGGTGTCTTGTCATAGAGGTCAAGATAAGTGTCAGGAGTATATTTCTACCTCTTATCTTCCATTAATTCTGTGGATTTTCTTCTTTCACTTAGAAGAATATTTTACTTAGCAGACTATTTTCATCTCATAGCACTTTTTCATCAGAGCTTAAAATCTCAACAGCTCCTCCTGAGACTGCTTCTCCTATAGTTTCTCGCAGCAGTTGTTTCTAATTGTCTTTGTCATACCAAGGAATGGTAATTAAAGTTTTCATTAACCTTTTCTAGGCTGCTGCAAGGTGGGTTGTACGTGTCTCCACATTGTGTTTTCTGTGACTGTGTGTTTCTTTTCCCTCACAGTCACTGTGAAAAATGGTAGCTGGAATCAGTTACACCAAAAGTTGTGTGGAGTGACCCAAGATCACTGAAATGAAAGGTAGGAAGGATTTTCAATCAAGAATAGGAGGCACTAAACTTCAGAGAAATTTTGTCCTTTCTTGTTTGCTCTTTGCTTTTAAAAGGAAGTAAGAATTTACTCCTTACCCACAATGACAAGTCATTGCAGGATTTTCCCACTGAAAGTGGCCACATCACACACTGTGACATTAGGGTTATATAGGAAAAATACTACTGTGTCTCATTCCCAGTATTCTTTACTTGGTCACAGTGTTTGGCAATTATAGTACACCAATTTACTTTCCATATTAGATTCAGAAGCTTGAATTGATTGAATGAAGGCATAAAATGTGTATAGTATGAATAATATGGATTTTAACCTATGTCTAATTTTTTTTTTGGTCCTGTTTCTATAGCTAGGGCATGTCTTAACCCCGACTGAGAATAAATGGAATGAACATAAGTGAATCTGCTACCCCTACTCTCATCCTTCACAGATATATCCCCAAACAACTGAATTCCAGGTCAAATACTGTGACTGAAGTATGTTTTTCACTTCTGGTTGTTCAGTAAGCTCAGATGTGGTTTGATTAATGCTACACTGAAAGGGAAGGAATCATTATTACAATGTGAAAGATTATACGAAAAGAGTCACACTTCAGCGCAAAATTTTCAAAGCTGTTCTGAAGCTCAGTGCCTGCTGTATCTACTGCAACAAAGAAAATGCCTTTTGAGAAACAGAAGGGATTTTCAGACTCACTGAACTCAGTGGGAAAACTGAGCATCTTCTCTAATGATAATACCACTGATTGTGTGCCTTAAGTATAGCACTGGCTCTAGGGTGTAACTAGTTTCCATTCCTAGAATAGAGATTATTAGGTTTAGTGACTACAAAAAGAGAGGAGAAAACCTCCTTTTTAGAAAAGCAAGAAATTTTCCTTGAGAATACTTCAAACTTCCACAGCATCTTTAACAAGTGGATAAGCATCTTTAACAAGTGGATAATCATCTTTAACAATTCTCTTATATTTAATAGGTCATCCAAACAACCTCATTTGGCTGTTACAAGATAACAGTAATTCTAATTTTTGCATAACTGAGTATAGCAAATGGAACTGTGTTCTTTTACATACTTATGAATACAATTTTCATTCTGACTGTTTTATTTGAAAATTTATTTATCAGAGATTCAGGGTTTTAACAAAGCTGAATGAAAGCACTACAGCAATTTATGTTAGCTCAGTTTGTGATTTTCTGGTATCATTAAATCATGAAATGATTTTTATAAGTCTCTATGGTTTTCTTTATTAAAAATGACAGAAACATTTGCAATAATGATAATTACATTGTGTAGCTTTCCTTCACTAAGTTCAGCTCCATTCTGTACTTTATCATATAATGAACTATGAATTATGATACTGCTTTGAGAAAATGATATTTGCTACTTTAAACTTGATGTCTCCATGTAATCCATGTAAGGTCTATCAATCATACAACATAACATTTCAGAAGAGTGGATGAAAAATAAGTAGGTAAATGTTTCTGCTGCTAGCTTCTCTGTATAAGATTCATTAAATATAATTTTCAAAAAATGAACCACATGATCAATGTTGTCATTTGAAGTATATGCAGATTGTGAATACCACATTTATACACAACCAAACTTGAGCAGATTGGATTATTCAACACGCTTTCAACGGAAACTGTCTCGCAGCCAACTCTTTTTGATACCCTGCAACAAGACATACATGCCAGCTTTCAAACAAAGTGAGTTTCAGTATCCTAACAATTCACCTCATTTATAATTTCATCTGATTGTACTTGTTTATCATTTCACCTGCCATTGGCACTTAATGTAGTTACTTCATTGCCTTGATCTAAGTGTTCAAGTCCTTCTCTTCTCTTCTCTTCTCTTCTCTTCTCTTCTCTTCTCTTCTCTTCTCTTCTCTTCTCTTCTCTTCTCTTCTCTTCTCTTCTCTTCTCTTCTCTTCTCTTCTCTTCTCTCTTCTCTTCTCTTCTCTTCTCTTCTCTTCTCTTCTCTTCTCTTCTCTTCTCTTCTCTTCTCTTCTCTTCTCTTCTCTTCTCTCTCTTCTCTTCTCTTCTCTTCTCATCACAATCACAGAATATGCTGAGTTGGAAGGGTTTCCCAAGGATCACTGAGAATGACTACCTTGCATTGCTAACTGAGTATTTTCTAAGTCTTACAGTAATGCAAAATAAGATGTTAGTCATTGGCAATATCCTTAACTTCCTACCAATACCTCAGACTATATTAATACATTTATCTATACATTGATATGAAGAGGACAAAATAAGAAAAATAAAGTAACAGGCAATTTAAAAAACCAAAACCAAAACAAATCAGCACTGGCAATCCAGTTTTATAGTCTGAGCTCTTTCAGTAAGTTCATGCATCTGTTATATACCACTACAACTTAATGAGCTCTCACCGTTTTGGGTTTTGCTTTTGGTTTAGGAGCAGCAAATTAACCAGACCAGTATTCCATGTGTAGTTTAAAAAAAATTGCTCTTTGATGTAAAACTGAGAAAACTTTGGGTAAGGGAAACTTAATTTCCCCATCTTGGCCAGTGTGGTGGGTTGGCCTTGACTAAGGGCCAAACTCCCAACCAGCTGCTTGCTCACTGCCACTCCTAAATGGGACAAGGGAAGAGAACAGGAAAGAGATTGCTTATTAAATGCTGTCATCGGCAAAACATACTAGATTTGGGCAAAATTAATTTATTACCAATTTTTTTTTTTTTTCAGATAAAGACAAAGGAAAAGAACATTAAAGCAATGTTCTTGCCCTCCCCACTCTCCCAAGATCAGCATCCCCACAGACTCCTCTATCTTTCCCCCAGCCAAGTAGCCTGGAATCAGGTGGGTTGTACACAGCAGTTTCTCTTTCCTGCCCCTTTCTCGTGACACTTTTTACCTGCTCCAGTGGATCCCTCTCCTTCCTCCTTCTCTCACCTTCTCTCACTATTTTTGTTTTCCTCACTTGTAAGCTTTGTTTCTCCCCCTGTAGCAAATGAGTTTTATGTCACTCAAAGAATCACCAGTAAAGATATCGGCAAAATAATAGCATTATTAAAGTGAAAGCAAAGCAAAGTTCATTGGCAAGGTTTACTCTAGGACTGACTACATGTTTAAGGCCCAGAAAGAAAAATCAGACTAAAATCTAAAATCAATCTAAAATTAACATCAATGTAAAGGGATCTATGCAGAAGATGGAGATGGAAAAAGGGTAAGGGTAGGAAACGGTAAGGGTAAAAGGGAATATGGGAGAATCTCTTATGTGTCATGGAGTTCAGAATGAACCTCCTTGCCAAAATTAGTCCTGGAACAGACCAAAAATTTAAAGGGGGCTTGTTGGGTAACAAGTTCTTGGGAACAGACAGTGTCTGTGAAAAGCTTAAGAGCAGCTTAGCCCAGGTGCTGTTCATCAAGGCCAAGGCCTAATGAGTATTTCTGAGGTCACCGTGCAGCCCAAAGGGAAGAGGAGAGTGCTGTTTTCTGCTGAATTTTGAATATTGTGCTGCCATGGTGGCTGCTGGGCTCAGTGGTGCCCTGTGGTGGCTCTGCTGGAACCAGCTGCCTCAGGATAGGGGAAATTGTGGCTTCTTCCTATGGAGACCACCGCTGCAGCACCCTGGGCACCCACACCCAGCAAAGTCCAAAAATCTCCACTTCTTCAGAGTCCCTAACTCTTGAAAAATGTGGTTTTGGAGTTAGTTTGTGCACAGATAATTGTATTTCTGTTCAGCATCTCCTCTGAATAAAGGTTATTCCCTCTAAGCTGTATTTTATATCGTATAAGAAAATAAATCACAGGCAGACCAAATAATCAATAAACTCTTTTTTGTTTACTGTTGTAAGCTATCATGCTTCTACTTCTCATTATATATCAAGAGCATCCTGATATTAATCTTTTTGAAATAAACATGTATAAGTTAACCACCTTTCCTGTCTGCAACAAAAATCTAATTTTTTTTTTCTTTTTTTGTTTCACAGTGATATCTTTCCATGAAGAATAGTATTCTTTTGGCCTGGTAATACCCTTAATCTCCATTTTTCATAACAGCAGATGCTGAGGGCTTCCTGACAAGCAGATGACCTAATTAGGGTTACATTTCTTGACCACTGCCTCTGGTTTTGTTCATAGTAGACATGCACATTTTATGTCATTGAACATTTAGCATTATAGTCTTTTCCAATGACATTTTTTGTTAAGCACATTAATATTAAAGGTCAATGTGCCTTTAAGTGGATCAATAAGAACTTGACAGTATAATATATAATCATAGTTTCTCATCATATGAGGTTTTGTAGTGTTTGATTATGCTGTCTTCCTCTTTCTCATTCTTGTCCTGTACAGTAAAGAGTGGAGAAAGCATGAGGAAAACTGTTCTCAAAAGAACAATCCAGAATTATGGACATTGAGCTCCATGGAATGAATACACTGGACTTTCCTATGATCTATAAGTATGTAGGTATCTGGAACCACAGAGACAAAATAAATGCAATTCCTTTACTAAGGTATGAAAAAATGGCATTATCAGTAATAAAGGAGGAGGAAATAAGGGGGTTTTCATTAAGTATTACAAGCATTTTCTAGAAATTACAATTTTTTTCTCTAACCATGTGGGTACTCAAAGTGACTGTGGAACATCCACCTTTAGAGGTACTCAAAACAAGATTCAAAAAGACATTGAGGAATCTGATCTAAATTTGAAGTTATGTCTGACTTTGAAATTGACCTTGGTTTGACAAGGGGGTTGCTCCAGAGATTTCTGCCCATCTGAATTAACCTGCAAGGCCATAATTCTTACAGTTTGTATCTTGAACACTGTTGTGTTAGAAATGCTATTACTATGAACAGACCTCAGTCTCATTTTTAAGCCTTGGGTTTTTTTTCCCCCTATTATGCCTAGGAAAATATTGCCACTACTAAATCTCAGTCTATTTAGAGAATAGAGAATGAGCCAACTATCCTAAATATCCTTCTGCTTTTTGTTTCCAGTTCTATTTTGGGCTTTCTTTAGGGAGGGGAAGGGAGAAGGTGCTGTAATTTTCAGGTCACAAATAGATTAATTTTTTTGCCTTAAACCACATAAAAAACTAGCATCTACAGTATATGCTAATCAATATAACAAACTTTTTTTTTAATACTTTAAAGAGGGAAGTTAATCTGACTCTGTCAGTCTCATTCAAGCAACAGAAATTTAAACCAATGTTTGTGTTGATTTTCAGAAGATAGTTGCTTTTGACACTCATTAAAGGTGCTCCTCTGCTGACCACAAGAATAACTGCAGAATCCAGATCAGATAAAAGTATTGTTACTGAGAAAGCCAGCACCCTTCTATTTATGATTAAGACAATTTTCAAACATCTTGTACCATTGAAAATATCTTTGAAAGGAGTGCATGTACTTGGCAGCTACCAGCTACTGTTGTAATTTTTTAATCAAGTCTCCCAGTTGATTCTTTAGAACTGCTTAAACAAGAATAATAAGTCTCACATGAACACGCAGACTCACATAATACAGAATGGTAGTCTTGGGATAATATGGACAGCCCATAATATGATGGTGGTGCATCTTATCCATCAATTATGTCGAGACACAGAATTACAGCAATATGCCATAAATCCATTTTAAATTTAGATGAAATTCAAAAACATAACTCCCTGCTAGTGTGTTTCTTGTCATCTGTAATTCATTGATGTGTAAGTGAATGAAGCATTTGTCAGGAGAAAAATTAATTTGACATCAAAAAAGATTATTTCTAAGTAAACATTGCTTTGCAGAATCACAAAGATGATTGATTCAATGCTATTTATCATCCAATCTTAATTTAATTGACTTTTTAAATTTATTTTTATGTTGCTGTCATGCTTGCGGCCAACCATAATTTGTTGCTCTCAAAAGCTAGATTTAGTAATTCAAATATTGCAGCATTTGGTTTTACCACTCTTAAGAAATTTCACCTAGTGATTCCCAAGTTTCACTGACATATTCAAAAACTTTGGATTCTTTCTGAATAGTGTGCAGTACTAATGGGCAATTTTGTTAACATTACCCACAGTGTCCCTGCTGTTCGTAGTGTCTATTATGTGCTATCATTTTTTCTAAAACTCTACTGTTGACATCTGGTAGGACTTTGATTTAAGGCTGTTTGTAAAAGAATTGACAACAGTTTTAACCAGAACTTATGAGATATAAAATAACCAAGCCTGGTGGTAAATATAAAATGGTTAGATTATGGCATTTTTTTAGAGCTAAAAGGTTTGCTTGGCTGCTCCTTCTCCTAGTGTGCAATAGTAACCAAAACCAACTAAAAGTGCCTACAGGAATTTTTCTGCCACATCACATTTTGTGAATGATACACTTCTGTCATCACCTAAAGAGTTGAAGAAAAACCAAAAAGCCAAAAAAGCCCTCACTTTGCAAGGGCTGTTTTTTAGAATGCTGTACTGAAAAATTATCAAATTAGCATTTTGCACTGCCAAACTGAATAACCTTGAAAAACAGTTAATGATCATCACTTTTCCCATTCTGAATTTCAGTCCTACTTCAGTATGATTTAATTTTTAAATAAGATCTAACCATTCCTTTGGTTTCTTTTTTCTTTTCTGAAATACTGAATGTTCACAATATTATTTTAATTTCCAAGGCAGCAGATAAAGACATTTTTTTTAATCTTTAATTCAAAATTAAATTCTGCCTTTCTAGAGGTGCCCTCTTCCATGCTTTTAAAGAAATATGTCTTCCCACTATTTATTAATATTTAAATGGATTAACAAATCCAAAGTTCCCAACAAGAATTTCATTGTGCAAAGACCTATATCTACCCCAAATCCTTTCTGTTTAGAACTTCTTATTTGTAAAAATCAAACATCAGGAATGTATTGGAACTTCACTATTCCCTGATGATTCCATAGTGTTTAGAGCTAGGCTTACTAGTATTAATAATTCTATTTAACTTGTATTAAGCTCCTGCAGATGTCATTTAAATAAATGAAAAAAAAAATCATATAGGAAAAGGAAAAGGAAAAGGAAAAGGAAAAGGAAAAGGAAAAGGAAAAGGAAAAGGAAAAGGAAAAGGAAAAGGAAAAGGGAGAATCATAGAGAGCACATATCATCAGTAACCTTGAGTTCTGTGCAAACAAAGTTCTCAGCTGGAGCGTGATTACCAAAATCTAGCCTGAAATAACTGTGAACTATCCATCCTTTTGAAGGAAGAAGAACAAGGGTGAGAAAGATTCAGAGCTGTTGTTTAAGGATTGTGGGGATTTCAGTCCTGATACTTAGCCCAGTAAGCCATGCTTCCAGGAGTAAGCATTTAATCCATTTACGAAATTTGTTTCTGGATCCAAATTTATCTAGTGTATTAAATAGATAATCCTTCCTTAGTCTGTCATATTCTTTTCTGGCACTAAAGAGAAGAGGGAGTGCTGCTAGACATTTTTAAGTTAATATTTATCAAGATTTCAGAAAGGTTAGCTATTTTTTAAAACATTTTATGTCACTGAATTATACTTTATTTGGATATATAAAACCAGAAGCAGTACTTATAATTTTTACTGTAAGTGTCAAATGAGTTAGGAGCTCTTTCTAGTCTTACATTGCTTTATTAATAACCTATTTTACTTAAGCAAGGACACTTGAAGCAGAAGGTAATATAAATTTAATGATTTTCATATGAAATACTGATTTAAATACTTCTATGTCATAAGAAAAACTCCTGATTTTCTTAATTAACAGATTTGGTTTTGGCATATTAGATAGCATTTCTAAACAATTGTTTCTTAGTTTTAATACATATGTAATTTATGAGGTATAGAATGCAACAGTGAAACATAAGAACATCCAGGAAGGTGATTTTAAGGTTGGCAGTAAAAAAGATTCCTAGAGATTAGGAAATGACAGGAAAGGAAAAAGCAAAAGTAAAACAAATAGATAAGGACTTAGCACAAATAAAAACCAGTTTGATACAAGAGAGAATTTCTCTTGGCTATTTAAATAAATGTTAATTTTCACACTGAGTTTACACCCTTGATTTGGAATTTAAGCACAGAAATGAAAATATCTATGTAAGATGTACACTTTATGTACAATTTTTTATTTGTAACCTTCCTCATTTGTGCAGATTTCTGTGCTTACTCCAAGCATTCAACTCCATATGCAGAGTGCTACAACAAAACTAATGTCCAAAAGTCTATAACGTGAAATCTGAAAAAGTCCCCTAAAATGTACCAGGACATGTTTAGCAGAAGCACTGATCAATACCTTCTTCCCAAGCTTTTGTATCTGTTGTGGAACATTTGGTGTTTATAGAAAGCTCACAATTAGTTACTGTGTTGAATTTAATTAGGTCATTAAAAAATAAGTGTTTATGGTAACATGTAATTTAAAAAGTTCTATCATTATTGTCTTTAGAAGATTTCTGTAGGACAAACCAGGCAGGCAAGAAGAAAAAGAATCATTAATAAAAAAAGGGGGATAAGGGAGGAAGCAATGCCCTACTTATTCATATTGCCCTTTGTTATTCTCATCATCTAGAAATTGTCATATGGTTAAGTACATAATCAGTCACCCCACCATGGCTGAGGAGAGGCAACATGTACAGGAGTTTCATCTAGACCTGCCTGTTATTTTTGGAAGTAGGGTAGACAACTGTAAGAACGGGAAAGGAAATAAAGAACTTATCAGGGCATGCTGAGGTAGGGAAACTAAATATCTAATATTGGTTGTCATTTCTGGAAGGGAGAGGGAAGTGTCGGAAGGAAGTGTCGGAAGGAAGGAAGGAAGTGTCGGAAGGAAGTGTTGGAAGGAAGTGTCGGAAGGAAGTGTCGGAAGGAAGTGTCGGAAGGAAGTGTCGGAAGGAAGTGTCGGAAGGAAGGAAGGAAGGAAGGAAGGAAGGAAGGAAGGAAGGAAGGAAGGAAGGAAGGAAGGAAGGAAGGAAGGAAGGAAGGAAGGAAGGAAGGAAGGAAGTGTCGGAAGGAAGGAAGGAAATGTCGGAAGGAAGTGTCGGAAGGAAGTGTCGGAAGGAAGTGTCGGAAGGAAGTGTCGGAAGGAAGTGTCGGAAGGAAGTGTCGGAAGGAAGGAAGGAAGTGTCGGAAGGAAGGAAGTGTCGGAAGGAAGGAAGTGTCGGAAGGAAGGAAGTGTCGGAAGGAAGTGTCGGAAGGAAGTGTCGGAAGGAAGTGTCGGAAGGAAGGAAGGAAGGAAGGAAGGAAGGAAGGAAGGAAGGAAGGAAGGAAGGAAGGAAGGAAGTGTCGGAAGGAAGTGTCGGAAGGAAGGAAGTGTCGGAAGGAAGGAAGTGTCGGAAGGAAGGAAGTGTCGGAAGGAAGGAAGGAAGGAAGGAAGGAAGGAAGGAAGGAAGGAAGGAAGGAAGGAAGGAAGGAAGGAAGGAAGGAAGGAAGGAAGGAAGGAAGGAAGGAAGGAAGGAAGGAAGTGTCGGAAGGAAGTGTCGGAAGGAAGTGTCGGAAGGAAGTGTCGGAAGGAAGTGTAGGAAGGAAGGAAGGAAGGAAGGAAGGAAGGAAGGAAGGAAGGAAGGAAGGAAGGAAGGAAGGAAGGAAGGAAGGAAGGAAGGAAGGAAGGAAGGAAGGAAGGAAGGAAGGAAGGAAGGAAGATTACGTGTGTCTCCAATGTAGGGGGGTTTTAAAATTCTTTTAATCCCTGCTCTGAGAAAATGCAGGGCACAATTTCTTCTTTCTATTTCTTCTTTCTGTTTGCTTGGTAGTGAATCTGGAAGATTTGACTTATTACCTATTAGATGTGGGAGAAACAGACAGGGAAATTATTTACTGCGATGGGGGAGAGTGACTGTACATAAAATAACCAAAGTTGCCAAAAGGTGGAGAAGGCTCCTAGGGCCTTGGCAACAAACAAGGACAGGAACACAGTGAGATTCAAAAATCATTGAGGAATCACCAAGTATCTGAGTGCAGCAGTGTACAAACAACATGAAGCAGCTTCTGACAACTTGAGTGGCTGGAAATATCTTTATCTCAGCTGTAAACGGTTTCCCTCCACATCCTCCACCTTTTTGGCTAGTAAAGTATAGTTAACTTAATCTATTAGTAAAGGTTTGGGGCATTGCTTGGTTTGGGTTTGTGTTTTGTTTTGGTTTTTTTTTTAATTTATATGATTTTTTTGTTTACACCTTAAGAGAGTTGCCATTTTGAGAACAAAAGGCACTGTCAGTTTCAAGTTGATCTAAGAATGAAAACTTGTCCACTGCGTAGCTGTCCAGACCCCTAATCTGGCCTTAAATCATATGATTAGAAATTTATTCCCATGATGTCTTAGGCTCCAGGGAAGAGTCCAAGTAAGAAAAATATAGTCCCATCCAATCCAAACCATAAAAATATGTAGTTGTGTGTTTTTATTTTCTCTAGTAAGGCAAATTAAATTTACAAAGTTCCATGATCTTATTAAATTTTTTTTTTTTAATTTTGCCTACAGGGTTTGATACAAGTAACCATTACTATTCTGAATGCAATCTAAGGGATTAATGACTATCATGTAATTGAAGCTTGACACAGTGCATTTTGTCTCTGAAAACAATACAAATACATTACATTGTTTGTACAAGGGAAGACAAAGCAGGATAAGGTTTGTTCTTGCCAAAAATGAAGTCCAAAGTTTTATTTTAGGTTCTCTGAACCCTAAAACATCCTGAAAAGGGATAAAATAGATTTTTCTATGCTAAAGAGAATTTAGCAAAGGAAGAGTCTAGTCCTAGGGATTCTTTTGACTACTACAGTCCAGACATTCTGACTAAATTAGTCTTTTTTTTTATTCTCAGACAAATGAATGACTGGGTCTCATTACCATTGTAAAAACCCTTGAGGAGATAATATTAACTCTTTTGTTGCAGGGTTTCTTTCCAAAACTAATTACTTTGCACAGGGTCTGGGGCTTGCTTTGTGAACAATAGTCAAAAAATCCTTACTGCTTAAAGCAGTTACGCAGGGTAAGATTTCATTGTAACCAGAACTTTGACTCTTAAAGCTTGTTTTGAAATGGATATCACAATATGTCTAACTTCATGTTAAATGGAGACACTGGCAGCCCTTTTGAATATTTTTGTGATTATTTAGCTATGGTCTCTATTTCTGCATAGCCAATATTAAACTGAGATTGCTGATTTTACAAAAAAATAAAGGCATAAAGTGTTGCATGAGGCAATTCTCCCTGTATTGACTGTACCATGAGGATTAGCATTGACTAATTTGGTAGGAGAAGGAACTCTGCTGATGAATTAGGCATTAAGCAGCCCCATTTGCCACCTTCTAGTCTTTTTATAACAATGTAACTTGCATAAAGTAGTGAATCCCTGTATCAACAACCTCCTATTGAATTTATCCTAGCAGGGACAGCTTTCGCTCGAACCTCTCTGTTCTCCACAGGAGATAATTTCTTTTTGTAATGGAAACTAAGCATCTTCTGTACTCTTTGTATGTTAAAGCAGAGCAGATAATGGGATTCCAGGCTTTCTCCTCACCTAAATTAGATTTGAGATGGTCACAAGAGGCAGCAGAAAAATTTTGACAACCCAAAAAGAAGCTACCAAGGTAGGGTAAAAACTAATAATTTTAACAGGAAGAGATGACAGCTGACACAAATTGGTTGTCCTTGAAGATCAATAAACTGTTGAGAGAAAAAAGAATCCATTTTCACATAATGTGGTCTCTCATGACTGTGTAGCTCTTTGCACTTGAGTGGCAGACCATATGAAAAGAGTGGCAATTTTGTGGTGGAGTAAATGGACAAAGAGATAGCTATCCTAATTATGAACCTCTCTAAAAAAAATAGAGGAATATTAAACCTTCTCCACAGTTATAGAGTGAAAGAAAGTGTGGGAGATGTAGGGAATATCTTTACAGAGAATATGAAAGGCCCACCATTTGAGGGAATATGAGTAAATGGGCTTTTGTTACCTTCCCTTTGAGATATCATCAGACAGGTTACAAGTGCTAATCCAATTTCTCACACAGGTTCTCTTCATAGACATGAATAATTTTTGAAATTTTGAAGTGGACAACAATGTTTAAGAATTTCAATAGCTCACTCAGTCACAAAATTATAATAAAAACCAAGTAGATATTTCTTCAATAGTCAGAATATAGACATTAGGAAACAAAAAATAAGAATGAAAGAAAAAAAAAAAAAACAAAAAAAAGAGAAAATAGTATAAATTCATTATGTAGAAATGAACAGTAATTGTAAAATATTTTCTGTTTCAATAGTATTACATTTTCCCCTCCAAAAATATATAACTACTTGTTTTCCTCTGATATAAGACATTTCACTGAAACCAGGTATATTTACACTTTAGAAATGTAATAAAAGTGAATACAAGGAAATTAATATCTCCAATTAACCCTTGTCATCAGAAAGAGTAGGCAGACAGAAGAAAATTAGTGGTGAATTCAGATAAAAAATCAACTTTTCATCAGCCTGATATCTGAGAAGTGGCTGTGAGCATATTTATGCCTATGGTTTAACTAAATGAAAATAAGCATTTTAAACTACATTCAGAGTATTTATCTAAACCTTTATAAGAAAATTGATAAATTAGAACTGTACCTTTTTATTTTTTAAGGTCATAGCTGTAACCATGGGTAGTATTGTATGAAGACTTTAAACATGAAATATTCTGTCCTACACTTCTATGTATACATTTTGTTTTAAGGAGAAAAAAAAATCAGTGTTCTCCCTTTAACAGTAAAAATTTCCTCCCATTTGATAGTGAATAAATAAAATGTTCCTGGATTGCTTCACAATATTCTCTGTGTATGCCAATCTGCTGTAAATTTTCTGAAGATAAAGGGATTTAATGAAGCAGCCACTATTTACAACAAGTAGAAAAAACAACAAAAGAATATAATGTACCCACAGCTTTAAATGGGTCACAAACAATACATTTCAAGAATACAACACACAGTTTAACTGTGTTTTACTCTGTGAGAGTTGGAAGGAATGAATTTGCAGAAGAGAACATTTATTCACTCTATCTTCTATATTTGTAGTGGTCCTACCTTCCCAACAGCCAACATCCATATACTTGCTTACTTGTCAGCCATAGGGCAGAGGGGAAATAGAAGGAAGGCAAAAAGACCTGCGGATCAGGACACTGACAGTTTAACAAGGAAAGAAGAAGTTGTTGTTTACCCCTTCCTGGAAAGAAGGCTCTCTGCCCTGGACATAGTTGCTTGGGAAGAAAATTCCTTGACCACGAAACTCCCCTCTTTGTCCTCCTTTCCCTGAGATTTAATGCTGTGTAGTATAAATTATTCCTATGGTCAGTTTGAGTCTGTTGTCCCGATTGTGCTCCCTCCCAGACTCTTACCCACCTCCAGCCTTTTTTTCTGTGAGAAAGGATGGTAGTGGTGTAGCTTAACCCCAGAAGCAAGCTCAGCCCCCACAGCTGCCCACAGAGCTCCCCTCAAGCACGTTGGAGGAGCAACCTACTTGAAGGGTAAAATGAAGCAAACTTGTGTGTTGAGATAAAGGTAGTTCAATAGGTAAAACCTGTGCATGCGAACAAAGCGAAATGAGGAATTCATTCACCACTTCCTGTGGGTGGACAGATGTTCAGCCCTTTTGAGAAAGTCAAGCTTCATCACATATAATGGTTACTTGGGAAGACAAACCCCATCACTACAAACATCCCCTTCCCCTTACTCCTTTCTACAGATTTTATTTCTGACCATGTTGTCATGTGCTATGGAATTTCCCTTCCCTCAGTTGGGATCCACTGTCATAACCGTGTCCTCATCCTCACCTCTTGCTCACCCCCAGTCTACTCACTTTCTCTCACCAGTGAGAGAAACAGAAAACACCTTGATGTTTTACATGCACTGTTCAGCATAAAATAAGACACCAAAGTGTTATCAGTACTGTTTTTGTTATAATGCAAACACAGCACAATACCACTTTCTGTGAAGAAAATTCACTCCACCTCAGAAAAAACCCACTCAAGGGGGCAGCGCAGAGTGAAAAGAGAAAATGCCTTAATGATTTGCAAGCGCTCTTCAGAAGTAATGAAAACACAAATGCATTACCAATGCTGCTTTACTTACAAACACAAAACACACCACCATACAGGCTAATGTGAAGAAAGTAAACTCCATTCCAGCCAGGTGCAGTATTTTTTTTTCATGTGAACTTCTAAGATGTCTCTTTATGGTGATATATTATTCAGCCATCAACTCTTTTCAGGAGAACCTTCAGTAATCACCCTTGTCTCTTTTAAAGAGACTATGTTTTATATTTTAAGTGGTGATATTAAACAGGAATTGCACCCTTCAGAGTTTAAAGCAGTGATAAAACTTTAAATGATCAGGTAGTACTTACTTTTTCTTAAGTGTTCCACTGGTAGACTTTCAGTTGTGCCTCATGTTTGTCCTACAGCCAGGCATGTAAAACTCAGAAAGGAAATTATATTTTTAAGTACATAATTCACTCAGAATGGATAAAAAGACTAACTTTCTAATTATTTTAATATCTCAGGTATTGTCAGATATTTTTGATTCCATTTCTTCATCAGAATACAAAATTTTTCTGAAGCAATACTGTAGTTTAATATGAAAGGAAACTAAACCATATCAATAATGAAAGAAGTGTTTAGGGTTAACATGATCCAGTATTAAACAAGAGATCATGAAACACTATCAAAGAATTTGAAGAACACAAGATCAACAAGGTTAAAGAATAAATACTAAGCAAGGAAGAAACAAGAAACAGGTGGAAAGGCAGAGAGACAAACAGTCCAGTAAGATAAAATAAAATAAGGATGACAGAGGAGAAAAATGTTGAACAGAATATGAATAAGGAATACAAATAATATCAAAAACTTGGAACTTAAACAAGCCTGTGTTCAAATAGTAGCAACTCTGATTTTCTTATCAAAAAAGTTCAACCCATTTGATTGACCCATAAAAGATCAAAAATTTTTAAAAAAAGCTAACAACAACAAAAAGACCCCACCCTGCAGCATATCTGAGTCACTTGAAAGAGCCTGACCTACATGCTTATCTATTCTTTCCTCAGACAGTAATGCTGTGTTCTTAAAGACCATACCAGAAATCTAAATATTGCATTGAACAGCAATCACTAAATTGGTGAAATTTGGGTGATCCTTCCCTTTATTTTCTATTGAAAAGATTCCTTTTAAGCTGTTGTAATCAAAGGAGCAGGATCTCCAAATATCTTAAGTTACACAGAGAAATAATTTTGGAAAACAAAGCAAGAGAATAAAAGCAATATAGAATTGTAGCTGTCCCTTATTTATGTTTAAGTGCAACTTCAGTTTTCAGGCTGTGGATTCAGAGAGGTTCAATGTAGATTTTCAAGGAGAAATTCACCTACTTGTCCTTCTTAACCTTAGATCTTGAAAGGTCATTTTTAATCATTGGGGGTTGCTTGTTTCTTTTTATTTGTTTTTTTTTTTGTGTGGGGGGTTTTTTGGTAAGTAAAAAGGAAACCCTTCCCCCCCTTCCTCCCCACCTCCATTTATTATCAGTGTATTTGCAGCATTGTGTCTTTCATTTTAACAGGACTGATATTTCTTTGTCAGCCAAAGTCAATAGCCAGTCTCTACTCGCTATCATTGCACTGGGTTATCAGTTTAAAGACAAGGCAGGAAGTCTGAGTCATTATCAAGAGGAAATATCTTCTACACTTAGCATGAGGTTGCACCTGTCAGTCTCTCTTTTTAAATTTGTTTTGCTGAAACACAAGGTGAGAATCTCTGATAAATAATCAACAGTCTCTCAGAAAATCCTCTGCATATCCAAGATATTATACCGGAAAATTAAAAAAATAACCAGCTTTTTTGGTGATTATATTTCTAAAAATAAAAACACATTATATAGAAAAATCTGATCTTTGGGAAAAAATCAAAGTAAAATGAAACAGTTTTGAAATTATATGTTAAAGTTTGAATAAATTTTATTACAGGGATAAATATAAGTTGAGAAGTAACTACTTACAAAGCAGTGATTGAAACCATAATTTCTGTACAACCAGAAGTATCTAATCATCTGAAAACATTCCACATTAATTCCTTGGGTACCTTATTATTACTCAATTATAACAAAAGTGGAGATTCTCTTAATATGGTCTAGAGCTACTTGTCTTGTATTGTCTATCCATTGTGTGTTCCAACAATGTGACCAATTTTCATTCAGTATGTATAATTAAGTTTGACCCACTGCTTCAAGTTAAACTGTTTCTGTGATTTTTTCAAGACAAGCAGATAATCCCTGGAAGATTAGAACCATCTAATAAACATATTAAAATAATTTTTATTTCCTCACCTTCTGTGAATCACCTTAATTTACTAAAAGAAAGCCAGGAATGCAGATGACTATATATAGGATAGTTATTCTAGTTGATTAAATTAGAAGGCAACAGTGATCATTATACTATTTAAAGAATAATAAAACTAGCCTCCCACTCAGGTTTAGTTTATTACTCATGTCAAAATTTGCAGCTATTAAATTCAACCTAAAGTTATGTCTCTTCTGTATAGAGATATAAATGTCAGAACTTCTCCAGCAACAGACTATAAAACTACCTAACCAAAACTGGCAGAACAGCTTCTCCCTATAAAATATGGTGTAGTTAATCAAGCAAATAAAGGTCATGTTTAAAGAAACAGACTAAGTAGCATTAGTGAGGACTAAAATTTTTAGTAAATATAAATTTAACAACTAGGAAAACAAAATAAAAGAACTCATCATATTTCCCTCCAATTCCTTTCATTAAGAGCAGCACTCATTTACTGTTTTTTGCAATTTATTTTAAAAAATTAATTGTGGCATTATAAGGATAGACTTACAAATGCTAAAAATTAGCAATGTTTAGTTAAAATGTTTTTCCTCTTCAGTGTCATCTTGTTACAACATTTACATAATCATGAAATGTAGCAGAAATTTCAAAGTTCTCAAACCTCTCTTTTGATTAATATGAAGTCATAGGTTTATTATGGCAATTGTGACTATACTCCCTTCACATATTAGTGGATATAGTGCAATGAATAGAGGATAATTCAAAGTTTTCAAGTGCAGAGTGTTGATGGTGAAAGATAAATATGTTGTGACAAAATATGCAGAATGGGGCAGAGAGTCAAAATGACAGGTTCCAGCCATGGTCATTGTATTTGAATCATGTTATAATGTTCAGTCAGTCACACTTGAGTTCAGTGCTTTTGCAGTAAGATGTGATTTCACAGAAGCAAAGCACCACAAACCAGCTAATTCTGTGGTGACAAATTGTCAGGTTTCACACTGTACTTCTGGCATTAATTATTGCCACTATCCCAGACAGAAAATGACTTTATCACCCCAGCTGGAACTGGGCAAGGATTAGATGTGTCACATTCTGAGGTCCCAATTAGTGTGGTTATTAGCAGGCTAACACCTCCAGGCACTGAATTGGGTAATTCAGCATTTCAGAGAGAAGCACAAGATTTCCTGTTGTGGAATCACAGTGCCTTGGACAACACTAAGCAGCATTTTTTAATAAGGTTGTATAATGACAATTTGCACTTCAAAGTTATACCCAAAGCTCCCTAGTCCAAAGCCACCATTTCTTTATAAACCTATCTCCCTTCAGTAGTGAATATTGTGACTGCCAGTTGCAATGGCATGGCCATGTTATACAGAGTGAGTACCTCATGATTAGATGTCACAGGAAAACATAATTAAGTATGAAATTTTAATATTGCCAAATATGTTTTTAATGATGTGTGCCTGGATGCATGATATGTTTATCCTTTAAGAGACATTCTCCATGGTGCAAAACTCTTCACTTTTTAAGTTTAAACTCAACCTTCATTCACCAGTCTCAAAATCTAAATTAATTCTTTCCTTTGAGTTTCCAAATACTTTGTAAATGGCCTGTAAGTTGAAGAAAATTAAAGAAAAAGAAATTGAATTGAAGAAATAAAGAAAAAAAACCCTGATTCAACATTATATTTTCAAAAATGTAGTACACCTTATCTACTTCACAGAATCATTGAATCAATAAGGGCAGAAAAGACTGTCAAGATCAGCAAGTCCAGTCATCAACCTTGCACTGGTACCATATTCACCTTAAACCATGTCTTTAAGTGCCATATCCACAGGCTCTTTGAACACTTCCAGGGAACGGTGACTTCCATGGCCAGTCTCTTCCAATGTTTTACAATGGTTTCCATGATTTTATTTTTTCAACCTAATATCCAATCTAAACCTTCCCTGGCACAACTTGAGGCCATTTCCTCTCATCCTCTCACTTCCTACTTAGGACAAGAGACTGACTCCCACCAGTCTACACTCTCCCTCTAAATACTTGTGGAGGATGATAAGGTCTCCTCTAAGCCTTCCTTTACTCCAGGTTAAACAACCCAAGCTCCCTCAGGCACTCTTCAGAGGACTTGTTCTCCAGAACCTTCCCCAGCTCCATTGCCCTTTGCTGGGCTTGCTCCAGCACCTCAGTGTCCTTCTTCCAGGTGAGGGCCCAGAACTGGACACAGCACTCAAGGTGAGACCTCACCAGTGCCAAGCTATGGGAAAAAAATGCCTGCCCTGGTCCTGCTGGCCACACTATTGCTGATACAGGCCAAAATGCCACTGGCCTTCTTGGCCACCTGGGCACACTGTGTTTTTCAGTATGAATTTCTTTGGCATACTGTGATTCAAAAATACAATTTCTTCTCTCTTGGCCCCTTGGTCTCTATAGTCTTGCTCAAATGAGTTTATAAAAACCACACATTTTTTAACTCATACATGCATTACATAAAAATTTATAAGTTAATGTTACACAAGAAAAACAAAAATAGAAATTAAAATAGTATTTAATTTTTAAACGACAGAATTATTTTACTCTTTACTGCAATAAATGTTTATTTTAATTTATTAGGTAGTTTTTGCATTTGATCACTAGCTAAGAAATTTGAGATTACCTACCTATAAAAGCAAAACAACTAGAAAACTCTCTATTTCACTAGGATTTTGTAGGAAACTTTTTTTTGAAAGAGTATTTTATTTTGCTTTTGTTTGTACTTTTTTTTTTTTTTACATTTCCAAGATTAATAATAGACAGACAATTTGCAAAACTAATTTAGCAATAAACAAAAGTAATTAAGAAGACTATGTGGATCACCACAAGTCAAATGCTTCCAATTATCATAAGATTCTTACTAAGGTTTTGGAAAAAACCATTATACTGTGGATTATTATTCTCATTAGACTGAATTTACTGGTTTTGGATGGGTTACAACTAACTTTCTTCACAGTACAATTATTTTATTTATTTATCTCCATTTTTTGAAGACTTGAAGTAGAAAAGGGTATTTAGCTCTCAGTTAATTTTATAAACTATGACAAAGCCTGGAATTTTCTCATAGTAGAGGCTTAAATATATTCTTTCTTTCTTGAAATTATCACATATTTTTACGTAAATTATGTAAGTTTCCAATTTCAGCAATAATTTAACTAGCAACCTGCTTTTTTAATTAATTTCTGATTCACAGAGTGGTTTATAATGAAATGTAAATTTGTATTTAAACGTAGAACTGGAGATTTATTTAATTTTTGTCTCTGAAACGGAAAATTTTATTCCAATTTTAGGGTTGTGGTCAAAGCAGTGGAATACAAACTTTTATGAGCTACAGAGGCAATTATGGATTGTATAAAAGAGGAATTGTGAACCTACATGTATAATAGAATTGTACTTACAATATTATATGTAGCAGACACCAGAACTTAGAATGACTTTTGAATCATTATATTTTTAAACATAATTGAACTAATACTGGATTGCAGAAGATATTTCAATATCCTGCCTGATTATATTGGAAACATTGGCCATGTTGAGTGCTGCTGACATTTAGGTACACATTCATTTAGATTTTATATTATTGTAACAGATACAAATGTGGTCTTTAATTAGACATATATGTCTTGAAATAACTTCTGACTTCTGTCAGAGGGGATGGAAGCCTGGGTCCCTCCCCTAGGCTGTTTGCCAGTTTATCAGTGGTGACTATCAGATTTATTTCATCACAAACCAGGAATTGCAATCAGGGAAGCTCACTCAAAGTGTCTACAAAACCAGAGTCTTGATAGTTAAGTAGATGTTATAAAACACCTCAGTTCAGAGCAGGAGATAATGACTAGTTAAGATATAATTTCTAATGACAGACTAGTTAACATATACTTGCTGATACTGCTTTTTTTGTACTCAATAAGGTTAGAACTTTTTTTTTTTGTTTGTTAATAGCATGTTTGTTGTAATTTTTTTTTAATCTAGGAAGACAAAAAGACAAAGATGTAGTTTTCATGTTCTTCAGGAAAGTAAACCCTTTGCTCATGGGAGCTGTCTTCTTTTTCAGAACTGCTGACAAAATAGATTCAACCTGTGCTATACTCAAAATAAGAGAATTTTGAGTCAGGCACACCATCCTGTATGTCCTAAACCCAAGCTACTTGTCATGCCATGCCATCTGGACAGATATCAGGTGAGATTGTGATGGCTAGAAATTAGTGTGTGGAGCCATTTTACAGGGAGAGTACATAATCCTGGAACCTACTCATATGAACGAAGATATGCCTGGATATTCCAAATCTCAAACAGAATCATTTCTAGGCATTCTATATTGCATCATGTGCAATTGAAGGTTACTCTGTTCAGTACTCCTCTTTTCTGTTGTTGGACTTTCAAGCAACTCATACACCCAGCAACATTAATTGCCCTTAGAAACTATGCATCTGGCAGCTCCCTCTTGATCTCCTGGACTGAGATGTGTGACACTGTCAAACATTCCTTGGTGCACTGTTTTCTCCTTCAGCCTTTGCTGACTTGCTCAAGCAAGGCAGACATCCCCAGACAAATGACAGACACCTAAAATTACTGCCTTAGGCTCCTCAGGATGATCTTCTTTAATCTGCTGAGGAAAAGCATAGAACATTAAGATTTTTCTTTTTAGCCTTTTTCTGGCTCTTGAAAATTGCTACATCTTGGTTCTCAAAATAGAGCTTTTGAGGGGTTTACTCTGATCCTCCTGCTTGGGCAGTATTATTCATCTACTACTAACTTGCAGCCTGGCAGGAAGGACACTACTTGGCTAGTCCTTCATGAAAAACCCTATACTCAACACCTGCTTTCCTTTCTTAGAGCTTACAGATGTGCTATCATTCCCTGGACTTAAAGAATTTCTCCATTTTGGCACATAGTTTACTATATAATATACTACTATAATATAAAGAGCTGAAAAACAGCCGGTACTTCACTGCACACCTTAGTTTTAGGTAATAAACAAATACAGTTTTCTAGCACCATGGGGAACTGCTGTTCATTTCAGTTCACAGCCAGTGTTCTATAGGCCAGAAACAGAAGGATCTACAATTTTAAGTGTAAATCAATGAAATAATAGTAAAAAAGTTACTCTAATACCATACAGAATAAAGATGACTGTGATGCATTTTGAATTAATAAGGACTGATTAACACTGCATAAATATAAGCATAAGAATTGTAGCAGCATTTTACCACTGTATCCATTATCCACTTCTATGTTTTTTATGCTATTCTTTTAAGTATATAAAATACTTCAGTGTTGCTATCATTGAAATTATCAGTTTTCCAAATTTAAGTCATTTCTATATGTCACCAGCCCAGAGTAGCTCACATGAACTTTCATATATTCCTTGGTGCATGTCAGTAATTTGTAGAAAAGTTAGTTTGTCTGATGGAAGTTATTTACTTTGTAGTGTGGATTTAGGCAGCTGGATCTTGCATTATCAGAAAAAACCACAGGAATTTTTATTTCACAAGAGTTCAAGTTGTAAAATCAATGACAAGAAAATAATTCATTAATTATTAATAGGAGTAAATTTTCTCTTCTCTGCCTATATTATATATATAGAGGAAAAATTCAAAGAAGAAAAAAGAAGTATTTTTCAGGATAGAGAAGTTAAAAATTTCTATTTTTTTTGAGATCATTTAGATGGTGTGAATATCAAAATAAAAATATGACCTCAGTAAAACTGCTGTATGCTTTGCCATTGACTTCACTATAAATGAGATTTAGCCTCCAAAATAAAAGAATAAAGGAAAGATTTTCTTTGGAAGCTGAAATATGATCTATTTTAAAGACTAGCAAAAATATATAGAGTGCATAATACAGTCCAAACCAATTATTCATCAAATGTTTACATGGCATTTTAGTCCCTGGTAGCAAAAACATGAAGGAAGGTCTCCATAGTATCAAATTCTGAAGAACCAAAATTGATCTCTGCAGTTCCAATGCTAAGGAATGAACCTGATCACAGGAAATGATAAGAAAATAATTTAGAGTTTGAATTTCAGTTGGGAGATGGGGATATGCAACAGAATTGCATAGCAACATACAAGTTTTCGAACAACATATATACAGGCCTGTCCTCCAAAAAGGATTATAACATGGCTAAGAATCAAAATAGAAAATTTTAATTGTTGACTGAAATAAACTTTCCTTCTATGTGATTTCTGGGTCAGAAAAATATAGGAGGTCTCTTTGTTTTCTTATAATGTCATTATTGGAGTTCTTTTCCTCCCCTAAGAGGAAAATATCTTTATCAGTTCTTCCCTGCAGCAGAATATGTCTAATTCCAGCATTAGATAACAAGAATCATCATTATTCGGGAGTTATTGAGCTCTCCACAGAAACCAGAGTAGTTTTTCTGATGGTATATCAGTATATAATAACCTCATGTAAGATTGCTCAGTCAACAGCACTTCCTGATCATTGTAGCACAGACACAGTCTTGGAGAAGTCTTTTGTTTGCACTGCATGTTCAGATCTATTCTCAAATATTCTAATCTCTTTAAATGGAATTTTCTCCTCCTGTCAATGTTCTATGAACTATTATTTTGTTTTCTGAGCAGCAGGGATGGAACAAGCAAGGTATTATGAGGAATTTTAGAAGGAAAACTTAATTTTTTTGGTCAAGATATTGCTAGCTGTCTACTAAGTGCCTTTGTTAATTTGAAACTAAATCTGGAATGTGTAGAGCTCTGTTTTCTTAGCCCTTTATGAAACTGAAATTTGTATGTTTGAAAACACATACAGAAAATGCTTGAATTCAAGGTAGTAGTGAGTTTGGGTATAGCATAAATAGATTTTTAGGGGATCTGTATTTTTGCAGAGCCACTTCCTAATTTCTGAACACATCAGTGTTACTGTGCAGCTATAAATAGAGCAGGCCATAGGCTGTCAGAGAATTGCAGAGAAGATTCAGCGGCTGTAGGAAGCCCATCCATATTGCCCCTCAGCCTGCCAGTAAAGGCTTCCAGCTGAGGAGCTCTAATTGACTGGCTGAGCAGTCCTAGTCTGAAAATAAAACTGAATATATTAGCTTAAGCTTAAAAAAAATTAAGGACCTAAAAATGCTAGTGTGGTCACTCCTAGCAGATGGTTTCCACCTTCCAAGTAGGTGGTAGGAGTCTACGTAAAGGGGCTCTACTTCATTGACATACACAGATTTGGGGGGAAAAAATAGTATTGGTAAACCAAGATATAAATATTAGACAATTTAAAAATCGTACATAGCTACAGTTTTCAACCTATTTTGAAGGTTTAGTAATTATGCTTAGTAATTGTACTTACTAATTATGCTTTCTTCAATTAATTCCCAGTGTTCTTTGATTTTGTTTAAATCAGCTTTCTGGAGAGAGCAGCTAGGTAAATTAGCAAATAGTTGAGGGTTGGGGTAAGGAATGTACTTTCAAAGCAAAATAACACAGACTTACACAGTGGAAGCGGCACACATTTTTATTAGGATGTCAGCAACTAATCCTGTTTTCCATGTGTGTTAAATAGATAAGACATTTCTCAAAATGAAGGAGGATATATTCCTTTTAAACAATTAGCTTTCCATAAAGTGTTGACATGGTAAGACAGTTGTCTTTTCTACTGTAACAAACCTTATGTAAAATACTCACGTAGGTAATTTCAGTTCATCCAGATGAAGTTCTGTGCTGAAAGGAATAATTTGAACACTTACAAAGGTAGAAGGAGAGAGGGAGAGAGTGTGGACATGTCTTTAAGGAAGCTAAAAATCCTTAATGCGCATAAGAAGAGGAAATACTTCCTTCTCACTCTTCCCTCTCATGACAGTACCTTTTCCAACATTTTTGTCATGCCTTATGCGTGGAAAATTTGAAATGTTAGATGGGATGGCACAATATAGAGCTAGCAGCCTTTCAGTCTTCATTACTTTTAAACAAGATTTTGTGGTTTTGTCTGAAAAGCATGGTATTTTCTATGTTAATTTTTTTTTTTTCTGAGGGAAGATAAAAATGTATCTATGTATATGTATCTATGTATATAATGATTATATGAAAACTGAAACCTGGTAGCTAGTTTTAGGGCTAAATGGGGGAAGACTTCATGAAGAAAAAAATCCTTCAGACCTGCATTGATTTCTGGCACTTTTGCCCTCAATTCTAATACTTAACTACTTACATTCTTAAAGTACTTTAGGGCTTTGTATACAGTCCCCAAAAGGTTTCAGAAATTCAAAGACACAGAGAAAAATAAACCAAAAAATTTACACAACATATTCCCTAAGTGTTTCTACTTAAACACTTTGTTGAAAGAACTCTGAATAACCTCAAAAAAGCCCCTGATGGTTTTAGTATTAAAATTTCAACCCAAATTCTGCTCATTATGGCTGAAAAAAAGTAACCAAATAAATTTCCTTTGTGTTTTTTAATTATCCCTTAGGTTGTTATTAATGCCCTAGAAAAGATAAATTCACTTTCATTTGTTGCAGCTACCAAGAAAGGAAGTAGAAGAGCAAGGTAAACAAAAGAATGGGAAAAAACCCTTCTGAAAAAATGAAGAAAAAGCAAGTTGATCGAACTAAACCAGCAACAGTTCCCTAATGAAAGGGTTTGGGGGTTTTGTCTGTTTGGTTTTTAAGGTTTTGTGGGATTTTTTTTAAGTATTAGCATTCAAAGTCAATGGAGAATTTCATTTAAGCCTCTCAACTACTCTTTGAGAAAAATAATTGAACATGACATCAATGAGAGAGAGAACTTATTGATACTCCTTTGGGATAATTTTAAACCAGAAAGTGCTGCATAATATTCAGGCTTTTAGTTTGCAGAAAATGGAAACGACTGCATTTTCCTGTCAGCACATGGTGTTCTGCAAGGGGGCACAGGGAAAGGAGTGCAGGGTGTTGTGCAGGGCTATTTGGAATCTCAGTGTGGGGAGAGCTGACAACAAATGGCATAAAGATAGGCTAAAAAGAGGCATATAGGAGGGAAAGCATGCCTCTGTGGATGATACAAACCCAGCTTTTGTGCAGCATTGAACAGGTGTGATGGATTTCCCCATGGCAAGCTTCACAGATCCCATCCCTGCAGAGGTTCAGATTCCTTTCCATACCTCCCCACATCATCTTGGATAAAACCCAAAACTATCTGTCTTCTTTTAACAGGCTGGAATGCTATCTCTGTCTTGGCATCCAGCAGCGTGCAGTGCAGGATGAAACCAGGCACTTCCTCACAGGAGCTGCTCATACCAGCACATGAGATTTTTAGCCCCAGTAGAGCAGACATGTCTGGCCCAAGGTCACCAACTGCTTGAATTCAATGTCTTCTCAAAGATTTCCTGATCTTAGGATTGAAACATTGCTTATTTCAAAAGCTGCTGCAAACCCAGAGGCTGTGTTGTCCATAGAGCAACTGTATATTAATTTGAAGTATACAGTTGCCTGATCGGCAATAGCAGGTATTAAAATGTAAGCAAGCTAAACTATAATTTGAAGGTAAAAATGCAATGCTTCTTTAGAGGAAAAGAAAACCTTCAAGATAAAACAGGAAGTGAATATTTAGTAGGCATATAAATAAAGAAGAGACCTATAATGGCTCTGAAAAAGTGAATGCTGTGTTAAAATGCATAAAAATTCAGAGCATTTTTTCATAAAGAATTTGAATTCAAACACTACTGCCTGATGAAAGCTTCAGCAATGTTTGAAAAAACTTCAGATAAAATTTCAATCAGCAACAGCTGATTCAAAGCAACAGCTTGAATTCATGCTGCAAGTTTTAGGAGATTAGAAGTATTTCTTTTTTCATTCTTTTTTTCCTTCCCTGTACACTTACTGAAGTGCTGCCTGTACAAAGAAAAGTGCATTCGTCTTTATACCTACAAAGTTTGTACAAGT
Organism: Ammospiza nelsoni; assembly: GCF_027579445.1. Classification (NCBI taxonomy): domain Eukaryota; kingdom Metazoa; phylum Chordata; class Aves; order Passeriformes; family Passerellidae; genus Ammospiza; species Ammospiza nelsoni. The sequence continues at coordinate 113,454,031 of NC_080633.1, forward strand.
GGCCATTTTCCTATTCACTAAATGTGCTGCAATGACATAAACAGGACTCAACAATAAAAGATAATCTTTCAAGGTTTTGAGTAAAAGTTTCGGTCTTTGCACATTGTACCATTTTACATCAACCTAAAAAGTGCTTTTCTGAAAAAAGCTTCAGAGGAACTTCGGAAGTTTTGTGAAGGAATCACAGCTATTGGTCTGGAACTTGTGTATCCTAGCAATTTATGTTTTTTCTTTTCCTACCTCTATGATAGGTAAATAAAACAGATTTTTCACTTTGGATTTTGAAAGATTCATATAGTGCATCTGTTTGGAATACCTTGATTTTGTATTCTATCACTGATAGTATTTATATAAGAAAAACATTTAAAACAGTTATATTTTTCAATTTTAGTTGCCCATGGAATTCCAATACAGACAGAACCACCTACATTAAAAAACAAACCAATACAAAGCAAAAAGAAAACTCTACTTTGTTTTGGGGTTTTGATAAAAGAAAACACTCTTAGATTCACAGTGCTAGAACATTTTTTTCTTTCAGTATGCCTTCAATAAATCACAAATAAATATTTAGTAATCCTTCAGAAAATATCTGTAAGCATTTATCAGGTTGTTAAAACATATATTCCTCAAAATTTATGAATTATAATGTCATAAGGGTTTCATTTTGAGGTTCATGATTACTCATATACTTAAAATGTCTCATTCTATTTTCATCTTCTTCTAAGAAATATATCTGATTAGATCACATGGAGGTATAGTGCCAATTTAGCAGACAATAAAATATTTAGTAATGGAGGCCAATGTCTAATAGTACATTACAAAGTTAAAACAAAATTATCTTTAATATACAACTGATGTTGTTACGTTTTGGTTCTGACCTTCAGTGAGTACTGGTGACATATCTTAAAATGCTTTAAGTAGTTTATTACACTATGCTTTGCTTTCTCATTGCCTTGTAATGAATTTAAATTAAATTATACCTAACATATCATTTCTTGATGCCAAATAATAGAGCAATTCTTTGAGTCTGCACACCATGTTGCAGCTTGCACATACCTAATAGAGAGAAAAAAAAGGAAAAACAAATGAGTCTCAAAATTAAATAAATTAGTCAGCTTCATTAACTTAATTCATCTGGGAATTATAAGATGTTACACACAGTCGAGGTCAACACATCTTAAACAACTTTTAATCTACTTCCCTTGTAAAGGACATAATTTAGCACTTTAGAAATAATGTTTAAGACATCATGTCCTTATTTTAAATAAATGCTAAAAATTAGAAAAAACAAGTTTTCTCAACACAGTGACAGATTTTAGGAGGTTGAACTCTATTCATACCACATTTATGCTATTCCATTTTCAAATTGAATTTTTCTGTGGTGGCACAAAATCCCTAACCTGACAGCTACGAGAAACAGCTTTGCGTTATTTGTTCTACTTTCTTGCTCAACAGAGATAAAAATGTGTGTGCTCAACACTCCAGTTTAACCAATTGAGTCTTGCAGATTGTAAGTTACTGTGTGTTCTAATATACCCTTATCTGCATGCAGATATCACTAGAAACTCATGAAGAAACAAGGTCTCCTCTGTTCAGCACATTCACCTGAGATCAGACCACATAAATCAGGTGCTCCCTTCTCTAGAGTCATTCACTATTTCATAGTTTTTTGGTCATCAGATGCTTTACCAGGTGAACACTCCACTTGAGATTCTTTCTCTTAGGAAGTTTAGTGAATGTCCAGGGGAGAAATAATTATAAGAAAAACCTCCACCCATTCATAAATAAATAACTCTTGTATAGTCCAAAACATGCCAAAATTCTTAGCAAGCAGCGTAAAGGCAGGTACAAAACTGATAATATTTTCTCTCTGCCATTTCCTCATTAGCTATGGAAATTTGAGACACAAGCTCAGAACTCTGATTTAGAAACCTTGTGCCTGCATTTGGAATTACAAGTTTTACTAACAGTACTTGTACCCTTCAGTTCTTTGTCCCTGCCTTTTTTTTTAAGGAATGTTCATTCCCAGACAACACTCTGCAGGTTGATTCTTGTATCCATGGACAACAGTTTAATGAAAACCTATTTGCTCTGATTACGTAATTTAAGACTAATGTAAAATCATCTCTCTGAGGTTTAATGGCTTTCAAAAGCCACTTTCTGATGAATATGCATGAAACTTATTTTTGTTTTTAGCAAAATGAATACATAAAGACACTTGATAAATCAGCAGCATTTGTAAATTGATTCCACAAAGCATTAAACAAAGAAAAGAAACAGTTCTGTAATCTTCCTGGATTTCTCCAGCAATTTAACAGTTTCCAGCGGTGGTTGAAATTACATTAAATTATATCTATGATATTTTGGTAGGTTTTATTTTCTCATTTCTGAATATATCCATATCCATTTACCTCCAACTAAAGTGAACAGTAGACACCCGGCAGTAGTTTTTATATAGCTACCCAGCCTTTTAAGAATCATACTCAAGTGCTTTGAGTAGTAATTAATATCTCTATGCTTCCATATGCTTAATGAGTAAATATTTTTTTCAATAAAGTCTGCATGAGAAATGTAGCAATGCATCATAGACATTTCTGAAAACATTTGGGAACTTTGTTAATTTCAAAATTCAGAACTAGAATGTGGATATTTTTGAGTAGCAGCTATGGTGTAGCTGTCAGTCAAATGTGAGAAATTTTCAGAACAGATACTTCAGGTAAAATCAATATAAAAATAATTTTAATAATAAAATTATTTAAAATATTTTAAAATTGCAAAAATTTTTCTTTCAGTTCATGCAGTAACCTTTCTACTATACTTTGAGTAACAGTTATATATATATTTCTGTAGAACATGTCAAATAATATTCAACTGATAATATTTTTCAGCATACAAAATTTTAATTATTCAGACAAGAGTGTCCAAACAGGGAGATACTAAAAAGTAGTACTTGAATGCAATATTAAATTGTATTAATATACTGTAATGATAAATGCAATAAATGCAATAAAATTAACATGCTTTTCTAATAATTTTTAATGCAAACATAATGGTATCATCATGTTATCTGGGTTGATTTATTATAATTAAATTCTAGAGGAGGTATCCTTGAATCCTAAGAAGAAATAAAACTTTTCTCTAATGAAGTGTAATATTTTTTCCAGGTTTCCTTAGCAAGGAATTTTTGAGAATGAGGGAAGCTGGGCACTGCCTGTGAGAAAAGGAGTTCAGTGAAACTCCCTCACTTTGTCACAGCCAGAGTATCCAGATGAATCAGCTGCAGCTCTGATGCTGACACCTTTTGCTCCTACTTTGAAGTCAGTGGCAGAAGGGACAAGACTCCACAGCAAAGCGCAGGATCTTGCCCAAGACAGTCTGAAATGCAATAGGATCTGGATTTTTCAGGCAGCCTGAAAAATTAAACTTGGAAAATGGTGAAGTGGGAGCCTCTTAAAACAGACTTTGGAAACTGAAGGGGAGGTGAGGGGGATTGTCAGGAATAACCTCTGACACGGCAGTGGGAGATCCTCTTCAGTATCTTTGTCAGTGTCCAAGGGCACAACATTGCTCAGTGATGTTATGCAAAGTTATTGTTAGGTTCTAAGGATTTGTATTTTCAAAGATTTCAAAGAAAAGCTATCAAGTGAATACATGAATTAAAGGGTAGAAGAACAAAACACAAATTATTACTTCCTCTCCCCTACCATGTCCTGTACAGTTCAAACATGGTCCACAATCCATTTCTGCATCTTGGGCAGCCTGTTCATGGTCTCTGTAAAATATCCTTCCTCTCTACTCTTCAGTTCTTTGTGATATTTGTCTATGTGCAAGTTCTTCAAATGAAAGTCCACTATTTTAGTTTTAAATACAATGTTTTATATGCTATAAATATATACATTTATACATAGATATACAGTATGTATTTGTGCTCAATGGGATGGACTATTGCTAAAATTCCTCAACACCATTCTTTATAAATAATATCAGATTATCAAATAAGCAGTGATACTTGCTCGCCTTAAAATGAGAAATGAAAATACTAGCAAGTATTAATAAAAAAACAAAACTGTACTGTCACAAGCAATCAAAAATCAAAGAAGAAACCACAAGTAGTTACTTAAATTATTAATTGAAAGATCTTTCTTTCCTTCAGTGAGCTGATTTAGTATCTTTATCCTGAAATAGCAGTAGTTGGAGTCATCAATCTTGTGTACGTCTCATGCTCTTGGTGAAATATTTTTGCTTTGAAGGCCTAGGATTTAGATTAGTTTCATATTTCACTCCAAATCCTTCTATTTTCTCCTAAATAGGAAACTGCCCTCTTCACCAGAATGCAAGTTGCTTCTCTTTGGTGACTGGCTGGCATCACTTAATGAAAAATGTATGCTTGGAGTGAATGTTGCCCAATCTCCTTCATAAACGTACTGCTCAGATGCATGCTAGGGAGTCTGTGGACTGGATAGTGCTCTACCTAACTAAAGAAAAAATTACATTTAAAATGTATCCATTTTCTTGGTCTCAATTTACATATTTAAAGATGCCAGCTCCCCAAGTCATGGATGAATGTTGACAAAATGTGCACTGAGTGCGTGGTGCAGGATTTTGCATCTTTGCAGACTGGTAATTTTAAGAGCTATTATCACAAACTTATATTAGCCCAAGCTCTGATACCAATCTAATAGAGACTGATCAAGTTCTTTGCTTCCATCAGAATCTTTCAAAGCTGTCAATACAGTTTCATTGGTGCAGTGCTTAGAAAGGTGAGCAAAGCTCCAGGTAACTGTAGTAAATATTTTAAAATAAGATAGAGGATTCTCACATGTGACAAAAAATTTTTCTTAAAGTGTGGAATAATTCTTTTACTCCAAACCATTTTTTAAAACAATTCCTACCCTAATGACCTCTATTAAGTTATGTTGCTGATTTGATTTTCTGAATGGGTCTGAGAATTTTCTTTAGTTTGTTCCATTATATTGACAATAATACTTGAATATTCCTTATCTTCCCAAAGCAGAGTGTCTTTATGTGCATATACTCATAATTAATATTTTCATAATTAATATTTAGGGCAAAGGTCTGTATTAAAATCAACTCACTTATTCCTACAGAGTATTAATTTGTATGTACTACTACATACTACTTTAAAGGGGTAATGTCATATTAGGTTCCCTATTGTAAAGTGTGATAATCCAAGTTCAGAACCTTTCAAGTGTGCACAAAATGTGAACTCTGAAAACATTATTTCAAATGTTAAATGCATGATAGAGAAGATACTAAATTTAAGCTATAGATGCAATTCCAGGATCAATATAACAATAAAGACATGTAGCTTAGAACAAAATAATATGTTTGAAACAGAAATATATTTTTCCATTTCAGAGCTTTCTGATGACTGCATCTATTTCTGTCTTTGGTCACAGCTGAAATCCTTTTAAAACTCACTTCAGGAGGTAAGAGGTTGTTCTGAAATTTGTCTCTGATTTTATCAAATTTGGTAAAATAACATTTTGTGAAATCATTCTTCATCATGTGAGGACAAAACTGCCATTTTAAATAACCAATCTGGAAAAAAGATGAGCCTACTTTAATCTCTGATTTCTTCATTCAAGAAAAGCAGCATGTTAACAACTGGTTCTGTTTCAGTACTTATGCTTTTTATTTCATCTCCCCTCAATGAATATAAAGAGAAGTAAAAATGAGATAAATATCATTCCAATTAGAATATTATAGCTGGAGGGAGAAATTATCTATTATTAGTTTTAACAAGTCAGAGGAGAAATTCTATTTCTTCTTTGTAGCCAACTATAACAATATTTTAGAGAAGGATTCTTTTGCTCATTTAAATGCTCATATACATTAATAATATCAGCCACAGTGAAGCAAATTTTTTTAGTAATTAAATTATGCAAATAGGATCTTATTGTGCATTTGGGATTTTTGATGCTTGATGTTTCTTCTGGGAAGGGTGTTAATGTTTTTGTGTTTTTTTTCTTTCACAGTCATATATATATAAAATTATTGCTATTTGATTATTGCAGATGAGCAGGGCTTCCTACAAAGGATGGGCCAAAATGAAGCAGGGATCAGCTGCCAATATTAAATTTGTTGTTTATCAATTTATGAAGCTTTTCTTTTTTCTTCCTGGCTACTTTTTGTTAGTTTGTTTACAGATTACCAGGTGCAGTCAGTAATTGAAAAAAAAAAGTATTTTCTGAAGCAGCCATGGGAAAGGATGGCAAATTAAGAATTCAGCCTTTCCAAGCCAGAAATGAAAAAATATTCAGTTACACTGCATTCCTTTTGCATACTCTGTGGACTAAAGAATGTAAAAATAAATACATGGGAGCTTCATGAGTTCATGAAGTATATCATAAATGTGAGCCTACAACTTGCATTCAACCACTATTTAAACACAGTAATAAGACAGACATAAAATTCACATATCTGGGTTATGACTTTGTTACATCTACTTCTATTTCCACTAGTAGTCTGCAGGTGTTGCTGAAAGGGCAAGCAATCCTATTACTGTTAAATGATGCATTTTGTAAATTTCTCTTTGTAAATCTTACTGTGAACAAGATTAAAAATTATTATTTTTTCATGTTTTTAAGGAAAACCTTGATTCATATAAAATAGAATACAAGTACTCTGACAATAAGTAGAAATTGCTGTGACTTATTTTCTGCTGAATCTTTAAATATCCTTTAATAATCTCTTGTACTGCATGCCTTCATTTTGCAACTCTTGAGTTTTTGCCTTGAGTGAGCTACATTTCAAACTTTTCTTTGCTTACTCTTGTCTTTATAAGAAATAGGTCAAGTGTAGAAATTCTCTAATATGGGAGCTGAATCTGCTTTCTTTGTTTTCATTTTCCATCTGGATTCACTTACCCAGAATACAGTACCAAGTCTTATTGGTATAAATGATCCAGTAAGAAATAGTATCAAAGAAATAAATGTAATTTCAACTTCTTGTATTCCTCAATGATGGTCTTCATGATGTCATCAATGTTTTCATCTTCTAGCTCTTTTCTCATTTTTATGAAACCATTTCTATTTTGGAAAATTTTCCTTCAAACCATTATCTTACCTCAACAAACTTTGGATACTTTATATTTGTAATTAAGAACTTCTAAAGAGTCTACATGTAATTCAGTCAAGTGACATTGCTATTGAATAGCAATGCAGAAGTACCCAAGCCACAGCTAAAGTGATTTGCTAAATGCTTATAACAGAGTGTAGCACTGGGGAACGTGCCAGAACACATTGGGAAAGAATATAGCTTATGGGATTCTGTGTCCAGGCCAATAAACGCTGCACAACAGAGTTTCATTGCATTTTCCTGAATTTTCACTTCTGAATATAGCCATCACAGATGCAATTGCTCTCCTGGTACAGACACGAACTAAATTATCTGATAATAAATCAAATGGAAGATTAGTTTGGAAGAACCCCAATTTTTTTTTTTTTAATGATTTGCAAAGAGACTGCATTTCTTGAAAGAGCTAACCATCATAAAACATATGGTCAGATTCTATTATGAAGGTCCAGAGTCCAATAATATTATGCTCACTATGCTTTCCTCTCCTAAGCATCTGATTGATTTCAGTATGACCAAAAGGATATAAAAGTGGCCTATTTTTTCCCAGGTTTAAAGATGGCACCAATCAATGATCCTTCTCATGCATTTTTAATGCAACAGGTACATTTTTTAAACTCCAGGTATACATTTGTACACTAATTATTTCTAACATGAATGACAACTACAGCCAGAAAAATTTTACTTCAGAAACAAGCTCCAATCTTAACTGCCAAAATTTTCATTATTAACCAAAATTTGCAGTGTTGAGAGTAAAGCTGAAGTAGACTAGCAATTATTTTAAATGGTAGTAAAGTCATGCTGGTTTTAAAGTAACATTTTAAATGTTAACTTTCTAAATTACTTTTTGAAAGTAAGCAAGGTTCGTCTTCAAAAGCATGACCTACGCAGGAAAAGAAATAGAAATAATTCCCCACATTTGAATTGCATTGTGCTTCTAAGTGAGTATAAATGAATGGTAGCAAAGGTACCTTAAGAGGCAATGAGAGGTGAAATGACAATGGTTTTTCCCTCTTTAGAAACTTGCTGGCAAGTCTCTTAGGTTTATTCTATTTACCTCACAGAAAATATAGGTTAATAGAGTTATTTTTATGCACATTTCTTTCAGTATAGATTAGTTTCTGTCTAGGCTGTTTTAGTACAGTTGCTTATGTCACAGACAAGCTTTTATTTAAGGAGATTTTTCAGTTGATGCAATTTAGCTGAATTTACAGGATATTATATTAAAAGTATTTTGCTCCTATCACATAAAATTTCACATAAGGCATTAAAATACAGAACTGACAATAGTGAAGGTACTTTTGATACAAGTGTTGGTGAAGGCAGTAATAAAAAAATAATGACTTCCTGGTTTTTTGGCAATACCACATTTAAATAAACACGTTTTATTTTGGATCTAGGAGAATTAGAGAATAACAGCTGAATGTCAACAGAAATGCTTGAGAAAGAATACTCAGATAGAAAGGCAACAGATGGTTACCATTGAAAACATTTCATACTGAAAGTTCAGTAACTCAGAGATTTTTTATTCAAATTATCAACGAATATACCTGAATTTCTAACTAATTAAAAAGTCGTTGCATTTCTATAATCCACCTCCTTATCCAAAGTAAAGGAAATTAATTTTAAGAGTTAGAAATTTGGTGAGAAGGAAACCTATGAAATAATATTGGACTTCTCAGTGAAATAGTGATGGAAAGGGGCTACTAGAACAAATTTCTAAAATTTTAATGTTTACCTAAATTTAGTTCTTTTAGATTTTGACAGTAAATTTAGGGAAGTACTGTTATTTGTGTTTTAAATGCCTCTAAATGACCATAAAACAGTGACTTTTTCATGATTTCATATTAGCGGTTTATATGTGAACTTTGTGACCAGTGCCACTAAATGTCCAGATTATGGGCCAGATGTTTTTTCTGTATAGAAACCTAGGCGTCTTATGTGTGGCAGCAAGCATCACAGCATATATTTGGATAAATTCCTCAAGACGGAGCTGAGGCATTCCCTGAACCTCTGAACTCAGAAACACTCACTGATCTCCCAGGGCCACTGTGAGCAAGCAATACACTGCTCAACTCACCTGCCAAAACATAATGGTCGTTACAAATACCACAAAGTGAGCTTTTATGTCTGTATCAATGACACAGTCTCACTCACCACGGTATTTGGGGACTTAACAGGAATGAGAAAAGAATCCATACCTAAGATTTTAGTAGATATAAGCTATTCAGAGGACTCGGTAGTAATAAATGGACTATCAAGTCTATCAAAAATTGCTGGAAATTAAAATGTTTCTCATAGAGTTGATTTGACCTCATGTGATTTCTTTTGCTTTGAATACTAATCATAGCAGAAGATACAATATCTATTTTGGTAACCTCTTGAAATATGAGTAGTCCTTACTGCTGGATGTCTATCCTAGCTTCAAAAAAATAATTGTATTTTCTGAAAGTGCAAAAACCCAGAATCACTTTGTTATTTCCTTTTGAAGCATTTCAAGTATTTTTATTTTTTCCAGTTTTACCAAAATTATTCTCAATACCTTATTTACCAGAACACACTTTTGGAGACAAAAAGCTAAAAAACTACATTATTTTCAACAGCACTTAAATAAGCACTTAAATTAATTTTAATAACAAATTTTCTTCAGCAGAAGATTTTCTCATCAAAATGATTTTAAAAATTATTGCTTCTTATTATTTCTTAAATTCATTACTATTTGCAGCAACAATTTTGTGCTTCATCTCTGAAGTTCCTAGTCTAGGGAGGTTATTGCTTCCCCATTCTGCCTTCCCTTGTCTTAGGAGCAGCTTGGTACGTGTACATGTAAAGGGTGGAGAGACACCAGGCACAGGTGTCTCTTGATGATCAGAATGTCAAATTGACAGATGACTGAAAATGTCTTTGCTCAGGTTGTGAAAGCTACTAAACCTTGTCACTGTAAAGCTAAGCCCAGGCTTTTTATCTCTGTTTTTCTGTGGAACAGCTAGTTTGGTGATAAACCCAGGCTGAAACAACTCTGTGATTTGCATTTCTTACATTTCTCTTTCTGGCACTGTGACATTGTATACATGCAGCTTGAACACTTCTTCATACTGGAGCTGAGAACTGCGCTCTCAGGGCTCATTTTCAAACTTTTCTAGATATATTCTTTAGCCATTTAATTGCTCATCTATTTACACATTTAAAAACATCAAAAGCCCTTTGGCTCTTTCTTAAAATTTCTTTTGAAGACTTTTTTGGGGGGGAGTTACCTATTGATTTCAACACATTCTTAACAAGGCTGAGTAAAAATCACAGTAGTGTTTAGCATGTGGTATCAATCACTTCTTGTTTACAGAAGTTTTAGACACAAAATCTATAGTTTCTGAAATTTATTTAAGGAAAGTACAACATAAAGGCAGAACAGTAATTTGCTGAGTTTTTATTTTGATTTCATTTTAGCTTACTATTCAAGCTGCTCTGAGGAAAGTCTAATCAACAGTGAAAAAAAATAATAGCTCTTTAAGAAGCTTTCAGATACCAGCAGAGCACAAATTTCAGATGAATGAAGCATTACACATGAGAGAAGATTATTAATCCCAAATCACTTCAGAATTTGTCTTGGCTAAATTTCTTCTTCAGGCTACTGTTATCTCATTTTTGTGGGTAGAAGCCTAATACTGAGAATTAAAAAGAAATAAATTACAAAAAAACTATTCATAAAGTAACATTTCTTGAGATCACACAGCTAAAACTCTTTTACCAATACAAATTTGACTTTGTGTCTTTAATTCACAGTATTTCACCTAGGTTTTCTTTCAGTACAAACCCTTTATATTAGGAAACAATTCCTGTTAAGATGTGACAGCTTAGCTACAATAAGCAGCTTCCTCCTTCTCATAATGGTCTTATTCTCCTAAGACCTTCAGCAAACTGAGGCATATTTTCCAACATCTTACTCCCAGGAGACAGAGAAATCTACTTTGGAGATGTCCTTGGGAGATGAGTGATCTAGGAAGTACTGACTGGAACATATTATATGGTGCAAAACACTTCCAGTTTTATGGTTTGGCTCAATGTATTTGCCATATTCTCTTCAGAACAAGTGGGTTTTTAAGACTCCATCTTTCCTCAAAAAACAATAAATAAAAAATGGAACTTCAACAAGAAGGAAATGTAGAAGTTCATAAAATGCTACTAATCCTTCTATTTTTGATAGTGACATAAAATTTTTAAGTAATGGTTGTTATTCAAAATACAGCTATGTGATTGCAAGATGAAAGTCTCATTTATAAATTGATTCAGGAATACAAGGGTTTGGACAAAAATATGAGCCACTTGAGGTGACAGTTTTATAGCCACACTTGGGCATGATCTTTAGTCCCGTGATAAATGTAAGTAACTTCAGCAGCTTTGAAATGGAAGATGAATTATCCAGAATTACATCATTAACACTACAGGGTAGCAACCTGAAAAATTACAGACAAAAAAATTGCATAATCTTTTCTAGGTTATCCTACAGTAACTAATAAAATCAGTTTGACCATTAACTTCATTTCAGTCTCACAAAACCCCACAGAAAATAGCACTTAAATGCTTTAAAGCAAACAGAGAAACAAATGGAAGACTGAAAGGGATAAAAACCATTGCTTACTGTTCTTAGCAAGTTTTACATGAACTCCTTTTCTGGTAGACCATTTTTATATCATAATTGTTTGGAGTTTGGTTGTTGTTGTTTTAATTTTGGTTGGGTTTTTTGGGTTTTTTTTGGTTTTTTTTTGTCCTTTTCTATTTGTGCACACATAAACACCTCCAGTGTCAGTTTGTTAGTCACTTGTCAACGCCAGTAAAAGGCACACTAAGAGAGCATGAGGTATGAAAATATGCCTAACTGGAACATGACAAGGACTACAATTTGCTGAATATCTTTTTCAGGTTTACTGTGATAAAAAAGTATCTTACTAGTTAGCCTCTCATGTTTAAAATGCAATCAAGAAATGCCACTTCCATGCCACTAGCGTACATTTAGACCTAGCTCCTGGTCAACCTTTTTTCTTATTTTTATTTTCAGGTAAATAATCCTGTAATACAGCAAACACAAAACCAGCTTGTATTGATATCTCAGTGTATCAAATCATTCTAATATTGCCAGAGTTGGGTTTTTTCCCTGTATTTTCTTTGAATGTTTCACAGCATTTACCAGCAATTTTTAAACGATTATTCAAGCAAAATATTAACAATCCAAAATTAAGAACATTTTCCAACTGGCAGTGATATAAATATCACTACTGAACAAACTTTAATCCAATTTATGCAATCCAGACTGGAATAACAAAGTATCTTCCACTGAAATCTTTCTTACACCTACATTTTTGCTTTAATTTAAAGTCTTGCTCAGCAAAACCAACTACAGTTCTTAGTTCAATCTAGGTCTAATTTGTGAAATGTCCAGATTTTTCAATCCTTGGTTGAAGTCAGTGATAGTTAGGCACAGTGTGGTTTCAATAGTGTTGTTTCTTTGTAGATTATTTTTTGTACCACCTCCTTATGGTTCCACAGATTTCAAACTGTTAGTTGATTGAGTGTGTTATATATGTGGTCCTTTTTTTCCTTCTAATTTTTGAGGGGTGCCATTTGTCCCAAAATCACCATGTTAAAGGAGTATATTTAAAATAATTAATGAAGTAAGAAATAAACTAAATTTTATAATGGAAAGAATTTATTGAGATTTTAATATTTACGACAGTAGCTGACAGTCTTAACTCTAAAATCAAGCAATATATCACAGACAAAAAAAAAACCCAATTGTTTCTAGTTTTCCTCAAAATATAGTGGTACAAAAAGAAATATTCCCTATGGTGCAAATTAATATTTAACTGGTCTCTTAAAGGACTGTTCTATTTTAAAACCTTATTTATTCAAAGGGGAGATAAGAATTTTTAAATTTGTATGCAGGACATTCATGCCATGCTTCAAAGCCCATGGAAGAAAACTGTTCACAGCTTTTGTATCAAATCTTATCTCTCGTGAAAAAAAAAAAATCACTGTCTCACACCAGAAAATTGAAATTGCCATTAGCCATTGACATCATTGTGATCAATTAAACTGCCTTGAATGTCAAAACTAAGTATCAGTCAAATGATTTGAGGAAGTTCCTTAAAATCATAAGACCAGCAATCTGGCATGAAGGAAGAAGTCAAATTTCAGAAGGATGTCTGCTATAGCCAAGGCTGATGTCTGCCAGTTTCTCTATATGCAAAATTAGGTCAGTCATTATACTTGCTATGAAAAATATAAACCAGTTCTCATCTCTTTTGACATAAGCTAATGACATCACAAAGGTATCCTCTCAGGCTTGGTTTTAACAGGAATGAAATCTTGCAGACTGGATGAAAATATAAACCCTGTACCACTTCAGAACTTGGACTTGAGCACGGAAGTCTAGTGTAGAGCATTGACATAACCAGCAGCACTGCACTGCCTGCACACAGAGAAGATGAATTTTGGGTTAGTCTTGCATTCAAAACTATAAACTCACACACTTCAATTGTTAATGGTGTCTGTCCACCCTGTAACAATCTGATAAGAAAGTCTTTGCTGAATCGCAAGGCCTGGAATTCTTTTCGGCTTCCTGTTCCCAAAGGGAGCATCTTCTTGAATACCCCCTTCCCAAATTTTTCAATATATCTGTCTCATTATATGTGATTTCAGAAAAGAGTAACAGTTTATTTGGTATCATCAATAAAACCTCCCTTCACATGCAATTATCAGTCTCCTTTTATGTGATTCTCCCCTCCACACTGCACTTGTAAGACCCCACATGGAGTGCTGCATCCAGCCTGGGGTCAGCAACAGAGGAAAGCCATGGACTTGTCAAAGCAACTCCACAGTAGGGCCAAAAAGATGATCATATGGCTGGAGTTCATCTCCTATGAAGAAAGGCTGAGATAGTGGTTGTTATCCTGGAGAAGGCTCCAGGGAGACCTTAGTGAAGTCTTTCAATATTTAAAGAGGGCTAATAAGACAGATGGAGACATACGGTTCAGTAGGGCCTCTGGCAATATGCAAGGGATAATGTTTTTTTTTAAAAAAGGTAGGCTTAGACTAGACATAAGGAATTTATTTTTTCCTATGAGGGTGATGATATATTAGAACAGGTTCCCCAGAAAAGTTGTGGATTCCTTATTCCTTGGAAGGGTTCGTGGCCAGGTTGGGTGGGTCTTTGGATGATGTCTCTGCCTATCACAGGGGGATTGTTGTACAAGATGTTCCTTCCAACACCATCCATTTTATGATTATATGATAACTATGCTCAGTCTTGTGTGAGATTAATTCTGTGGAACACATCTCCTTTTCATTTTTACCCCATGCCCTTCCATAAAAGCAATCCCACATGACATGGGACATGTGAGAATTGCATATGACAACAGTTCTTTTCATAGCTCTCTCTACCTAGTTTCATCTGTTGTCTCTTCAACTTACTGAAAAATGGTAGTGAGATTTAGTTTTATATCTTTCAAGCAGGACTTATTTGCCTGTTTACAATCTGTCAGCTAGATCGACTTGGCAATGCAAGTTCAGTCCTGACAGCTGCTTCTAGTGACAGGGTGAATGCACTGTCATGAACATCACAGCCTGCAGACACGAGCATCTTCCAGCAGAAAGCAAGGTACTAGGAAGGATGCTGTGTTCCTAGGTTTCATTTTGGCATGCATTAGAAGTCATGTCCACATCACACAATCTAAGGATGTGAAAATGCCCTCTGATTCTTCAGTAAAACTGTAACCATACCAAATCATTGGCATTTGTTAGCTGAGTGTGTTTTGAAGAAAAGCGAATACATCTGATGGAAAAGCTTTTTTTTTAGCCAGAAGACAAAAAAAGTTTGAAAAATGCCTGCAAGGAGATCCCATTCTCAATGAGGCAAAATGATTTCTGAATTAATTTGAACGTTTCCTAAAGGAACTACTTAATAGGAAAGAGAAAGAAGTGATAGATAATGGAGCAATTCATTTCCTGCAGGGTAGTGAAGCAGCTCAAAACAAACTCCTCTCTTCTCTCTCCCCCAAAACTATTATTGGCTTGTGTGAGGTAGGAAGTTGTTATCTTACTTGGCACGTTCTCCCACATCATGTGACTTCATTGCTGTTCGCACTAAGACAAGTAACAGTGAAAACCTCCTATCATCATGTACCTAGTGAAGAAAAACCGGAATTTTGGCCACTTCCACTTCAAATGTTATGCATTGATGGTATCGCATTCTGTCATTTCCTTGAAGTTTGTAAATGTGAATGTGCTGACTTTATTGAACTGTTAAATATGGTTCAGCACTGCCACCTGGATGGAAGTGAGGGATCTCAAGCCAAGAACCCATCATCATTCTCTAAAAAAGGATGAAGTGAAGATAAAATGTGATGTTGCTGCATGCATATAGTATGCCAGTAAAGATTTTCATAATCCCTCAAGATGTATTTTGTATGTTTTGACACAAATAAAAATATATAATAATAAAAACATGTATACAGACTGTCCTGTAAACACAACATGTGCTGGTTTTCTGTCATTTACTTGTATTTTCAGCACATGCACAGCATGAAAATGGACAATGATCACCAATGCTAATATCCAGAATGAACATCTGCATCTTACTGCTGCCAACAGTACAAGGCTGCCAGCCCAAGTTGGTATAATAGCCAACTTCAGAACACAAAAATGGCTCTTGCCTCAGAAATTCCTTCTGACCTCTGGTCTTCTTCACTGCCAAACAGTAGGCAGTCAACTTGAACAAGTGATGTCTTGCTGCTGCCCCAGATATCCCCAACTCCTGTGCCCTGAAATTGTTTCAGCTTGGCAAAAAACTGAAGTAAACTTACCCTCTTCCACCTGCCCCCCTAGAAAGTAGATCATACCTCTGTTCTCTTACTCTTGGAGGAGTGGAAAATTACAAAATTACTGGTCATCCCAGCAACATTCTTCAAGCAGAGGAACAAAACTTGAAGACTGACCATATACACAGTACTGGTATGTATGACCTCAACTTCCAAAAAAAAAAAGAGAAAAAAAACTTATATATTTTCTGTGGAAGCCAAAAAAAAGAAGATATCAATGACCTTTTCGAATAATCCTCAAGTCCAATTTTTTCCACATTTCCAAAAGTAGACAAATCAATAGTGCACATGAATAAACACACAAAGTTTGAAGGGCAAAACCACAGTAAATCAAGAAAATTTCCTCTCAGTCACCCATAGTCCTGCCATTTTAGTTCTTGCCCTTTGTTTTACACTAAGTTTCTGGTGGGCCTGTTTTTTTCATGTCTTAATTAAAGATATTTTCTGTTCAGGAGCTCCACTCTCCATGTAAAGCAAGATTTCAATGAACTGAAATATGAAATAAATATAATAAAAACTTTTGCTAACAGTTCTTTTCTTGCAAATTAAAGTGAATTCCAACAAGCATTCAAATTTTGACTGATCGTTTTTCACAGGTGCTGCTTTTACTCCCAAATTGGACTCTGTCCCTTTCATGTTTCATGACATTTCAGTCTCCCTTGTTCTTTTCCTCTCTCACAGCTCATTAATGTACTTCACATGTGTCTACCATTACAAAAATTTTTAATGCATATGGAAGAGCTGAAAAATAAAAGAGAAGTCACTAGGGAAAACAAAAAATTTCTAGCGGCTGTACTGCATGTATGTGGCTCTTTCAATTACCTAGGAAATATCTTTAAATGTGTAATACAATTGTCAGATTAATTCCTAGGACTCCAGATGCAATTGAGTGTAACTGATGTAAATACATAATACACTAAAAATAAATTATCAGTCTTTCATTTTTAAAGAGAAAAAAACAAGTAAAATTAATTGTTGTGATGCATTTTTCAAAGGTTTGTTGTGAAATAAATTCTTGATTATCAGACTTACTCTTCTAGAATGACAAAAATCAGTTTAGTTACTGTAAAGGCAAATCTATGAAGTGATTCAGATGGCAATCTGCAAAGTGTTGAAAACCATAGCATAAAAATATCATGAAAAACAACAGAAGAGTTGAAGGGATTTGCTAAGTCATCAGCTCCAAACTCTTGCTATAAAAGGCAACTGTCATATGATCCTGCCCATAAAGGCATTGAGCTTCAGTTTTAAAACAAGCTATATTTTTGTCTCTACTGCTTTTAGAAAACTGAAGTTTACCCTTCTCTAGGATAGATACCATAGTATCCTAGAATCACAGAATCACAGTTTTATAGAATGCGTTGGGTAGGAAGGGACCTTAAAGATCAGCTAATTCCAACTCCCTTCCATGGGAAGGGACAGCCTCCACTAGAACAGATTGGTCAGAGCCCCATCCAGCCTGGCACTGAACACTTTCTCTGCTGAATTACTGTCTGCTCAGCTTACACTCATCAAGTTCTGGCCCCAACGTTACCTTTTTGCTTAAGTATTAATTCTCCAGCATTTACTCCCTATGATATACACAGACAATAGTTGTATTTCTTCCAAGGAATTATCTTCCAAAATATTTCAATTTTCTTTTACCAAGTGGGTTGTCTATTATGCTTGTTATCTAAGAGGCCCCTGCCTCCCTGTTCCCATTTCAACTCCATGCCCCATGTTAGTAAGAGAAGGTGTACTGGTTTAAAACCAGAAGTTAGTAAGTAATAGAGGATGGCTTTTCTGGTTGTTGCTGCCTTTGCTATCATGTGGTAGACTTTCGCATGACATAAAATTGAACAATTAATACACACTGGCCACAGTTGCTTATAAGTAGACTTCAGTTCTGAACGCCTCTATTCATATGTGCCTCTATTCATATGTTCATATATATATGCATATATTTTGCTTATAGACACACATTTTCCAGATAATTGGATTCATTTTATGACAGACCAGATGGCAGAGCTCCTGAAAATCTATTGGCTTTTCCTCTGCTGTCTTGTTTTCTAACTTATTTCTGTTATAAATTGCGAGAAAACAATTATCTTGATTTATACGAGACTGTATATACTCACGTGACTGTTGAAGGAAATTAACTGCTGTTAGAACAGTGGATATAATCACTACTAATAAAAACTGCTTTGCTCCAGAGAAATCTTAGGAAGTATATTGCCTGATATTTCTGAAAGAAAAAAGAAAATTATAAATATGCTGTTGGGAGACTGCGCTTAAATACTTTGTAAATGCAGAGTTATCGCCTAGAGGATGGGTCCTCTGAAGTCAGTAATTCACATACAGTGAAAAAAAACCCCAAACACAATAACAAAAGCTCTTGGCATATATAAACTCTTCTCCCTTTGTGTGTGCGTGTACAGGCATTCACTGAATCACAGAATGCAGATGACATTTAAACACAGCAAACTGCAATTGTAAGCCATGCATGTTGAAAGGATATTGATGGCAGATGTATACCAGGCAATGAGCTTTTGGACTGCTCTCTCTTGAAACAACAGATACAGCAGGGCTCTGAGTTGAATGCTGAAGAGGAACAAAGCGTCAAAATGCTATTGAATCACAGGTGTTATACTTTATGCTCATTCATTAAGGAAAGAAGATTTGTGAAATCAATGCAGCCTGGAGGTAAAGAGAGATTGGATGACTCATTAAAATCCCCATATTTAGCTGAGTAAGGCTAGCTGTTGTACTTATCTTCTCATCATTGAGAATACCATTAGCCCATGTTTCAGGTAAAAAACCCCTAATGATATGTTATGGTTTTTTTATGAAAAGGTATATGATTTCATTTTATGAAAAAGTATATGATTTCATTTTGTCACCTTGTATTTCCAGGTGCTATTTTAATACCCACTGAATAAGCAAATTCCAGTGAAAATGGGAAAGAGAAACAAACTGACAGCACAAAGATGTTTTGCCTTATACATCAGTTCAATAGTTAAGAAAAAAAAAATAGAAAGATCAATAAACTATAACCAGTCAGTGACACTCAAATCACTTCAGCTGCTGCAATAAAACTGCTGGCCCTAAGTGTAAGTGCCTTAAACCACCAGGAGTTCTGAGCTCTCTCACATAGCCAGCCACTAATCACAGAAACATTTTAATAACTCCATGCTATCTTTTGCTTTTCCAGGATTTTTTTTGGCTCACCTCTCTTGTGGAAGCCTCATGCTCTCCCCACATTGAATGGTGAATGCTTGGTGTACATTGACTGGTACAACAGCTACACATTTGCACCTTGATTTATGTCCTTAAAGAAGGAGGAAAACCATGATGGTGGGGAAACACAAACAACCAAACAGAGTGAAAGACCCCTCCAAGCTCCAAAAGTGACCATGGTGTCTGATGCAGAGAATGTCAACAGTTGTGAAGAGGAAAAGCACTTAGGGTTACTATGTGGATTGGAAATCTTTCCTCTATTTCATTTGACTTGAGCTAAATTCACTTTTGACCCTTAAAATGTCAAACTTAATAGAATGTAAAACTTGTTTCAGTTTGAATCCTAAACACCACAGGCTTGTCTTTTTGAATGAACCAAGAAAAAGTACTAAGATGTCTATTCCTCTGAAACAGAAATTCTTAGGTAAAGAACATCTGCATGCCAACATTTGTCTTCATGAAGAAATAGATGCTCTAAAATCCAAGATTATAAAAAAATGGTTTTTTATTATGGATTCATGGGGTTTTCATAGCTGTATTTGATAATAATGCTCTGATGACCTCTTCTGAGTAGTATTTAAACTTCTAGATTACTTTGCTACTTTGCTGTCATTTCTTTGTCAAGTAGGCCAGGAGTAAATGAGAAAATGACATACCACAAGATGAACATTCAAGTTACTTTATTAAAAGTAGTTGTCAAAGCAGACTGGTAATAATAATCTTTTGTCTAAACTGTATGCCCCTTTTTGTTTCTTCCCTTCTTTTTAAGAGAAGAAAAAGATTTTCCTGTCTATTATGAAACTAATTTAACTTTAATTTCCTGTCATCATGTTATTTTTTATTTTACTACATTAAAAAAGTGCCAATCTGATGGACAGTTCTCCATTTAACTGAATGAATCAGCATCTAAGTATTTTTTGTAAAATGTGGCTTCTATGAGCTTTTACATATTCAAATGTTTTGAGCTAGGATTAATTATTTTAGCCCACCCATTTTTTCTTCCTCTTTTGTTCTTTGAAAAAATAGCTGGTTGTTTTCCTGAACTCTAAAAAAGAACAAGACAAAGCTTAATATTAAAAAAAAAAAAGTGTTATTAGAACAAGTTCTTTGTCTTGAAGGCATAATGACTTATAGCATGCAGAGTCTTTCTGGTAAGAAAGAAATAACAATAAAAAAGAACAGCCTTTCAGATGCTAAATTAGCTGCTCAAGAGAGCTCATGTTGTTCCAGGAAAAAAACAGAAATGCACACAAGTTTTGCAATCTACAACAGATTGGAAACTGCCACATTGTAAAGCTGTTCTTTGAGACAAATAAAAATGGTAGGCAACTTCAGAAAGTGGCTTATGCCATCTCAAGCAGGTGGAAATTAGGATCCTAACAGGATGGTAGGAAACTTTATCAAAAGAATCTGTTGGTAGAAATTAAGGACAAGACTTTTTTTCTTTGAATACTGCAATTTATTCAACATGTCCTGTCTCATGTCATGCCAGTCAGTTACATGGTCGGAGTAGACACTTCGATTAGGCAAAAATAATTCATCCAGCTCTCCTCATAGTTCAGGGGAAAGTATAATTTAGTCTTCTATAAGTTCTCACCCTGCCCGTGTTACCATTTGCAAGGACTAAGCTTTTGGGTTCTGTGCTGGCTTTGGCTAGGGTAAAAGGTAATTTTCTTCCCAGTGCCTGGTATGGAGCTGAGTTTTGGAGTCATGCTGAACACAGATTTGATAAATATAGAGATGGTTTTGTTATTTTTGAGCAGGGCTTGCAGAGAGCCAAGGCCTTTTCTGCTGTCTGTACAGCCATGTGGACAAGGAAGTTGGAGGTGCCTGGGAGACCTGGAGGAGACGCAGCCAGGACAGGTGACCCAAACTGACCAAAGGGATTTTCCACATCATGTGACACCATGCTCTGTATATTAAGTGGGAGAGAGAAGTAGGAAGAGGGACCATTTGGAGTGATGGTGTTTGTCAAGGCCAAGTCACTGTTACATTTAATGGGGCCCTCCTCTCCTGGAAATTGCTGAGCACCTTCCCATGGGAAATGGTGAATTAGTTTCTTGTTTTGACTTACTTCTGTGTATGGCTTTTGCTTTCCTTATCCGTCTATCCTTATTTCAGCCCACGATTTCTCTTCCTTTTACTCTTCCAATTTGCTCTGCAATCCTGCTGGTGGGGGAGTGAATGAGAGGCTGTGTGGGGCCTGGTGGCTGCCTGGGGTTAAACCACCAGAGGTCCCTGTATCTGATCCCAGCCCTCAGTTGCACACATCAAAACCAGGATGGACCAGATCAGTGCAACAACCCCAAATTTTTCCCAGGGGCTTTCCTTACTATATATAGACGCAATACAGAATCATTCCCACTTGTCCCGCATCGGTCCTGAAGTCAGGGACTTCTCAGTGATTATTAACATTTTAAAATAGTTTCAAATCATCTAAGAGAAAATGGGTGTCACTGCAAAAACTCACAGTCAAGAGTGCTGCAGAAATTGATACCACCTGAATAACTGGAAGTTTGCTTGCATGAAATTGAAGGCGCTGTTTATTCCTTATAAATATGACACTAGAAGGGGAAGAAAATGAAAAGTAGACTTCTCTATTTTTCTCCAAATAGTAAATAATTTCATTAATATATTCCCTTTCTAGCCATGATGTCAGATTCTTTCAGTCCATCTTATTTTGGTTTGCCCTATTGCTGTTAAAGGTGTACTTGTGCTATACAGTCACCTTGTTTACTTTTCACAGTAATGTAGACTAAGTGAAAATCTAAAATATATAAGCTATACTTATGTAACATCAGGTATGGCTTCAAAAAACTGACCTACACAGGAAAAGAAATAGAAATAATTCCCCACATTTGAATGATATTCTGCTTCTGAGTATGAGTGAATGGCACCAAAGGTACCTTAGCAGGCAATGAGAGGTTAAATGACAATGGCTTTCCCTCATGAGAAAATTCAACTGAATATAGTTATCTTAGGTTAAAATATTAAGTTCATCATTTTAATGAAGACAAAGTGTGATTTCACTTTGAAAGAAAAAAGAGAACTTATTTTTGAAAGGCCTTTAAGAATCAGCAACAAGACTCAGGTGGTAGCCAGTCCCAAGGGAGTTCAGAGTATCATTGTTGTGCAATGCAAGTAAAATTAGTCATAGAGAGGATGTTTGGAAAAAAAGAATACAGGGTTTTTAGCAGAAAAGTAAATTTTGCTGTGGATCTCTGCACACACTGGCTACTCATTAAAAATAAAATGAAACTCCCTTTCACTAGAGGCTTCCTGTCCCACACTCTACAGTGTTATACATTCTTTTAATAATGAAATTCCTCTGTTGTCCTCAAAACTATTACCTAAATTTAGACTTGTTTTGTATTTTTGGAGAATGAATCATCTTGCCCTTAAGACATAAGTATTTTAAATTTTATATTTTCTGCTTACTGGTTATATTAGGGAAAAAAATGTTTATTCCAAAGTTGTTTTGATTTTTTTTTTACTAACATATAGCATTTAAAAAAAGAATTTATAAATAAAATATCTACCTATTTGTAGTCTAAATTGTGTACATTTCTGTACCTTTCCATTCCCTTGTCATAAACCAAATATTTCAGCAGAACATATGGTAGTTTACCTCATAACCCACAGTCTCCCATGTATGAAAAAAATTAATTACATGGGGTTCAAAAACACCCCAAAACTCTAATAATGTAATAATATCTTCTTTACTTTATGAAAAAAGTGTTTGAATTAATTTTTTTTGGATTGTCTCAGTTATCAGTCATTTCAATGGCTTATACCATGCTGTATCTTAAATTTCTTAATTGGAAATCCTGTTACATAATTGTGTCAACAGTCTTTATAGGTATATGTTACACAAATCAGATTTTGTTGTAAATTAGTTATTAGTTTTCATAATTTTATGTTTATGAAGATATTAAAAAATTTATATTTCAGTGTTTCCTTTCTTAGGAAAAAAAGCATTTTCCAAGACAAGCCAGTCTCTTCCCATAAGAGGTTGAGTTTTATTTTAATCTTTATGAAGATCTGAACATTTAAGGGATACAAGTATTATAATAATTACTTGGACTCTGGGCTAAGGATAAATTAAGTGCTCAGTTCAGGCTCCCGTACATCTGTTCAAATGACTATTGGCCCAATTATAAACATGAAATCAAAAACTTCAATTTTGTCTTTTGCAACATACCAAATTGTTTAGGTTTTGTTGTATTTGTAAAGGCTTCAGCTGAGGTTCTGTACTTGTCCTGAATAATACTCATCAATGCTGATGCTGCCAGGCTAAAAGGAAGACACGTTTTGGCAATCGAACTAGACTACATTGCAGCTATTACTAATTATAAAAATAATCTGTAATGGTTTCACACAGAGAGTAGAATCTTTGATGAACAAATAACCATGCCTGTAGCACAATGATTACTGTACATACATGTAAAATATGTAAATAACATCTGTAGACAGCTAGCAAATATGCAGTGTAAGGTGTGAATGCATGCTGAACACAAAGGAGGTTGTGGCCAACAATCTGAATTCCAGCTGCTAACTGAATAGATGTGTTGGCTTTTTTTTTTAGCTGGCTGTTTACCAGCTGTATGTTTTGCTGCCTTTCAGACTATATGAATAAATCTCCACAAGTGACTCTTCTGATCCCAAGAAGGGAGGAAATAGGAAGTTCAACAAACTTTACCACCTAGGAAGGGTGAACCTGACAGGAAAAGCCAAGATTTCATTGCCATGATTTGGCGTGTGGTTCTTGGGATGGTTTGTTTTACAGATTTCTTTCTCTTATAGTTCATGAAGAACTTGGAGTGAGTATTCCATGAATGAACTGAATTGTGGCAAGACCAGTGGTTCCCTAGAGGAATGCTAGACAAAGGATCTCCTAGGGTTTAGAGCAATACTCTCTAAATGGAAAAAGAATTATAAGCTGCAGATTCCAGTAAAAATTAAGAAAATAAAAATAAATAAATTCCATGTTGCAGAAGCTTATATAAGGGGGGAAAAAAGCAAGAAGGATTAAAAAAAATAAAGAAAAAAAGTTTAATGCATAGCATTCTCGAATGACGCATTTTTAAAAGCAAATGGAAAGGCCAGAAAACATATAGAAAGAAGGCCAAAACAGTGGTCATTTAGCCACAGGTGTTTTTTTTAATCCAAAAACCAAAACAAAAATAAAAGAGCATCAGTGTGCCTTGAAGAGACAGTAAAATTTCAAAGACACAGAAGGCAGCATCATTAGTTGTGCACTGGAAAACCATCAGAAGAGTGTGACAGAGCGTAATATCTTATTAAATAAAGATGACACAATTCAGTAGAACAGGGAGTGCCATGTGGCCATAGACTCTCTAATGGCAATGGACTCTCTAAAAAAAGGGTAGTGCTAAAATCACAAGAGTGACGAGTGACCAAGACTGGTTTGGTTATTCTTTAGTGAAGAGAAAGACAAAAGGAACACTGAAAAAAAACTTTATAGGGTTTTGGATACTCAGAAAATGAAGAAAACTGTAGTCTTCTGAGAGCATTTAAAAGTTGAACAATATTATATTAAAAGGCATAGGTAGGATTGCATAATATGACTGTAAAATTTTGATTACCACATGCAAAAAGTGCTGCTTTTGAGGTTATAAAAGAGAAAGACCAGAAATTCAGCAGAATTTACTGAAGTTGAAGGCTGTTCCTTTGTCACTAAAAGTCTTTAAGGCTATTTTAATGGAAATCAACCTTTTCAGAAAATCAAAATAGGCATTTATGCTGAATGCTCCAGGCTTAATGACAATACAATTTCAAATGTTCAAGTCTAAGGACATTTGATGAAAATTGCAAAAGTAGGGACTAAAAAAAGCCGGCATACATGGGATTGCTCCCCAGGAACAGGTTTATATGTAAATACAACTGTGTTTTCCTAAATAATTGGTTACTTAAAAAGTTACATGAGGGAATGGCTTGAGGTAAGTAGTACTGAAAAAACCTAAACTGATGTGAAATAACAAAAAAGGACCCGTGTTGCAGGAGAAAAAGAGTGGAGCTGTCTTTTTCTATTTCTTGCAACCCACATTTGAATTGGCTAAATCATTCATGAAATTGCACCCTAAAGGAAGAAAACAGAACAAAAATTTTGGAAGGAACATGTACTGCTAATTTGTTTTAAATAATGGATTTGTTCTGCAGTGTCCATAAGTGATTTTGCTCTAACACCCCTCCTCAGGCTTGTTAAGAAATTGGCTATGAAGGGTGTCAGGTAAGCAATTAAGCCCTCTCCACTTTTTCACTGTGTTGAAGAAATTTAAAGTTTTTAAAAAGCAAGAGAAACTGAAGTTAGATCATCTTGGTGCAGCAGCTTTTAAACTGAAACAGAATGAAATTACTGTTATCTCCAAGGAGCAATAAAATGACTGCTTCACAAGATAAAAAAGATCCCAGTAATGTATGGAAGGTGTAGGGATTGTATTTTTAGAATATATTTTAGTATATATTTCTAGTATATATATATATATATATATATTACTGTAAACTATTTCTAGTATATATATATATATATATTACTGTGAACCCTCTACCTGAGAATAGAGTACCTGAAAGACACATTTACTAAATTCATTACAAGGAAACAGAGTAATTGTCGGCAGTACAAATTTAACAGCTGAATCTACACCAAAATTATCTTATGGTGTGTATATATATATATATATATATATATACTATATATATATGGACATGAATTAAAAAAAATCTATGTCTTTATAATGTATATTTTTTTGGACAATGGGGCTCATAGCCAAAGAGCTTCATAAAACCTTCACCTTGTCTTAACAATGTCATACAGCAATGACATAGCTCAGAAGAGTTTTAAAAGACTAATTACATAGAAAACACGAATGGTATAGGTAATTCCTTAGCTAGTCAATACCAGCAAAAAGGCAGTTGTAGCATGTTGAATAACAGGAAAAATGGTGATCTTCTTTTCAAGGATCCTATAATTTCCCCATTTTTTAGATCACATGCTGCTTTTAGTGCTCAGCCAAAATTGCCATGTGTCCAGCTCTGTAAATGTAGGAATAGTTTCCAAAATACCTAGTGAGGGTTACTGCACAGGAGCATTTCTGTTACTTGAGAGACAGATGATGTCTGTGTGTAGCATCCAGCTGAGACACTTCCCAAATCAAGCAACATATATAAATTAAATACTTCAACAAACTCATTGGAGCATTTTGCTAAAATTTTAAAACACTAATAAAAATTGTGAAACCCATTATGAATTACTACATGACTAAGTTGCCTAGCTACAGATTTATAAACTGCTGTGCTTTCAAAATTGTTGCATTTGCCACATATTGTGTGCAATCAGTATGGTTGAAACATGTGACAAGCGTTAAGGTATTTGGCTTCTCAAGACTAAACATGATAAAGGAACAAAAAGGGGAAATTAGATTTTTCAGAAGTATATTTCAGGGGAAAATGTGGACTATTTCCTGTCTTTCTTGAAAATATAAACCAAGAAAACTGAAACAATACATTCAGTTTAACAAACAATCAAAAAAACCCAACTCTCCCCCCACCACCAAAAAAACTCAAAAATGCAGGGACTTAAATAAAAAAGCTTGCAGAATCCAGTTGCTGATCAAGTAAGATGTACCAGTTTGCTTATCAGTATGATGATGTTCTGCTGTGATGATTGTCTCTTCTGGTATCTAGTCAAATTTCCTGATTGAAAGAATCAAGAATGTTGAGTATTAGAAAGACAGACTTTTGAAGAAAAGCCAACAAAATGGGTGGACTTGCTTTAAGAAAGGACCCTAAATAAAGGATTTCCCTCTGGTTTTTGCTGAGAGCTTCAAACATCATGAAAAAAAAAACTATTTAAAGGAACAAGATGGACTTGCTTTAGAATTTTAGCTGTCACAAAAGATGAGTCTATGAATTGTGTTGTTTCTATGCTTTTTAATGAAAATTCTTTTTTATAAGACCTAGTCTTGGTGTCGTTCTTTTTAAATCAGAACATCATTCTCCTACTAACTGACTCCCATCATTTTGCACCTTTCATAGAATTCACCCCCCCCAAAAAATACAAAGTGTTTATATAATCTTCAAAATTTAAAAAAGAAAAAAAATATTGTAAAATCCTGTAAAATCCATCACTAAAAATGTAGAAAATTCAAAACTCACATAAAATTATATGCATGCCACAGAATTCATTTACCTAAGTGTGGTGTTACTAATTAAATAAATACATTGTGTTTTGTAAAAGACATAGAAAACAATATTGTACTAAAGTTATACGTGCTACAGTGACTCAGAAAAATGTTAAATTCTCTGCAGTGCATCAACCTGACCCCATTGCTTCTCAGCTGGAATATTCTGTGGGCACTTCTTGCATACAGTGAAGCCGGTTCAGTGAATAACACCTGCTCTCTGTCAGTAAGGGATGTTTCTTTCTGAAACAAGAAATTAAATGGCTTCAGTTGACAAGCCAAAAGAGAAGTTCCCCACTCCTACCTTCTTTCTCCAGAAAATCTCTGTTTTGATGATGTGATACTTCAGTGTTTGGAATGAGTTTATACAGCCCTGGTGTTGGACACAGGGTGAGGCTCAGGGATGAAATTCACCCTTTGCTCTTATAAAGAGGCAAAACTCCTAATGTACTGGGCTATCCGTGACTTCTGGAAATCTTCCCTTCTGTCATCCCTTAATTCCTTCCCTGTATGTTTCACTGTTGACTGAACCACTGCATTTATCTTAAAAAATTTATGTTCATAATTTTTTTTTAGCTGCTGACACATTCTGACCACAAACAAACAAAAAGTAATTTTTTTGTCATCTTTGTTTTGGTAAAATTTGAATAGAGCTTCTTGCAATAGAATTAGGTACTCCTCTGGCCTAAAGGCCCTCCTCAGTAGCCTATCTGTGACCTGCTGCAAAACAGACAGCTCAGAAAGCTTATACCACAAATAAATCTTTCATAAATGTCTTCAGTTTAAGAAAATATTCCTCTTTCAAAAAGAAAATATCCTATATTTAATGCAGTACGTTGTGAAATATTTCTCTGTGTTCTGTATTTCTAGTTTAGGAAAAGCCTTGAGGTAGGCATTTTCACACAGAGCATGATCAGCAACTTGAAGAAATGCTTTATGCTATTAAAAATATGCTAAGCCTAGTAAAAAAAGATCCACTATTGAAGCCAGGCAATGTACTTGTAACAGTCTGATGCAGACAAATTTCTTCAAGGTTAAAATGTAGATAAATGGTTTCAAAGACAGAAAAAAGCAGCCTTTTGTGATTGCTATTTATTAGTCCATTCTCAAAATGAGGGGTCAGATGTTAACTAGTTTTCAAGAATATATTTACACACATACCTGAGATTGCATAAAACCTCTAAAAGTACACCTGATATATAAAAAACTAAAGCATGTTCTGCCAACAAGAAGGAAAAACAAAACCCCTGAACAAGGAATAATGCCAGGTTCTTCTGGTGTTCTTCTCATGACCTGGTTTTCAACAAACTAATTTTCCTTATTTATGTGCTTTTCCTTCCCAATTGTCTTGGTGAATAAAAAAGATTAGTCAACAAAAGAAATTTATCTTTGTCATATCTGACTTTTGTGTACTCTAAAGCAGTTATAAAGTGAACTTCATTGAAAATGTGCTATTCTAACCATTTTTTCATTAAATCAAGAGAAGAGAATTGGAGCTGTCATTTGAATCTGATGGAAAAGATAGAAGGGTTGAAATGACAACTTTCTGATGGAATAATGTGATTCATTTAATCACTATTCTTTAAAAATTAATACCTCTATAATTTATCTTACAGAATACTCATAAGATTAGAAAATATTATTTCCCACCTGAAGGTTGGAATATTAAGACACAAAATTGATTTACCCAGGGTTCCATAGTCTTAGATCAGTATCTTGGCTGCTGAGCCATCCCTTCTACTCAAGCCCAACATGTCTTCTGTAGAAGTCTTAAAACCAGAAGTAGATAAGCAGAATTTAACTGTCAGACACAACAGAAACGACATAATATTGGCTCACCTCTTGTCAATGAAAGCGCTAGGAAAAGAACATAAAGAACTATCATATATTTCCTGGTGTTTTCAGTTATAACACAGTAACAAAATGTCATAAGCAGTATTAATTTCTGCTAAAGAGGTCTAAATATTCAACAGTCATTGACAGGAGGAAAATAAAGAGTAATATGCTAGAGTGCAAAGGAATTAGAATTTAACTCCAGTTCATCATGAGCGGGTAAGAGGCCTACTTAAGATTAGTTAACTACTTTTATCGCAAATGATAAGGACATGCTTGGGAAGACTTTTAAAAGAGCCTTTTCCATAATTACTTGATTTTTAAAATTATTTTTAAAATTAATCTAAGGGCTGAAAGACTTTTGTAAGGAAAGACAGAAGCTGTACTCATCTGAAACATAAATTGAATCCCTATTATAAATAGCAGATTTTAAACCAAAAAGTTAGAAAAATATACTAAACTACATTTTCAACCATTAAATTTTTAAATATGTAATATTCTCAGTGAAAAAAATTGCAGATCATTCAGCACTGCTAACTGTTGTTCACTGCTCATGGTCATGAGCTGGAGTTTCAAAAAGCATCATCCAAACCAAAAAATGAGTTAGCGAGTGACCAAATCAAGACACAGGAAGAATTGCGACTCAGTAAAGTTAGAGGAAGGAAAACATCTGTTTTTCTGAGCAGAGGAAGTAAATGGCAGCAAAGTTCACTTAACATACAAATTCCTGTTCTTTTTCAGGTGACATTGCTATGACAAACGAAGCATGTAGTAACTGCAGAAATCAGTGTTCAGAACAAAAGGAGTTATCACAAGGTACCCATTTCCACAACATCAAAACTTCCTATGAGATCATTCTGTTGTTTGCACTGTTATTCACCAGGAAGGTCAGTAGTCTGTGAGTCTTCATTGTTACGGCTGTTCATGTCAGATGATGTTGATGTACTGGGATGACACCCGGAGCACTGCGACAAGAATTAAGCTGGAGGCAGAATGGGACTGCATTCAGGCTTCACCTCAGGCTGTGGTCCTTGTTGCTAGGTTAGATGGTTGATTGGTTGGTTATTGGTTGTTTTTATTCTGGGCTATGTTTGGGTTGTTGGTTATTTTTTGGGGAGGATGACAACATGAATATATTCAGCCCGTGTTATTGCATAAAAACACAAATTCAATACATTTAATGTCTAACACACTGTCACCAGTCAGAAGTTAAGGTACTTGTAAATGTGGCAATATAGTTAATAGCAAAAACAATTCTATAAAACAGAATCTTTTTTATTATTCCATTATCCTGTGGTCAGAGCAAGAAAACTTCTTTACGATCTCTGTATCTTGATTTCTGCGTGTCATTTCCCAACTGCTATCACTTTGAGATTATTCTACACTACCTATATCTTTCCTTTCTGTCTAACTTGAGAAGATTGCAGATCGCAAAATTCAGTAAGCAATACCTTCTGTGAACTGAGTTTTAAACTTTGATGTGTCTGTCTGTCTTTGATGTGTGCTGAAAAGTTAATTTGAAGACAAGTTTCAACACCAATTTTGGGTGAAACACAATACTATTATAGCTGATACTACCTTGTGAATTATTAAAAAGGTTAATTTCTGTTGAAAGCTCTTCAGTAAACCATTGTTTATTAATTACTTCTGTTCATTCTCTCTTTAATAATAAAAGAAACAGCATTAATGGATGTCTCTGTTCTGCTTTAGGCATTAGATTCACCTCTAGAGCATGCAAAAAGATTCACTGGACAAAGTCAGCAGTCTTAATGATCCTTTAGAATGCATTTTCATTAAGATTTGGTCTACTATTCATTTCTCTTGAAGATACATGTTTTTGGGAATTACAGAATAAAATTATTTCTTGTCAAACAATCAAGTAAATATCTTTGTAAGATATTATCTATTTTATGTGACATGAACCAGAATTACAGTACACTAAACTAAGAAGTACATTGCGTGCACTGGAACTTCTTAGATTAACCTTATTATTTAAATCTGCCAATCCAGTATAAAGTACATGACTTGATTCAGTGAAGTGCAATTATTGTATTGCACTACTGGCAAATTTGTTGCTAGAACAGAGATTTTTGGTCTGATTGAATAAAAGTAATATAAGATAATGAATCATACAGAACAGCCATAATAATTTATAACCAGAATTACAGACTAGCTGATAGATAGTAATCCAATAAAACTTAGACGAAACAGCAGATGCTTGTTCTTTAGATTCCGTAGTGTTGTTTCTGATGGTTCACTAAATGACATACTTGTAATCATAGAATCATAGAATACCAGGCTGGAGAGGTCCTCAAGGATCATCTGGTCCAAATTTTTTTGGCAAAAGCAGAGTCTGCACAAGATGGCTCAGCACCCTCCTATACAGATGAATCTTAAAAGTGACCAATATGGGGAATCCACCACTTCCCTGGGGAAATTATTCCAATGGCTGATTGGTTTCATTGTGAAATATTTTCCTTTTATGTCCACTTGGAATCTGTACAGGAGTCACTTGTACCTATTATTCTTTGTCTTTTCCATGTGACTCCTTGTAAAAAGGAAGTCCTTTATCTTCTTTATAACCACCATTTAAATACAACAACATGGTAATAAGGTCTTCCCTAAATAATTTTTTCTCAAAGCTAAATAAACCCAGTTCATTTTCCTTGTATGCCAGGCTTCCCAGTCCTTAGATCATCTTTGTGACCCTTTCCAGCCTGTCTGCATCTTTTTTGTGTCGTCAGAACTAAAATCAAACACAGTATTCCAGGTGGGGCCTGACAAGTGGGTAGAGTGCATTCCTGTTGGTGATGACATTCTTCTTGATGCAACGCAGCATCCTGTTGGCTTTCAGTGCTTGAACAGCACAATACTCACTCATATTGATCTTTTTTCCACCAGGACCACCAGGTTCCTTTCTAAAGGTCTGGTAAATCTTTGACCATGCTACATTCCTGGATTATATTTTCCCATAGGCAAGACCTTACACTTGTCCTTTTTGAATTTAATGAGGTTCTGGTGAACCCACTCTTCCTGTAGCCCTGTCCTGCTACAAGGCTACAGGAAATAATTTCATGTCTTCCTGCTGGGTTGCTGTCCCTTCTGAAGTGTCTACTTCCCCAATCAGTTTATATCATTGACGAACTTTATCAGGGTACAGTTAATCCCATTATCCAGCTCACTTGTCAAGATCTTAAGCAGCTTTGGGTACCACACAGATCCCTTTGAGACTCCACTTCTGGTAGGTTCCAGTTTGAAAAGGAGCTGTTCACCACCACCCTCTGGGTGCACCCTGTCAGCCAGATCCCCACCCACATGGACCACATGTCTGGCTCATACCACATCACTCTGTCCAGAAGGAAACTTGGGTAAACATGTCAAAAGCCTTGGAGAAATCCAGGTAGACAATGCCCACCTTGCCCCACAATAAGTGAACAGGTCACTTTGTCATAGAAGGCAATTAGGTTTGTCAAATATATTTTCCCTTCCTGAATTCATGCTGTTTTTCCCCAATCATGTGGTTCATCTGGCTTGTGCCTGACCCAGGAGAATTCATTCCATAAATTTCCCAGTTACTGAAGTAAGACAGATGGGCCTATTATTTCTTGGATCCTCCTGTAAGCCAAAGAAAACAAAGATATTGATGTTGTTCTAAAATACTTAAAATATGTCTCTTTGGTCCAGTTTTAGAGGACATTATTTCCTGCTCTTCATTTGACACTTAACCACTTTTGACTAAGTTGGACTACCTGCAATTAGGAAGACTCTAAAAGCATTAACACAAGTAATTTTCTCTTGGTCTTTATTGTTGAATACTGTGAAATATTGACAGAGGTAATGCTTTACTAAGATTCAATATGGACATAACATCTAACAGTGTTTATTTTTAGGGAGTATATCAGAATTATAGAGACATCTTGCACTATACCAATTAGTCAAAGATCTTTCTCATCACACAGCATATGCCTCCAAAACTGACAATGGATTCTGTTAAAACAATTGTTATTATGGTAGCTAAAATGAAAAAAGGTTTCTGAAAGAAAAAGAACTTCAAAAGACAGGTTTTACCTGCCTTCATGTACCTTTTGGTACATGAACAATTGTTCCAGGAAAAAGTTATGCCCAAATGGAACTGGAATTTATTTCAGGATTAAGAACAGATTTGCCTTGTATGGCAAAGATCCTATTGTATGAACATACATATCTCCTGCTCCCTACTTTCTCCTTAAGGATTTTAGTTATTCAGGAAAAACTATTTTTGCATAAGCGTGGTCTTTTATTTTTCCCCTTTACCTAAATGTGTTCAATATTTAAATGTTACAGAGCATTTTAAGATACATACAGAGATTTTGGAACATTATACACACTTTGAATGGGAAAACAGTTTGGAAATTTCCAGGTAGGAATTAAAATACAATGTCAGTTATGCTTTTTGTGTTCAATTCTTGCTCCAAAAAGTCCATTATCACAGTACATCATAGTAGGAAAAAAAAAGTATAAAAGTTGGGACACAAACTATTCTTGCAGAATTTTTATATTGAAACAGAATAAAATTCCTCAAATACTCTAACTATATCCTTTTCATGGCTATGGAAGACTAATTCAAAGAGCCAGTGGCACAAAATTTTTATACGCATAAAAAGCATAATGTATTTGACTCTTTATATGATATGTAAAAAAATCATTTGCTGTCTCAAAATTAGACATTGAGCTTATCCATTCTCCTAAGTAAACTTTCATGCCAGTATCACTGTCATCTTTCAGGTGTTCTGTCATACTAAATTATATATGTGCATGGTCAATAGATCATATGATCATAAACATAATTTCTTTTTCTTTGTAAGAGATTTTTTCTTTAACACATTTCACAAGATTCTTTGATTTTACCAAATAATGATTGGGCAAATCAAGGACATTTTAATTCATTTTCATATACCTCAAATAAAAAACCTTTCTCCACCAAACTGAGACTAGCAGAGGGTTTCAGCACTTGGGAGTATAGCATTGATCATTAGGTCTGCAAACAAAGGGAAGTTATTACTTCTTCCTTTTTTTGTGTAGCAGATTACTCTGTTAATGCAGGTCTGAGGAAATGCATATGGACTTTGAAGGTAAATTATGTTAGTCTCTGCAGGTTTGTCCTGTCTGATTTGGAGTCTCTGCTAGTAAGCTGCTTTGCCACCTACATTAACAATTGCAGCACGGAAGTAAAGGTCATGTTTTAAATAGCACAATAAAAAGTTCAGAACCTTCTCCCTCCTATGCAAATGCCTTGACATTCACTTTATATTAGATGGAACTTTCTTTTTCCTTGTTATTCAGACCAAGAGTTACTTTTCCATGCAGCTCACTGTTTGTATACTGCAGTCTCCAGATACTGTTATCAACCACAAAAAGTCATGATTTTGCACAATTATGTTGATTGTATACTGAAATTTTTCAAAGCTTTGTTCAAATTAATTTGCTTTACTTTTTTAACATTTTTTTCTAACAGGATTTTTTGTGTGGTTGATATAACACTAATATTTAGAAGAATCTGCTGTACTAAAATCCCCAATGAAATGTCCAAATAGTATACATCAAATATATACAGCTATAATAATAAAGTATGAATTATATTTTCAATGCAATGTGGGTTCTTAGCCTCAGAATCAAAACTGTCTTAAAAAAACCTGTACAAATAATCCCATGAAATATGAATTCTTTAAAATCTCTAAGACAACAATCAAGGTGACATAAAAGTCAAGAAAAATAATCTCTAACGGGCACAAAAATGAGAGACAGGAGGAGAGAAGGATGAATTGGTTATATTCTCCTTTAGCAACTCTAAAACAAACTCTCTGTCTACGAACTAGAATTTATCATTATTCTTTGTAATTCATGTATCTCCATAAACAAATATTTCAAACATGCAAAATAAATGACCTCTATAAACAAATATTTGGTCACAGGGCAATTTAAAATCCACCTTGCTTCTCCATGCTTACACAAGCTGAATTAACTGAGATACTAACTGGTAAAAGTGCTCATTACTTTTTTTCTTATTTTTCTTTTAATTTTTTGTTCTTTTCCTTTTTCCGTTTATTTTTTCTTGCTTTTTACCCATTTTTCTTTTTATTCTTTTTGTTATTCTTTTCAGTGGGGTGTATTTATGAACTTTGTTAAACACATTCATGATGGAAGACAAATCATATTTATGAAATGTTGGTCATGCCATGCTTCTCAACTGCTTGCACTTTCCTCACTTGTATATATTTTTGTGTGACTGAAATGAGAGTATTTCCAGGGCATAAACTCAGATTGAGATATAGCTGTAGAAAAGAAGATGTAAAGCAGAATGGTATATTGATTTTATCATTAAAAAGAGATCCACATGTGTTTTGATAGACTGTAGACACTGTCCAAAATAATTTCATCCTTGCAAAGTAGTTACTACAAAAATTCTGCTGGTCCCTTTGAAGTGTTGATTACGTCTGCAAACAAGCATTAGTTTCAGTAGAGTTCATCAATCATTTGGTAGAACTCTTAATTTGTCTTTCACTTTCTTCTAGATGCAGTCTCCCTGCAACATAATGACATATCACAATATGATCATGGTCGGGATTAGGGTTTAAAAAATCCTCAGCTGATAAATATTTCTTTTAGTGGCTCGGATCATACGCTTGATCCACACCTTAGTCCTGAAGAGAAGCAGTTTTTCATTTACCCCTCCTAGGCCAAATAAACTGGAGGAAAGGTGTTCTAAAAGGCCTACTCTGTTACTGAGCAATTTTTTCACTAACCAAAATAAATTTCTTTTTAGCACCTCAGGAATTCTTGAAACTGACTAGAGCTAGAGGAAAGTGGAGAATAAACACAAGAATGGAAGAACAATCTAATCAAAACACTGCTCTGGAATTAACTTGAAAAAAATGAATGATGGCAACTAGATTTAGGTCTCCTTAGAAGACTTAGAAGTCGAGAAGACTTAACTAGAAATGCCTCCTTAACAATCTGAATAGATAGACAATCATCAGTATGACTTATTTCTCACAATAACAGGTTCTAAAGCCCTGGTTGTACAAACTCATTGCAATAATTTATTAATTTCAGTTAGGAAGATGCATGGTGTCCCAACCCCCCCTAGTTTCTATCTGTTTTCAGTGGTGGGGGAGCCATAGGTTAATTGAGATTAAATTTTATGGCTGAATTAATTTATCTGTATTGAACATTCACTTCTGGTTCCTAACTGACAACCTTTATAAGAGGCAGTTGGCAGCTAAAATAGGTTATTACTGCTGTTTTTAATAGCTCCTAGTTATCTTTGGTAATAAGAATTATGTGTTATTTAAAAAAACCAACAGATAAATAGAATGTTCTATGTGTATGTGAAGTAGAGCAGAACTACTTTTTTCAAAACTATAGACTTATTATTTTTATCAAAATATGTGGTGGGTAGAACAGAGGAAATAATCTTGCAACACACCTTCCTCCAGGATAACAGACCACCTAGTAGTCAAAAATGGATCAATACAACACCAGACTACTGCAAGTACAAAATTAGTTTGAAAAAAATATGTTTGTACAGTAGTGAGCTGTGGGAGAACAGAAAGAATTCTTGTCCCATAAAAGAGATTGAGAATCTACTGAGTGCTTCAATGGAGGGTTAAGAAAACACCTTGAACTTCAGAATAAACACCATAGTCAGAGTAGAGAATAACAAGATTTTGTCAACGTATATTAATATTTCTTATTAAGGAATATTGCTGCAAATCTTTGTATCAGAAGGCTGTTTTGCCATTAGAAGCTTTGCCTTTGAGCTTCACTGCTCCAGAGGAAAAAAAATCATCAGAATAAAGTATTTTGTTGTTCAGAAACTGTGGAAAGTGTCTACTAATAATTGAAAGCTTTCTATAGTACCTAGGATTCACAATGACAACTGAACATAAATACTTGTTCAGATGCATCTATTGAAATATTTGAATAAGTGAAATTCATATAGAGTAATTGTAAGCTTCTTTCTTTGTGGAACCTAAAACTTTGAAGACAAACTGAGAATAAATGAGCATGTGTGAAACTGATGAAATATGAAGCTGATGAGAATATGAACTGATGAAATATGAAGCTGATAAAAATAAAAATTTAAAGTGTGTTTCTTATAATCCCTCACTGACCAACGCAGTCTTTGAATTAAGAACTTTACAGAGACAATTTATGATTCTGTTCAATGTAAGCTAATGTACATAACATCTGAATTAACAGCTCTAAGTAATTTCTCTGTTCCTTACTGGCTGCTACAGGTGAGTTAAAAAGAATGTACAGAAAGAATTGTGCGTAAAATATTTTCTGATTAAGTGCTGTACATTTAAAGTTTGCCATATGTTTCCTCAAACTGAAGACTCAATCATACCCAAAGAAACTTTAATATTCTAAGATCGCTGTTTGTATGTATTGTGTTCCCTGGGATCACTCTAAATCAGCAGACATGAAAAAATTTCTCACTGGTTGTTGTACTTTAGGAAAAAGACGGAGTAGATAATATTTTAGGAAGAATATAATAGTTTGTATTGAGTGAAATAGTAAGACTGTATTTTAAACATTTTGGTTTTCTAGTATAATTAAATTAAAATGCTTACTTCATTTTTCAGATCCCCTTGAAATGTTTCATTAATCAAATCTCTAGGTCTCTAGGCTCATGACTGCATTGAGACTTTAATTTCTTTCAACACATCTTTTTCTTTTATAATTACTTTTAGGTTTTAATGAAAGCAACAACTAATTTCAGATGCCCTAGAATATTTTCAGATGGTAAATTATTATTATTTTTACAAAATTTGATAATGACAGTTCCTTACTTTTTTTTCCCTTCTGACGATGATTAAAAGAGCCTAAATCTCAAGAATCAGAAGCTGCATAAACTGTGGGAGCAAAGAGGGGGAAAAAAATCCTCCTATCACCATGATAGCAAGTGGTCTTTGTCAACGCTTGTGCTTATGCTTTGTATAAGAGGAGAATATATTCATTTAGACTACAGGACTGCAATGTTGTTTTGAAAATGTACTGGGACCAGACACACCCCACTTTTCTTTGAAGCCTGAAAATGCAATTAAAAACAAGCAAGGTTTTAGCGTGCTTACACCGAAGCCCATGAACTTCAAATATTTCAGCCAAGGGTGAAATAGCATCTGCATTATTAACCAATCTTAGGAGCTACATCATGACAACTGCACCTGGAACCTCCAAGAAACTTCATAATGGCAGGTTTCCCATAAAAATCTTTTTTAAAGATCACAAAAAATGCAGAGCACTAGAGGGAAGAACACAGACATAGCAGTACTTTCCCTTCCCATTTCTGGAATTTTCATCTCACTTTTCTACACATGTTTAACAGTTTGAAGTCCTTGATGTATACAGGAACTCAGCCCAAAATTCACCACCTGCATTTCAGAAAGTATTGTCTCATTAGGGGAACATAACAACAAAATAAAATTAATGAATCTTGAAAGGTGAAGACCATTTGTATGTCCAGTTATGGCCAATCCATTAATGCAATTACTTCCATGAATACAGACTCAGATAAACCAGAGTGAACTAAAGGTAAATGTTGTTGTGACACTGAATTAATTTTACCTGAATTTCAAAATAAAATCTTCTCTTGGAGGCCTCAGCTGCCAATAAATATCTTAAAATTTGTGACTGCATAGATTCCATATTTTTGTTAGAACACCCAAGGAACCCTTTCCTCTCAGTCATCATCTCACCCAGCCATACAAGAGGAGGAGTATTCATCTTGGGTCTAAAAATAGGTCCTTCCCTTTCAGAGCTTACATATCTTCCTCTCAATCTGTTTCAGCCTTAAACATTTTTGAAGGGTGATGACATCTGAATAAGAAGAGTTCCTTTCACATGGAATTATGTCAGGCTTCCACAAATAGATTTTTTTTCCATATCTTTTCTGGATGTATCTTGCCTGGCTGAAAACAATTGCCTTTTTACAGCCATGTGCTTTTACAGCCAGTTGTTACATAAGCAGCTAATCAAACAAGTCTAATTCCTCTTCTTCTGCTTACATACAGTGTGCTCCAAGCCTACACCTAAAAGTCTTGTTATTGAAAATCATCCCTTTTTCCTCACATTGATTACTTATCACTCTCTTATTAATATTATATATTATATTCCAAGGGCATAGGATGAAGGATATGAAATCCAACTCCTAGTTTTAAAGTGTCATTAACATATTTCATTATGAAATTTGCATTTTTCCCCACCACCGCTATTAACAAAAATAATATAAAACATGTATCCCCACAAATGTACAAATATTCTAATACTTTTCTATTATATTATGAGCACAAACTATGCTTTTGTCTATTTCTTTTAGTTTTTATACTAATACCCAGGAAAAAAAGTTTTGTTACATGACAATACTAAAAATCTTTTGCATTTTATCTGTATAAAAATAGATATTTTAGATCTAGAACAACATCAGAGTGTGTCAAAGTCTAATTTTGACAGGTGTGGTTGCTTTTGAAATATAAAATTTTGCCAAATTCCTAATTTTGGTCTACACCTATTCCTCTTCACAGGTCCTCAGGTCAGCATCAGGCCATGTCTTAACTCTTCCTCACTCAGATAAAAATTTCTGTGTGGTATTGAAAGTCACTTAAGGTTCTAGACTGTTATACAGACAGAATACAATCTTCAGTTATTTTCAGTTTTCACCTAGCTTAGGCCTCTGAGATTAACCGTATTACAAATGTAATTGCTTTCTTCTTCTCAGGAAAACAGGAAACAGTTAATTGGCGAAAAATCAGAGATAAAAAAACATGTTTTTTTTTTTTTTAACGTGTGCACCCCATGGGTTCGGACTAAAGGATTTTCAAGCTTCAGCAATTTTTTAAAAAGAGGGGAAGAGGTGGCTGTAAGACAGCAATTGTTTGCCAGTGGGACATATTGTCACCTGGACAATTTGAATGGCGAAGGCTCAGTGGGAGGTACTTCTGCCATCTTTTGCTAGTAGACAAATCTACTAACTAAAGAACTCAGAGCTTGTGCTTTGTAGCAGAGCTGAGGAGGCATATTTGGTGAAGATCATGTTCCATAAATCCACATATGCTGACTGTAATTACGTATATTCATCAGAAATGATTCATAATGTTATAATGGCATACATGAAGAAAAAGTTAATGAAAATATGCAAGTATTTGAAAAAAAAGTTTAAAAAATTACTGAGATAAATATGAACATCTAGATTGCGTGTTTTTTTCCTGCCAAATAACTGCTTTCATGAAACTCAAACTAAATTCTTTTTGACTGATGTAAAATGATTACTTTTTCCAATTTTTGTTAGAACTGTTTAAATGGTTGTAGTTGCCAATATCCTAAACATTCAGGCATTAAAAACATTTTGTAAAAAATTGATTTCTTTTCCATAGTTTGGTTCTGAAAACCCCCCATGGAGTTTGCTTTCAATTTCTTAGCAGATTTTCCAACCTGAGAATGAATGGGAAATATAAAATACAAAATACTACCCCCACAAGGAAAATACTTCCATCTCCCAATCCCAAAAATTCCCAAGAGATGAAGATCTTGAATATATTTGAAAGCTCTTCTTTTCAAAGGTATTATTAGCCACAAAGATTTTTTTATTAAAACCCACTTGTGGGAAAGCTGTTCATCAGCCTCACTCTGCTAAGTCCTTTGGGCATTCCACATCATATTGAAAGCTACAAGCTAAAACCTGAAGCCAAAAAATGATAAAAACACAAGACAAAAATACAGCAAAGATTTGTGGTGATTATTGTCTTCCTTCTAATCCTATTCTGTGCTTATTCTTTCCTTTTTTTCTCTTTAACAAAGGCACTTTAAAATGGACTTTGCCAAAATTATTTGTACTTTATGTTTCAAATGTCTTTTCACAAGCCTTAGGTTTTTTTTTGTTTTGTTTTCTATCTCTCTGAAAGAGAATAAATCCATTTATAGATGTATCATTAGTTTTTATTTGCAACTTCTTATACTGCAGTTTCATCTGGTTGTTTTAGCCCTGAGTTATTTATGTATCTTCTCATTTAAATAGGCTTTGTTATTATGTAAAGACACTTTAAAAATATTTAATTTTGATTGCAGTCATTCCGGCTTCTCTATATTTTTTTAAACTCTCAGAATACCTCATGCAAGCAAAAGTGTTTTTTCTGCGCATTTCCTTGCCAGCATCATTTCTTTTAAATCTTCCCATTAGTCTATGCCAATATTGAGCCTACAAGTCTGAAGCTTTACAAGCTGGGGATGGCCTAACATGCCAGACATGATCCATCCAAATCCAATTCTCTGCTTAAGGTGTGGGCATTAAGAGATCTCCAGCATGACTTGCCTTTTTGTCTCTAGGATTTGTTTAATATGAGATTTTCAAGACCTGATGCAGTGGCTCAGGCTGAATTTCCCACCCTATTCAGGAAACTATTTTTTGTATTCTAAAACAGATCTGGCTTTGATGTTGTTTTCATTTCTATTTCCACATAAAACCACAAGAGGTGCAATTACCAGACATTGTTCGGGCTAACCTCCCACTTTTCTGAGCATGCTATATCCTTGTGTTTCTAACATGGATCACAGAAGTCTTAGGTGAAAAAAATGTTCTGCACTCACCAGATAAGCTTATTTATCCAAGCCTAATAAGGACAGAGAGGACTGAACTTCATCACTGACTCCCATCATGATCTGCCTGTTTAAGCATTCAAGGTTGCCTCTAACAATCAGCCTCAAACGCTCTTCTTAGGCCATCTCTCATGGTGAGAGTTTGCCTTCCAGTGTAATCGTTATCAGAGCACAAATTTCCAGGATACCTTTTTTTTCCATAGGACAGAAAAGGCTTAGGGAGGCTTCCCTAATATGAGAATTCAAACCTTTTGGAGGCTTGCAGAGCTCTGCCATATAATGGTCTTTTTATTATTCCCAAAAGTGGTTTTGCTCTTTTGACACAGAAATCACTAAGTGACCTTCTCAGAAAAAAGATTTCCCCTATGTTAGGAGATCTGCCAGCTGTACCTGCCCTGATGGAACTTGTCACTATGACTCAAAACTGATCATTGCCCACCCACCCAAGAAAAAGTTATTGTATCCAAGCCTGGCAAATACACACCTTATCTTAGCACAAACCATCTCTTTTTATTCACAGCTGTTGTTTCCTAAATCACCTATGCTCTCACTTTATGGATTACTTGCCTGAATGCTGTCCATCAGCTATCTGCCCTTCTTACCAGCTGATGAGCAAACACAGGAGCCAAATAGCCTTAACCTACCTATCAATCCTGTCAGTAATGAGCAATGAACACAGGATTAAATAAATGTCTGTTGGCTGTGGCAGTTTTGTAAGGCTTCAGTTGCAAGAAAAGTACAGCAATTCTTGAACTGTGCACTCTCCTTTAAAGTCTGTTTTACTGTGGGGAGAGTTCAAAGGAATTGCCAGCTGCAGAGAACTTTTGCTATTCTCCTGCTTTTTCTTCTACACTTTGGTCACCACTTTTGGACTCTGTTTTTGAACCATTCCCAGTGCATCATAGCTTTGTGAGACTTTCAGGGCTTTTACTGTCTCTGTCTCCCAAAACCATAAGCCAGGCATTAGGAAAAGAGGATCTTCTTAGGTTAAATGCTGGTGTGCTACTTCTAATCAGTGATGATTATAGCAAACTAAACATGAATAATAAGAGGACCATGTTGCTCCAGTTATTGAGTCTAACTCTGATTTAAACTACATTATCTTTTTCTTAAATGATATAGTGTATCATTATGGTTAGATTTCAATCTAGATTAAATCGCTTTCAGCTAAATCAAGGCAGAGTAAGAACAAGTCTAAGTGTAAGCACGCAGTGGTGCAGTTCAACAAATTGAATAAACTAATGTGAGGTAATGTGCATTCATGTCAATAGAATTTTTTGTGGTAACTTTAGTTTCAAAGAATCCATTCCAAAATCTCAAATTTTAAAGGCAGAAGTAAAAGTCATGACATCCTAAGCTGATATTCTGATTTAAAGTAGACCATCAAGTCATACACAGGAGATTTTTTTAAATGGTATATGACAACAAGGCAGCCTCCTTCTTCATAGCTAACCAATGATTTATCACCTAGAGTCTGGCAAAAGGTTTAACATCTCTTACAAGCTACATTCCCAGAAA
The DNA here is from genome assembly GCF_027579445.1 of Ammospiza nelsoni. Lineage (NCBI taxonomy): Eukaryota > Metazoa > Chordata > Aves > Passeriformes > Passerellidae > Ammospiza > Ammospiza nelsoni. The sequence goes on from NC_080633.1 coordinate 113,497,400, forward strand.
GATCAGTAAAATACGGAATAAAGTCTGCATTCGGGGTTTACAGATTTTATATTTTGCTTTGAAGGCAAAGAGGAAAGGAAGATGAAAAGATAACTGAAACACTGCACAAATTAATCTGAAAGACTGAAAGTTAATTGCATCCAGAATCCCTGTGTTACTTTTCATATTCAGCTACACATACATGTAGGCACACAAAGACACTGTTTTTATACAAAATCATTTAACACCATCTACAGAAAAGTTGTGAGCATGAGAGGTATAGTCCAGTCAGAGGCAGATGGAGATCAGACTGGGATTTGAGGATATGAGAACAATTTTCAATTGTCAGATTCCATGATCCTAGGTAAGACTTTTCAACAGAGCTGCCAGACATAGCAGCAGAACTGAGAAAAGCTGTTGGCCTCTCTGCAAACCTTGGTTATGGCCAAAATAGGAGAGCGGCATCCTATGGTGGAGTGCATAGCTGCAGTGTACCTATTTCCTCACAGGCATAACTACAGAGAGGGAAAATGGGATTCCACTCAAAAAGAATTGGAAATATCAATGATTGAGACCAATAAGTTTTTTTTTAGTTCAAGTCATGCATCTAGGCTCTATGAAAAATTGGATAGTTTTGTGATAGAGATGACTAATCAGAAGGGACTAATCAAGACATTTTCTGATTGGCCTGTCATAACTGAAAATAACTAAGCAAAAACCTCACAATATTTTCTTGATTCTGAGCCAAGCATAAATTACAGATGAAGTTGTATACCTTACCAGACAAGTATTTCTCAAAAAAGGGTGGAAAAGTTTTAAAAACACCCAAGTCTAAACACTCTCTCTGCAAAAAAACCTGTGATTGCATAAGAATTTTTAGAATATAGAAAAAATGCAAATAAATTTATATAATAACTTATGACCAAGAGAGCCTTTTTTATCAGAAGAGATTATGAGAGCACAAAGTCATAAGGATTTAGCCCAGTAAAACAAAGACTGTGAGGACTGAGTTAATTGTTTTCTATAAATAGATTAGTAAGGGAAAATTGCAGAGAGGGGAAAAAAATATATTCAAGACAAAGAACAATGCTGTCAGAGGAGCAGAAGCACATTCAGTGGTCATGAATACACTTAGATTAAACTATTAGAGAAAAGGGGGTCAGGAAATGTTACCATTGGGAGTTTGGGGGGGCAAAAGGAAACTGATTCTATATGAAGCTTGCAAAGTTTATGAAAAATATTACAACATAAAGGGCTTCAAATGTGGAATATTGGTCTAAATGATCCCTGAAATTCCTTTCAGTCTTTATTCCTATGTATATTGAACATAGTAATAGTTTGGGATTAAATAGCTAGAAATAATGTGACAATTTGGCAACCTACTGTAGACACTGTTTCTGAGCAAGAAGAATAAACTAAAGGAAAAGCTTTTTTTTTTGTCAAAGTTAATTATGCAAAATAAAAAGTGTGGACTGCATAATTTTTTTTTTCATCAAAGCAACATTCAAATGGTAATTTCCTAAATTGTGTTATTTCTTAAAGTGTATCTTATCTCTGTAGAAAATATGAATCAAAAATTTGAATCCTCACTCACCTTGTGATTTTCAGTTCTTAATTTTGTGGGGCAATCATTCAAGTGCCATGAAAATAAGCAGCACATTGTCACAAAATTCAGATAGCTGAGAAATATAGGTGAACTTAAACAAAGGACAAAGTTTCATGTTCCAGTTCTGATTCTGTATTTTTGATTAAGGTATGGTACATAAGCTGTGGGCAGGATGGTTAATATATCTTCCCTAGCAGCCTTAATTCCTATAATAAGAGGTTTAAAAAAATATTATCTTCTTTATCACACATGAAGATTTCAAACTGAATTCCTCCACAGGTTACTAGAAAGGAAATGGTTATATTCCTATTACTCCAGAAAAGATGTGCTTCACAAAGTCTGAATCTTTCTTATAGACATAAACTGTGCAAAATAGATATGGACCTAGCTCACTGTACTTGAAATGTCACAGAATACCAGACAAATTCCCAAAACTGCGTGCATACCCCTAGATGCTCTGGCAACAGTAAGATAATTTGAATCCCTGCATCATATGCTCATTTGTTTCACAGGTTGGTATAGATTGTTAAAGAAGGATATATAGATGTCAATATGTTTGACATTGTAATATCTATGGTGAAGGGGCAAGGCACAGCCACTCCTGGAGAGTGAAGGTGCTGGACAAAATCAATTTGCTGGGAGAGGAGCACATATGGCATATCACTGAGAGAGAGGAACCATACAGATCACTTATTTCTTATTTGACTAAGATTCTCAATCCTATTAGATATATTTTTATTGGATGTGTATATGAAAAGAGAAAAGCTTTAGAAAACAATGAGTTTTTTCATAGCACAGCATTTTCCCAAGGGCACTAAAGCTCTTCCTCAGTTCAGATGAAAGCTTTATTGTTGTCTTTGTAATGCTGTATCTGACATGAATCATGTTGAAAACAGGGACCAACCATTTCCTCTCCCAAGAGAACCATTGTCCTTACTTGAGACAAATCTTGTTCTTCACATGACACCAACCTGAACACAAGATAAGGAAGTTGAACAACACACTTAAATAACTCTTTTATGTAAGGTCACAGGGAGAAACTCTTATGAGCATGTGCATATAAATATTTCTGGAATTGACTATTATAAACAAAATATAATAATTGGTAGGAAAAAAATTAAACTCAGGCAAAGCAAAAGCTTCTGACATGAGATTATTTGCTATTACCCATGCTAAAAAAGAAAATATCAGAGAAAAACAGTGAATGAAATCTCACATGACCAGCTTTAAAAGAAATCCAAAACTGAAAATATTATTAAAGAGCCAAGAAAGGGAAATATTCAGCAAGGCTATTAAGAAATCCAGAGTTGCTTTCCTTCCTACTATATTAATTCATTCAGATAATATTTGGAATGCTGTCATGATTTTTTTTAAGCATCACTGAAATTTTTGGGGAACATAACACTATTTTAAGAAGTCTTAGAAGTTCCTTTCTCATTTCCCACCACTGATAAAATACCAGGAAAGGAAATATGGAAGGATCATAGAGTCACAGAATTTTTTCTGTTTGGAAAAGACCTTTAAGATAATTGAGTCAAGATATTAAAATTAGCACCACCATGTTCACCACTAAACTGTGTCCCTATGTCACATGTACACATTTCCTGGACACATCTAGGGATGGTAACTCCATTTTTTTTGTTTTGTTTAATTTATGAACGTCAAAATACTTCAAGCATGATACCTCAATATTACATTAAACTTGGTTTTGGCAGTTCATGCACAATCTTATTGCTGTTTCATTATCACTTTCTGTTGTTATTCTGTTATTCTGTGTTTTGGGGGGATGGTAGATGTAGAGTTTGAGATGTGACAAGCCAACTTTTCAATTTATGTTAAAAACCAAAAGAATTAAATTTACTCTCCTCAAATGGGTGCTACTGGCCTTTTAATTTCCCTGGTGTTTTAGTCATAGTAATGGTAAGTTGATGGGGGAATGAACACAGTGCAAACATTCCATTCAACTGGAAGCTGTTTATTTGAATGTTGAAAAATTTACAGCAATGTTACTTTGAATACATAACAAAGTAGCACTAAAATACAATTTAGCCTTTTTATGTGTATGATGACAGTTTGAAGATGTTTGCATATCTGTTGTGAAGAGATGTGCTACCAGGCCTGTCTGACAGAGCTGGATCATGCACAGGACAGTTAACACAGAGCAGATGTCACCCGGCAAATTTACCACATTATTCATAAGATGGCAATAATTCATACTGTACTTGTGTGAGCTTCTAATAGATTTGTCAAGGAACACAATTCTCCTATAACATTTTTTTTTCACCATAGAAATAGTAAATCTAGAAATAGCCATCTACAAATAAGCTTTTACAGAGCAAATTATAAAAATTGGTAATATTGTCTTTCCACACATGGATTTGTACCAAATTGTTAGACTGATCTTAATTTAAAAAAAAAACTAATATCCATTCATCTTTCATGTACCTGGAGTTATGAAACATAAAGCATACTTTAAAATAAAGTATGTAATTAATTGTTTTAGAAAAGCAATTGTGTAGTAAATATCAAACTAGAGCTGTAATTCAAACTAGCTCCACATTAAAAGAAAATATCATCCCCTCCTTGAGAGAACTCTGACTTGAAATACAAATGAACATAGCAAAGATAGAAGTGTAACAAATTACTGATACAGAAGCTTTAAGAGTTTCTTGCCTTGGTCTCTGCTCAGATTGAGTCCTAAAAATTTGCATTACAGGGAGGTTAGAGAGAGTTAAATACTAGTGTAGGATACAATACAGTGGGTGTCTTCTGCATTTGGGTTCAATGTCCAAACAAAATGTGACTGCTTGCCTAATTGAAAGAAAAGAGTAATCCTTCTGACAGTAATCCTCAACACGACTTTGAAAAGCTTATTTACTAGTCCAAATTAGTTTAGTTTTCTGACTGACAGCTATTTCAAAAGATAAAATGTATCTGATCACGGCTTGTCATGGCAAAACACATGGATTGTAAGACATCATGCAATTATTTACTGGAGTTAGGTACACGGGCACTGAGGATACACAACCTCTGAGCTTCATGTTGCCCCTTCCTTAATCCCCTCACTTATTTGCCTTATCAATAGCTGACTCTTTCAAAGCTGGCTTCAAAGACCAACTCTCCTAGGTGCTTATTAAAGCTACCTGATGTGACTGCTGGCTTCACCTCCTCCCTCCATCCTCATCTACCTGAATAGTTTCCCACGGTCTGTAGTGCACCCTTATTCTTTTGGGGAGGCAAAGTAAATTGGAGCCTTCTAGAAATTAGTGCAGCAAAATGATAAAGCAATATTAAAATTTTTTTTGTATTTTTTTTAGAAAGCTCAGTAGCTTATTTGGGAGTCTTTTTGGGAACATCTATAGGGATAAGCAAGGGAAGATGTGCATCAGTTATACACAGCATCCTGACTAAGCTGTACCTCCAGTCCAGAAGATTCCTAGTGCAAACAGGAGGCAACATCACCAGAAAGAGTGAAGAAATGCATTGTTAATGGATTCTGAAGCATTCAGTGTTGTGTTCCTTCAGTTTTTTATGTTGCACATTTCTAAGCTAATGATAATATCTTGATGTCAATGCCAAAGCTCACATCAGCACTTTATATGTTCCAGATATATTATGAAGCTTATACTCATGAGGAGTGACACAGATAAGCCATTCTCTTCACAAAATGTCAATAGCTTGTGAGGGGTCTGGAAAACACCAGGAATGGCTGAGGGAGCTGGATTTGTTTAACATGGAGAAAAGGGGGACTTCATCTCTCTCTACAACTACCTGAAAGGAGGTGTAGTGAGGTGGTGGTCACTGTCTTCTGCCATGCCTTCAGCGAGATGATCAGAGGAAATGGCCTTGAGATGAGACAAGGGACATTCAGATTAAATATTAGAGAAGAATTTTTCATTGTTACAGTGGTCAGGCATTGAAATAGGTTTCCCAGGGAGGTGGTGGAGTCACCATCCCTGGAGGTGTTCAAGAGGCATCTGGATCTGGCACTTGATGTGATTTAGTGATTCAGGGGTTACAGTGACTGTGCTGGCTAGGTGATCTTGTAGGTCTCCTTCCAGCCTTGATGAGACTATGATTATAAAATTAATAATAACTAAGTGCAATAAAACAAATAAGTACATTTTTTCCTTTGTGTGAAGAGCATTCAATTTATAATGTCAAATATTTGTCACATAGCTTCTGCTCTCAAAGTGTTAAATAACCCTCACATTATTACCCTCAATTAACAGCAACAAAAAAGCTAACTAGAGGTTAATAGGTTGGGAATATGAGCTCCTCTTTCAAAAGAACAGACTCTCTTCTTCTCATTCTCATTGTTCTCAGCTTTTTCATCCCACATCACTCCAAGATGTACCTCTGTGTCAGCATTAAAAATAGATGGCAGCAGCAGCAGGTCAACCTTGGTGCTTTTAAAATAAAAGGTACATAAATTATTTTCCCTAAAAACATAGAAAAAAATACCTGCTGCCTGTGACCTTGTGAACCTGTTTGTCTATTTCTGAAATTTAACAGCTGAGTTTTAAAATCTTACAGAGTTTGTAATTGAAAAGGTAGTAGATTCTTAAACTTACTTTTAATGAAAGTTGTTATATGGCAGTGAACCTTGGAATGATCAACACTTCTCAAGCTTGTTGAAAGCTGAGAAAGATACCAGATTTAATTTATTGCTCAAGGAATTATTATATATCTGAGAGTACTGAACATTCATTAAATGCACTTCTTAATATGGATTTCCACTATCATTCTTAAAGTCTCTCCTTTGCAAATAATGCCATTATCATTCTTAAATTTAGTGATAAATATAGAGGAAAAACTTGTGGGACACAAGTAGGCATCCTCCTGAAGGGTAGCATTAGAACTAGAGTAGTCAACTGCTCATTTTATCTGGGAAAAAAAAAAACATTTTGATTTTGGTCTATAGAGACATGGTAGGAAAATATTTAGAATCCCTGTATTTTCATCATTACATCAGCAGATACTGATGTAATTTTTAGGTGATCTACTTACAGGATAGTGAGTCATCTTTCAACTGAAATGAGAAAACAGCAAAGCTTGGAGACAACACAACTTCATTTGTTCTTTATATTACAATTGAATTCAAATTCCTGTTCCTAAAACATAACACAACTGAGAAATATGAATCCTTTTAATTCAGACACAATGTTTTTCCACCAAGTACGGAAGACACTATGCTGTGAGAAACTTGTAGAGGTGACTGTTTCTATCATCACTTGCTAATGAGTGAACATCCTTGTTCCTGTTCTGTCCAGGTTATGGGAACACTTGGCAGTTTCCCTTGACTGCCACAAGAGTGGCTACAGGAATGTGCAGACTTTCTCAAACATGCAGAAGAAAAAAATAATTTAAGCTTGGTTGTTTTTTTTCATTTCACCGTTTAACATTTTCTCCTTGCTATTTTTATTTCAATTAGAAAAAATTATTTCACCTTTTAAACTAAATTCCATTGCCTTATTATTTTTATTCTGTATTTTATGGCTCATTATCTTGGCTGCAAATTCTCTTCCCAAAATATACCAAAAAGTTGCAAACTCACTTTTTATATGTATTTTTAGCTTAGCCTTTACAGTAGCAATGAGAGCACAGCAGTGGCAGGACAAAACACTTTTAATTCCTGCATGGAAAATGGTCACAGCTTTGCCTTCACAGAGATAAGTGTAAGCAGTAGATGGAAGCTACAAATTATCCAGTATGGACATAAAATTGAAAAAATGCTTTGAATCTTACTTTTGAGTCTGTGCCATTTCAGCCTAAGTGCTGAGATTCAGCAGCCAAGTCCCATGGGAAGGAGCCATCAAGGTTCAGTATCATGAATATTCAATGTTAACATCAGAATGATGGTGGGACTGGAACTTAATTTAGAAATCACAGGATCTCTTTCAGCTGCCCTACTTAGCAGACACAACTACAGCTAGTGTGTCCAGGTGAAGACTGCATTTGTGTATTGGGAAACATTTTCAAAATAGCATGTTGGAGTACAGCACTCCAGGTCAATGGCCATAATGCCAAATTAACCAATACGTGTATACTGCATCTGAGGTGAGGACTCAGTGCCCACCAGGGGCACTTTACAGCCTCAGGGCATGTAACTCTGACATCCTGAAGTTTCACAGCAATCACAGAGGTCAGACCAGGGCTCTTGCTGCATATGGTGCTCCTCAAAAGGATGGCAACAATGCATGAGAGTTTCAAGTCCAAGAAACTTTTCCCTCTGAGCTGTAGGGCAGAAGCAATTCACTGATCACTCACTGCCTTCACAGGGCTCCACAGGAAATTACATGTTTGAGGAATAATCCATCTCTGTCAGAGTGAGTCCAATATCATCAATTCAGGTAAAAAAAAGGCAGGTGCAGGGATGGAAGTGAGAAAAAAATCTAAGATAATTTTTTTCAGGTGTTTTAAGATTTTTTTTTTCCTCTATAGAAAACATGCTATAGAAAAATTTCTAGCAAATCAAGATATAAATCAAGCAAACCTGATATAAATTGTCCAAAATCCTGGTGAGACTCATTCTAGTGTCCAAAAATAGTGTTATAAATGTATATACATATGTCTATATATGTGCTTTTATAAGTGTAAGTCCGCAGTGCCTGTGGAAACTACTTGTTTCCTTTTGGCTCTCCTGTTACTATAATATTAGTATGTTTTTATGAAAATAATGGTTTCATATCTTCCTGTTGCTGATTGAAACAGTCAAACTGTACAGCCATTTACGACATTACAATTCTGTGCTAAGCTGTAGTGACTACTTTGAGGGAAAATGCATTTTCAGAGCATGAAAACCCCCAGCTGTTGGTAAGCAGAGGAAGTAGAGAACTTGCTCCAGAGGATTAACATACACATGTCAAAATATTTTTTAATAATGTTTGGATAAGAAGACTTCTGATGCAAATCCAAAGAACAGTGGCTATCTCAACACAGTTTTCTTTTGTATGTTAGATCAGCAGCAGATCATGATAAGCAGCAGATAAGCTGAACCAGTCATACATTCCTCTCTGAGCTGGGACAGACACACTTCTGCAAGTAAACTGAGCTGATTATCAATCACCACAGCACTTTAGGGTGCTTCAAAGTCTGCTGAATTTCTGATGGTTTTCTTTTCTGTGAGAGTAAAATGTAGAAACATTTTGCTTCCTCTGAGGATATTTTTGTTAGCGAATGCCTTAGATAAAGAAATATATATATATATATATATATAGATACACACAAAGATTATTTTAAAGCATCTTTACCTGATAACAGTTACTTGAAGATACAGATACATATGATAAGCAGGTATTTTGAAATTTAAGTATGTACACATAGAAAAAGTTATATTAACTCCTTTCCATTTCACTATTTCTTTACCTGCCTTGTGTATTCACAACTCCATTATCATTTCAGAAGGAAGAAAGTGAAATTGTGGAACCAGAAGCCAGTAGGTGACTGTAGAAAATGCAGCTGGTCTAAGAGGAGCAGGATCTCATTTGATGTGACTAGGTGAACACCTGTGCACTTTGGGCAAGCACTCCCCTCTTAGAGGAGCCATTTAAAAATCTGCACCATGGAAGTGTAGTGGGAAGTGGGAACTACAAATCAGAAATTCTGCAGAAGATAGTGGTTGTTGTTTTGTAAGAAGAAATGGTGCCAAACCCAGGACATTAGACTCATGACTTGGAGTCCTTAAATCAGTACCAGAGAGAAAAAAATTTTCATTTCACATTTTATTTTTTAAAAATGGTTTAATTTCAGCCTCTTTAGCAGTGGAAGAGAATATATACCAAATTATGTACATTAAAAACCCACCTCTATTAAAAGCTAATGTGTCTTTGCCTTGGTGATGGTACCAGCTAGCTCTAACTGAATACAGTTACTTTTATTTCCAGACTATTAAACGTAAATTGCCTTTAATGCTTTTGATTTATCAGGCTCATGTTAGACTCCAGTTTGGAAATATTGCCCATTTTTTCATTCTTTGTTCCATAAATACCGAAGGATGCCTTCCACGTACTTTATATACCATATATACTAATCTGGTTTTATGTACTCCAGTTGCTAGAGGACAATAAGAATTTTAAATTCCAGCTGAAAGAAAAAAATAGTGCCTCTGGTCTAATAAGTACCTATCTTAAAGTCAATGTTCCTGATTCTTTACAGCTCATGTGACAACTTTATCTACTTACTAATAGCATACCTACCTGGGAAATTACTCTCAAACTGGAACATTTCATAATGTATTTTCACCTTCATGAAACTGGTTTAGAGCGGCAGACAGAGGCCACTAAAGCCTGAGGGAAAAACATTTAATGCCATTTCGTTGCAAAAAATACTTATTTGAATTTCAACGAAGACCTTAGAAAGATCCTATTGCCACCTGTTCATCCACTGCCTTTTATCCCCCACCTCAATGACTCAAACCTTTTCTATTCAGGCAATTGCAGTATTATGGTGCTAATTACTATGGGTTTTCAGCTTTAGGAAATAAAGTCCACAGCTCTATATTCCCTAACTTCAAATCTGTTCTTGCTTGAGATACACAGCATCAGACCTGGGCTTGACTTAGCTTCTGTCTTTCACTAAACCCAGGAGCTACAGCGTTGTTTGTAATTTCTACTGAAAAAAAACCAAAACCCAATGCAAACCAAGCCAAACCCCCATCAAGTGACTAAATATCCACTATAGACCAAACCCAAAAAGGTTTGGTTAGGGTGCTATTGTTGGGGAAAGGAGTAAAAGGCAGTTCCAGGGGAACAACTATTTGCTTTGTTTTACTTTTTTCTTTTAATTTTCCTTACACAATATTTTATTTATTTTCACAGAAAATATTTATTTTCCATTTCTGCTTGGGAGAGAATCAATCAGTTTATATTTTTAATTCAAAAATATAAAAAACTGCTGCCAGCCATTGAACCTTAAATAATGCAGAGAACAAGGCTTCTATTAGCAGGTTGTGACAAAAATAATATTCTTAAACACTGACATCTCGTGGCACGCTCCAGAAATAGCAAAATTCTCCAGAGAGGTGATGTCTTTTTCTAAGTGAAGGTCAAGAGAGCAAATGATACTTAAGACTCAAAAAACACATAAACATTTTCACTCTCCTTTAAAAGCAAAAGTGATAGATCTATTTCCTAGCTATATCATTATCAAAAAAACCAACACAGAATCAGTTTCACAAAATACTAGGGTAAATGCTGCATTAAACACACTAAGATAAATAGTTCAGAGCATTTTGCAATTACTTAGGAGTCTTTTTTCCATTAACGCTATTAATAAATTGGGCAGACTTTTAGGTAACCAAAATGGAATGCATAATGCCAATTAAGCACTTCAGTAACAGGTCACATAATTAAAGGGCAAATAAACATCCTGGATACCAAAATGATGACTTTGAAGTGGTTTCATTACTGGGGTACATCACAAGGTGATTGTCATTAAGCTAAAACTGTAGCATATTCTTGAACCTAAGGAAAATGACTCCCATGCTGCCTACAAGGGAGGTGGTGTTCCATTCCAATCTAGAACCACCCCTGGAGAAAAGTCCACCATGTCTGGCCTAGTCCAGAGAGTCAAGCAAACACCTTTTTTAATAGTAATAGCATAATTATTTTTTTCTAATTGGTGCCACTGGAATACTGTTGTCATCATATTATGAAAGTTCCATCCCTTCTTGGTGATTTCTCACGGACAACTCCTCACATCACTGACTCCACCTTCCTCACAGCAAAGCCAACAAACTCCAGCACTCTTCTCGACTAGCTAACCCAGTCTTTTATGGCACTCATCCTTATTAGACACAGCTGTGGCCTATTAAGGGCAGGCCTGCTCCTAATCTTTGGTGATTAGCACAGCTGCAACTCCTCAGGTGTGAGATTGCCCCCGGCACCATCTCCATTCTCTTACATTCTATCCCCCCACAGAATACCTCTTAAAAATAATTGATCGGAGTTTGCAAAATATAGTAAGTACAGCTGAGACTGACCAAAAAACCTGAAAAAAAAAATTATTTATAGCCACTTACAATCAGCCTTTATTTGATTTTATGACGTGACTTCCTACACACCTATCAGTTACACTCACCCATCTCTCTGGCAGTGGTCTTTAGAAATTGTTGTTAAAAGATCACAAAACCTTCTTACTGGATAATGCAACCACCTAATAGCCATTTAATTTTAACGTTCATATAACATTCCTCTCTGTTCTATGTTGTCTTTGCCAACAGCTGCCCAGGACACTGTTTCCTGTTCACCTAGGTTCACTCTTAATATGATGCAACCTTGCTATTTGCAAGAAATTAGCCAGGTTCAGGGCAGCAGAAAGATAAAGAATAAACATTGTGCTATGTATAAATATTAGGCATCACTCACTGCACATAACCTATAATCAATGTTAGTGAAAGAACATAAAGGCAGGCTGTAGGGCAGAACGAACAGGTTCCATTAGCCTCACCCATTCTAGTCCAAATTCTAAACCTGGTATTGGTAACATTAGTCTTGTCAACAGCAAACAGCCTGTTTTTCTCTATTCTGGAATCTTCTCTTCCATTTGATGGAGAAATGAAAGATCATCAATATGAACAAGCAGCTAAAGGCAAAAAAAATTGAAGTAAAACCAGCAAGGATCCTCTAAATCATGATGAGAAGCAGGGAATGCTTGAAGTGGAACCAATGCTAGCAACACTGGGAAACCTAATTTTCTCCAGCACTTCCCATTGTAAGCGAGAAGACCCCCAGATTTGTCACTGTCACCAGAAAATCTGGAAACTGTGGCTACCAAAGTAAAAGCTTGAAATTCCCCCAAGGGAGAGAAAACATTAAGAACTGTATGAATATAAGTACAATATAAAAACCATAGTATGTCTGAAAATCAAATAAAGGTATATGAAAATATGCCAGAATTCTGGAAGCAAATAAAAAAATACTTAAAACAATTATGAGTATAATGAATGAGAACAAAACTAGGAGATAATTAAAAACTGGACCACATGAGGAATGAAAAAGATTAGGGGAAAAACCTAACTTTCTTTAAGTCCTTACACAAGTACAAGTGTTGAAAGAGGGAACAAAATTTGTTGTTTTGCTGGAGCTTCTTGATATCTGCAAATTTGATCTTTGTGTCCTTCAAATTTTCCAGATGTCTTGACTGGCCAAGTGCATATTGTTTAGGGTGCTTTTTCATTTGGATTTCTAGAATGCAGAATATGCTTCTACTTCTCTCATTCACAGTGGGTTGTCAATGGTTAAAACTGGGAAAAGAGCTGTGGCATAATGAAAAACTGACAACAAATTCACTTACCTCGGTTTTTTGCCTCTACTTCTCTTCTGTGTATCTATACACAGAGAAAAACAATGTATATATGTACTCTTGAGAAAGAGACATACTGATCTGTGACAGTGAAGGATATGCTGAGATCACTGTTGGAATAAGCACATCAAGGGAAGAAAAATATATTTGCACTTCAAACTAGCAAGTGCAGTATTACAAATTTTCCTCTTTTCACAAAGTGGTTTTCAGTTTTAACCCTATCTTTTCCTCTGTTGCATGCTGAAAATATGAGGTAAATCTGGCTGGTTGGAAGACAAAATAAAATTTAAAATAAAGCAATAAAAATAGATATCAAACAAAATACACAGGTATGAAAGGCTTAGTTTCACTCTGAGAAAAGGATGAGAAAAAATGTCCATAGGTGAAGGTGTTTAATTCTTTCTACAGTTTCTCCTCCTGAACAATCCTAACCACTAAAGCAAGATAAGTAGCAATGTACAGAGAAACTCCCTCACTCTCTGCCAGGTAAACTCAGAATATGATACACTAAGGAATTTTTTTGTGTCAATTTTTGTGTGAGGTGCATTGGCAGGGTCCAACTTCTCATCATAGGAGCCCAGCATATCTGGCTTAATTAGGCAAATACATCCACACTGTAACCTATTTAAAACCAAGCTCCCAAATGCACTGATATCAGTGGAAACTTATAAGCATAAATGCACTCATAAGCTTCAAAGATTCAGAAGCAGGGTCTGATTGTATAAGTTGCTGACACTCAGGTCCTCAGGGTATCTAGGCACTTATCTCCTGCTGAAGGGAATTAAACAGAAGGCATCAGAGGGTGATGCTGAAACTCCTGCAGGCTTCATTTACATAAATTATGAGGTTCAAGTCAGTGGTAGCTTTTGTCTTCAGCAAGTCCTTTTCCCAGAACTTTAACTTCTAAATGAATTTTAAAACTCATTCTTTCTCCATAGTTAAACATGAAATCTCATCACAAATAAATTTTAAAATAGTTTATCTTCTGGTAGAAGATAATCAGTACACACTTATGACTTAAAAAATAATTTAGATTCTGCTTTTTTTTTTTGTTAAAGCAATTTGCTACTAATTATGTCCTAAAAAAACCCAAAGCCACCACACTTCCAATATCAAGGATTAAGAAATTAGTACAAACTAGAGAAAGTATAATGGAAGATCACCATTAAAAATTAAGATAGACATACATGTATGCACAGCTGCATTATTTTCAGTAAGATCTGAGCTACTCATTTCTGCATATGCTTCGCCAACATATTTATCCCTGGCAGTAGCAGGAGTGTGAGTGTGAGTGTGAGCGTGAGTGTGAGTGTGTGTGAGTGTGAGTGTGAGCGTGTGTGTGTGTGTGTGTGTGTGTGTGTGTGTGTGTGTGTGTTTTACATCCTCCCCTCAATTTCATATTGGTACTACTTGGAAGTTAATTACTGATTCTGTTCTGTTCTCTCCCTTCCTCCTCCTCCTCCTCCCCACAAATTCTGACCATAAGACACGGTGCAATTACAGCATGATAGAAAGCTCAGACCCCACCAGCCCCGCACAGCTGTCTTCCACCTTGGTTTGTCTTTTCAAACAGGGCATCCCTGGAAGGAAGGGATCATCTCCTTAATGACTTTGGAATTTAGGCAGGAGTTATATGAAGAAGATTTCTCTTTTAAAGGCCTTATGATACCCTTCATTATAATTATTTATATGGCTATGTACTTAAAAGACTTTAATTATGGATTTGATGAAAATATTCCTTACTAAAAGAGTTGTTGAATACCAGGAAGATGCCTAATTATGAAGTTGTTTTAAATGCAAAGGATTGGGTAAGTACATAATTAAGGAGCTCTCATTCCCAACACAGTAGGGAAAAAATGGCTCTGAATTCCATTAAGTAATCAAGGATTGATTAAATATGTCTAATATAATGCTTGGCCTATGAGGAGTATTTTTACAGAATTTTATGGGTCATTCATATGTTTGTGCCATATGATTTAATTCTAGTAAGAACTGTGGGTTTGACTGGGAAACACAAACATTTAATAATTTAAAATCTTCAGTATTATTCCCAACAGCTGTAATGAATGTCAGCTTGTGTCTGCTGCAGGTCTCAAAGATATTTGTAACACTTGATACTGAAAAACAAATTTACAAGAAAAAATTAATATCCTTGGGTTTGAACAGGTAATTTCAGAGTAAAATTGGAAATTAGATAGGATATTTAACACTGGATAAACTCATTTGAATAATGCAACAGTTCAGAAATAACTTTAATTTCAGGAAGAACTGGTAAAATAAAAGATGTTTGTAATATACACTTGAAAGATGGAGGAAATAGAGAATTAAGCTTTTCCTCTCAAAAAAGAATTTCAAAAATTAAAGGACAGTATTTTTCTGCACTACAAATCCAATTCTTTGCACACCTGCTTGTATTTCCTAGCATAATAATAATGAGCATTTCAGATAAAATTTTATTGCTGATGCTTTAAAAACTTGTACAATCTGACCTATTCTAAACACATACTGAAAAATTTTCAGTGTCACTGACTTTCATCTCATACAAGTTATCTGATTGAAATTTAATCTTTGATATAAATTATCTAGTGAAAAATAAGCACAAACCTGCTATCTCCAGAACTATATAAAGTATAAATTTAAGAACTACATAAAGTAAAAAGAAAAATTCCCTGGGGATAATTCTAACAATTTGGGATGTTACTATATCTTTTTATTCTCTGAACTAGAATGCAAACAAAAAGGGTTTTTTTTGTTGTTGTTTTCTGAAAAAAAAAAAAATACCATCAGCCTTGAGTGGCAATAGGTGATTTCACCTTGACCCCAGGTTCTGCAGTTGGTTGACCCTGGCCCTGGGAGCAAAGCCCACCAGCCAGGAATCAGTGGGCGTCTGATGAGCGGGGTTGTTTGCCCCTGCCAGCTAACAAGGTTGCTCTTGCTGTTGTCCTCTCTGCCCTCCACACAAGGATGCCTGACCTGTGTGTGCTCATCAGCTTTTAAACTACCACATTTGCAAGCAAAGAATTTTGCAGCTTACCTAAGCAACAAATGATTGCCTTGCAATGTTATGTTGAAATTGATGCCTCTATACCCATGTATAGAGGATAGGGCAGAAGGGCTGTAGTGGTCTTAGGTACATATATTTCCCCTTGTCTGTTAGATTTTAAAGTGGACCCTTCATGTCACTATCATATTCAGAGGAAGGAGGGTCTAAATTTAGTAAAATAGACAGCCAGGCAGAGGAAAAAGCCCTTCCTGACCATTAGGGTTTCTCTACCTGAAGTTCTAAACCATGAGGTTTTACATTAATGATAATCTTAATATATTTGCAAGCACTATAAAAATAAAAGCAAGACCAAATATCTTATTTTAAAGGAAGGGGATAGCTAGACTAATTCACAGAAGATGATTTAAGATGATTTTTCTTTTCTTTTGACAACTTTTGATTTTTCGCCATTCTTTGGAGTATCTAGAGTGTTTACCAAGAATATATCAAATAGAAGTAGCTCAGTACTACTGGGCCAAGGCTGTGGATCAACAGCAACAAGAAGGCCCCCAGAATGGCTAGCCCCTGGAATGATAAGAGAAGATATAGAATTCCTTATAGAAGACATGTTTACCTTTGGTTCACAGAAAATTCAGATTTTTTTTAGCGATGGTAATGGAGAAACCTCCTGCAACAGCTATTCCAAACTGCTCTAGTATTTATTACCTTCATTAACAGGCTACTTTGACCTTGTTGCAGATAGTAATTGCCTAATTTCAGTTTATATGCCTTGGATTAAGAATCCACTTTCTCTTCGACTGGGATATAATTCTGTTGGGTAAGTAACCACAAGATAACATTCATTTTCTTTGTTAATGAGCAAAACCAACTGTACTCCATAAACCTTGACTTATTTGCCAGGGCTTGCATCATTTTTGAATGTGAAACTTCCATGAAATGGGTCTTGTAATATTGCTCTGGTGGCACTTTTACCCATGCTGTTCTTAGTGGGAAGATTATTTCTCAACTTCTGCTTGTATTAAGACACATGATGGTTTATTACGGCCATTTAATCAGGCAATTAAATTCTTCCTAGTGTTGCATTATTCAGAGTGTCTGCTTCACCAGTATGTGCATCATCTACAGCCTCAGGAAACACAGAAACTCATTGTAAAATCTATTGAGCTGGGAAAGAAGAGGCACTCCTAAAGAATAAGGACTAGACCATTTTACAGCTCCATTAACAACTTAAATAAATCTGTCAGCAAGCTATTTTGGAATTTATCCAGCCTCCTATCTTAGAATTATTAATTGTGATTTAATAGGACGTCTTGTTCAATATCTCAGACAAATCCACTCATTTCACCCCGTTTGTTTTATGAAGAAAACTTGCAACTTTGGATTTACTTGACAGCACTTTAATTCCTTTTACCTGCCTTTTCAAAAGCCACAGCTGATTTATAACAAAGAGCAACTTTTAAAAATAGATATTTGTATCTGTGTTTTTAAATGTGCATTTTTCTTAATTTCAGTTTGACAATTTTTCCATTGTGCATTTGTGAAGGGAACAAAAATTATTTACTGAGAGAGAAAAGAGAGGAAGGAAACTTGTTGAAGGTAAAAAGAAGTAAAAGACAATCATATCAAGTATCCTTTCAACATCACCAAATGACATGTCAATAGGAAAGAAGCAAAGGTTTCACAGAGCAAAGAGAGAAGCTCTACAGATGGGTCACAGTGTGAAAAGCAGCAATGTAACTGCTAGAACTTTATGCTTTCTCTGCTGAAAGTACTTCAAGGAGCTGGTTTTAGGCTCTTCCAGAAAGAAGTTGCCTTTTCACAACTGGAGTATTTAAATAGATAACATTTTAGACAAACCAAAAGTCCTTTTTCATTCTTAGGCCAATAGCCCCAGGTGAAGACGAGTGTCACTTCTATGAAACTAATGAATTTACCACATAATCCCTTAGAGCAAAAAATAGCAAACAAATTTCACCATTCTGCATTACTTCAGCTTCCATGTGTGACCATCTTGGGTCACTGAATCACGTCTGTAAACAAATGATAAAATGGCTTTCCCATCAACTCCATTGTTCTGGCGCCCCATTCCAGAGGAGCATCCTCTTACTTCACCTGCATTTCCAGGTTATCAGTTTATGGCCCTCTTTCTTCCTTTGTAGGTTAATATCGGTCACATTCCTCTCTAATATCCACTCTGAAGGTGCCTCTTGTCTCCTCTGTCAACAGCTAAAGGCCCAACAAGCTGCCTTTATTAGACCTTAGGTCTATATACTTTCCCCCATCCCAGCCAGATGGGTCAGAAAAAGTGTTTCTTCAATGTCTAAAAACACTGTGGCTGAGCTCTTGCAGTTGCTTTTATTCTTCTGTGTCACTGTTTTGAACATGATCAAGCTCCTACTTTTATTTCTTGTGCCTTCCTTCCAGTAAGAACTCTCTTCCTGAGCATTGGCTCTGTTTCTATAGTCCACCTTTGCTTTTTGAAATCTGTTTCTGTTCGCTTTTTTTTCTTTCTCCAGTCCTGAGCAGATAAATTTTTTCTATTAAATTGCATCAAAATAATGTTATAAAAATCCTACAAATATGATTATGTCTCCAGTTTCAGTTGTTGCAAATTCCTCTCATCTAGGGCTCTTTTTATTGCTCAGATTCATTAACTACTACAAGGAAAAAAACTCTAAACTTATACAGTAGTCACTATACTTTGGCAATCTGAATGCAGATATATCATTTCTGTTTTCCTGGTATAACAAATTCAAACCTATTTCCTTCAGTTTCAGATCACTGTTAAAAGTTCTATTCTCTGCATTAAAGCTCTTGAATTATACAGTAGTACAAGGTTAGGAGCCTGATTTCCCACTTTGTGAATACCTATTATCCATCACAGTATCCACTGAGTATTGAATTAATAATACTCAACAAACAATTTCCTGAGGCTCACTTTCCATTTTTCTTTTAAATATTTTTTCAAGAATGTTTTTGTGAAAGATTTCCAAACAGACTTAGGTATGCGGTTTTTCTGAACTGTATTAAATATGACTATAGATATAACACATTTGGATATCTGTGCATATACATATGTATGTATTTTGTTCATGTGTACATGCATACATGAATGCACGTTTAGGTATATATATATAACATATGTGCATGGAAGAAATCTTCCCATATTTTTTCATTGTGCTGCTTTCCATGGAGCCAGGAGAAAAAAGAAGTTAATAACAACAACTATTGTTGTTTAACGTCGGTCTGAAATTTCCCCTGAACCCTCTGTTCCTTGTCTTTTCAATCCTCTGTACATCAAAACACAGACTGTGTAGTACTACACACCTTGACACTGCCCAACACTGGGGCAGTGACCTCTGTGGGTTACAACAACATAAATAAAAGCAATGCCAGTAGCAACCGAGAGAAAATAAATTTCAGAACTTCTGACCCAAGCAACATGAAATGTTGTTGACAAAAAAAAGGTTATGTACTTTGAGGATTTCAAAACAAATGCATTACTTTAGGCCTACTGTGAAGATAATTTTGATTTGATTTCCATCAAGGGAAAGCACTTAAATCTACCCTTAACCAAAATGATACTTCAGAATTAAACTATGATTTTACTTTCACAGATGTAGACATGAAAATATTTGCAGTGAATATTCTTTCTTAGAGACATATCTACTACATTTGGCATTTTGCAGTACATACTAATTCAGTGACAAAATACACCAACATAATAATTATTAGTGTAATAAAAATAACAATTTTTTTATTTATAAAAATTTAATAAATTTTTTTAATTGTCTTTTTTGGGCTCCAAAACATAGCAGATATAATGATGTCAGTATTTTCTGATAAAGGTGATTAAAGAGAGCTAAAATCCTGATTGAAAATCTCTTAGAAATACTCATTTTCCAAAATATTTTCAACATATGATTCGAGGCCAAGCTATTAGCACAGAAGATCCTGTCACACAAAAATTATGTTTGGACACACAAGGGAGGGAATCATCTGCCTGACCCTCAGCTGTCCTTTTAAGCAAATCCACCATGAGAGAACATCCAACAGTCAAGCATGCCAAGATATTAGTCAGGAAAAAGAACTAAAATTATTAGGAAGGAGATGGTACTATGGGAAAAAATACATAGGTATTTTGCATTGGGGTCACACTGGTGCAGAGGGATTCCATTGTTTTTAGATCCCTCCCAAAGTAGAGACACAAGGTATTGACACCATATCAAAGACCAAAAGTACAATATGATTATTTCTCACATTGTAGATCTCTTGAAAAGAGATATCTATGATATCTATGAAATTTACCTGTCAAATTAGGGAATAGGCATCTTTCCAACCACAGCTGGGATTGTAACTTAAAAACTTGAGTAATAAAATAGCACCTATTGGAAAACCAAGCCAGTAGAGGCTCATTTGTAGATCTTACAAACACCTGTGATAGCAAAAGATCAGTGATAGCACCAAAAAAGCAATTATTTGCAAAACATATTTTTGTGTAAAAAATATTTCTATATAGTTCTGTGGTCAACATGCAAGTTGGAAGAAAGATTATCTGCAATGAATGGATGGGTCTCTAGTCAACTTGCTATAAGTTCAAAATTAAAGTTTCAAGCTTATGGTAATTCAAGCAAACACAACAAATCTTTTTTACTGTTAGAAGAAGAAATTACTGCTAAACACTGTATATTTTCTTACTGAAAAATTCTTTTTAAGAAGACACACCATCATATATAACCAATGACATAATTTTTTTCCTACTTTCAAGAAAAAAAAATCTCACAAGTGTACCACATTCTTATTTCCATCCTACTTTTCTCTGATTATGTGAAAGAGCAAAAGTTCATTTCTGCTTTATACAATCTCTTTCATACATCCAGATTTGCAGGCACCATCTGACACTAAATATGTATTGCCCCAAGCCATTGCTTATAATACAGCTTTAAAATTAAATTGAAAATAATAGTTTCAGATTTTTCAAAGGAAGAAGGGATGAGCAGTGATAATTTTGCCAATGTATTTATTAAACAAAAATCAGCTTTAAAGACCTGCACACCCCACTGGTACAAAGAAAATGATAAATAAGAATTCTTGCCTATTATTGATTCTGTTGGAAATTTTTAAAAAATTAAAGTTGAAAAAATACCATTGTCATGCATATTTCATTATTTTCAAGAGGAAAATGTCATAGTAGGGTTATTATGCCTGATTGCTTTCCTAGGAAGAAAGGTGTTGATTGTCCTACTTTTCACATGAAATAAAAAACATTTTGAGAAGAATAGTTCACAAATTATTCACAGATCAGTTTCTCTGGAAATAAGTCCCCATATTTTTATCATGACAAAGTTATTTTAAAACAAAATTTGTTCATAACTATATTTACTCCTTACAGTGCATCTTAATGGAGATATGCTTGAATAGAATGGTGAGAAGTTTATACTTGTCTCTCTCAAAACTTGCGAAAAAATAGTGAAAAAGAAAACTTAACAAGTATTTAAAAATGTACATAACACACTGAAAATAAAACTAGTAAATGGATCTTCTCCACTATGGATCCTTTCTTAAAAAAATAAATTAATATTGTAGAAATAGATGGAATCATGTCAGGTTTTACTTTATTGGACATAGGATTTTTTATGATGCATCTTCTGATTGCCTCCTTTTTAAATAATATGAGGTACAAGATACTGTAACTGTCTATCACAGAAGTGTGCTAAGACGCTTATTTTTTTTACCAAATTTATTGCAAAATATCTGTTTAACCTTCAAAAACAGTGAAAAAAAATTTTACCACTGTCACTTAAAATTTACGAGCAAAATAACAGAAAGTTAAATGTTTTTTCCTAATCCTAAATTTTACATGGAAACCCTGATTTTCAGTACATGCAAGATGACCAGCACATTAGTCAGAAAACACTGTTAGATGGGTGTGCAGCTGGTTGAATGAAATGTAGTCTTTTAAACTGTTTTTACAAAGAAATTGAATAAATTCTTAACCAGTCATCTGATGTAGATGAATTTTCAGCTTGTTATGAATTAACACTGATGTTCTCAATACCTTTAGCATCTATAGTATTTTTTCTGCAAGCATATTTATATTATAGACTGCTAAATGTAGAAAAATGTAGTTATATACGTGTTGTGCAATGTTTCCACTACTGTACATAGTAAAGAAATATTTATAGGTTTTAACTATAAAATTCTGCAGAATTCATTCAAGCTGTGTCAAGGATTTATAAAGGAACCAAAATATCTCCGAACTTCAACAGATTTTGTGCAAGAATCTAAAAAAGTGTCAGAAATCAACATCTAGGCAGAGACTAAATACAGTGTTACTCAAATCTTAGACACAAAGATTATTTACAAGTTTAATTTAATCAGCTCAAAACTGAGCAGAACTGTTTGATGAGACACCATCAGCATGAATGTGTGTTCAGCATGCACGTAGGAATTTGTCTTGTTTTTTTCACACAGGCAGAGAAATAGAAGCAAGATGGAGATCTCCATGAGCAAGTTTATAGATGTAGATGCACAGGAGAAAACCAGTGTTTGAGAAGGGTCATCTTGCTGTCAGATCTCAAGTCATACTGGACATTTCCCGTTCTAGGCAGAAGAATTTATCTGAGCTTGCTGTTAAGTCTGGCTGTCTTTGCAACAAGCAAATGTACCATTAAAGCACCTGAGGTGTGCAGTTGTATTTGAGGTCTGATTCTGGAAGCCAAATTAATAACCATCAATGAAAGATGGCTGAAAGTCTTTTTCTCAAGTAAAAGTGCAGTGGGAAAGATGTCTTGGTGAACTTTTCTGCACTGATAAACCAGCGTCTTATGTGCAAGATCACATCCCCAAAAAAAAAAAAAAAAAAAAAGGCTAAAGCTATGAAACATTTGGAATAAGAATTGTTCTTGGAAATGGCTTAACCACACTGTGAAAAAAAAAAAACTAGCCCAGTTTTTACAAAGTGATACAAACACTGTAAATCCATTGACTTAGGTCAGGAAATGTGAAGCCAGGAGTGAAAAATCTCAAAACATTGTCCCCAAAGCAAAGCTTTGTCAGGCATTTCTTGGAATTACTTCTGAGAATTTCAGAGTATCCTTACCTTATTCAGTACCCTCAGCTGACAAACACACCCTCACATTATTAACCTGTCCTAGCTCTTTGAATAACATAATATTTTGAATTTTATGGCAGAAACAAGAAACATCTGATATAAGATATTGCTTGTTGAAAAGAAGCTGAAAAAATGTTTCTATCTGATGGAAGAAGCGGTGAACTGACAAGACCAGAATAGCTTTGAAATATATTTCAAATCTGCTAGCAAAATATTTGTAGTGCTTTGTATCAGTTTTTGATTCCCCAAAGGAAAACTTTAGGAGATGTCCTTTGACTATAAGGCTGTTCAATAATAATTTGGCTCCACAGATTTAGTTGCCAGCATTCTTTGTAGATTTTTTGAGTCCAGTGGGAAAACAAAGAGCAGATACTAACATACACCAGTTATTATAACTGCCTCTTTATATTTCTCATAAGTGGCCACTGAAATATCACAGTAAAGATGAACATGAACCTCTAGGATTCAATAAGGAATAAAATAGTGTGGATTTTATCAATAATGGGAGTAAACTGCAGTGAAACATTTTGTGAAGATTACAGAGACTGTGCTGAGATTTTGAAACATCACATTTAAAGAGAGGCCTCTTTCCCCAACTTTTTCCTCCACCTCTGAATCAAACACTTCAGAGATTTGACTGACCAATATGTTACATAAATAATACAGCTTTTAAAATTACTTGTTCTTTTTTAATGTAAGGTGGTTTTCATAAAACATTTTAATCTAAATAAATAAAATTAAATTATCCACCTAGGAGATCATATAAGAAAAAAAAATTCTCTGCTTAATATTTCAGTAGTAGATACCAGGGTTAAACACTTATTGAGATAAGTATTATACTATAAGGTAATATTATATATTATATTATATATTATATTATATATTATTAGATAAGGGTTATATATTATATTATATATTATAAGATAAGGGTTAAACACTTATTGAGATAAATATTATTGTCATGACTAAAATCAGAATGAGTTGGAAGATTTTGCAGGAGTTTCCGTATATTCAGATCCTCTTTCGGTGTAATTGCTTTTTCAAGGAAGATAAAAGATAAGTAAAATACTGAAAGGTTGTCTGGTCATTTTTGAAAACAAACAAAACCAAATCAAATAAATAAGGTGCACAGGGACAGGGATAAAATCTTCATTAGAGCATTAAGATTCTAGTGATCACAGAAGTCAAAACACAGTAGAGCTTCAAATCAACAGTGAGTTACAGGATTTTTGATAAAAATAGAAAGACTATGTGGGAAAAATGTAAAAATACATAAACAAAACTGTAAAGCATTTTAAAATACAAGAAACTACCAAATGTATTGTACATATCAATATTTGCTTTATATTAGGTTTTTCTGTCCTTAGAACCTAAAAATCAATCATTAAAATAGAGCACTGAGACATGCCTACTTCTTTATCTACTACTCCTGCAACTCCTGTGAAGTTACTCCTATAATTTATCCTTCAATATTAAAAAACTGATTTCCTGGAAGTTTTATAACACATTTTTCATTAATTGAGTAAGCAGGCTTCTAAGAAAAAAATAAGGGAACTGTAGTATTTGCATAAATGCAAATCAACCAAATCTCATTTTAATTGTAGGTGTTGTGGTTGCATGGATATTACTGATCTGATTCCATTGTCCTTATTGCAAAAGGCTTAATTCAAAAGGCACATACGTGGCAATATACAACCATGTGGACAATGTTTCCTGACAATAATTTTAAGAACAATATTCTCAATTTTAGAAAGTATAAATATTTGCTGGGTTCTTTCTAAATTATTATTTAAAATTAAATTACTGTTATTTTTCTGAAGTAGATGACAAAATTCAAACATACTTTTTATGACATTTATAGAAAAACATAAATTCAATCAAAACTAAAATGACTTGGATGATGAAGATATAGAGATGTGGCATTTCAGGACATGGTTTAGTGGTGAACATGTTTGACTTGATCTTAGTTGTCTTTTCTAACCCCAACAATTCTATAATTCAATGATATTTTTCAGCCATGAATTCTTGGTTAGTAATATCACCCTCTTAAAATCTAAAAACAACATCAGACATGGGTGTGGTATCAAATTTTGCCTCTTGCCTCTGTTACAAATTCATAGATATGCTGGTATTTGTTAAAATACTTATGCATTTACAACATACAGTTCATTATTTATAAAAATGTTTCAAGGACTGATGTTGTAGATTTTCCTTTTTTTGTCAAGAGATCAATAATGTGACAGCACATGAAGTTTCAAGTGCTCAAGTTATTACCTGTCGAAGACAAGACAGGAATTACTAAACTAGCAGATTCCAGGAACCAAGTATTGTTGGTACCATCTGCTTGCTCTATGAAGAACTGCCTAATGAAAAACATTTTATGTTCATATAATTCCAGAAAGTATTCCAGGATGTAACACTAGGAAAGAATGCTGATAAGCAATTACGATACCATTAAATTTCCATTATGAGTAGCCACTCTGCTAGTCCATGTCATCTTCCTTGCCCTGGTTTTCAACACTGGATGGATTCTGCAATGAGAGGAAGGTAAATAATAAGTAGGAAAATGAGGTTGAGGGACCTCCTCAGCAGAGTTACTGGCTCAATTATTCAGTTTCTGTGTGGTACTGATAATGCTTTCAATTTACTGGTCTCCGTTTCCCCATGACTAAAATAAAGATAATAATTAGGTACCTATTTCACAGAGATAGCCTAAAGATTAGTAAATGTTTGAAAAATTATTTGGAATATAAAGGCCTATATAAATGCTAATGATTCTTATTAAATTAACTAGGTCTTGTGCTGGGGTCCATGCACTGGGAAAAATAAAACCTCTCAGTAGTCTCTGGAAGAGTAAAGGAAATGAAAACAAAAAGGAGACCACAATACAAACAGGAATACCTCTCAGTGGCCAATGTCTGTGAAGCTTTATTCTGTTGATTAACGAGATTAAACACTTTTTTTTCTTTTTTAAATATTTATTGTAGCAGGTTTCAAAAAGAAAATTCCTTTCTCCAGAGAAAGGAAGAGGCAATAGTGTATTGTTATTCACTGTGTTCTTGCAATGTTCCCTAATGTTTCACTGACTGGTGCAGTTGTCTCTATGCTCCCATCCCCACTCCTACATTCTGTGCACTTTCTCTTGCTTCTGAACTCCATCAGGAGCCCTTGCTGTCACTCTGCTGTGCTGGTGTGATTTCCTGTGCTTTGAAATGGGATACTCTTGTGCCTTGAGGAGGACCTCATTGAAAGTCATGCAACTCTACCAGATGCTTTGCCCTTCTGGGGCAATCTCTGGTGGGACCCTGCCAAAGGGAGTTCTGAACAAGCTGAAATAAGTTCTCCTGAAGTTCAGGGTTGTACATTTGTCTTTGTCGAGCTCATTTACACATTTTTGTCTAGCTCATTTTCTCATCTTTGTCTAGCAAATGATGATTGAGCAGGATGTTCAACAAATAAATTAGTCTAGAATATGGAAGTTATCAGAACAAAAATTAAATTTAAAAAATGATATGGAACATTTTACCCTGCCCTGACTTCTTGCTCTATTTACCACTGTCCTTTGCACTGCTTCTTTAATCTGAGCTATTTTTTAATTTTTTTAGACTATTATGTGGATAATATGCTAATGGAATTGTTAAACTTTGCTGTTTGTCTCACCTGACTGTTGAATTTCTTTGTCTTTCTTTTCTGATTACCACTGTAAGACCCTGTAAATCATCCTCACGGTATTTGCATCTCTACCTTTCTCTGCAACCCTATTGAATATTTTCAAATGCTATGACCTATGTTGTGTCTCTTTCTATCTTCCCATAAAATTCTCTGGTATGCATTTTTTCAAGCAAACCCCATGCCTTTTGTCTAAATCAAATTCTGTATATCACTTCTATCTCTGAAACCTTTTCTCTCTGTTTTTGGCAATAGGATAGTTTTATACAAGTGCTAGTGACAAAAATAGAAGCATCACCATGGGACATCTCTGCCCTTTGACTTTATTTGCTTGTTAATGAGATCACTATATGCAGTTTTAGGAATTGGGATGATCAGAGTTTAAAAGGACAGTGAGGAGCCTTACATGATGTCAGAACATTGGCTTTTTTAAAGTTCTTTTACATGGGAGTAAGGGAGAATTATTATGCTTATCTAACAATAACCTTTTGCTAGCTCCACAAAGCTAAAAGCAAAAATCTTTAAAAGTTTGAATAGAACAAGCAGAGCTCTGCACTGGGTTCTCGAAAAATTACATAAATTTTTAACTGGGAATGCAACATATTGTCATCCAATAAGTGATGCATCAGCATTTTCAGATAAAGTTTTCAATTTTCAATAAGTTTTCAGTTTTTTACAGGACTTCCTATGAACAATACACAATATGTAAATATTCTGTAGTTACATTTCACCTGGTGATGTCTTCCATCAACACATATAAGTATATTCACAGGAAGCATGCGAAGCATTTGCAGTTACAAATGAAAGATTTCCAATGTAAACACTGACACATTTTTATGCCCATGAAATTGAATTTTATTAAATTATTTTTGAGTGATTCTGCTTTTTTCCCCACAAACTTGATTAAAATACTGCACTTCTTGGAAATACAAAAGGATGTCAAATGAAATTATGGAGATACTTACAAATAAAAGTCTGCAGAGCTAAATCTCATCATAAAATTGAATTGGACAAGCATTTGTTCTTAAGTCAATTAGAGATGAAACATATGACAAATATCATGAGCAAACACTACCACCGACTTCAGCAGTTTCCCAAAGGAAAAAGTTATTTGCATTTCCAGATTTTCACTTCCTTTGTAATTTAAACACAAATTAAACCTTAATAAAAAGACTGTGGTCACTTAAAAACCATCTCTGACTTTGAAAAAACGTCATAAATTCTTTTTGTATTACTCAAAGACATACAAAATCTTCCATCAGTCATAAAATGTCAAGCCCTTGCTGAAGTTTTCAAGGAAGTTTTACTTTGCTGGGATCTAATATAAAAATAGACGTGCTTTTCCCCAAAAATATGTGTGCTTTTTTAATCTGGATGATGTCAAGAACTTTGAGACAAGGATCTTTAGCATGATTTTTTTGTGGAGAGATGATAAAGAATTGGTTACTTTCCTGTTAAGAAACATAAGGTGAATAGCTTTGAATTTGGGACCAAAATGTCTTTGCATTCTACTAAAAATCATGGTCCAATGTTTCATTCTGACCTAGACAAAGATGCAGTGTTGATGCTATGCAATTATATGACGTCCAACCTTGTTCGAAACCCCTAAAAGTTAATGGGAATTATTGCATCCATGCCATGGTCATTAGATTGAATTTTGAATGTTCTGGTAAAATTCCAGCTAAAATGGGAGTGGAATTGCAATCTGTCACTGATTGCTATTTTCTTAACTGGTTGAAACACTCTGTCTGCATGAAAAAGTGAATGAAGTCTCTAATTCTTTATTCAGATCTTCCGACCATGACAAAGAATGAAATTTATTGTGTGGTATCTTATTTGCAGGATTCGTGCTTTTTTTGTTTGGCTTTGTTTTTGGAGATATTTTTGTGATATGAGACATTACCAGTAATTCTGGTACAGGAACTTCCCTCTTTTACTTAAAACATAGGACAGCAGTTTCAATCTTTGATGATGGAGAACAGGGCTTCTTTTATCTTATAATGTTTTTGAGCCACTGTATTTTTTAACTAGAAATTCCGCTGTGGAATCAGAGCTGTAAATTCATTATGTATGAATTTACATAATGCTGATCTAAATTATGCATATGCTTCAATAGTTGGCACAATTAAAAATAGGAATAGAGAAGTCAAAAGCTGTTTTGGGAATGTCAAAAATTTAATATTCCATCCACTATAGTTCTGAGTTAGTCCTAATACCTCCCTGGGTTATTTGCTTCAATTTCTAATGGCTTGATTTCATTTCTAGTTATTAGAAGATACATTTTATTTTTCATAGAAAAGCTGGAGAGGCACAAAGCATTACTACAGGGCCTGAGGACATGACAGAAAAAAATAGTGGTCACCTTTGTCCAAAACACAGAAAAGGAGCCACATTTAGGGCAAAAAAATATTTGAAAATTAATGTAAACAATTCACAATCTTTGCTTTTTTTAATGTGCAGAGAAGCACCAGTCTGAAGGCTTTTGGTATCCATTCTCTATTCCAGAAAAGACTGGGATCTGTATCCTGCTGTTTCAGAGAGGTGTTACAACCTCTGTGGCTCTATTGCTTGCTGAAAGCTGGGTCAGGTAAAACCAGCAAGTTTGGTGGTGCTTCTTCAGCTTGAACCCACATCTGAATCAGAAAAATTGGAGAGAAAGGCTTTCTTGCAGTCTTTGTCAGTGTTCTGAATTGAAGATATGCACACTTTTGAAAAGTCAGTGGTTATTCTAATCACTATTTCTTTTTATCATCTCTGTGTTTTTGTGGCTGAGTGTTAGTGCAGGTATAATTGTTTCAAGACAAAGCTTAAAAAATGCTTAAAAAAAGACATTATTCTTTACCGCAAATTATATAGCACCTTTGAGATGCCTGGCACAGCCCTGTGGGCCCTGTCTGTGACTGAGAAGTGTTGACAGCACTCCAGCATTTGGGCTTTGCTAAGAAGCTCTTGCCCAGCATGACATCTTTTCCTTTCTCTCACTGCTCCCACCTCGCTGCAGCAAGTAGGCTGGGGGCCAGCTAGGAGTGGGAGACAGCTGGGACAGCTGATGGGAGTTGCTTTAAGGGATATTCCATACCAGATGATGTTGTGCTCAGCTAGAAAAATGGGAGAGAGGGGGAGAAACTTATGCTCACCCCCTTTTACTTTCCCTGCAAAATCATCATTATTTCATTCAGTAAATCTTACCCCCTTCCCTTTATTTTTCCCCCTGTTCTGCAGGAGAGGTGATCCAAAGACCATCTGTGTGGGTGCTTGGCTGCTGATCGGTCAACCCACCATCATAAAAACCTGGTTGGACTAAGAATAAATACTCACTAGAGATCTTCCTAGCATTGTTCTGCTGAATTAAAGCCAATTTACAAGGTTGCTGAAGGCAGGGAAATAAATCCATTCTTACACAGTGAAGCCTGTATTTATAAAAAGAATTCCTCAACAAAGTAGACAACTATGAATCCATAATAAAAGGATGGATACAAACCAGGAAGAAAAAATATATCCTTATATATATTTTAAACACTTGTTTTATGTATGTACTCACATGTTCATTACATTTTGAAGGTTATTCAGAAGAACAAGTAAACAAAAAGAGATGAGACATCACTAATACTGGGACATTCATAGAGCAAGAATCAGATTTCTTCTAGCAGATGGTAAGTTAAATTCCAGAATAATAAGCAGAATCAGAGCCTTCTCATCTCAGTGAACAGTCACCAAACACATATTCATTTTAAAAAATCAGTTCCAAATATAAGTTCAGAAACTTCAAAATTAAGTTTAAAAACTAAGGGTGCCCAAGAGAAGATATGACACAGCAATTTCTGATTCTGATTGTTACAAAATGTCACCAAGTAATCAAGCCTTCTTGTGTTGTGTCTATTGGAACGGAGAAAGCAATCATGGGAACTGCCAAATAATCACAAAATGATGGAGAGCAATTCAGGTTAACTGAATGCAGTTGGTATCAAATTTAAGCACAGTCCAAAAGCCCAACCATCTGTCATAATGCTTTGACCTGAAAAAAAATTATATTAAATTGTGAATGGCTTTTAAAAGAACAACGACAGCAAAAAAAACAACAACAAAAAAAAAAAAAAAAAAAAAACAAATTGAGGTCAAGAACCTTAGAACCTACAATTCAATGCTTTCAGTATAGCTTTGGATTGCAATTTAAATCTGTATTTTTTCAGATTCAAGCCATCTCAAAACTTTTTCTACTTTTCCCCTTTTACTTGGAGAGTAAAATATAGATAATTTGTTCTTATGAAAAGCCTAAAAATCTTTACTTATGAAGCCTCTTCCTAAGCCATGATCCATACCACTCAAATCAGAAAGAATAGGAAGTTTCTAGAACTATCCAAATTCTGACATACACTGATTTCCCTCTGACAGGTACTTTGTAGAAGTTGCTAAGGATGTCGGGTGGGATTTCCAAGACTATACTTTCACAGAAATTTGCAAATAGATGCTTAGAAGTACTTGACAGCTTTGATAGTTGAAAAAAAAAAAACATTACTTGGTGATTATAAAATACTTTCTATTATGCTGTACTCTGGTATTTATTTCTGTTTTCTCAAAGTGTTGAAACTATGTACTGCACTTTCTATTAAATAAAAAAGACTGGTAGGTATTTTTGCAGCAGGGTAATTATTCTTATCTCATAAAAATACAACAGGAAGAATGGAGTGTTGCTAAGGAGTGTAGCTCCAGGATGAAGCTTTTCTCTCAGTGTTAATTGGGGTAAGAAGCAATTACAGGGATATGCATTTCTGTTACAAGGACTGCTACTAAAATCCTTTTTGAAAATCTTTTGCAGCCAAATAGACATAAAGAAGTCATTATTACGTTTCTTAACCTGTAGGTCTCTGCATTTACTCTAGTTTATTGCATTGAATCCAGTGGATTATAATTGACACTTCTATAGTAACAAATTGCATAGTCTTAAAAAATATAAGCAGAACATTCACCTGCTGCAGCAATATTCATTGAATTTCATTGAATTTATGAGAGCAATAAAGGAGGTAAAAGCGCCTTTCTGAGTGTTTTTACTTACGTATTTTCCTTTTGTTATAAAAACCAGAAAATCAGAAAAGCCATTTCTCTCACTAGATGAAATCTTCTGAGACTCTATGGCTTTGCTTGGAGACCACAACCACCAAAATTAAAGCATATAATTTCTTAAGTGCCACTAGGGGAATACCTGAATAGGAAACAGAGTACTAAGCTAAGCATGTAGTGGAGAATTCTCTTATTGTATTACAGAAACATGTACTGTAGGTAGGAAGGAAGGAAATATTCTGCAGTATATTATAGCAAAATGGTCCCTTCTGAAAAACAGCATGCTCACAACTACATATTTTTACTTACTGAAGGAATTGAAAAGACAAAAGTAATCCCTTAGGCAAGTTAGAGTCACTTTTATGTTGTCTAAGCAGGATCAAAAGCAGATAAGATTCAGACGCTTAGGTCAGGCAAAAGCCATAATAAGAACAAAGCTTTCACTCTCCAGATTCTTCTCTGTACTCCAGCAGAGTTAGAAGGTATCTCAAGAAGCCTTAAGTTTTTGGAAACACAAACACCACAGATACACATAGTGCAAATCAAATCTCCTTGCTGCATAGCAAATGTCCTTGGGTTACAGGAGTCACACAATGGCACAGAGTAATAAAGAGGTTTGATCCTTTGGTGTTAACTCTTCTAACACCTGGGCTTTGAGAGAGGAACTCAGCATATGGTGGGTTTAAGTAGAACAAAGCACATTGCATTTTTTCCATCTGTCCTGCTTTCCAACTTCAGAAGCAAATTGTAGGGAGCAAGAGTTCTGCCTGATTATGCTCAAACTTACTGGTTTTTTCCCTCTGTACCAGCAGCCTTATGTACAGGCATATACAATAAAGAAAATCTGCTTGTCACAAAGCACTAGTGTTATAAATTGACCTACTCTTTTGTCTGTACTATTCGAGTGTAATAACCA
Organism: Ammospiza nelsoni; assembly: GCF_027579445.1. Taxonomy (NCBI): domain Eukaryota; kingdom Metazoa; phylum Chordata; class Aves; order Passeriformes; family Passerellidae; genus Ammospiza; species Ammospiza nelsoni. Next base: position 113,530,050 of record NC_080633.1, read on the forward strand.
ACAATGTTTTGAATTATAAACATTTTTTTAATTTCTAAAATTTTGACATCTGTCTATTATTTAAATATCATACAAAATCTTTATTTTAAACGGAAAACAACAGGAAGAAAACAAAAAAACCCACAACCCTTAAAACCCAGAACATTATTAGAAAGCATAAGTTTTACATAAATGCATAGTTTGAAAGTAACTATTGTGGAGTTTTACAGGAAAAGATATATTTCTTTCTATGAAACGTGCATGTAAATTGGTTAAAGAGTTTTTTAGCTTGCGCTGTTTATATAAAGATTTTCACAGAATCACAGAATGAAAGAGACTAAGGAGCAGATGTATAATACGGTACAACAGAAGTCTTAAAAGAGTATATGCAGAATGCTAAGTGAAATAAGTGATCAAAGAAATCAGAAGGCCATCTACCACACTAATAGTATACTTGGTGATTTTGAATAATTAACTTTATTAGCTCCCTAGAAATGAGAGGATTACACGCAGAGCTGACTGCAATTACCATATGTCGGGCGGCCCCCTAACGCGAGAGTAGTTCACAACTTCCAAACATTAAAAAGTGTACTGCATGGAAATGCAGTTTTATGGAATAATGCTATGTCCAGCACTGAATTGTTACTGGTCACCTGAAGATGTCATTACCTGGTCATACAGGGTGCAATTTGCCATGATCTTGCAAGACACTGAGGTTGCATGGACCAGCTCATGTGCAGAAAGCAACGGGAGGGGAAAGCAACTGAACCCATCTGCACCAGTGCTGCAAAACCCATGGTTCAAATGCACACAATGCAATATGAGAACAGATAGAGAATCCCATTCCTATCAAGAAGCAGATCTGCTGACTTCAATGAAAAATCACTTGCAGGGGTCTTGAGAAGAACAGATGGAGTTAAAGATTAAATGTTCAGGAAAAATGTAAGGGTAATAGGGAAACCCAGGAAATCTGGATTGCATAAACAATGGGCTTTGCCAAGGAGTATGAGATAAAAACACTATCCTGAAAGGTATAGAGGTCTAATTTTAAAAGAATCTTAATTTTCAATTTTCAATCACGCAGAGCAGTGACATTAATCCTTAGGTTTCCATCCTCTCTGATATTTTTTCCAAGCATTTTCTAGCATCTCTGCTTTTTCTATAAGACATCATTTCATGTACATGTGACAAAAGGATGACAGAAAGCTCGACTCTGAACTTCCCAACTCATGAGTTAGGATGCTGGTGATAAAGTTCAGAGTGATTAGATGTCTATAAAATGTTGAACTATAAATATGTATAAAGAAATGAACAGATGCTAGTGTTGACAAGTAGACCCATGGCAATCTCACATATCAACATGAGGTAAAAGAGTAAATTCTGTAAAACTCCTGCTCTCTTCTCAGAAATACCATGAGTATAAAGCAGTGAGAAAAAGATCCCTTAAGTAGGGTGTTCACGGAAGTAGAGGAATTCATGCAATACATGATTGTCTGCTCCTACATCAACATCTTACTATATATCATCATCTAACATTCTAACATGAGTGCTTAGTACCTCTGAAGAACAAGTTTGTCCTGAATTAGAACAGGTAGTAACACAAAATATCTCATCCCTCCAGAAAAAAAAACATCTAATTATAACATCTGTTTCATTTGAAACAGAATGTGGAAAGAATGGTGAGGGACTGAAGGGACAATGGAAATCATTAGGGAACCCTAACATCAGCTTTTCAGCAGGCCTAAAGTGTATTTTCTCTAAATAATGCTGAACAGACTTGCTTAGAAAAAATTCACAGATGTTGCATTCATTTTTATTTCTTAAAATATAATATACTTTATAGCACATAATGAATTTTTAAATACTTGCTAATTTAAAATTCTGAGCAGTATTGAGGTAGTCTTTAAATGAGGATTTAAAAAAAAAAGAGTATCTACAGGCAGGCCTAGATTCTTCCTGCACTGGGAATCCTAATGAGGATCCCCTGCCCAAGATTAAAATGACAAGAGAAAATTTCAGTTCCTATGGTCACGCAATTAGCAATCAGGAAATAGCCTCGTTTCCACTGGCATGTATCTCTTTTTGTGACCAGGACCAGATCCTGGACTTTCATTCCTAGGCTGACCACATAAACAACCAAATGAAAAGGACTTTTCATTTATACCTCTGCATCTATTTGAACAGCTACTGGAAGTGAGAAACCTCAGAGACAGAGGGGAAAAATGGACAATTCCCAACTCAAGACCATGGTGTCCATGGAGAGAGAGTCTTACTTTTCTTCCAGTCTTCTTTTTTAGTCCACCAGCATTTATGTTGGTATTTAGGTAATAGTATACTCATCCCAGTTGTCTCAACTTATATGTGTGTATATGTAAGGGGGGTGCTTTTGTTTTGTTGTTTGGAGTATTTTTATTGGTTGGTTGATTTTTTGCCCAGCACTCTTCCTTCCTGGTTCTCTTCCTTTTCTGAAAAGTACCAGCCTTCCTCCTGTGTCTGAGCCACAACCTACTGGTCAAAACTTTTACACCCCTGGCCTAAGCCAAAATTTCTCCCAGGTTTCAAGCAGTCAGATGGAAGAGAACAGGTAATTTTAACTTTTTACTGACCAGCTTCACAGAAACATAAGCCATTGAAGAACCTAAATGAACCTAAATGAAGCACAACTTGTGCTGCCCAGGTAATTTTCCCTGGAAATTGTTTATCAGGAAACTATGATCTTTAGGTTTTGTTAATTTTCATGGGATATTTTCCCACATCTCCAGTGAGGTGAAGGTGTTTCCTCCAGATAATGCCATAAAACAACTGTAGAGTACATTGCCAAATTATCATGGTGACTTTCATACTACACATCCACCTTACTGAAAGAGATATCTGGATAACTTGCAAAACATTTCTTTCCACCCAATGGAGAGGAACAGAAATGATATTGACTTCTCAAGATTTTATAGAATTTTTACTTCTTTTTAGCTAATTTGCAGAAAGTTTGGCTACAATAAAACCAGAATGCAAGGGTTCTAACAGCTTCAATTATTTTGATTTCCCTCTCAATTATAGAATTATTTAGGTTGGAAAAAGCTATTAAGATTATTGAGTCCAACCATTAACCCAGAACTGCCAAGTCCACCACTAAACCAAGTCCCTGAGTGTCACATCTACACATCGCCTAAATACCTCCAGGACTGGTTCCTCAATGTCTGCCCTGGAGAGCCTGTCCCAGTTCTTGACAACCCTTTCATGAATTTCAATAACTCTCTCAGAACCAGCTCAGAGGACTTAGCCTGTGCTTCATTCTTTGCTGTCTGCCTCAGTTCACTAAAGGAATTTTAATGATGAAGATAGAAGAGAGCTGCTGTGTTGTCACATTTGGCCTGAGGTGCTCCATGACAGCTGGAGTCCCCCAGAAGGATGAGAGATTTGCCTGACTCCTCAAAGCTGATGGAGCTGGGCTCCCCCAGCCCGTTTGGAGAGCTCTAGAAAAAAGGAAATCACTAGCACAAAAGAGGCTACTGCCTTTGAGAGGTTTCAGTAAAACTTCTGAGATAACAGAGATTTTTCTGAGCAGGACCTAAGAGAGGTTTCCTGGAACCTGAAGCCCATGGAAGCTGCAGGGTAAGAATTGGAGAACTGAGTAAGATTCACATTCGACTTGACTGCTGTCAGGTGGCAGATGGAAAAAGTATTTTTATATGCTTTTCCTTTTATTTCATGTCGTACAACAACAAAAACGAGATTTTTCCAAGAAGAATACTGAAAAAAGTTTTGTTTTTTTTTTCCAAGACATTTTAAAGAGTCAAGGCCTTTTTTGTTCCTTTAAAGTATTAGAAGCTTGTGAGTTTTGTTTAAGTTGGTAAAGACTCAGACAAAATTTCATGTTTAGATTAAGCCTGAAGGCTTAATCCTGTCTGTAGGACAACGTATTATGAGTATCTGGTTGTTGTCTGTAGGAATCTAATGGCAAAAATTAAATTAATTCATTGACTTAATGGCCATTAAGTCAATGAATTTCTGCAGATTTTGTCTAAACTCAATGGCTTCATGTCTTCATAGGTTGTGAAGAAGAACTATAGAATGTTCAAGTGTATTTATTAAAAAATTATCTCAAGTCATTAAACTAAGTAGGCCTATTAAAATTTTTAAATGCAAGAATAATTCTAGTGAAAAACATAATTTATTAAGCAAATACATTATTTTTCTTCTTTGTTGCTGTGAAGAATCTAATTTCAAATGAGGCCACTATTTTCACTGAACCAACAGATGGACAATTACATGCACAGAGTTAGAAAGAGGCATCTAGTTCTTAATCTTTTATCTTCAGCTAATGAATATAGAAAGACCTAATTTGCTGCCAGAGATAAGCAGGAGACAACCAACCTGTGCAAAGGGGCATCATTATTATCACTTAGGAAGATGAAGCACAGTTCCTGATTTTAAGTTACCTCATTCTTAAGAGTGGCCACCATACTAGCAAATACTTAATTAGTTCCTTTTGTTTAATATGTCTCTGAACAACTCAGAGTGTATTCTTAGGAACCACAATTCAGAACTATTGCAATTTTGTGCACAGTTGGACAGCATATTTCCTATGCAGTTTGAAATAGGTAACCATTTCTGACCTATGGAATCATTTTTACAATAAGCAAAATGTAATGCACTGTTACAGTAGTTAATGGTCTCTCTTTTAAACTATCATAACCTAGGACTGAAATGCTTAATTAATGAATATGCAATTAAAGATTAAAATAATGAGCACAGTAATTAGAAAAGAATCTTTACCTACCTTGTCTGAGTTGAAGAGAGACTTCTACTGTTTGCAATGAATATAATAGTCCAGATACAATTGAATTAATTTATTATACTCCTTAAAGGGCTTCCAGGCTTACTGTAAGAATCAAGAATCAGAAAAGTCATGAAACTTCAGAATGTCACTTTGGGATCTGTAAAAGGAAAGAAAGTGAAGAAATATGGCTCTAAAAAAATCTGTCCATCAGTAAGCAAAAAAAAAAAAATAAAAGTGATCATGTTATTCTAAAATCTAAAAAACCCTGATACGTAGTGATAAATTACCCAATTCAGATAATATGCACCAGTGTTGTACAAAATAAACTTAGCCTATGACCTTCAACCCCTATGTTCTTGATCCTTCTTGAATCAGCATTACAAAAAATTGCTTGTGAAGATAATGAGGTGAGATCTCTTCTGATTTGAGTAATTCCATTATCCTGTTTGTGATGATACATACATACATACAATTTCAGCAATAGAATATTACTAAGCAAAATGATTTACTAAAACATTTAGAAGGACAGATAACAATGGGTTATCTCCTCTAATTTTTAAGAAATCTCTGCCTTACAGATGAGAACAAAAAAACTAGCACAAGGTGCCACACGACACAGCTGATAGATCAAAAGCCATACAAGCTTTGAAACCTATGCACACTTTTACAATCTTAGAACATAAAGCATGGAATAAAATTCAGTCAAGAAAGTTTGTCTCTGAAAGAATTGTACGCTGAAAATTTTAACAAATCAAAAACACTAAGTACGCTGTGATACAAGATTTTATGTTAGAGGAGCTGCAGTCCTCTGACTGCTCTGGTTTTCTTAATCTCTACTTTCTTGGTCCACTGCACTTTTTTCCTCTTTAGCATTTTACTGCAAAATTTTTCATTGCTCTGTCCCACCCACACTTGCTTTTTAAAGCTATCTATGTTTTAATATTTCCATTTTCCACCCTTCCTTGTATACTGAAGGAAAAAACCCTATAATAATACTTTTTTGCAATATCCATTATAGGATTTCCTGGGTTCATTAAATGTGCTGTTTCCACAGTTGAATATAACAAGGATTAAGTAACACACTTCAAATTTTATTCTCATTTGGTTTTGATGTTCCCAGACTCTGGAAAAAAAGCTCACACAATTTAAAGGACAATTAAGTGTCCCTTGTCTGAAATTTTTAGTTTTCTTTTTTACAGAGTTGAGTATGTGCTTTGATTTTAAAAGATCTTCACAGAATTTTCAGTCTGATGCAGAAGTACTTTGCTGTGAATTACGGTAAAAACTTTACAAAATTCTTCAGTTAAAGCCAGTCATCTCATGTTCATTTCTGCTGGTCATTCCAAGCAGGATTCCTCTGCTTATGAGTGAGACCAGCTGAAAATTCAGAAATATCCCTGAAATTTGAAGAATTTTCTGTAAATTGACACCTGATCAGCACTTGATGATTGTACTCTTTTTTGTTTGACATCTTTCATATTTCTCTCACAAACTCATCAGTCTGATTCTCTCCCACACTCACGAACTGAGCTGTAAACTCCTCCTGAATAGTTTATATCAAGCCACCATCCAAATTAGGAAATTTTTCTCTAGTTTTACAGGCATCACCTGCTCCTGGCACTTTGCCATATCTGAACCTTCTTGAGTGTACTACGGGGAAGTACAAGAAGCAAGGGGGATGTATTCTTCCCCCCCTTATGCTTTCATATACACTATTGATACCAAAATAATTCTCTTAATATAGCAATACTTAAAAATCCTAGCAATTGAACCCTTTATTCCATAGTCAAAGTTTTAATGTCTGTGTTGGTGGGTGATGTGTTTTGTCTGATAGATTGTAAGAATGAAAATTGTCTACGTTCCTCCCATGATAAGTTCGGCCACTGCTTCCAAGCACGGTGCTCCTTGCTTCTTGTTATCTACATTTCCAGGGCAATTTGTGAAAAAAAGTGGGTTTCAACATACTGTTTATAAACATATGATTGATTTTCCTGTTTTTTTGTCATACAGAAAAAACAGAACTGGGACATATTTGCTTCTGGATGGGGAGATACCACTGGCAATGGGACTTTCTCTTTTGGAGTAGGTAGTAAGATATCAAACTCAGTATGTGTGCCTCAGAGACCTGCTTGCTTTAGCCAGAGGTTTTTGGCAAGATGTTAAAAAAATCCTCAACTTCTATATGAAAAAAACCTTCTATTTGTTGTCCCAGTGGAGCAATATATTGTACTGGCACATCTCTGGATTGCTCTGAGCCCAAAGACAGTGCATTAATTCTGGGACTGATACAATGGTCTCTCATTTAAATAGGTGCTGTAATATTGGTCTTCCCCAGTGGAAACACAGAAGGCTTCATCCTTCTGAGATGTCATTCAAGCACCAGTTGCAAGATTGTTTTCCATTAAAATTATGTGTTAGGGAGAGGATGAGCTCTGCAATCAGTAGTGCCTCTTTGTGATACTGACATATCAGGACTTTTTTTTTAGCTATAAGAGGCTTCTGCATACACAAAGCACAGCAGATCCTTTAAAAAACCCAAACAACAAAACAAAAAAGAAAAAAAGGCAATTTAACAGATTGACCCCCCTCTGGCACGTGTTTCCCTCAGGGATCTGTGTCTTTGCCACAGGCCAGCTCTGAGGTGAGGAACCAGAGACCCTCCAAGAGTGTTGCTGTGTGAGAGCAGCCATAGGCAGCCCTGTGGGCTGGGGATGATCCTGACTGTCATGGGACCTGCTCTGCAATTTTTGTTCAATTTTCTTATTGCAGGATTGTTCCTCTGTCCTAAAAGCACACTGCCTCTGCCTGCCTTGCTGGCAAGCTGTCTTCCCTTGTCTCCATACACCAACTTTTTCCAGAGGTGCTGACTCAGAAACATTTATCATCTCAGGCCAGAAAACCTTTTAAGTAAGCAGAAGAGGAGGCATGCATTCTCAATTAAGCTCTAAATTTGCTTTTCTCAGGAAGAATATTGGTTTTCAAAAAAGACCTCCTCAAAGCCCTTGCATTTCACTTGATGATTCAGCTCAGGAGCACTGAGTAATGCACACGATATTGTGCATCTTGGGAGCTGTTTAGAAACAGATTGCATCTATGAAATATGTGGCTTTTATACCACCTGCATTGATATAATTGCCTCTGGGCCATTGATTTCATTTTAAAAATCCATTACAATTGATTTTATAGTTCTATAGGCCATGAATACAAAAGAATATCAGGCTAAATTTGTTTTTCCATGAAAGTGATGTTATTAGTATGAAGATCTTCAAGTTATCAGTATTACAAAATATCAGAATCATCACATTCACTTAAATGTCCAGAGAGCTGTCTAGACACCAGAAAATGACATGTAAAGATGAGTTAAAAATGTGTTATTTACTTCACTTGCCTGGAGCACCACCTTTGCTTTCTTAGTTTGAATGACTTATTTCCACATGTAATTGCAAGATTTCCATAAAATCAATGAAAATATTGTCATGGAAATATGTCACTGTATGCTAACCCAAAGGTGTATGGAGCAATACTTGAAATGCTGAGTTATTTTCTCTGATGTTGCATATAACTATGCAATAAGCAGTTTGAGAAGACCCACAGAGCATCTACTTTAACTTGCCACAAGATATTTTAAACTGTATATAACAAATTCCTGGAAGGAAAGACCATACAGCACTGTGGTCTGAAGGGGAAAGACCAGGGGCATTCTCAGTATCAACAGGTGATTTGCAGAGTGAATCCATAAATGCATTTCATTTTATTAATAATTATTTGTTGCTCACACCATCACTAGTGTCACAATACAAGCATAAATTGTCTCTGTTTTGCAGGCATACTTCAGAATCAGCTTTAAACAAATCAGCTTGCAGAACTGAACTGAGAAATGACTTGAAAGTCTCTTGACAGGGGCTAATGATAAATGGTAATTTCAGTGTTATGAAAGCTGAAATGGAGTATATTTCCAATATTCATGTTAAATTTAGTTTTGACACATTCATTTACATTCTGCAAGGGGGAATAGAAAACACATTAATGAAACTGTCAGATAAACTGGTAAATGTTGCGATAAGGACAGAGAAACAGCACAAAGAGGAAAAAAAGGATTTGAAACGAAAAATAAAATGCATTCAGGAATTTGAAGACCAGAACAAACAGGAACTTTGTATTCACTCTAACCTATCTAAGGAAAACTTCAGCAGAAGAAACAAAAAAGCATCAAATGTCAAGAGAGTTTTAGATATTGACATATATTATATATGTAAAGATGACTGACATTTTATTGCTGCTGGAAATGCAGTAATATCAATTCATGTGTGGCCACTCATCACTGTGTGTTTGGATTACCTTAGCTGTTTCCACATAACAGGAAAAGAGTATTTTTGTCTTTTTATAGTTAGAGACATCATTAAATGTAATCAATTTCTCAAGCATATTGTTATGTCCGAGAAAAACATAGAAATAAAATAATCAAAATGGTGTGGTTTACACAAACATCTTTTATGAGAGGCATCAGAGAAGTCGGAAAATGTCCATGGAGGAATTTCAACGAAAAAGGATGTTCAACTTTCTACAGGTTGGCAAACAGATTAGGGAGTAAATAAAATGAGGAAAAAAGAAAACTCAGAACCAAGACAATGCTTTCCAACAGTGAGGACTATTAAACTTTGGGAATTGTCCCTCAATGAGAAGTAATGAGATTTCCATTATACTGGCCAACTTGCATTAGTTGAGCCAGTCCAATTTTACAACAGGGAATAATTGCAATGGAAGAGAGATAGACTAGATGACTCTAAACATGGTTTTCCACCCCTAGTTTCTACAGCACAAAGGATATACTCTGGAAATACAAATTGCAATGGAAAATGTATTCTTCCTAATGATTATAAATAAAGGCAATTTTCAGATAACATCCTCTCCCTTTTATATCTCTGCTCTAACTGCACATTATCACACAGGTTTTTAAGATAAACTAATAACATACACTTTAAAGGAAAAAGTAGTACAGGGGAAAGAGCGCTGAAAAGAATCCTGCTGTTTCTAAGACTGCAAAATTATTTCGCATTTGCAAAAAGCAATGTTTCTTTTAATTTAAAGCAGTTATAGATAGTGCAAATGAAAATTATATATATCCTGTACAAATTAAAAGGAATAAATAACAAGTAAAAGAAGCAGGAAAAAAACTGACGAAAAAAGAAATAAAATTAATGCACCCAACCATAAATTTAATTTGGTTAGCAGTGTGCCTAAAATCACTGTGTTTTAGTCTTCAAGCCACCTTTTTTCCCTCTAGGATATATTACACCTTACTGGAACGCCATTGAATAAATTTTGGGTTGTGAGAGTATAGACATTTCTTTCAGGTTTGCAAGGCCATGTTTCTTTCTTTCTTTGAAATCCTCAACAAGCTCACCATACAGCAGGGCAATGAGAAAGATACATTCCCTTTAAATCTATGTGAGCTAAACATCATCAGTAATTCCATGAAGAAATTCAAATTTGAGGGAGATTACTAACATTACAGTCATGTATAGCAGTTTCCAGTGTCATTGGAGACATTAATGCTCAAAGTATCTGCTCTTGAAATGTTTATTCCCCTTCATTTGGTTTGGAGAAGTTTGCATTTTTTACAGGAAATTGTTTTTATAACCCTTACTGCCACATGTCCCAAAGATATTGAGAATACAACTCCTGTACTAGAGACTACCTCATTTTCATGTATTTCATGTAGAAAATAGGTAAGATTCTCTACTCTAAGCCTGGTGTGATCCTTTGATATCCTTCAGTGGGACTGGAAATAATGCTTGTATTTTGTTAAGCAGCACATTTACTAGAAGCCATACTAGAAGGTTATATGAAATCACAAATAATCCACAGTGAAACCCAATAGTATTTTCAGTCTAGTTTGATGCATCTTTTGTATCCTTATGCATGTCTGCACCTATCTACAGCCATATATACATACATATATACACATACAGATTTTATATACTTGTATTCATTGCACATATATGTATATGAATAATAATAATGCAATGATAATATACAGAAATGTATTTATTATGTATAATAAATATGTCATATATATGGCTGAAATGTATTACTAGTTCAATAAAAGTGCAACTAATTTGGTATCACTGTATACTAATGCCAGCATTATCTCTCCCAACATTATTGTGCTTTCCATAATATATTCCTATCTCTTCATTATTTCAGTTATCACAGAACAGGTTTGGAGGTTCATTTTCACATAGAAAACTCTGACAGCAGAGGCATTCAGATAGAAAGCATTCGGCATGATGGGTCTTAGCACATCAAACTCAGCTATGTTTTCTGATTTGAAAATGTTCTGATGTCTTACAAAAACAATTCTTGCTTTATGAGCTTGTGGAAAAGCAGGGCTCAAAGGCAAGTCTAGATGCCAAAGTTCATTTTATATTTAAGTTGTGCAATAATGAAGTAAGTTCTCACATAAATTCTTTAGGCTCCAATAGTCAAGAGTCATATAAAAACAGGGCAAGTGCACCCATATTTCCATTTAAATATGCATTTATGATGATTCATATTGTCTATGATGAAAAATGTAGAAAAAATATGCACAGACATACAGAAGTTACTCAGCTTGCAAAACGTGACAATGAGCTTTTTACTCACATTGGCTGTTTGGCACGTTATTCTTTTATCTGAAGAAAATGAAAAGATATCAGGTCATTGGAGGAATGACAAATAAGGAAAAATTAATCCACCTTAATGCAAAAGGTTTAACTTGCAGCCTTTTCAAGTTCTTTTATCTTTTAAGCTTTTCTGAAGTTTTATCAGATCATCTGTCCATATAAGCATATGATTCATTTTACTATTCTTAGCATCAGTTTCTTGATCCCTCTTGGGCTAATCTTTGGAAAATGACTACTGACATTGCCAAAGAGCGTGTGAGACATTGAAGGGATAAAATAGGAAAAAGTAATAGTGGCTAAACTAATTAAAAAATTTGGAGGCAAATCCCCTGTAAAAGCATGCTAAGAAAAGAAAATTGATGAGACAATGAGAAAATCTCAGACCAGCATGCATGGTATCATTGTTATTTCTAGACAGCCTGAGTCATAAGTTATTAAAATGTCTGTACTATCCTTTACAATGGTAATGAAATAGAAGTGTGCTACAGTTGGTAGCTTCTGGCACAAACTCTCTCTGCTCAGAAAACCTATAAATCTACATGCTGTTTACTATGCTTCATGCATGCATAAGGATATACAGGCCTAACAAATAAGTAAAAAGAGCATTACAGAATGCATTTCCATCTTCAGGAGCATGCATTATTTATTTATTATTATTTATGAAGACTACAACATAAGCCTTTATGAAAAAGCCAAGTAGACTGATTATTTTTGCCACAGGCACAATGCACGAAAGTGTCTCAGTTCTTCAGCTTGCCAAGGTGTGATCTATTTGCCAAGTAGATGATCCAATTATAAATAAGAAAGCAAGTATTTGATCATTACCCTAGTCTTACCAGACTGTCTACCTGAAGAAAACTAAAGACTTCCAACAAAATTTTCTCAGAATGCACAAATAATATTGGATTTAAAAATTCCAAACTGGCCAAAGCCAGGAATATCAAGTTGGATTCACTGTGGTGAAAGTGACTGATCACAATTTCTACGGTATTCATCTTGCAGGATCAGACACAAAATTTAGCAGTTCTACAAAATATATATAACAGTCCACATTCCACTTAAATTTAGTGTCCCGAAATCTTTCCTCCTGACAGATTTCTGTCAGCTAACATGGGTCTGTAAAACCTAGCCCCTATATTGTGTAAACAGTGAACTACAGCACAGCTAAAAGCTAAGTCCTTTGTACAGAAGACTGCATGAATTATGATATTTTCTTTTCATTTCTTTCTTGTGGAAATACTCTGAAAAAAACAGATTTCTGTAAGGATTTTAAACTGACTGGACTGCAGATCATGCACTTGTGGAGTTCACAGTCCTGAAGGATATGGGTCATGCAAAGAATAAAGTCACGACCCTGAATTTTAGGAAAAGAGACTTCCAGCTCTTCAAGAAGTTAGTAAGTAGGACTACTAGGGAAACTGCCCTCAGGGACAAGGGAGAAAAAAACCTTTAAGGATGCTTTCCATGGAGCACACACACTAGCAATCCCAAGATGAAAAAAAGCAAGAGAAAGTGAGTGACCAGCATGACTGAATGGAGACCTGCTGGTCAGACTAAGGCACAAGAAGGAAATGCACAGGCAGTGGAGGCAGGCACAGATATCCCGGGAAGACTATAGGCACTCTGTCCAGTTGTGTAGAGATGAGGACAGGAAGGCCAAGGACCAAATGGAGCTGAACTTTGGAAGAGATGCAGAGAGGGCTAAGAGCCTCTACAGGTGTGTCATCCAGAAAAGGAAGGCCCAGGAGAGACTGCCTTCCATGATAAACAAGGCTGGCAAACTGTGTGAGAAGGCAGAGGTACTCAACAAGAGTTTTGCCTTAGTCTTCACTGGGAACTGTGAAGACTTCACTGTCTTCCCACACCTCTTGAATGGACCACAAGGCAGAGAGTGGAGGAGCAAACTCCCTCCTGGTGTGAGAGAAGATCAGGTTTGTGAGCGCCTGAGGAACCTGAATATACACAAATCTATTGCACCTGATAAGATGAAGCCCAGAGTCCCGAGGGAATTGACTGATGTGGTTGCAAAGGAGCTCTCCACTCTCTTGGAAAAGTCAAGGCAGCTAGAGGACAATAACCTGTCAACCCCACCTCTGCCTGGGAAGGTCATGGGGCAGATGTTCCTGGTAGGTATGCTAAAGCATGTGGAGAAGAGGGAGGTGATTCAAGACCTGCATGGTTTCCCCGAGAGCAAGTTCTGCCTGAGCAGCCTACTCCTCTTCTATGATGGAGTGACCACATTAGTGGATGAGAGAAAAGCTATGGATGCCATTAACCCCTTCTTGTATTTTTGAGTTTTGTGAGATTTCCACCAAATTCAGTGAATGAGAAAGGAGATGCGGCAAGTTCTTCCAGGTCCAGACCATTCAGCTGCAGAACATAGTGAATATACACGATACTTAAAGTCCTCTAACTTAGTTTAGATAAATGTTTTGTGGTATCACAACATCGAGGAACAAAGCTGGGATGCATAGCACAGATCTGTTCCTCTTTTTCTGTGACACTAATTCAGTGCTGGGTTCCTGCCAATGCCTCTCATAGTAGGGAACTCATATCCCTACTGTGATGTACACAGACAAGAGTAAGAACAGAGGCAAAATCAGATATGCTGAAGTATCTTTAAACATTAAAAGCTGCCCTTAATTCTATTTACTGTAATTTCAAAGACACAATCTAGCATTCTAAAGGTCAACAGAATGTGTCTATGCAGACATTTCATGCAAAGCTGTCATATTATAATGATAATATTCCTAACCTGTAATTAATAACCGCTATTTCCTTACCAATTTTTCTCTGATTTTGCACAACCTTTTAGAAAAACAAATAGAAAAATGTAATAAAAAAAATTCCTGAGAAATATTCGGTGGAGAAAAAAATGGTCGCTGTATATAGAGTCACTTCATATCCATTAAGGGCCTCATTTATTTTTTATTTAATTTGAATTTTCTATAATTTTTAAGATGCAATACAATCCTGTAGGAGACATAATTGTGAATAACTTCAATATTTTTAACATTTTTAATATTCCACTCTTCCATGTTATATTGATGTCTTCACTTGTCTACATCCCTCAGCAACTGACCCAGACAAAATTGTCTTTTCACTGAACTGCTTGACCATTAAGATACAACCCAGACTAAGAGGAATCTACTCGGTTGTTCTGCTTTACTAATGTCTACACTGTTGTGATAAAAGCATAACTGATATGGCGCTGCCTGGCAAAATCTTGTAGTTCTATTGAGTTTCATTTCTTAAAAAATGTCTTTGTTGCAGTTGCATGGTTCATCTTTCCAGCAGTCCTAACCGGAAAACCTCTAAGAATATCATATGCTTCATCACTCATGCAATAAATGAGGATGTTTATTTGTTCTTCATCAGAGACTGCGTCTGATTACTTCTTCAATGAAAATCTCTGAGGATGTAGTTAGTCAGAGAAATTAAAGGATGATGTTTGTCATCCTTATTTTGTCAGTATAAAAACAGTGGCAAAAGTATAAAGCTGAACATTTTACTTAAGAAAATAAAGTTCTCATATTGATTTCATACAGTGATGTTACAGAATTTGACAGCAAGGCAGGCTTCCACCAAGAACAGGTAAATATTGCAAGCATAGTTCCAAGATAAACCATCCATATGACAATTTCCATGCTGGTTCCTTTTCAGCCTGCCATCTGAAGCATATCCTTGGACTTGATAGACAAAACACTTTAATGTTTTCTTCGGGCTTCTTTTTTGTGTGGTAAAGTACTTAAGAGGAGTGTTGCACTGTGTTGTTCAGATGTCTCCAGTAATCTTCCAAAAACCGCAGATTTGAAAGTACAGCTAAGAGGCAAAACTCCAATCTCAAACCAAGTGAAAGACAAAATTGCCTGGTTTAGCACTGAACTGGATACTGTTTCCAGAACATTTCCAGATTTGCATTAAATGCAATTAGTAGTCCTGGTGAAATTCCCGGAGTGGTTAGAAATCAGATGTGAAGAGAGAATAGAAAAAGACAAGGCTTAAGCCTTGCAGAAATCTAGCCTACTGAAAAATAAATGCAAATGAATCTGTAGAGTGGTGCTGTGGTTGTGAACACAAGCACCCTAATGTGTATTTTAAATTTATTTGCATCTCATGTCCTCTAACAGGGTGTTTACAAATGCACAGATCTATGAGCACCACTTCTGTGGCAAGGGAAGTCATTTGCTCAGGAAAAGTGCTCATCAGTTTTGCACAGAGACACTCAAGGTGACATTTCTCAATAACGGCCAGAAGTGTCAGATTCTGTCAGAAACTTGAGGTATTGATTTAACCTGCATATCTATTATATTTCTTTGCTGGGAAGTTCTTAGGAAGCATTTCTATACTAGTAATACTGTCTTCCAAATCTTCTCCTTATATAAGAAGCTGAGAAAGCCAAATAACTTTTGGAAAGTTGTGTAGGTCTTCCAATAAGAATTCAAGAAACTCTGTTGGCACAAGCATGTTAAACAAGACAGTACAAAATCTGTGTATAAAATTGGCATTGAATTTTTTTGTATGTTAGGTTTTGAGAAAACAATTAAGTAACATAATTTGTAGATTAAGCTTTTGTTATGCTGAATTTTCAGCATAGCTGTGACTCTAAGTAATATGTTTGTGTTATATAGTTATTTTCAATAGATCCCACAAAGCCATTATTTCACCATCATGGAACGCAATCATCTTCCACTTAAAAAGGATATACATAACCCTCCTTCCCCAGATTATTTATAGTAATGCACTTTAATACAAGTCAGTGAATGTATTTGGCACACTCTCTGAACTTCAACACTGAATAAGATATTTGTTTTATGATATGAACCTGATCTTCTGTATTAAACTAGAGGTAATTTACACAATATATTTATTATAAGCATGAGACCTTCTTAATTGCACAAATAATTTTATGTTGTCATTTGTAAGAAGAATAATACTAAAAGACTTAATAAAAACAATTACTTGTTAACCTTTTTGTTGTTTCAAATGCTAGATGGTTATCTGATTTTAAAAGAAAACTTTATTTTGCTTATTGTGATTGCTGTTTTGTGCAGCTGCAATGAATTCCTGGTACACTTAAAGAAAATCTGTGTCCCAAAGCAATATCATTACTTGAATCTATTAATTACAGTGCTTTAGAATGAAGTGATGTCTATAAATAGTTTCCACTAGAATTCAGCAGAACTGCATTTTCCTCTTAATTTTGCTACTCTTCTGTTATCTTACCACTGAGAAATAATTTCACTTCTCTCTTCTCTGATTTTAGCTATTTATACTGCTAGCTTTTGGACTTGGGGACAATTTCCTCGTATGTGTGTATTGAGCACAGTGAGGCCTTGGTCTCACAATTTGTCCCTTTAGGCATTACTGTCATGCAAATAAAATATTGTTTTTTACTTACTAATAATCTTGACTTAAATACTGTCAAACACTGTAACAATTTCCTTGCCATCTCCCTTCTCCATCTCTTCTCTCAACCAAGAATAAACTCCCTTGATTTATTTTCCTCCTAATATAAACAATATTAGAGAAATGAAACTTGAACTCAGTTATTTAATGGAACTTCTTTGTTTTGCTTTCTTAACTGCACTATCCTATCTCAAAACATTTGTATCTGGGACACCAATGTTGAATTTTGTGATTGCACCCAGTTTTCCTTCTAAAAATCAGATGTACAGAAAAGTATTCATGACGTGTTTGTCTAAGACATGCTAGAACAGTGTCAGTGAATGAATGAATAGATTTAACTTGAATCATTACGTTAGAAGAGCTAAGGAAAAAAAAAAAAAACCAGCAAAACAGCAGAAGTTTTGGTGGCATCTTGCTCAGTACAAGAGGGCGGTTTCCAGGAAGCCATCAAAGGTTAAAGACTGGTGGTCTTATCACAGCCACAGATTTTGTTTTTATCCATTTAGCTTACCTCACTGTCATTTGAAGTGCCCTAGAATTTTTGATTTTTAACCTATTTCACATTCTTTGCAGTCTGTTGTCAGCATACAACTTCCATGGCAGGATGGCCATGATCAAATCTTTTTTGGTTAGTAGCATATATTTAGCATTTATTTTCCTTGAAATTCCTCATCCATTGCATGAGAAAGAGGACACAATGCGCAGGTTTCTCTCATCTGTGCAATCACAACTTTCCACAGTGGGAAGAAGGGTGGGTTTCAGAAGACACAATTCATTGCAAAGAGCAGTTAACCAGATAACTTCTCTTCTTACCTGTGCAAAAGCTCCTCACAAACTGTGTTTTAGGGCAGTTTTCAGTGTACTGACAATTCCAGGGTCCAAGAAATCAGTGATTGGAAACTATTTAAATGATTGCACTGTTTAGACCTAGAAACTGCAGAAAATGTGGGCAAACTTATAGACCTATTTAGAGAGCTTCAACAAGCTGTGGTACAGATACTTGAGAGAGATGGATTTTTCATCAGTATTAATGTTACCTGGCTCTGGCTGACAATATTTGCACTAAATCTATTTTGGCTTTCCTACAAGATGTGTTTGTATTGTCAGGAATTAAATTGAATTTTTTTTATATGAATCATCCCTTGCATGCCGACCACAATGCAT
Organism: Ammospiza nelsoni; assembly: GCF_027579445.1. Lineage (NCBI taxonomy): Eukaryota > Metazoa > Chordata > Aves > Passeriformes > Passerellidae > Ammospiza > Ammospiza nelsoni. The sequence goes on from NC_080633.1 coordinate 113,548,044, forward strand.
TGAAAATGTGTTCTTGCAAGTTTTATCCTTCTTAAATAGTTACTAAAATCTATTTAGGATCTCAGACCATAGAGGGGTGTCTTTATCCTGAAAATGTAAGGAATATAAAAATAAACAGAAACTCAGGTATGAAGTTAAGAATATATTAATCTCTCTGAGTCATCATTTTTCCAGAAATTCTTTGAATACTTTTATTATTGTAGTGCTTGGAAGCGAAAAAATTCCATGCATATATGAAAGAATCTAAATGTGTGATTTTAAAGATTTGTCAACAAAACTTCCTCATTTTCTTTTACACTTGGGGTTATTCTATTCCACACATGTGGCTTAAAATAACTTGACCCCAGACTGCTCATATGTGGACGTAATTGCTTTTTTTTTTACAGGAGTCAATGAATCAGTCATGTGAATAAAAGCACTTAATTAGCTATTCTTTGAGGAAGATCCTGGTTTTATGAGTAAGAAAAAGCTCTAAATGTTTATCACAATTTCTTAGCAATGTCTTGGGTACATGATGGTTGCCGGTTAGGCTCAGCTGTTTTGAAGGAAGTTTTGAATTTTTACACTTAACCATTGAGTTCTGCAGAAAAACATAATTAATTTCCCAAATTTTGAATTATCATGTCAAAGTGATCTGTTCAGTTCCCACATCACTTGATTTGCACTGGAAAAGTAACAAAGAAATGGAAGTTCCAAAGCTGCCTATGCTGAAGATCTAGTAGTAGCTTTCTTGTTATCTCATCTTGGACTGTACCCTCTCTATGGCCTTTTCTGATTCTTCTCTGGAGATGTAAATACTGTCTTTTGAGAAATCATTCTATTCCTTAGTAAAAAAAATTCAGGCTTCTGAACTCTTGTGAAAAGACAAGTTGCTGTAGGAAAAGGATAGACATAATCACACTATTACAAATACAACAAAAAACAGTTTTCACTTGGTGCTGTGCTTACACTAATACTCTTAATAGGTGTTACCAGTGATAAAACTATGCAAGAGCTGAGCCTGTAATACTTAAATTCCAATGTGAATAAGTCTGATGGCCATTTAAAAAGAATTTTTTGTGAAGAAAAGGACATCAACCCAAGGGGAATTTGTCTTATGCATGATTTTTCATTACAAAGTAATTCTAACAAAAAATATGTTTAGTGAAGGACTTTCCTGTGTGGTTAAAACTATGTACTAGTTTAGATCCAGTGTTTTTGAGGAAAGTGCTGACTTTTCCTCCCACACAATTTAATAGTAATACATTTTAATTTGTGAATGCATACAAATTTGTACTTAGTACTAAGTTGTCTTGTTGTCCCCCGCCAACCTTGGTTTCCTCGTGACTAGTCACAACCATAAAAAACCAAATTATACCTCTGATTTCCCATAGCTATACACAAACACCTGTTCTAGAACATTTTCTGAGCTTCAATTTTATGTCTATAGTTAATTCCCCTTAACGACCCCACACATCTATATGTGGACACACCCCTGGAGACCGCCTGTCCATAAAACCCTGCTGCAGCCAGCTGTGGGGTGCGTGTTTCCTTCTGCACTGGGCTGTTAGTGATTGTCATTGCAGCATTTCCTGGGCTTTCATCTGGGCTTCCCACCTAATAAAAGCAGAAATGTAGCCCCAGGGAAAATTGTAAGCAATTGATCATTCCTAGTATAAATCAAGTGGCATTTTTGGGGCAGTGCTAATACCTTTCTTCAATTCTCACTTGAGACATATGAGGCATTCACACTAGATGGTATTTAAGGGTCCATTTAAAACCAAACCCTCCTATGATTCTATGATTTCAAAACCCCATTTCTCAATAAAAATGCTGTATTTGAAGGTGTTTCTTTTAATTGAAACTATCACTAGAATACTGAGTCTTGATGAGGATATTGATGCAATACATAAGCTAAGGAATTTTTTTCTTAGAAGCAACAATTCTATAAGACATAACTCAAGGTTTTTTGATTTATAATTTTGTGATAAAAGGAAAATACAGCATTTATACTTTGGACCATCAAAAATTTATAAATATATTTGTTGTGTGCAAAAACACTTAAAATACTATGGACACAATGCTGAAAAAAGGATTTGCCACAGTTCTTTCAAATAACACTTAAATGTAAAGAAATAACCATAATACTGTTATGATTTTTTGCCAGTAGTTGTGCTCAAATCACTATATCTCCAAATTTACATAAATAGTCTTTCTATTTGACATCTTTCTCACCAAAATGTCTTCCCATGTGTTTTGAGGGCTTCTGCAATTTCAAACATATATGCTGCCATCAGGACAATTGGCCAATGGTCTCCATGCGACATCTAAATGGGATCTGGACAAATCTCCCCAAATAAGTACAGTTGCCCACACTGGCACAATTTATAAGAAAATTATAGGTACTGATAGCACACACTTTTTATCTTAAGCTTCCTTGCTTTTTTTTTTTTTAAGTTACCCTATTATTTTTACCCAAATGCTTTTCAAATTTTAGTAAATAATGTTCACTGATTGTATTTAAGTGAGTTCTGAATTATCCATGTGTGATATCAAAATCTGTGGACACCTTGATGACACACTGTGTTATGAAATAGGGGTTAAATGCAGAAAATCACAAAAGAAACATTTTAATGTTCCCTGCTATCCAGGCTTAGTACTACTTTTTTTTTTTTTTTAATTATGACAGTATAATAATAATTTTTAATGCTTCTAATTCAAAACTCAATGCTTAAAGTAAAAGTAGGAAATGTATTGGGCAAAATGGTTTCATAGATATATAATGCAGACTATGAAATCATATTTGAGGTATAACTTTTGCACCCCTTACATAGGCATATGGTGACTTGGACATCTTGCCTTTGAGAGCTGAATTTGCACATTCGGAGAAATAAATGGGGAGCTGTGACAGAAACTAAGTCCTTAATAAAAATTATTTGAAGATACATAACAAAACATTTTGGCAGGAGCACTTATAGAGTAAAAAACTTTTTTTGTGACTATTTTGTTCTTGCTTTTCCCTGAAAATATATAATGTTAAAGTTTTGAAATATTGTTGGATCAATGCAGACTGCTGAAATCATACTGGGTATTGAATTCTGAAGTTTGTTACAGATGTTACTGCATCAGCTTACTTCAATACAGAAATTTCATATTATCATTAGCCAGCATTTGATATATAATAAGGAGTCATATTGCACATTTACTTGAAATGTTTTCATGGCATTTATCAATATGTTCAGATTATTTTTCCTTTGCTATGAAGAAAGTGAGTGCTTTTATAACACTAACCTCCATTTCTTATAAGATTTAACCAAAGTTTTTTGGTTACACAGTCTTTAACAAATAGACTGAAAACTATGTCAAGTATTCTCTAAGATTATAAACATTTTAAAAAATCCACATATGTCCCCCCATACACTGATGCATTTCCCATACCTTATACTCCATTTCTATCAGTTGTGGATCAGAAAACAATTGTTTATTTCAATTTCACTAGTAATGATACTTTTGAACACCCTCACCAGAGTGTAGAAAAGTGTAACAATCTGGTTAAAATTCCTTTAAAGAAATAATTTATTTTATTTTCCTTTTTTTAAAACTAAGATATTCACAGGACCAGTCAAAACCATGCATATCATTTATGTTCCACTCATGGTAGGTTTTATTTGGATGAATTCTACATTCAGTTGAAAATACTTATAATTACTGAAGGGGATATCTGTAACTAAACTGATATTTCTTTTGGCTCAATTAAGAAATAAACCCAGACAACCAACCAACAAAACCTCTCACCCCCCCAAAAATGTTCAAAACATTGACATAATTACTACACTTCTAAAAAAAAAATTATTAAATTATACTGCATCTGTCACATTTTATAGTAGGTAGGATTTTAGAGTACACAGAAAATATATAGTGTAATGTGTTTAATGTGCCATACCCATGAAAGCATCTACACATCATCTCTACACATTGCTTTTGTAGACATATGGATTGTTATACATTTTTATTTAATATTCTCAATTAAATAAGATAAAAAAACAACATAAATGAGCATTTTCAGTATAAATACCATTAAATACCACTCTGTTTTATGACATAATAAGCAGTGCCATAAAAAAAATTTAGAGAACTCAATGACTATCTAAAATATAATGCCTGATGACAGAGATGTGGTGTATTTTTATAGCAATGTATGCATTAGTTGCACCATGAATTCTTTATTATGGTTCAGCAGGAATTTGGTTTTTCACAGGTTTTTCTTTCTGATTGCAATATTTACAATGCTGCATTGTTTATATATAAAGGTGCAGTTTTTTGTGCATCACATTTCTGGTTTTCTGCTTGTCCTGAACAACAAGAGAGGGATGTTTTAATAAGTATAGCTTCTCTGAATGTTTTGTAAATGCAGTTTAATGATTTTGCATTTGTGCATCTTCATCAATAGTGACATAAATTAGGTTATTTATGCTAATTGTACCCTTATAAAGTAGTCTACTCTAGTAATCAAATGGCAAAAACATTAGACAGTAAATTAAGGAGGAAAGCAGCAAAAGTTTTATCATTTCAGGTGCAGCAAATGCAGCATGGTAGTTTTGACATTGCTTTAAGAAATGTTGAACCACTGAGGATCTGAAAAACATGGTTTTTGGGAATGGAGATATCAATTTCTAAAATTTTCTGACACACTGGCTTGCAAAGTAAAACTAATTTACAATAAGCTCCATATATAATAAAAGGATGATGTACTGTGATTTCAATAGAAGCACAGTTGTAACAGCAGCATGCCTCTTCTAAGACCAGCTGATATCCACGAGAAAACAGAAGAGATCTTGGGAGACCCTTCCTTTAAATAAAAACAGTTGAAAAAACAGTCTTCAACGCTAGATTTTCAAGGCTGAGATTAGCTGCTTCAATTTTAACTACAGTCAGTAGGCTAATAGGGGTTAGTACTTTAGGGAATATAATATATGGAATTTCAAAGGTACAACATTTCCAGATTTTTGAAAGCCTATTGCAACCTTTAAAATAATACACCTGTCAGAAAATTCAGTCATGCCCTTTATGGAAAAACAAGGACACTCTGCTGTTGGACTGTCTTAGCAAACTCTGATAATTGTATACAATATTTGTAAATACACTAAAAGCTCCATCTTGTACAAAGTTAATTATTAGCTCTGTTTCACAAGCCTGTTTCAGAACCTGGTGCATACTGTCATAATTACATAAAAGTAATTTGTGGAGGACTCTACTCCAATTATGTGCTTATGGAGAGGATAAACAAAGAAGTTTTTGCTGTGTGTGACCAAGTGAACACACAAAATAAAGGAAAAACCTGCTCATATCAATGTTTAATTTTATACAAGAGTGCTTATATTTCTGCATTCTATATCCTCTTTTAGATTAAACATACAGAAAGAGAAAGATCTGTAAGGTGGACTTCATATGTCTCACTGTTACTTCTCAAGGAACTTTGCTGCTCTGCTATTTTGATTCTGATAAAAACAAATCATAAACTTAATGGGAAATCAGGACAGAACTTTGTAAATTGAAATTAAACAGTTTTTCATAATAATAAAGTTCAAAAAAGAAAAAAACATAGACTGCAAATATTCTATTGTAGAGCTTTTGTTTAGAACAGTACAGTTAAAAGACAACTCTAAAAAAATGTGGTTGAATTTTAGAAAGAACTTTGAGTTTCTGCCTGGACACTGAAGTTCAAAAATATACCTTGCTTCTAAATTTTCTTCCTGGTTTCATGACCAGAATGAAAAAGATAACAGAAGACCTGCAGCTCAGTTTAATAAACCAATGTACAAGATGTTCTAATAAAATATTTGAAGATTAATGGAATTGTAAAGGGCTTTTAGGCACATTCATTTTGTTTCTCACCTATCTGTAATTAGGCAGCAGATCTCCATCATTGCGAAAACATTTTGACAGTATGCAAATCAAATATTTCTGTTCACATTTCATAGTCAGCAGTACTTCCACTTGCTAGGCAGAATAAAAAAGTTAAGCCATGCCTTTGATGCATATATACATTTTTTCAGAGTTGAAACTTTTCTGCCAGATCAAATCCTGAATACGAGGCACCTGAATTGCAGCCACTCTGCAGCAAGGTCACACTGTGCTTAAAATCAGCAGTCATACAAGCCCATACTACACTATTCTATGGGAGACAGCTCTCTGAAAAACATGACTGGCAAATCAACTCTCTGACCAGACCTTTCTAGAAATTTCCCTGCCTCCCTGACCTTTAATAAAATTTTTACGTATACATGATACTAAGAGCCAACATAAGAAGACGCCCTCTTACCTTTCCTGACCTTTTGCCATGCATTCATATGATCTGGATCTCAGAGACCTGAAATATCTCAAGATTTCTTGAGATATTTCAGGGCTGACTTGTCTTGGCACATCCTGCTGATCTCACAGGACTTTCTGGAAGACAATTCTGGGGTCTGTCAGACACACAGAGTTAGTCCCAGTATTTTGTCCAACACCATGCCGGTGCATGAGGGAGCAGATTGACACATCCAGGTCAAAAGAGAGCAAGGTCTCAAACATACCATGAATACAAAATAACTTTTGAAACACAGAATATGTTAGTCTCAGGACTAACATACCCTGTAGACCCTTGTATCAGGTATTTGCAAAGCAAAACTGGAAATCTCCTCACCGATGATGGGGCACATGTTCCAAAAATTTCTGCCTTTCGTCCTTGGAAGTTGTGATCATACTCAATGAAATATAAAGAGCAGCTATTCCAAAATGACCAGTTCATCAAAAAAGAGTGGAAAAATTTCACTCTGTATGTGACTACTTCATTACAGGTGGTAAGGAGCATGGTATAATCCCATCATTTTCAGGAAATTTCAGGAAAATGTCTCTGAAACTGAAATGTAAAAGGAAAAGCATTAAGAATAAATGTGATAACAAGAAACTTGTAACTGTTGATTTCTGTTGTAAACAAGCAAGTTTAGGGTCCCAAGTTTCCAGTTAGTCAAGTAATTTTGTCTTGAGAGGAATGGTGGTGAAATATCACAAGAAAAATTAAATAGTCCCTTCACATAATAAAGCCATTCAAAGCACCATACATTTAAGTTGTTCTCTTTCTTTTTAGAGAGAAAGGATGCTGACCTTTACAGAAAATTCAAAACTTCACTCAATAAAACGACTATTTAAAAATAATTAACATCTCTACACTTGTAAGATGATCCTCTGCCAAAAGTTAAGTGCTCTAAACCAAACAAAAACCTACTAAAACTGGATGAAAATATATGTGATTGCACGATCAGATGGTGAAAAGGATTGCTGGTCCATTTATGTTGGTAAAGAGCCACAACCTATCTAACAAGAGGCAGCTCGTTCATCTGGGTGGGTGGAGCTCCAGTGCCCAATCAAATACGAAGCAATTGCATTAAGACAAGTCACAGCTCCCCGTGGCTGGGTAAGAAGGAGCCCTACTGGCCTTTGAAGACAAATACAATTTTCTGAGAAGTCAGCACAGCTGGGGACTCTGCTCACATACCACTCTGCCAGTACTATAAAGGTAGATTTGCACTACTGACAGGTTTCTGATGGAAGTTCTAATTTGACAGAGCACTGTGGCTCAGAGACACAAATATTTTTTTCTTAAATAAGAGCCTGAAATGAGAATTTCCACTCTCTTTCACAGATTATCAAAAATATATTGTTGAAAGAACGCCTGTTAGTGAAGACTGCTCATAGCTCTAAGGCTCATTGAAAATTCTTATAATGATTTTCCCTTGGTATGTTATTGTAAGACAATATACTGGAACAGGATAAATACTGACAAGTGAGCCCACACAGCAGTAATACCCATTTAACTGAGATACATGGTATACAGGATTATCTTTCAGACTTTAGTGTTCTCAACAGCAAAATCAAGCTGTTTTAGGTTTCAACATCTTCCACCACAGGGTTACTTAGGATTAGAAGTGTTCTAGAGTTTCTATTCTAAGTAGGGTAACAAATCTATCTTTGTATATGCCTTTTCATTGTTTAAATGAGAACAAAATTATTAAATGTTGTTTTGGTTTATTCAAATTGTGTTTCTGCATCATTGCAATCATTCAAATATTCAACTGTTACAACACTGCCTGCCAGTTGCACACTGAATGTGCAGAAAGCTGAAAAAGTGTGAGTACACTAATGAATAAGAAATAAAAATCATATTCATTCAGTACACTGCTTGGGCTTGTTGAAGATTTTTTATTATGTTTCCATGTGTTATATTTTATTTATAATGAATTTGCATTTTTTCTGTTACTGAATACATTTAGATATTGCTTCTTTATGTGCCAATCTCTTATTTTTACTGACCACAAAGTAACAAGGTTCATATGTCTGACAAGTACAGTGAAGGAATAATATGTTTCTTTCCTCCTTTTCAGCAAAGAAGGCAAAATGATTCAAAATATATTAACATTGAGATTAATATTTAATGCTTACTTCTGCTTACTTCTTAAATGATATTTATTGCAATAGGGGGTTCTATAATTCAACTGTATTACTTAAGACTGTTTAGGTTAGACCTTTACATACACAGTATTTTAAAGGACATACATTCTGAAACTTCATTTCAAATATGATTTTTTTTTTGTCCTGAGTTTCTTGAAGCATTTCTTGTTTTCTCACATTTCTATCTCCACTTTTTGTCACTGCAAAGATTGGCATGCAATCTAAGTTGCCCTAATGTTTTTTCTTGTTGAAATTTTGCTGAAAAGTTATAGAGAGGAAAGGATTCCATTAGCTCTGTTTCATTCAGCTTCATTCACTGGGGTTTGTATCTCTGATTTGGATCTCAACTCAATCTGGTTTTCTCCCAACATGATTTATGCTTCTGCTGTAGACAATCATCAAATGGCTGCATCTATATTTCCATGCATGGCTCTGCATGTCTAACAGAATGTCTCTAATGATCAATGCATGTTTACATTTGTAAGTGTTTACACAGGTACACAAAACTGCACACAGAGTAACTATTGTATAAATATACCAATATTCAGAGCAATGAAACACCTTCCTCCCTTTTATGGAGAAATAATTTCTTCTTCTTCATGTGGTAGTCATTTGATTACCTTCTCCTGGTGTGCTGTTTTCTAATCTCCAACCTACACTCTTATTCAAGAGCTGTAAATTGCATGTCACTTGTCTCAATGTTTGTTCTTTTAATAATCTTATTTTATACAAATTACTCCAAACTTGCAATTTCAAATTCTCTGTGGTAATGTACATCTCAGAGGAGTCTGTTGTAGAAGAACAATATTAGAAGAAAAACAAGACAGAAAATAAGAGTGGAAAAGAAAAAGAGTTCTCTCATAATACCTTCAGTGAAATGAAATTATTCTTCCATGATTTGTTCCAGTCTCTGGAAAAATCTCATTAAATTGCACATCAGTACGTTTTCAGTGATGTACTGTTTAAAATTCTCTTTTTTTCAATAAAAATTTAGTTGTTTTTTTTTTTTTTTTTAATTTGAAAGCACACAGCAAAAGGAAATATGCAAATTCATTTGGATTTTACCTCAAATAGTTGTACCATTCCTAGAGATGAAATTGGAATATTTGCAGTAAACTCAGTTCCTGAGCGTCAAGCTCTTTCCAGGTCTGTTAAAGCCATGAACTGCAGCATTTTATGTAGTTCTTCAATAGAATTTTCCCAAGAAAAGAAGTTCCACATACACAGAGGCATAAGAGGGGTGCCTCTCATGCACCTTTTTGTTTTTATTAAAAAATGAAAGTAACTCCAGAATTTCCTGAAAATGAAAGCACACACTCTCCCCACCTCAGTGGGGTTTTTGAGAAAACTTTTAAATTTAAACATATACTTCCGTAATAAGACGACTTGTGCTAGGCACATGTGGATTTGGGCCAAATGCTCTCCTTTTCCTCAGAAATTTTCTATTCTGATTGTTTCCCCTTCCATTTCCCCATTTAAACTTGATAATGTCTGGAGAACTTCAGAAATAAAAATGGAGAGATTTCCTCAGACAAATCTCCATGCAAGCCATTTAGAATGCAGAAATCTGTTTCATAAAGACATGTCACTTTGTACCCAAGCTTGCCTGCTTTCCTCTCAGTGCACTCTCCCAGAAGCAATACTGAACAAGAAATATTTTCTCCATTATAACTGAGCAAAGAATAAACTCTACTTTTCCTGAAATTACTCAGGAACTACCTTTTCTGCTAAAAGGTAAGAGGTAATGGATGTAAGGGTGACCAATTGATTGAAAGAGGAGGAGACATTCTCCCTGTTACCTGCTGAGAAGACTGGCCTTTTTGGCTGCTGAGAGGACGTCTCAGCAGAGCCTTCTGCAATCTTCTTTCATGCCATGGACTGTAGCTCTTCAGGGTTATTTACAGGGAGTCAGGGCAAGATAGATATAAAACAAATATCAGAATGTAAATTGTGGGAAACAACTATACAGAAAAAAAAATGAGGAAAAGAAGAAACACTGCTTTGTAAAAAAAAAAAAAGGCAATTTTGGTACTTTTGCTGTATAGGAGGTTAACTGAGAGACTGAGAGGCTCTGTGTAGGTATTTTGATATCAAAGCACAGGGCAAAACCCAGCCTTTTATTAGCAGGTGTGAGATACACATTCATATATACTCAGCCATAGCTACTCTGAAAATACATTCTGCAAGCCTTTGTGTGTCTCTTCTGTAATAACTGTCCTTTAGTAACATAATTGAAGTGCAATAGTAATGAACAGATTTCTTTACTCCATTGCTCTGCTATTTTTTATCCAGCCATAAAACCACTATTCTATTTCATAGAATCATAGAATGTTTTGGATTGGAAGGGACTTTGAAGATCACGTACTTACAGCCCCCTACCATGAGCAGGGACACCTTCCACTAGACCAAGTTCTACAACACCCCATCAAAGCTGGCCTTGAACTCTTCCCAAGATGAGGCATCCATAGCTCTGTGCAACCTGTTCCAGAGTCTCACCAACCTCTGAGTTAAGAATGTTTTAAGAATGTTTCTTTTTAATGTCAAGCTAAACCTATTCTCTTTCAGTGTAAGTTATTCTTCTTCCAGAGGATGATGGTTAATTCTGTAGGTCAAGTGCAAGAGCATGGTATTCAGAAATTTGAAAGCAAAAGTTATTACATTATTAATGGTGTTAGAGTCTACTTCATCTTATTAAATCTATTGTTTCCAATTTATTTATTGATAGAACATGGTGTTACAATATCCATAACATTATAACACTGTTCAGCAAAACAAGACAGGTTTTGAAAAGATGATAAATTTTTTTGTGCTAACTAATAAGTATAGCAGACTAGAAAATTTAGACAAAACAAGAAGAGATCAACTGAGTGTGAAAGCCTAAGACTGGATGGTCAAAAGAACTCTGAAACTAAACAAACTAAACAAACACCTCATAAATTTAAATATCCTATTGCAAGCAATCCTTTGAACAAATGTAGAAAAATCCTGCTACTGAATCCTTCTCTTTTTACAAAGAACTAAAAAAATACACAAATGTGTCAAAGAAAGTCTGAGGAAGGGACAGCTCCCCAGACTATTATCGAGGGAATTATTCATTATTCATTGAAATTCTGGGAAATGCCAGTGAGCTATTTTCTCACAACAGTGTCTGTTGGAAGAGGTTAGGCACATATGAAGACATTTATAAATTTTATCATTACTAATTCACATAATAATACATATTCCTTTTCAAATTTCTCTTTCAAACAGAGACAGTAGTGCTGTGATATAGGATGCTCCTTCAAAAGCTGAAGTGTCTGAAATGTCTCTTGTTACTTTGCGTCTTTCTATCTGTCCATCCTGGATTCATGTGACACTTTCAAAATACAGGCAACAGCCACCATGTAGTAGATTCCTATTTATTTTGACCAACAGATGATCTTTCATATCAAAGTAGGAGTGTTTTTCAAAGACTGACAGATTAGATCTGGTATTGACACTGACTGTTGCAAAAATGAGAAAGAGAAAATTGTAGCTGAGAGAAGACATTGTCCTTATTCATTCAAAGATAATGGGAAATGACTATTATGATGATAGCAGGGAATGTACCCTAAGTGAATGAATCATTTACAAACACTTTCTAAATTATTCTCTTCATGTCCAAAGTAAGGTGACAGTTATTATACATGGCTTGTACACCTGTCTTCCTGCTATAGAAGGTTAATTCTTTTGGCATATCCCTTCCTCCAAGAAAATATCAGAGATATTTCTCACAATACCAGCCAGACTTTAAAGTCACTGAAGATTGTAGAAACATATCCCATTTGGACATCCATTGGAAAAAAAACAAAAAACAAACCCTGAAAATTTTGAGGAAAGACCTGGCTTTTGATTCAGAAATGCATGTTGTCATCAAAGGAATTTACAGTTCAATTCTGTTCACCCATCTAATTCCCAAGCATTGTTTTATCAGCTCCATAAAAGCCATTTCCTAATGTGTGGTTTAAGTACCAAGGAGAATGCATTAAGCTCTTTATGGTGTTTGGAGAGTATTCATGGCACAATGCATACAGGCTATAGCACTAGCCTATTCTCTGCCAACTGCTTATCTACTGCAAGTTGAAAGAAAGAAGATTAAAATATTCACCCACCTTAAAATTGTGAAGTTCATTTCCAGGCATTAAAAAAAAAGATATTTCATTAGGAAAATTATTTCATATTTCCCTCGCATGTAATTTCACTATATGCATTCAACACGAGTTTTGGCTGCAACAATAACAAAAAATTCTATGTGAAAACCTATTTTGTGCAAACTCCATTTGATTCATAACTGAAAAGATTTGTAACTGCTATGGTCCTAATTGCTGATGCAATAGATCATGTATTCATAGAATAGTTAAGGTAAGAAGGGACCTTAATGACCAGTTAGTTCCAAGCCCCCGGCTATGGGCAGGGACACCATTCACTAGACCAGTTTACTTGGAGACTCATCCAGCCTGGCCTTGAACACTTCCAGGGATGTGGTATGCACACAGTAAAGAATTTCTTCCTAAAATCTAATCTAAACCTACCCTCCTTCAGATTAAAGCCATTCACCCTTGTCTTGTCACTATATTCCCTTGTCAAAAGTCCTTGCCCAGCTTTCCTTTCAGATTTCTTTCGGTCTGGGAAGGCTTCTCTAAGGTGTTCCTTGAACCTGCTCCAGGCTGAACAACCTCAATTGTCTCAGTCTGTCTTCAAAAAGTGGTGCTCAGGATCTGCATCAATTTAGTGCCTCTTTATGGATTCATTGCAACAGGACCACACATCTCATGTGTAGGGGACCCCAGAGGTGGACAGAGCACCCCAGGTGGGGTCCTGCTAGGGCAGAGTAGAGGGGGAGAATCACCTCCCTCCACCTGCTGGTCACACTTTTTGTCAGGCAGCCCACTGTGGTTGTGGCCTTCTGGGCAACAACCATACATTGCCCAGACATACTGAGCTTTTCATCTACAAACACAAGATTTTCTCCACAGGACTGATCTCAATCCATATTCCTTGCATTTTGTACTTTCGCTTGGGATTGCCCTGATATATTTTCTTCATAGACAATCAGAGAATTTCAACCTTCCATAATTCACTCTGTTATGTGCTGTTGACCTGTGCATGCACTATATTCCCTCTTCAGGAGAGCTTTCAATTTACTCACCTCAGTAGCCTGCACTCAGAAATGTCATAAGAAAAAAAAATTGGAACAAATATCAAAGGCCTTAAAGCCATTTACCCTGTTCATTCAGTCTCACAGACTCAGATTCACACATATGCCTGAAGAGCTTACCTCACTTTTCAAGGACTTCACACAACTTCTGATTCTGGTGTTCTTTTTATTAAGGTTGGGGTTTGTTTAGTCATCTCTGCTTTAATATCACACAAAATGTGACACCCAAATTAATATGAGCCATGGTGGAATTTGGAAATGCAACTTTTTTCCCATCACTGACTGGCCCAAACAAATAAGCAAAATTAAGCTTGCATGTGTGTGAGCTAGTTCAGAAGGAAGTGAAAACATGATAGGGATAGCCACAGGAAAAAAAGTATAGTAATAACCACATCTTCTTCTAAAATGCTCTGAACCAAACACTTTCTAAAGGACCATCTGTGCTCCATTGTCATAAAAAAATAATTAAAACACAGGGAAGGTATTTAAAAAGATTAAAACAGGAATCTCCAGCGAATTGCAAAGCACAAACCGTTATTGTCTACAGACAGAGGTGTAAAAATGCAAAATCTCCATCAATGAGCCAAGGAGGAAGGTTTTCAAATAAACTTGTCCTTTTATGTCTAATTAAACACATACTATCTATTATTGCACAATTTCAGGTAAGTACTCTCATTGCTAGTTTTTGCAAAAGATAAATTGTGCAGTAAAACATAAGCACTAAGCCATAAGTGAAATTTTTCTTAAGTTCACCAGACTAGGTATCACGTCCTATAAAATTTTATTTCATTAAGTTTAAAGGAAAAATTTTATGCTTATTGTACATAAAACTGACCATTAAGGAAAATAATGTTTTCAACATACATTTCATAAACATCTTTTCCAAAAATGTAATTCTCTAAAATGTAATTGTTTAGACTGATCTTTTACTTGGAGGTAGCAGCAGCAGCAAGTAATAATGTGCAGTTTAAATAATACTTTGCGAGAATCGGAAATTTTTTTTTTATTATTTTTAAAATTATTTTTTACCATGTACTCTGTTAGAACTTAGACTACTCTAAGAATATTCATAGAGTCTTCTAGAAAAAAAAATGCAATTATAAATTATAATTTTTACAAAAAATATGGATCCAGTTGAATAGTCTGGTTTCAGGTATGAAGACAAACCTACTCCTTCAAAGCTGTTCATGAACTTCACTTCAGCACTAAACTGGAAATTCTTGAACAGCATACACCAAATACTTTTTCCCTCAGATACATTTTATGTTGATTTTTTTACCTGAAATAAAAAATTACCGCTAGGAAAAGGAAAATTGCATCTAAATTGCACAAGTTTCATGGGAAAAGTAAACATTTCATGGAGAAAATTAAGGTAAAAATGGCAAAATTTCAAAACAGCATTCATCCATTTAAGTTTTTCTTACATGAGATAAAAACTCTTTGGAACTTCAAAGGAATATCATGTGATTCTATTACTTTAGAGGTGATGTTGAGATTTTAGAAGCAGGAACCTTTCCTGACAAGTTTTTTCTGCTTTGTTGAGCACTGACAGACCTTGCCTTGAAAAAACAACTGAAACATTTTATGCAACATATAGCTGAGAGATTTTCTGTATTTCAAGAAAATAAAAGTATTGCCTTTAACTGAAAACAAAAAATGCCTCATGGCCAAAGTTAAGCAAGCACAAGAAACAAAATCTACTGAATAAAGCAAAGTCAAGAAAAGAAATTGAAATAAATCCAACCAGCAAAACTGAAACAGGCTTATGGCCCAGTTAACTTTTAAGCAGAAATCAAGCTGTAATATGAACTTTCCTTGTTGCACCTCACTTGACATTGCCAGAGAAAAACACAGGGCCTGAGGAAAGTTCCCATGTGTAACTTTCAAAGCAGATGTTTTGCAAATGAAGCTTCCTTCCCCCCGTGCACTGCCTCTATATTCTTTAGGTATTTTCCAAGTTTTTCTTCAGGATATAAATAAATTCTAATGACGTTTTATTTTTTGCATTCTCCTTTTTTGCAAACTCCTCTGTCAAATTAAAGCTTTCGAAATCTAACCCCTTTTTGACACTTACATGGTCATAGAATTGTCTCAATATAATCTGAATTACTGGCAAATTTTAATAAAAATTTTCTAGTATTTCTGATATATAGGGCATACACAGATTTCCTAAAACATAAACTTACTCCATTTACAGTAAAGAGACTTTTATTTTGTTTCTGTTGGTCAGGTGTCTCATGTTAAGAAACATTTATCAAAAAAATCTTGTCTACTTGAAGCTCCAAATTATTTTTCCCGTGCCTTCTTCAGTGTCTCCTCAGGAAATTTCTAAGACACTGGGCAAATGGAAGAACCTGGGATAAATATGTAATTCAGAGGAAAGTCAAAGACAGCAGGAAAATTGTCTTTATTTTAGATACAAGTCTTTGACAGTTCAGGGTTTTAAGGCCCCTATTCTTCAATATATTCCTAAAGAATTTAGATAAACTAATGAAAAGATGATTTATTACTATTACTAAAGAACAGTAATAAAAGTAAACACTTACTATGAACTGGAAAAAAATTATAAGATTGACTGACTTGGTAGATTAAAATGGACATAAATAAAGTTACTTCTATGGGGAAAACTAGTTCTTACTTCAGATATTAAATAATGCACTCTGAGTTAACCTTTATTATTTAGAAAAGAATTCATAACAACCTTGATGAATAAAGATGATCAGATCTGAAACAAATCCAAAATGAGTCCTTTAATTTTGCAGACATAGGGGTTCTTTTTAATTATCTGAGTGATAAGAATTGCATTTAAATTCTTTCTACTTGACTTCCTCCTGGCTTTTAAAACTGGTCTAATAGGTGTGTTAGGAAACTGCTGTGTTTTCCAAAACTACTTCACACTGGAAACAGCAAAAGGATTTCTCATAAAAGAGATTATTAGGCTTTAAGTTTCTGTGTGCCATCACTGTAGAAATGTCAGCTGACATTGATGCTACAGAATACTTGAATGGATACTTAAATTCTAGATTCTGCAAAGAATTGTAGCTTTTAAAAAGTTATACAAGTAACAGATAATTGGTCTGAATACGAAATGCCTGAATTGGAAACGCATCTACAGCCCAACAGCAGATTAACTGTGAGCCCAGCATGCTAAGCATGAAGTTGTTATTGCTTGTCGTATGTTGGGAATGTTTTGGAATCCATCAAAACAAGTCTCTGAGTTTGCTTTCTCCTGTTTGCCTTCAGCCGTTTCTGTTTCTTGATTTTACACTTGTTTCTGTACGGCTACCAGAACTGATCTTTCCACAGCGCGAAACAGTTTGAAAGCATTTTGAAAGGTGGGTCAGCTTCACTCAGCTGGTGTCAGGAGTACTTTTCTCTGAGCCTTGCAATTTACCTCTGACTATCATTTAGTGAGGAAGAAGTCAGTACAGACCACATAAATTAGAGACCTGGCATGATAGGAGCAATGCTTTGCAAATGTGAAACACAGATTGCCTTTTTGCTGCAACATGTCCTGTGAAAGCCATTAACCCCAGTTAACCCTGCTACTGCCTCTGATGATCAGAATTGTAAATGCCAAATTAAAGTTGCAGTCAATAACACATCTGAAAAGAAATATCTCAGGTTACCTGTCCAAAAAGGGAGATGGTAATTAGAGACTGAGATACAGCTCTCATTTCAGGTCAGCTCAGAGAACAGTTGCATTAGTGCTTTCCTTCATTTGTTGGAAAGACACAGCCTCACAGATTTTTATCTAGACTTACATTTGACTCCCACTGAAAAAGATGTATGCTTGAAGAACAGTGATTCTACATCCTGCTTCACTGATACAAGCTGTTTTGCATAACATACCCATTTCAGCCTTTCATTCCCTCGCTCTTGGGAATCAATGCATTAATTCGAGCTTGCTTTACTTGAGCATGAACAGGAACCACAGCTGTTTTAATTCAAGAAGACCACTGAGTTTATTGCCTTTAAACAGCTGAGGTGGGCTAATGTCATTTCTGGATAAGGCCAAGAATAATCACTTTTAATACATATTTTTACTTCCAATAGCAAAACAGCTTGACTTCTGTAGGGGAATACTTGATTAAATCAACACTCATATAAGTTACATATTAGATATAAAAGATAGTTAAAAATACAGTTTCTGTTTAAACCAATCTTCTCCAGCATGAGAATAAATTCACAGATAGAATGGCACGTATAAGCCAACACAAGACTTGCTATTAGGACTGACTTGCTACCTCCAGAATTTATTTCAATGACCCAAGTGACACGACTGATGAGTTTAAGTTGGCTGCAGTTGTTCAGAATGACAAGCAGGAGACCAGAATACTTGTTAGTATTCACAAGTTGTTGAAGTTCAAAGAGATTTGGAAATAATGATAGTGTTTCTTGTCACAAAAAGATCTTGTAGAATCAGCAGTGTTCATAAAATTTGGAGATAATAATAGATATATGAATACAAAAATGACATTCAGCCTTGTGTATGACATTCATTGAAAAAAGAACAGATATGAAACTATTTAGACCTTTCTTTATTTCATATTTGCTTACAGTATAACAGCATTTATCAGTGAATCTTCAGACAGTTTTGCAAGAACATCTTACAAAGTATATTATTTTTTTACAATTCGCTTCACAACTGCAAAATTAACAAGAAAATACATTACTTTATCCATAGACCTGTATTACTTTATCCATAGGCATCTTCTATTACAAAAATTTATGCTATGTGACATTACAAGGACCTCTCTCTCTCTCTGGGTAGCATGGTCCCTAAAATCAGGTTACTTCATGTTTAAAAAATTGCTGTCAGGTGTGCTAAGATACTCCTTCCACTGGAATTAAACTGATAGGTATGGGAGTTTGGTGAGACACCTGAAGAATGAGAGGAACTGCATATTTTAAGTTTTTTCCTAGAATTTGAAGGAATCAACAATGGGAAAAGTGGTAAATATATTTCCAATACATTAAGATTCAGTGCTTTAAGTCAAGAGTTATAAGTAGAAACATCCAGGCAATGACAGCACAGAGCTCATTTAACAGACTTGAAATTTGTACTATGACATTCAGAGTCACAGACATCACGTGGCAGAGGACTGCCAGTACCTGTATTCTGAATTTTAACTAATTTCCTGGAAATAGATTTAGCTCAATTTTCTAATTGCTTGCTCATTCTGTTTGCTGACATGAGTACAGTGTATTTGGAACTGATTTTTTCCATTTTCATCAGATTAGAACAAATGAAATAAGGAGAGAGATAATTTGAAAGCTTTGTCTTGGTTTGCAGGTTACGACTTCTATCATTAAAAGGGCTACTCTGTATGCTATTAAAGGGAAGAGCTGTAATTGTACTGAATAATTTAAAGTTAGCTATTTCTATCTCCTGACAGGAGAATCTCATTAAAATATTTGCAATAATAAATGACTTTTTTTTTTTCAATTTGAGCCTCTTTGTGAGAGTAAACTTGGCAGTTCACATACATATTACATAATTTTCTTCCATTATATACAGTAAATTGTGTGCTGTTAGTTCCTAGTGAGAATCCTCTTCTAAAAATCAAGCCACTGAGCAGATCTGCCAGTATTCTTTGGGAAGTTTCAGCCATCTAATGCAATTAAATGCATATGGCAGATTTTCATCCTGAGATGCAGTTCACTCTTTTCTGTATTACTGCACTGACATCTCCAAAATTATCATGAGGGAAATAAAATCAAAACATAAATTTCAATATTCTTGTGAGATGTTGATGACTTAATGGTTTTGTATCAAAAGACAGCATTGTCATCATTGTTTAAAGGTATTCAATCCATGCACAGGTTTTATTTTCCTAATAAAATTAAATTAATCCTAGCACATCTTCAAACAATTCTATGTTGCTGATTAATACCCACTAATAAAGGCTGAAAAGTTATGTGAACCTTAAAACCAAGAACAATTTGTGTGTTGGGACCTGGTTTTGTTTCATAGCAACACTTTTTTCATAGAAAGAACTTATAAATGAAATTAGTCATGTGTGCCACCTTCATTATATTTTGTTAAGTATTAGCAGAAAAAAAACCCAGTAGAAATTTCTGAAAAAATTCTAGTGAAGACAATATTTTCTCTATAAGATCAATAAATAATTGACCTCTCCAGGAGCAATCACTGTAAAAAATAGTTTTACAAGGCAATAGTAAATTTCTATCTAGAGTAGAAAACAACGTGTCCCAGTAGTAGGAGCAAATATGTGAATAAAAGTAGTTTGTCTTGAAGAGGAAATTATTTTTATAAAAATTTCAAGGAGGAAGAAATAACTTTAAGCTTCAGTCTTGTCCAATGAACCTTTCTGGATCTGAAGTTATTTTGTGAATTCCTGGCTGGCAGGAACATTTGGCAGGAACAAACAAAATTTTTTTTTTTTTTTTTTTTAATTGAAATAAAATACAGGTTTTGTTTTATAAGTTCTCTGATGGGAACCAAGGCAAAGTAATGAGATCCATCTGAGATT
The DNA here is from genome assembly GCF_027579445.1 of Ammospiza nelsoni. Lineage (NCBI taxonomy): Eukaryota > Metazoa > Chordata > Aves > Passeriformes > Passerellidae > Ammospiza > Ammospiza nelsoni. The sequence goes on from NC_080633.1 coordinate 113,568,186, forward strand.
AGCTTCAACTATGCTGATCCAGACTAAAATGCTGAAAAGAAAGTAGCTCTGAAGTATACATCTCTTGTAGAGTGTTACATCACCCTACCTATGCTTTCCCACACAGGGACCAAACTAGAGGATTGTGTGTTGCAGTGAAAGGCAAAGAGGAGAAAGTAATCAATTCATGTTTCTCTGCTCTTCATATTTAATCTGTATCAATGAAATACATCAGAAGAAAATTGCTAGGTAGAGTGGGCTATAATATCACACCCAAATATAATTTTTAGAGGACAGCGGTGCAATTCCAGTAGGTATGTAAAACACAGCGTGATATATGGATGTATGGGAGAGTTTACCTGCTACAAATGTAAAACTTAATAAAGACAGACTTCACTTTCTGTCTCTTGTCATATACATAATAAGAAGATCCACATTAAGGTTCACACGCCTCAAGCTATTCCTCACTAGTATAGATACTGACATCCTATTCTAAAGTACTGGCTTAAGGATTCTTAGCAAGACAGTCTAATCAGATGTCTCCATAAATTCAAATTTTGATAGACTGTGGATTTTCAATTACTTGGAAAAGTAATTTTTGTTGCTTTGTATTATTGAAGTCGTATAGAACTCTACAGGAAATTTCCATTAAGTCAATATGCTTATACCCTGTTAAAGATTTTTCTAGAGAGTGTCTTTTCATGATGGAGAGCAGAGGTATGACAGGTAAATTTAGAAGCTAAGTACACTTAATGGCAAGAAGCTTTATTAAAAAATTTTACTCAATTATATTCATCTGTGTTTCTTCATCATGCTTCTGCATAAAACAATTTAAATCAGCAGTCATCCTGCATCTGGTTAGAGAAATTATTACCTCCACAGCATTCTACAAAGGAAAGAGGACTTGGTACAAAGAGAGCTGAGGGCTACTGAATGTACGATTGACATGTTAAATGATGTGCCAAGCTGATTAGATAAATCCTTCTTCAAATAGAACCAGTTATAAGAAAAAAAATGACAGATGTATATTTTCTGCTGGGATTTATACAACCATCTGGCCTTGCAATTTCCAGATGGAAGTTTCACATTAAGTTCTCAAACTGAGATTCTAAGGTATTTGAAAGATCTGTGTTTTCCTTTATTCAAGTATCTGTGGGATAGATGAAGTGCTCTCAGCACTTATGGTTATAGCTGACTAAGGAAAATAGAATTTTTACATAGTTTGAAATCTATTACATTGCCAAATATTCCCTTAATAAATTCATTCTATTAAAAGCTGCTGCATGATTAATGAAAATAGTATCTTCAAAGACATTTGCAGAAAGTCAGAATTTCACAGCTCATAGCAAACTTTAATGAGACAATTAAGCCATTAAAGTACTTTCATTCTAGCATTTGAGTTTGTTTGCTATATTTAACTTTATGCCATAAGGAAGCCTTTCAAACTTGTCTTTTAGCATTTCAGAACAACCTAGAAACTAATATTGTAAACAGGACATGAAGAAATATACCAGGACTAAGGACATTTAGGATTTAAAGTAGGATGACAGAAGTGTAAATGGAGATTGATAACACCAAGCTGAACAGGCAAAATCTCATGCAGATGTAAAATAAAAGATAGGTTAAACATTCTAGAAAGCATCTGTGTGTGACAGTTTTCACAGGGGTCCAAGGATGAGGGAAGAGACGAGGATCTGACTGACTCCATGTTTCAGAAGGCTTGATTTATTATTTTATGATATATATTATATTAAAACTATTCTAAAAGAATAGAAAAAAGGATTTCGTCAGAAGGCTAGCTAAGAATAGAAAAGCAAGAAAATGATAACAAAAGCTTGTGTCTCAGAGAGAGTCGGAGCCAGCTGGGCTGTGATTGGCCACCAATTAGAAACAACCACATGAGGCCAATAACAGATCCATCTGTTGCATTCCACAGCAGCAGACAATCATTGTTTACATTTTGTTCCTGAGGCCTCTCAGCTTCTCAGCAGAAAAGATCTTAAGGAAAGGATTTTTCAGAAAATATCATGGCTACATCTGTGGTCTAAACTTACTATACTACACTGTGGATAAATAATTCCTATGCACAAATGCAAGTAGTGGGTGACATCATGGAAACCTCTGAGAAATCAGGAACCTAATAACCTGTGTGAGATTACTGCCCCCTCAGCCTGACCTCAGTTGTTGGCTGACCGCCTGCTGAAACCAAAGAATCCCTGGTAAAGTAAAGGGAACTCACAGAAAAATGGAAATGCTTGACAACATCTCTCAGCTCTTCTGGCTGCAGAAGAGGGTTGCAGGGGTGAGGACTGCCTCAGTTCTTAGCCCAGTGTTCATTTCTCTAACTCCATCACAACTACAGCAGTCATAGAGCTTCCTTCAGTGGCCTTAGTTTGAAGAAAACCACGTGCTTCACCACAAAATCTTCTTTTACTTCTTTCAGGTATGAAAGTTAAAAAATAACGTGATTGATACTTTCTATTGACTTTTGGCTCCTGCTTGAGCTGTAGAACTGTTTTCGTTCTTCCTGTTTCTTCTACAGAGCATCACTTGGGCCAATGGTCCTTGTGACCATTGCAATCTGTGCAGTATTTATTTTGCCAATCAGTTTTCTTACAGAGTAGCTTCATATTCAGAGTAATGAGTTATAACTCAAACCCAATTGGATTAATTTTACCTAGGAGAAAAACACAGATGAGAGTTATCCCAAAATAAACTGATAAACGCATATATGCATGCATCTATAAATACATACAAGATAACTCCACAGTATTAAAGCCTTGAGAATCCAATCTAGGTCACAGTTTTAAAGCATGGGGCACTGAGATGGGTTAAAACTCATCTGTAGTTCTGCATATATTATACTCCCTCTAACCTGCCAGCAGAGGACAAATTGCTGATTCAGTGTTGTACACAATACAATCATGACAGCAGCAAACAACAACAATAATTATTAACCTGCATAAGTGATAAATAACTGTCTCCATCTAGTTATTGCTTAAAGAAATTCAACCAGGTGTCTGGTTTCAAGTGCTAAAAGAAATAAACACTGAAAGTTCAAATCAGGATATTTACTTAAGTGGAGAAAGTTTAGACACTTTCTCTGTTAGCAAAATTACATTCTTTTTTTATCTAGAGCCTCTCTGGGTTTTACAATATTGTTGAAAGTAACATAAATGCTCAAAACAAGCCTTTTTAATAGGGCACACGACCAAAAAACTGATACATTTTGAAATCAAATCACTTCTTCAAAATTTAGTTCACCTTCTTTTGACTATATACCCTGTCACAATATGTAATATTAGTATGGGATATGTTAAATAAAAATTCTTGCCTTTGAAAAGATTCTTACTTTGAAGTTGGAAATTCCACCTGCTACTTCAATTCCAGAATATTACATATCTTTGCAGCAGCTTTGGCAGATTTTTAGATCCATCTTTGGAAGGCTGGTGTATATTACATATTCCTGAGGAGAGCTTGCTTTTTAAGAGTTGGAGTTGCCTACTGGATGTTGTCACTATTGTTGTCACAGGACAGTAAACCAAAGACAGTAAATTCTGAGGTCACAAATAGTCCACCATTCACAAAAAACCAATCAAGTCAGCAGATGTTATGTAAATAATTTTTTAAAAGAAATTCATTATAGATGTTGTCTTAGTATTAAGCATACATTGAATACTGATAATGAGGCAAACATAAAAACAGGCAGAGAATGCAAATATGAGAAAAGCTATTATTTGTTCACATGTTATTTTTTTTCGCTTACTTGCTGAATTTAATTGTCAGATTTTATTACCTTAGACATTTGCCTTGGAGAAAATTTTGCCTTACCTTATATTGAAACACATTTTCAAAGTTCAGTTATCACATCTTAATCATCAGTAAATTTTGTCCTTATTTTCCTAGTTTTGATTTTTAGTCATTAACATGCAAAAATCTAGAATGTAAACATCTATCTTCATGACCCATATCACAGTGTTCCATGCCTTCTATAAAACCATTTTGCTTTATATTTTCAGAACTAAGAGTTCACTCGAGAAAGGAAAAGACCAAAACATTTCAATAATCAAATAATCAAGTGTTGATACTTACAAAAAGCTTTTAAAATTAATTTCTTTCCAAATTCTTGGTCACAGCAGTGTGGTAGCAGCACATAACTTCTTGACCTCTTAGATTTAAAAAAATAACATGATGGGGATGGTAAATTCTCAAAAAATATCCCTGTTTTCAGAATGATAAGACAAAATAAATAAGACAAAATAAATAAATATCAAAGTAGGAAACCTGATATGCCATCTCTCTCCTGGCTCAAGGTCCACTAAATTCTCCATAATTTCAAATTAAAATAACACTTTTTTAGTAATTTTTTCCTTTCTCCTTTAAGTCACATTTTATGGCATAGTAAGAAGGCATAGTAAGGGGAAAGGACACTAATCACTTAAACTGAAGTTTGCTGCTGAATCTTAGCATCTTTTGCGTAAGGTATTATTTTCATACCCTGTTTGCTCCCATTTCAGAATTTTTAAGACAGATTCTGACTAGATCAGCAGGAAAATGTCCAGTCCTTGGGCCATAAAATGAAACCTTAAAATAACAATTTATATTCAGCTATATTATTCCCTCTCTGGAGCCAGAACACTTGTCCTCATCTCTAAGATTGCTCACAGTTGGACTTAATCAGCAGTTCAGGCACCCTTTATGCAGTCACAGTCACTCTGCCAGGATACTTGAAAAGAATGAGGTTGGTATTTTCTCATGAACATTTAAGGCATGCAACCTTTACCTTGAAGGATTTCTGGGTTTGAGGAAGCATAACCAGAAACTTTACATCAAGCAGCAGAACAGAAGCATACAGAGGATCTGCTTCTTATGGTCGCTGTTGATATGGGGGGAAAAATGTTTTAATGAAAGAAAATTAGAAAACTCTAAATATTTTTAATTTCTATAGCTAGGGGATTCTGAAAAATTTTCCAATGCAGACGCAGAAAAACAGACACAGAAATTCAAATATTATTCAAGACTTGGAGATCGAACTAAAGACTATTAAACTGCTTAATTTACTGATTTTGGCAAGAAGCCATTCAAGCAATCAGTGCAAAGCTCCTAAATGACTTCTCTTTGAAGTCATGCCATGAAAAAGATTGATAAATGCCATCAGCTAAAGTCAGATTTTAGTCTTGTGTTAAGGCTGTCTTTCAGTGCTGCACTGTCCTGTCCTACTCTCCCTCTATGCTTTTGTTGGTTCATCAGTAAACCATAAATCCAAACAATATTTTTATTCCACATTTAGCCTAGTCTGGCCACACAGACAGTAATGATTGAGTATAAGGAGTATTATGGATGTTTAAATTGTTTAAAATTGCAATTTTCCCCAATTTATCTCTCCATCTAATTGTGAAGTTCCTTAACCAAAGTCATAATGGAATCATAAATGTTATTAGAATTATAAAGTGTAATTACAATAAAATTAGTGTTCCTTAGACAAAACTACAGGATCATGAAGTTAATTACCAGTCTGCATCCTTGAAATGTTAGAACTGAATTACAAAAAGAGACATTAAGACTTGGACCACTCTTGTGTCAGCAGTTAAGGCTTCCACCATAACCATAAGTACAAGCCAAAAAGTGATGCTAAGAATTTGTTACATAAACAAAAATGCACATAAAATGTGTTAGAAACTCAGAACATGATATGACATGAACATGATATTGTGGCATGACTTTTTTCTTGAAATGAAAACCTTTTAATGGGTAAAATTTAATGGATATTAATGCATGGTAAATGCAAAACTACAGACCTGGTTCATGCACAAATATATTTCTTATGTTTTCAGAATTCTTGCTGATATTCTCATATTAGTATTAGAAATGAAGGGTCATATCCTCACTGGGCAGTTTTGCATAGGAAGTATAGGAGATCTAGATTTCAAAAATATGAGGGATCAAATATATTTTATACCCAAAACTAGGATACTCATACAGACTTGGATACTTTATCCAAAACTAGGCTACTCTAGGAAACTAGGCTACTCTTTAAACAGTTAATACAATAATTTGATTAATATATGCTTTAAACAAACATAGTGAGGAAAAATTTCATTTTAGAATATTAACAATATTTCTTGCCGAAGAGTAATCAGCTGTCACTAAACACAAGCACTATTTCCTGTTAAAAAAAAGGAAAAGAGAAAAAGAGGGGGCACAGGGGGAAGAACTAACCCTGACTGTAATTTCCAAACCAAATTTTTCATATACTCCTTAAAAGCATCTAAATTGATATTTGCTTTTGCCAGGTATTGGTATCTGTGTCCTTCAAATTCCCTGAACTGGAAAACCATATTATTAAGAAACACTTTTTAACAAATCAAATATTAAGGTATAATTAGATAAGCTTACATTCAGCAACTATGACTCATTTCATGCAACCTTTTAACAACATTTCAACTTGGCCCTGCTGTCCCAAAAATGCTGCTTTGTATGCTCCCTTAAGTCCTCCAGCTCAATGAAAAACTCTCAAAACTTCAGTTTTATGGTCATTATGAAACCAGTCCTTCACAGGCATTGTAACTGTCTGAGCATGAAACAGTCTGTGCTAAAGCCACAGTTTTGTTGACAACATAATACTTTTATGACCAATGTAATTTGATGCTTCAGGGTCTTCCATGACCACAAAAAGAAACATTAGACAGCCTGGCTCCTGAATTGAAGGAAGTAGAAGGACTGGAAAAACTTGGAATATCATACTTTGAAGTTAAATGTTTTCAATTCTAAATGATTGTACATCAAATAAGATAGCCATGCATTTTAATGGCATAACCTTTTGCAAGATTAAAGTTTATTCAATTAGGAAAAAATTACATGAACTAAAGAACATTAGAAGCAATAGTGAAATGGAGGTCAGGCCTTAAAAGTCTTTAGTACACAGGTAACCTTCATTTAATCTACTTGTTTTAATGATTTTTCAAAAGCTTGAGGAATTTACAAGCAGCTTTTTTTTTTCCCAGTCAACACATTTTATTTGTAAAGACAGATGGAAAGATGTTTTTCAGAATTTATACCACATCAGAAATATCACAGATGAGAACTACTAAGCAGTGATGCAGTTTTGCATGTGGGAGAGCTGTGCTGCAGTCTCTCAGGCGGATCTGCTGACTCTGTGATGACAAGGTAGTGATTAGGCTTTCAGCTGACATGGAAGCCTTTTCCTCTCTTCTAGTGGAGTTGTTTACCTTCTAAAACCCATTTCAGTTTCAGGTCTTGCAAGGTATCTAGAGGATGGATGATAGGTTTGCTTGATTGCTTCGACAAGATCAGTAAGTTCATTTGGCTTGTGCACTTAGAAAGTGTCAGTTTTCCCACAAATATTGCTGGCAGCTCTGCAGCACTCCCAAAGCTGAAGGAGCAGCTTGAGAGACTGATCTATCTCACACGAAAGTTCATGGAAAGGCTGAAGGTAACATTACTTCCCTTGATTTTAATTAAGTTGTAGTAAATTGGCTAATCCATATTAACTTTTTTTTTCCTACAAATATCCCATCAAAGTGCTTCTCACAAGTGTATTCCTAGCAAAACAAATGTAACCCTAGGAACAACTTGCACAACATCCTTGATAATTATTTCAGAACTACTTGGAACTTATTTTCTCCTTCTATTTGACAAGTCCTCTGAATTAAAGAACCAATCTTCATTTTTTAACAAGTTGGGTTTGAAATTATTTTATCTCTATTTTTTTTTTGCTACAGCAAAATATCTTCAGGTACTTTAATCGGAGACAGAGATCTTCAATTTTTAGTAAAGTAAATCTCAACTATAAATTTGGATTGCATTTCAGCAACCACTTTTATTATACAGTCAAAACATTCTTCTTTCATTCCTAAAAGTATACATTTAAAAGTTAATATTAAAACTGACATTAAGAGATAATTGCAAAAGAAACTGGATAGTGAAGAGGCAAACCCATGACAAATACTTAAAATGATGCCTATTTATGTGCATCTGGCTAAAAGGTATTCTATTTTCCTTTAATTAAATAAATTTTTTTATTGATACGTTGTAAGGGTAAAGATGGTTGTGTATGTTTTTTGAATGACACAAAACAAAAGACTACAGTAAATTAAATAGGAAGCCTAAAGGGTTACAGAAAGGAATACGGAAATAAGAAAAAAATATGTAAACAGAACACTTACAGAAAATAAGCAAGTAAAGTGTGTAAATGTCAGATGGAGAGAAGGATAGAAAGGGTTTAGGAATGTAAGGAAAGATGGAGAAGAAAGGATTTACCTAGAATTAGATAAATATTTTTGTTTCACTTGCTTGGCGAAAAACAATCCTAAGAAAATTAATTGAAAGAAGGAAGAATTTTGTGTGACTCATATGTCAGTGGAACTTTTCACTGGTGTATTTTTTTAAAAAACTGAATTTCATTTAATCAGTGGAGGTTGGGGTTGATCAGCATTTGACCAAAGCTAAAAGCAACTGTTGAAAATGTATGAGTCATTCCCATCATTTAATTAGGGATTGTAACCTACGATTTTAATGCCACACTCAACAAAGCCAGTGACTGAATTAGAGAAGCTGCATCCCAGCACAAGCTTTCTCATCCTCCTTACTGACACTGAGCAAGCCAGTGATTGAATTAGATAACCTGCATCCCAGCACAAGCTTTCTCATCTTCCTTACTGACATTGACTCCAGTCCCAGGTGGAGATAATTTTCAGGAGATAAATTTCAAAGATTTCCCTTATTATGTATTTCTGGTTTTGAAAACACAGCCTATGGGGAATGGTCAGTCTCCACTGCTCTTTCCTTCTGTCGTCTGCTGTACAAAGCAAGTTAATGCAATTTTCATGTTCCCAGAAAAATTACCAAAAAAGTGTAACCATGGGAAAACAAGGGGAAAACTTCCTTTGTTAAAGGTTTTTGGAGGTTTACCTGTAAACCCATCCCTAATTTCTGTCAATTCTGTGTATAGCCAATAGATTGCAGCCCACAGAAGCAATTTTGACAACTTAGTCAAATATTCCACAATGCAGCATTGGTGGCATTTGTTCAACTCCTCTGCAGTGTAAATGCATTGTAAGAGAATATTGAGTAACTACCTATCTTAATTAATGACTGGACAAAGCCATTGGAAAAAAAAAAATTGTGCACACATTTTTCACTGTTATGCTAATATCTATCTTGCCTGGAAATACCCAGAATTCTCTAATAGGTCATATTATTTCAACTCACAAATTACTCTGTCCCCTTTGATTCTTTTAAAATAAATTGAAGAATAATACTGGAACAAATCAAATTAAAAAATGGGGGGTTTTTAAGGAGTGCATTTTTTATTTAATTTTGACAAAGTTAACCTGCAGCTTTTAAGCATGAGAAGCAAATGTTCTTAAAATTCCAACTGAAGGATCATAAAGTCAAAATGAATAACACAGAATAAGATCTTTCTGTAACAGCAAATATTAAGTAATTCCTATTGTCAGCTTTTACAGAAATGCTGAAAACAACTCTTCTCACACTTTTTCTTCAAACAAAATTTGAGAAATATGTGTGCTCATCCTTCATAGTAAAAAGTACAAACTAAAATAGCCACAACTCAAATAATATTTTAAGCAAAGTCAAAGAATGAGGAAATACTAAATACAGAAATAGAGAAACATATAAGCATTAGTATTTATAGAGAGATAAATTTTATTAAAAGAATTTCATTTAACAATTTACTACATTATTAAAATCTCAATAGTAGCATCAGAAGAAAGAAATTACTTTTTAATTCAATGCCAGCTTCCACCTATATTCTGTTACTAGCTTTTTTCCCCACATTTAAATACTCATAATTTTTTTTATTTTTTACTCTGACGCAGTTGCAATTTTCAGCATTGCTGCTAGCCCAACACTGCATGCTTCAAGGGAAGGTTTAACACACTGTAAAGACTTGAAAGATGAGCTTAACCAGGCAGTGTTGTATTTAGCCCTGTCCCTTCTCATCCATCACCTGACTGCACAGACTGCCTGTGTGATGGGAGAAGGGCAGCGCGCAGGGATGTGCAGACCTGTGCCCAGCAGAGCTGCAGCATTTGGTGCTGTGGTTTAACCCCAGCCAGCTGGAAAGCTCACTCCTCACTGGCAGCATCAGGGAGAGAGTAGGAAGGGTAAAAGGCAGAGAACTGTGGGTTGAGATAAAAACAGTTTAATAGGGAAAGCAAGAGGCATGAACACGAGCAAAGCAAAACAAGGAATTAACTCACTGCTTCCCATGGGCAGGCAGGTGTTCAGCCATCTCCAGAAGAGCAGGGTCCCATCAAAAATAATGGTTACTTGGGAAGGTAAATGGCATCACTTCTAACGTCCCCCCCTTCCTCTTTCTTCCTCCCACTTTGCACACAGAGCATGATCCCACGTGTTTGGGAAATCCCTTTGGTCCCTTTGGGTCACCTCTCCTGACTGTGTCTCCTCCCAGTCTCCCATGCACCCCCTACTCCTTTGTCCACATGGCAGTACAAGAAGCAGAAAAGGCCTTGGCTCTGTGTTAGCAATGCTCAGAGATAACAAAACCATAAATTTTGCAGTCAAGAAAGCTGAGAAGCAGTCAAAGAAACATTAAGCTACCTCAAATCCTGCTTACACATTTAAACTTTCAAAAAGTTAAAAAAAAACAGACATCAAGCTCAGCACCACTAGAACTGTGAGGCTGAGTACCCTAGCTGAAGCTACCTAGAGTTGAACTAATAATTTTAAAGTAAAATGAAAGTATGCTTTTAGATCTTAAAATTAAAAATCTTTCTGAAACATATGCAGAGCATTTGTTTTGATTTTTAAATTATTCACAGATGATTTAATTCAATGGAGTAGAACTAATGCAAGAAAAAAGCAATGCTTATAAACACATTTAATTGATTAGCATGATAGCTATTTTCATCCATTTTGCCATCAGATATCAGTTTACAAAATGTCACATATAATTCCTTTTCAGAAAACATCGCCATATCTCTTCACATCTTGTTTTTCTGAAAAACCTGGTTTCTTTTGCCAAAGAGTCTGAAATAGTATTAGATACATTTGCTTCCTTGAGTTTATGGATGGCTGAAGACAACCAGTTGATAAAAAAACAAGCTAATTTGGTGCCTCCAAACCAACATGCAGCAACAGTACAGAACCTTTTTAGGTTCACTTATCATGAGACCACGATAAGGAAGGAATAACATGGGAAATTAATAAGTACTAAAAATTGTGTCTTCTGTTTTTTGTTAGCCTCAGATATTGCAATCCCAATAATTTTTTTAACAATTAAAAAAAAAAAAAAAACAAGGACCAAAAAAACCCCTTCTCTTAAAAATAACAAAAAACCCCAAGCAACAGTAAAAAATCCCACACCCACCACTCACACACAAAAACCCAAACCCACCCTCTGACTGGCTGCAGCTAAGCACCGACTGCTAAGAGAAAAATAGTATTTTAGCAAATCTATTAAAGTATCATTCTTCAAGTTCCGGAAAGATACAGGAAGTAACCAGAAAAAAATCTTCAATTTCTCTGAGTGAAGATAAAACAAATTCTTAGTGTGGAAGCAAATTTCTTCTTATGGAGTTAATTGCATGTCAAACCTGCTGGGTGACATAAAGAGTGGATGAATCAAAATAGTTATAACCCATTTCTTTGTCTTGTGCTACTGCAAAAAACAAACAAAAAAAATCACAGTATGAACAATTTCTTCCTTTAAAAAGTTTCAAATTTTTTGTGAAAAATTACTCTTCTGAATTCTTAAAAAGCAGCATGCCTGAGAAAAATAAGGAAAATAAGAAAATCTTGTATCAATACATAATGAACCTTTGGTATAAAAGTCCCAGAAGAATTCTCATGGGGATGGTAAAGAATTTTGTAATCCTGTTTCAGTAATTCAGATTAGGTTATTCATGATAGGCTGTTGTCAGCATGTTTCATTATTTTATTTTGTCGCTGTTTCATTTTTTTCATTAAACAAATTCCCCATGTTTATGGAGGACTTGTATCTTGTTTTGCACATAACACTAAAATCTCAGTGCAATGTAATGAACAGCAATTTTGATATCAGCTAAGGGAATCAATTCAAGGTGTCAACACAAAAAAACCCCAAACCAAAACAAACTAAACAAGAAATACAAGCCTTACAGAAGCTCCAGAAAATTTTGTTTTATTTATTTTTAGGGTATTATGCCTTTTCTTGGAGAAGGCAACGTGTTTGTTATGGAGTAGACATAATTGATAAGGCTTTGAACACAGCAGGCTTCTGCTTTGCTGAGACTGAGGAAACTGCATGCAAGAGATAAAGTTATTTCTTGATATAAGACACCTGGAATAATAGAAATTAAGGCATTCTTAGATATTTCTATAATCATTAGGAGAAACTCAACACCCTAAGAGATAAAACAAATAGTAAATATGTGGAATCTGTCAAAACACATGTTCTCTCTCTGTTACTCTTAGCTCCCTCTTAATATCAAAGGAGTATAATTGTGCAGTACAATGTAAAAATTAAATGTGATAAAAGTAGCCTTTACTTATTTTTAGGAGCATTTTTTGAGGATATACTGACTCTATCAAGTTCATTTACAGGCATTATGAAAATTGCAGGTGTAAAGCAGTATGGAAAATGCAACAAAAAGTATCTGAAAAAATCTGAGTGGTCATCTGATATCACCATCTCTCTGACATCCAAGAAAACATACAAGAGTTGCTGGCTGAGCCAAACCAAAGATCCATCACACTGTGCTGTGTTTCAAATGATGAGTAGCAGACCTTGTCTGGGAAAAAGGAACAGTAAAGTTGCTACCCCGGATTACAAGCTCCTATAATTTGCAGCTCAGTGACTTCCTGACACAGAGATTTGTATTCCATAGCCTGATTTGATTTCTCTACCATGAACAGATCCAACTACTCTGTGGTGCCTGGAAAAATATTGAGCTCCCATTCATCCTGTTGCAAGTCCCACAGCATAGTTACAGGCTAGCCTATGTAGCTGTTACTGACACAGGAGCCATTCCAAACTCAGTTATCTGTCAGTAAACACATTACTTTGTCACTTTCCTCTTTACCCACTTACAGATCATTTACATATATGTTAAAAAGCACAAGTGTCAGGCAATGTGCTAGTGACTTTTCCCCCTTGAGAATGATGAAAAAATATTTATATTCTTTCCTTTTTTTTTTGTTTTGTTTTGTTTTGTTTTGTTTTTTGGATTTGTTTTGTTTTGGTTTTTCCCTGTTTGTGTGAAATTGTTCCTTTTTACCTGCTGGTTTCACTCAGACACTTTGAAGGGAAAACCTTCTTTAATGTATTTGGGAAATCTAAGCAGCCTGCACTGAATTATACATATATCTTACAAACTCTGAAACACTTTCTTCACACATATCTGTATACCATGGAGACTCATTATTAAACCACAAGGGATGTAGCTCTGAGGACATCCAAGAGCAGATCATATGAAATAAAAACACCATACAGTGCAAATCGAAGCCATGAGAAGTGTATGGTTATTTCCCTGTGGTTCCTTTACACATTAAGTTATTCGTTAAGAAGCAGCTTGCAGGACTAAGTGAATAAAGACATCAGCACACATGGTGAGATTATTAAAACATATCCAGAAAAGTGTCCAGTACAATCCAGTCCCTTACATCCTACTGCAAAATTGTGTCATGTTTGGAACTTTATTGTAGTTTTGAATGAAACAAAAACAAATCTGTTCTCTAATATATAAATTATGGAGACACAATTGAGGATAATCTTTCCCTGAAGTCTGTCTTCTAAAATACAAAACTCTTTCACTTGAGAAGAGAAAGAAAATACAGTTTATACACTTCTATATGCAGTATGCTAAGACCTATTTATTGACTCAGAAAAAAACTGATATAGCTGTAGTACAAATAACTGCAATATCACCGTTTACTCTACAGTAATTAATGCCACTGTTATTTTTTTTATTGTGTAATATGTATTTGTCTGTATTGTACCTGCTTCTTTTATCCCTGTGAGTTTTAAGAAGGGAACAACATGAGTTTACTTATTAATCAATGTCTGGTGTAAAACAACTTTCCAAGTGGCCTTTAATGTTAAATTTTGATCTTCAGAGAAGATTTTCTGGGTACACATCCCCTGAAATTGCAGTTCCAAATTATCTAAAAAATTATGTTTTGTTGTCTTTAGATTTTTCAACAGAATCATGCCTATTTTCAACTATGTTAGAAACGTGTCATAACTTGATTTTCTGCCTGTAGGAGTTCTATTAGATGACTGTGTTAGCAATTTGACATTTACATCAAAAGTTGTTTACTTGCAAAGCAGTACATGTCTGTCTATCTGGTATAATAAGGATCTGAAGACAGATGCAAACTCATTTTACGTGACTTTTGCAATCAAAATTACTGCCTCTCACAGACAAAAAAAAAGCTATTTTTATAGAGTTTAACAGAGATTTAGTTTTCTGACAACTAACAAATAATTTTGTAACTGCTGACTCTGATGATTCCATTTTCAATTCTTCTGTTTCTTTTATATATTCCATATTTACACCAGAAGTAGAATTAGTAAAGACTAATGAAAATTCAGATTGAAGTATTGATCTCCATAAGCAAGCAAATTCTAAGAAATCCTAATTCTACTTAATATAAACTCTTGAAAAACTCAGATGTTTGTGGAAGATTATCCAAGCTAAGAGACAGTGTCAAAGACTATGTCTGTACCTTCTTTTGCAGGATTGTGATTTCATTATTGATGTTACTGAGTTTAAAAGTTTGTTTTTAAATGTACACAGGCCCTATACACATGACTTTTTCAGGGACTATTAATTTTTCTGAATGAAGTCATACTTTGCCTGGTACTTAATAATATATGAAGGAGAGGAGCACATAAGTTGTAGGTTTGCAGCATGCTAGACACACACTCATATCTTCCAATTTGTGTTAGTAGGGGTGCCCTCAGAATATACAAAGGAACTTTTTGATTTTCAGGACTGGAATGACAGTCCATAAATAAAACTAAAAACAGAAATAAAAAATAAAGCCCATTTTATAAAAATATTTATATTATTTCATTGGAGAAATTTAATAATAAAAATTAATGAAATTCATATTAAGCCAGTTCAAATACTACGCTGAACAAAACATCAATTGCAAGGGTTTGTCAGATTTCGAGGGAAGTGTTGAAAGAGAAAGGCTGGGCTGACTTTTTCAACAGACAAAGAAATGAAGTGTGTGTATCAATCATCTCAGTTATAACTGATGTTACTTCCTGTACCTCAATGCTTTATTCAGATTTACAGAAAAGAAAAAGAAAATTTTTTATGCAAATGTCATCTCTTAGGACTTTCAGGCAGCCTTGTGTAAATACCAATTATCTTATGATGAGCCAAGCAGAATAGCCTAGTGCAACTCATGTAAGCTAATGTAAACTTCAATGTTTTCTTTCAAGTTATGCCAGAAAAATTTACAACAGCTGAGTGATATTTTTTGAGAGACCAAATGACCAAAACAAGTTTAAATAAGATAGAGGAAAATGAGAAAAGTAACACATTTCATGAGAGTGTCTTTCAATCAAATTACCATAATTGTATCTATAAGATTTATTATTACCTGAGTCCAGTCTCCTCAAAATCACAAAGAAGTCCATGGTAAATTTGAAAGAATAATTGAGACCTGACAGTGAGACTTCACTGTTCGAGACTCTTAAAGCTGATAAAACAAAAATTAAATTCTCATAAAATATCATGATGTAAAATGCACAAGACAGGGAATCTCTGCAACTATTGAAAGGTAGAAAACTTTAAACTATGTCCTAAGAATTTGATTTGTACGTTTTTACTGCATTTTTTATATGTATCAAGATGGATGGTTGATTGCTTGATCATCCTAAAGCACTTTTGTTTTAGTTTTTGAGTCAAATTTGTGCTTTAGACATATAACTTTCAACTTCTTGATCTACTACTGTTAGAAACCTGATCATTTTCTTTCTCCCCTGATGACCATGGTTTAAATTCTTCATATCCCCTGATATTTATTCTAGATCAGAAGTTTGTGTTTCTCTTATCATCTCAGCAGACCTGAGGATAAAATTTCTAGTGGTCCATTAAATTAATTAAAAACTTTATACCACTAATAAAATTTATCCCACTTGATTTAAATATGAAAATTACCATAGTTCTAAATAATTAAGCCATAAGTTCATCTAAATATATATCTCATAAACAGTACTATTGTAAAAGATTCATCAGAAGTGGAAATCTCCTCTATGAATTTTGGTGTATTAGTAGGATTTTTTCCATTGCTATTTGTAAAAATGATTATGTGCTATCACGGTAAACATGGTTTTATGGAAATATGGCAAGAGAAAGTGTGAGAAATATGTATATGTTGATATATCTCAGATATCTCTGACACTTTCACAAGTTTAAAAGTATAACTTATACCTAAGATCAGGACAAGTTTACCCACCAGTAAAAGACATGAAAATCCAAAATGCTGTTGCAGTAACTACTACAATTGAAGAATTTAAAGCCAAATCAGCCTACAGTCTTTTTGGCCTAGACTTGGGGTTTGGAATGGAGTACATGACATCTGGATGTTCCTTCTACTCTAAAGTATAGTGGGTTTCTACACAAAAATAATGATTTTCCAAGAGATTTATATTAGATGGCCCACCCATACTTATAAGGCTGAAGCAGTCAATGGAGTCAATGGTCAACCTGTAGTCAGTGCTTGAATGTCAGACTCCCTCCTTACACTTACATATGTTGTTCTTAGTCAAATGCTACACACTGTGGGCATGGGACACAGGAGAAAAATCAGTAAGCAAGAGATAACAAGAGTAAAATCTCTGCTATAGATGGAAACAGATTTTAGAAAAGAATACAGTTTTTTTCGAAGTTGCAGACTAAATATTTTTATCTGCCTGAGGTTTTGGGGTACCTTCCTGGTATTTGTTCTAGGGATTGTCTCTCTCTCCTCTCCTTTGCAGTGGAATTCCCTACAATATAAAATAACTCTATAGGTTACTAAAAAAAATACAATAAAGTAAATTAATAGTATTTAAAATAAAAAGTGTTTGTAAAATCCACCTAAAAGATATGGCTATCTGTTAATTTGGGATTGCACATTCAGCTGTGAGATTACTCTCACCTTCACCTTCCTCAAGAGTCTGAGAGGGCAACCAATACTTTTCCAGATTCTGCTCGCCCCCTGAGCAATGCGTAAGGTTTCAGTAGGCAGCACAACACATCATCAATCATGTGGAAGTCAGGTTTGTACAGCATTCTGAAGGTCTGAGAAAAAAAAAACATGGTAAACTATACTCGTAGATCATTCTGTATTTAATGGTTTGGAAGGCTATCTATAAAAGGTCTCATTCTCAAAAATTCTTTTTTAATACACGATAAATTATGGCTTTACCACTTCAACAATATTTTATTTTGAGAAATAAAAGGTCGGTTTAGCAACATTATTAAGGAAAAACAGCATAGACTTTATGGATTTTTTTTTGATTACTCTCATTAATGTCAGGTTCAAAATGGGTTACATTCATAATTAGGTCTTACTGACTAAAAGGATCCAGTTCAAGAAAGAAGAAACTGAAAAGGTATTCAATCTGATGAATTACTAAATTGGCCTTCCATCCTTGGAAAAAATAAACCAGCTTCTGAAAAGGTATTCAATCTGATGAATTGCTAAATTGGCCTTCCATCCTTGGAAAAAATAAACCAGCTTATTTTTATAGACCATTCCATTTAGCAAATGATGGTTTTTTAAGCACTGTGTGCACTGTGTGCACTGCAAGCTTCAATATTTGTGATACAGCAAGCTGCCATTTGATAAAGCTTATGGGTTTTATTGCTGTATGATGTCTTGGAGAGATCACCACCTATGGTGAACAGTAAAAGATGTTCTAGATGTAGAATAACATAACAAAAATATTTGCTTTTACTTAGGGTATTTCATTGACTTATAATCTCACAAAAAAAAAAAAAAAAAAAGAAGGAATCCTTACTGACAAGGAGAAAAAAGAAGTGCATAATACATGGACCTTTTGCAGAGACAGTGATGTAGGGTATATGTAAAGAGTTTATATTTTCTGATGCTGGTGGCCTTCTTATTAAATTGTTCTTCAGTCATACTGAAAACATGGTGGCAAGTCTAATTATTAATGGGAGTAATTAGAATCTGCATTGTAATAGTGTAACCAGATCTTATTACAAATTCAGCTCTTTTTTCAGAATTGCATGGAGATTTCCAGTAGCCTTACCTGCCAGAACAGAAGAAAGTATGCTAACTTTTAAATATATATATAAGAAATTAGGTACAAAATAATTTATTAAACAAATAATTCTAGCTATATAATCATTCTGAGATTAGTTCCACTACACAGACTTGGAAAGGCACACAATTCAAAAGCTAATGTTCAGCATATTAAGTTGCTTATTACTTACTTAGGTATTCTATTGGAAAGCAGTGCTCCACCCCAGGATTTATTTTATTGTTTAAACTAAAATCATGAAAATTTTCTTTTTTAAATGCATATGTGTAACATCTCTCTTCTGTATAAGAAGAAATTGACCCTTCCCTTCCTGGGTGCTTTGTGATATAGCTCAGGAGACAGCCTGAATAGATAAGTCAAGGCTTTCTACAAAGTAGCTGAGTCAAAGAATTCCAGGCACTGCAATGCTTAGGCAAAACCTGTGTGACTATTACTGAATGCAGCATGTCTTTATGTCTTTATGAAGATAAAATGTGAAATAAAACATACTCAATTTAAGTGTCTCAACCACATTAATCATATGCAGCAATGCATTAACATAATCAGCAATGTATTATTTATAGATATACATGTAATACTTTCTCTTATTTTCCTTGCACAAACTTTATGCATGGAACATGACCTTGTGTAAATTTGATTTAATCCTTTTTTTTTTTGTAAAGGCATTCACAAACTGGTCCTTGGGCTGCACTACAAAATGTGGGAAAAAACCTTAATGGAACTAAAGTTGAAACATTGTCTGGTTTTAGTTCCTCTGCTCCGCTTTCAAGAGAATTTCATATCACAATTTTATGGCAGCTATAATTAAAAAGTGTATATACATGTATGAACACTTAAGTATTAAGCACCTTAAAGTCACTAAAACTAACATAAGCCTTTTATGGCAGTGTTAAGGCCTTTTCAAAACAAAAAAGATGAGCAGAATGATGCTTTGTTTCTGCTTTACTTAGATAAGAGAACTCTGACTCCTTGTCAGGATTTAGGAACCACATATTTATATCAGCCATGAACACAAAAGTGTTCCTTCTCCTACATTTAAAAAACCCAATCTATTTCCTATATTAACATGTCCAAAAATCAGCATTCAGAAGCCAAGACTTTGATGCATGATGGCAGGGGAAGGAATATAGAGGACCAAAAGGGTTGAAGCCCCTCCTTCTCAAATGCAGTAAAGACTCTCAGCTTATCCTAAATCTAATGGCTAATCCTGCTTGTCTAAAAAGAAAGTCACAGAAAATAAACGGGGAATTACAAGCATAAAGGCAATATGGTTGGCTGCAGCTGGGCTTAACATTTTGCAGATTGGAAGCTTTGAAAAATGTTTTCCCTTTTGTAGTAGGCCAACTTTGCCATGTCATAAAAAAGCTCATTCTGCATGAAGAAGCTTTTTAAAGAGTGCAAGATGAACACGCACATTAAAGAAGGAATAAATATCATGGCGGAAAAGAGCAAATAAGAAGACCACAACTCTTCCATACTGCATGCTTTGTCCTTGTAGCTACAAGCTTCATTCCCCCCAGCAAACAATGAATTATAAATTACCTCACTGAATAGAACATTCACCCTCATCTATATGCTAATATTAAGAAGTAAATATGCACAGAAATAAGTGCACGTTTACAACCATAATAATGACTTAAAAGCAAAAGAACTCTAAACCTACTTCCCCAAATCTTAATGGTGTTGAACAAAATGACCTACCATGATTTATAGGGCTGAAAAATTAAAAGTCCCCTCTATAATTCTCAGAAGATAGGCAGAATGACTGAAACAGAATCTGTGCTGTAAATCTTCCCTGTCACATGTATAATGTATGTCATAACATCTACATTAAATTTACGGCTGGTTTAGTTTTTTTTCCTTTTGGTCTCATGCACTGGGTGCTTATTTGAGGCTATGTACTCATTTCAAAACACTGTAACATTTTTTCTAAGTATGCATAAAGCTGAGTATTCCTTTAATCTCATAGCTTTTAAGAAGTCTGTATTAGGAAAATTACTTTCAGAAAATATGGGAACTTATTGAATCCACCATGTATGAATCAATATTTTTCAAAGACATTTCTTCTAAGTTTTTCAAAATATAATTTTTCTGCAAATAAATAGGGCATCCAACTTGTTGGTGTTTTCAATGTATCTTGAAAGATTCATTCTAACAAGTCAAAGTTATGCTTACTGACTCCACAGACAGGTAACCAGCATGTGTCAGTACCTGTCTGCTAAATATGGCTTCACAAATAAAACAATAAAACACTTTACTGGATATGATGCTGGAATACTTTAATATGATTTTTTTAAATTACTTCAGGTTTCTATCCTTAGGATAATCTTTTATGCTAGTGGTAATGGCTGTTCCTAACATGCAGATTTTCATGCCTATTTCAATGGTGAAATACTTTTAAATCTTGAGTGCTTTTAACCTGAATTTCCTTAGATTTGATTTCAGGAACAGTTAAAAATTCTTATGGTGTTTTATACCTGGGGTATCAATGTACAATTTTTTTCATATTTGGGTTTTTTCTCTGCCAATGTGCAATGGACACCATCTAGTAATCACATTTAATGCCTCAGGAATCTATAGCGAACCCTTTACAAAGTTAATGGCTACAAGATTGAATTTATATACTTTAATGGAGGTCTCATATGTCTGTGAACAAAAACAGTACAGAACGATTCAGATAATATGCAAAGACTTAACTAATTAGAGAATAATAACTATTTATAATTCTTTCCCTACAATAAATATCCTATAAAATGAATTACTGTTAATTATGGTATCACAAACAAAAGACCCTAATTTTGTGCAGGAGCAGCTCCTTAACAGCAACATATCAAGTGTAATGAGACTCTTCTCTGAGGTCCTAAGCAGCAATCCTGTCACTTAATATTATGGCAGTACATCATCTGGAAAATTAATCTGAACTACATAAAACATGTATAAAAACCCATTGTTGTCTATTGAAAGGAAAAAGCAGGGACTAAAATCTTTCCCTTGTTACTAGCAAGTTAGTATTCCCAGGAAACCATGTGTTAACCAGGAAAATACTGGGAAATTGAAATGACCTTTAAATTAGAGAGAGTTTGGCATTTATATCCTGGTGATAACTTGCCTTTTTCATACCTTCTTCAGTTTAAAATCTCACAAGTACATCTCTCAGTCTGACAAGATTTATAGCATCACTTGAAAAAAAAAAAGCATTTTCACTGGTAATTCTTGTTAAGAATTAACATAACTTTTATATTCATCACATAAATAAAGATTTATAGTCTGATTAAAATCAGGCACAGCAATATCCTCCTTGCCATTCTTTGTAAAGATGCATAATGGGAATAAATTCTGATTTACAATATTAATTATTCTATGTCATAAAAAACAGTGTCTGCCTCACACACTGATATGGACTCTTCAATAAGAAATCTTCCTTTTATTTATCACTTCTCAGCCTACAGTGGGGATTTTTTAGGCTTTTGCTTCAGTTACAGAAGCAAAATAGAGCAGTATCATAGACACAGAGACGAAGAATCTGCTAAAATAACAAAAAATATCCAAACTATACTATTTTAAAAGATGCAATCTGTTTTAGAAGGAAATAAAAGCTGTTTCTTTCACACCAGTTGGCTGATTAATTATACAGCTAAAAAAGATTAAAACCCACAATACTTAACAAGTAAAAAAGAAACCATAAAGTAAGTTGAAGTGCAAGCAGATGGTGATTTCTATCATATTGTTTTAAAACTGGGAAACCATGATGTAGATTCTAATGATGCCAATGCTATGTTTACTCTAATTACCTTTAATCCAGGCAAAGGAGCTCAAAATTTGGGAACAGGTTGATAGGTGGAAATACCAAGTCAAACAATCTGGGATAAATTTTTGTTGCAAAAATAACAACTTAAGATACCACAATATTGGATGAGGGCCAGAGATGGTTGGATCCAAGTTAGTCTTTGCAGAAGAGCTTCTGAAATAGTTGGTTCCTTAAGTTGGAGACATCTGGTAGACAGTCCAGAGCAATGAAATGGAAAAATATCAGTCTAGGGAACATTTAAACAAACAAAATACACACAAGTCTGTGGGAAGTATCCCTAAGTGCTTATGTCTCTGCAGGTCCATACAACTATCTTTGAAAGCCCATGATGCTCAGAAGACTTTCCTGAGGACTGGAAAAAGCCAATGTGCCACCTATCTTCAAGAAGGGCAAGACAGAGGATCCAAGGATCTACAGGTGAATCAGCCTCACATTTACCGTCCAGGAGGTGATGAATCAAAAAATATTGAAACTGGTCCTATGCAAATCAAGCAGTTTATTTGGTGTATTCAACATAGATAATAGAATTATTTTGCCTGACAAACCTGACAGCCTTCAACAAAAAACATTATTTGATGGGTGAAGGAAAAGGAGTTGATTTTGTGCATCTTGATTTTAGCAAGGCTTTCAATGCTTTCACAACCTCTTCATTGAAACATTGATGGACGTGTAGACCAGATAAGTGGTCAATGATGTGAACTTAACACTATCTGAACTTCTGGATTCAAAGGATTATGGTCAAAGTCATGAAGTCCAGCTGGAGGTCAGACACTGGTTTGGCATCCCAGGAATGAAAACTTGATTCAATACAGTTTAACCTCTTTATGACCTGGATGATAGGACAGAGTGCACCCAAAAAAAGTTTGAAGATGACACAAAACTGTGAGGAGTGATCAGTAGACCAGATGGCCATCCCACCATCCAGAGGGACTTTAGATGGCTGGAGAAATGAGCCTTATGAAGACAGAACATTATGAAGTTCAGCAAAGGCAAGTATAGAGTCCTGCACCTAGGCAGGAATAACCCCGTAGACCAGTTCAGGCTGGGGGCCAAATGGCTGGAAAGCAACTTTATAGAAAGGCTCTGGGGGTCTTTGTGGACACCAAGTTGAATGTGAGCAAGCAGTGTGACTTCAAAGCAAATAAGAGTAACAAGATTCTGTGCTTCATTAGGAAGATTATTGCCAGACAGTCAGAGACAATCTTTCCCCTCCCCTTGGCACTAAGCCCATATCTGAAGTATTCTTTTCAGTTCTGGGCTCCTCACTGCAAGAAAGACATGGAGAGATGATTAAGGAACTGGAACATCTATCATGTGAGGGGTGGCTGAGAGAGCTGGGAGAAGAGAAAATTCAGGGAGGTTTACCAATGTGTATAAGGACTAATGGGAAATGGGCCAGAGAAGATAGAGCCGTGTGTTCTGTACCCAACCTCGTCTGTAGGCTTCAGTGATGGGTTGACCTTGGCTGGAAGCCAGGCGACCACCAAACCACTCTACCATTCCCCTTCCCAGCAGGCCAGGGGAGGGAAAACAAGAGGGGAAAATAGGGGGAGGGAAAACAACTTGTAGGTTGAGATGAGACGGTTTACTAATGCAAATGCAAAGTTTGGTGCATTTACAAGCAAAGAGGGAAAAAAAGTTTATTCTCTACTTCTCACCAGCAAGTGTTGTTCTGGCACTTCCCAGGAAGCAGAGCTTCAGCACACAGATAAGCTGCTCTGGAGAGCAAACATTGTAAACAAAAAATGCTCCTCATTCTTCCTTCATCCCTTAATCTTTATACCAGATCTGATGTCATCTGGTATGGAATATCTGTTTGGTTAATTTGGGCCAGCTGGCCTAGTTGTGTCCCCTGCCAGCACCTTGCCCGCTTCCAGCTCCTTGGCAGGGGGGAAATGCTGATCCATCTCAACCAGCCCCCATACAGCTTCCCTTGTCTGTCACTTTCAGAGAGAAGACTCAGGGCTGGACAGATGTTTGGGTAACTGACTGCAGGTAAATCAACATTCTTTTAGTGACATCAAAGAAGGACCAACTTATTTTCCTGTTTTGCTTAGATGTTTATAATGTTCATTTGATGGTAAAGACAGGGGTAGCTAACTCTGTTCTAACAACAAGAGGACAAATAAGAGCTCCAGCTTCACAATATGTACATGTTGGTCTCAATTCCTGGATTAGTCATGTATACTCCTCCTCCTCCAAAATGTCAAAGATACTGCTCCAGAATGTTGCCCTGCCACTATCAACTGCAAGGATCATTGGAGAACATGAGAATTCCTTAACAAAAAAATTTTTGTGTATCTGTATGATACCATGCACGCACAGCTGTGGCTGAAAATCCATATGTCAAACACGCAACTGTGACTCGTTTCTGTTATCACGCTTCGTACTATTTTGTGTTCATTACACTTGGTTTGGGATTATAAACAAGAGGAAGATTTGTTTACTTGTTAAGAACTTTGTTTGTTTAGCTCAGGGCAAAATAGCTTTGTATCTTTGTTGACTAAGTGTGACAGCTACTAAAAGAAAAGCTTTTAAGCACTCCTACTAAGCAACATTATCTGGGAAGCTAAATTAAAATTTACTTACAGTACAATAGGATTTCAATGGGTTTTTAACAATTTTCTTTGTACTTGTTTTGCCACTTTGAAAAAGAGTGATAATCTAACCATTAGAGAATAGCTTTTGTTTGGTTGTTTTGGTTTTTTTTCCAGAAATTACATCTGTGTTAGAATATATGGTCCAACTGTGATACAGCAGTGTAAATTGTCTGAGTAAGCCCCGTGGAGGCTGAAAATGCAAGGATCCTTAATTTTTCTTTTTTAGTGCATACATATTCAGAAAAAATAAAAACTTCCTAACTATGCTTCAAAAATGTGTTTGTGAAGTTACAGCAATATGGGTGGAACAAGAACACTATTAAACTTTACATCTGAAAGTATACTTGATAAGAATTTAAACCCAAGAGTAAGTACAAGACTTACCTTGCACATTTTGCATTACAAACATATTAATCTTTTGCTTGAATACAAAAGATGACTATTTAATCATAACAAGCCTTTTTCATTAGTTAATTTAAACAATTTTTTTATAATACACATATATTTCAAAAGACATTTTTGAATGGGACATGTGAGCTGGTCAAATAGCTTTGTTTTTTTTGGCTAAATTAGTAGAGAGAATAGTGAGAAGAATAGTGGATGTACAACATGAAGGGAGAACATAGTCTCTTTATTCTCTTTTTCAGGACAAGTAGTTTGGTCCTTTCTAAAGAGACTGAAAAGTTTATGTTGTATCTATAATGCAGTTTATATTGAGTTTCAAGAACAAGATGGCAGTGGTCTGTATGTGTTCTCTAAATCCTTCCTTTTAGTTTTTGTATTTTGGCCTCGGATGACAGCTGTCCATTCACACATGCTTATGCTCAAGAACACCACTTTTCTTTAGCAGAGCTCTATAATATTTTCATACATTGATGATTATTAGTGAAAGAAGCATCTGGTTTGTCAAAGTTAATGCTCCAATTAATGTTTTAATTCTGAGTTAGAGTTTTCCTTGATTTCTTAATTATTCTTCTTTTGAAAATATTTTTATGCCAGATTTAAAAAAGGCAACAAACAAACAAATGGTTTTCACTAAATAATACATAACATTTACTCTGGAACTTTTATGCAAACTTTCAAATTTTCCATAATTTTCACCTAATATTGATAAATTCAGTATGAAACAATCTTCATGATTATGATTGGTTTATCTTCATTATCATGATTGGTTTCCTGATTTAGAGATAGTTTGGTTTAGTGAATGCAGCTTGGAAATTTGGGGTTTTCTTTGGCAAACTTTTTAAATCCCTACTTCTTCTTCAATGCTGTCTGAGAAAGAAGACCTGTTAAAAATTTCCCATGAGACCAGGACACCAGGACATTTCAAAGAGATGGAAAGCTTTCACTTAAGTCTGTGTCATGGTTTGACGACAATTAACATTATTTTTTAAATAAGTTGAAGAAAATATTTTTTTCAACAGCATTACTTATTCCTAGATGTTTTCATGCCTAATTACCTTTAGAATTACACAGAATTCACAGAATTCACAGAATGACTAGGTTGGAAGAGACCTTCAAGATCATTGAGTCCAACCCAGCCCAAACACCTCAACTAAACCACAGCATCGAGTGCCACATCCAGTCTTTTTTTAAACACATCCAGGGATTGTGACTCCATCACCTCCTCGGGCAGATAGTTCCAGTACTTTATCACTCTTCATAAAAAACTTTTCCTAATATCCAAGCTATATTTCCCTTGGCACAGCTTAAGGCTGTGTCCTTGCATTCTGTCAGTTGCTGCTAAAAGAAAGAGAATTGATTAAATCAGAAAAAAAATCAACCATCTATAGGCTTCAATTTTCCTTCTCAAACATATGGACATGTGAAATATAGTGGCCATCAAGTAATTGAAGACAGAATCCTTTTCAAAAAGGAACAGCATTCATAGGAAGCACTTGCTTCTCCTTCATTTGATCTGTATACAAGCATATGCATCTCGGACAAAGAATTTCCTTCTGCTGAGCATGTGGAATAAACAGTATTCTCTGGGGTTACATATACATCTTGCAGTTCTGATGTAATAAAAAGTTCTCTGGAGAAGAGGGAAAAGGTAAGAATAGAGAAGCTATTAAAACATACCTCAGAAAAGGTATGTTAGTGGGGTTTTGTTATTATGACCTTAAAACATAACCAGAGTAGATTAAGGAATAACTGAGGTGATGAACTCTTAGATCTGATCCTAAAGCTGACTCATTATGGAGCCAAATTCTAGGAATGGGGTAATTTGAATTATGTGTCTTAATGACATTTTAATTGGGTTAATAATAAACCTTCAATTAAAATGTCAAGATATTAATTAGGCTAACCAAACATTATTGATTTTTCATATAAGATGTGTCTCACTTGTCCAGATAAACCATACAGATTGCAGTTATAAACTGTTGAATATGCTCAAAATAACCTGTACCTTGGAAGCATGAAAATGGTAAAAAACCAAGTTTTTACCTTCTACTTCTCTGTATTATTCAGTGTTCAAGTCTAAAAGATACATTTCCTATTTTCATGAGTTCCTGTTAACATATTTTATAACAGACACCAGTGCATCAGTGAGCACTGATGTGCACACACACTCTGAAGAGCAACAAAAACTGTGCAAGAGGTTACACTACTGTGAATTCACATTTGCTGTCTGCTACTGATTGCATTTAGTGCTCATTTTTCATTATTATAGTAAAGCATGTGTGATTTCTACAGCTTTTAAATAAAACATTTTGGATATCAAAATGGAAAAAAGAAAATAAGTCAACATTTTGACGCATAAAGGATCTCTATTAATTTGTTCCTATCACTACAAGTTCTTCATGCCAAAGTATGGACTTTTTTCCTACAAAGTAATGTTTCCAACAGTTCCATTTAAAAGTATCTTATAGTCTATAATTGGTTTCAGTAACCATGTAGATGGCATTTTGAATAACATTAAATAAAAATTCCATTTCCATAGGCATGGAAATTATTTTAAACCTCCCCCACTAGTGTATAATTTTCAATAACATGATTTGCTGTTAAATTCAGTGATCATCATTTATGTAATTTTTAGCTATCCACCAATGTTAATTATGGATTAAGATTATTTCCTACCTTTGACAGGGTGAGCAAAACATCAGTTAGTTCAAAAGAAATTTCACTATATTCTAGTGGTTGTCCATGGACTAGAGAGATGGAAAATGGCTCACAGCCACAGAGTGATGCTGTACTGTGTTTTTAATTATTGAATGTCTAGTTCATTTTTTAAAAAGCTTTTTTAAGATGGAGATTGACATATTTATGATTTTCTTGGTCTATGACAGTTAAAAATGCCAGAAAAATTGCTGTCCCTATTTTAGGTCATATTTCAACTGAAATGAAAGTGGAAATAGAAAGAGTTGCTTGAGGAAGAAGGTTTCAAGAAGAATTTTTAATTAACATTTTATGTCCTAAAAAACTATTAAAGGAGTAAGAACTTTAAAAATCTGTTGATAAAAATGTAGTCTTGTCACCTTAATCTGTCGCAAAAATTGACAAAAATAGGCTGACATTAAATATCTCTAGTAATCATCTCTCACCTTAAGATAAATTAACTTGCATGTAATTGAAATTATGATTAAAAGTTTTAGAAATCTTATTTTTTTTTTTCAATTAAAATTTAGAAGGTTTGCATAATTCCAGTACCTTTAATAAGTTTCAAAATAAGTGGCTTTTTTTCCTGCTATTTGCTATGGACAATAACCAGTAAGATATTTTAAACTTCTATTAGAATGGCAACAATCAAACTCTTCAGACAGACTTCCAAGACCATAACATCAGCAAGTGTTTTTGCAGTCTCTTTGTTTGGAAGGGGCATGCTTAATCTGAATCCAGGAAGTCTGGATAATTTGGAAATTACAGGATAAATTTCTGCTCATTCTGCACAAGACAATATCCTTGATGAGTCACCTCAAGGACCAAAGTAGGCTGATCAGATCCTGCCTCAGTGTAACCTCATATGATCATGACAATAAGTCATCACTCTTGTGTCATGTCCAAGACAAGAGCTGGTGCCAGGCCTTGGGAAGGAAAAACTCTGTAATAAGTAGTAGTGAAAAAATTATTCAGAAGTGAAACAACTTCCTAATCTCATGCAGCTGGTATCTGACATTTTCTGAATATTGACTTTTATTTTCCTTTTTTTTCTCTCTAGCTCATAAAAATGCAATAAGGCATGCTGTTAACTACAGCTACATATCTTCTGGTTGGCTTAGAGAATAAAAAAGTGACTATTTTTGGATGAAAAATGCCATGGAAACATACACTGAGTTATACTGATGTTGGATTGCAAACATTATGTATTTAGTTTTCATATATTTAAAAGAATGTATTTCCTTCACCCACACTAAATCAAATAATTTGTTAATATCTTTGGGTATTTTCACATTTTTTTATTTGGAAATTACTAAACAAGCAAGTGCTTATTTCACATTCATGTTCATGCTTTTGTGCAGCTCAGTTGCTGCATAGTTATGTTCTGCATAAATTCTGCATTCCACAAGAATGACTTTTGAGTTGCTACCAGAGTGAAGGAGAAACTGAGGGTGGGGCAAAATTAGGATACCTAGCAGCTGTGGAGCAATCAGGCTCTTTTACTGTCAAAGACAAAAAGCCACTTCTTAAGTACATAGACATCAGAGAGAAAATTAAATCATTATTCATGTAATCTATCCTTTTGCCCATATATATCTCTCACTTATCTGTATCCATATATCGGTGTATGTGAAGTGAAAACACAAAATCATGTTTGAGCCATCGCTTTGATATTCTGTTATTGAAAAAAACAGTTTAGCATGCATCTTCCTCCTGTTCTGTTATTAGCACAGGTTTTATAGCACCATCTTCACTAAACAGCACCTGAAAACTTTTAGAAAAAAAATCCAAAAACAAATAAAAGTACTTTCAGAATCATAAATCCCACAATGCGAACATATCCAAAAGCATTAATGCAGTTATTTCATTCTACATGTAAGTGGAGGCATAATTGTCTCTGCAGGATCTAGGATTTACTGAAAGTGTAATGTTAGCACAAAGATATTAGGATCAATTTCAAGTAACATGCAGCTAGAACATCTCTATATATACTCCATGACTCCATAGGTAACTAAAAACCACTAAGAACTACCACCTAACACAGGGAACAAAACTGAGTTACTTCAAGATATCCAGTGGATCAAGAAAAAGAGAAAGCACCAAGAAAGAAAGAATCAAAAAAAAAAAATTCAAAAATCCCTCCTCTTAGAGACTGCTAACACAAAATATCTGTTTTTTTAAATGCTTACCTGTAAAGTTTGGGTAATAAGATAAACCAAAACAGGGTTCCAAAACAATGAAGTTATATTCAGAATTCTGGGTTTTTTTTTTCTTTTTCAGTCAGAATGTCCAAAGATATGTGCAGTGAGCTTACTAGAAGGATTTAACTGTGGTGAGTTTTTAATGAGGCAATAGTTCTGCACTAAAATTTGAGTAACTCAAGTTTGCAGCAGTCTAGGTAAGCCTCTTCCTGATTTAATTTTTCCTTAGGATGGCCAATCATATTAAGGCATAGTCAGAAAACATCTACACACATAAAACAGTAAAGTCTGCAATTAATAGTAAAAACTGGTGCATTTGATTTGTTTATCAGCAGTTATTGAATTCTCTCCAGAACAGCTGTTTGACTACACCCATGTACAAATGTGTTTACAGTACAGGCACTCTAATTCTAAGACTTGACCTTTATCATGGATTGAGCTCATAAATAATTCCTTACAAAAGTCTTGCTTGAAATGAACCTAACAAAAAAAAGTATTCTTTTAAAATAACACCTTCAATGGCAAGATCCCTGTAGGTTCTAGTACATATGAGCTGAGTGTGTTAGTCCCAGAGTACAAACACTAAATAGGGATATTCACAGAAACACATGGATTGTGTTGGGACATTAAAAGATCTTCTATTTCCAGCACCCCAGCTATGGGAAGGGACATCTTCCACTGGTGTCTACACCTGGTCTTGTTGGCTAAAAAAAGCTTTTCTTACTGCTGTGGCTTCCTCAGAGGTCTGTGAAGACAACACAACAAAGGAATAATTTCACTTTGTGCTTTATGTTTCCTCCCTTTAAGATGAAGAATATTTTATTCCAGGCCAATGGAAGAAACGAGCTGAAATAGTAGCTGCAACTGTGCTGCACATTTTAGCAAGTTAAATTGAGGTCAACTCTCCTGTACTCTGGAGACGAAAGAGATGCAGGGAAATCACATTTTCTCTCCACCACTGCAGAGCTGCTAGATACAGCCTGTGTCCTTCAGTTTGGAGGCATGAAGAGTTCTTTGCATTGGATGCCCGTGTAACTCACTCTGCAAGCACCATTTTTATCCAGGCAGACAAATCTAGATCTTCCGGTATGATGGGATAATTCTTACTCAATGCATCCTTGAGATTCCAAATTGAAAACATATTAAGGAAAACATCCACTTCCGTTGAAATAGTGTATAAATGCTGAATATGCCTAAAGTTCAGATGAATGGCAGTTCTTGGCAGAGACCACTTCTCCCTACAGAACAGACTCACTTAAGCAGAGGCTTAACCAAACCTGTTCTAATTTATTTATTTTCCTGAGAGCTACCATTTAGCTTGAAGAATCCTTTTATTTTTTTTTAATACAAGGCTTCCCCTCATGAGATAGAAATTTTCTTAGAAATGTCATGTAAGAAAAAAGACCTTCCTAAAAAATTATGTTTATTTATGTCTTGTTTTATTTCAATGCAATAAGGCTGATCTTGAGGTTGAAAACTTAATTCTTCAGGTCTATCAACATCAAAAACACTTGATTGAACAGTTGTGAACGTCACAGGTTTGGGGTTTTTTTGTGATGTTTATCAAAGCCTGATATGATGACTTCTGGAAAGAAATCTGAAAGCATCTGAAAGAAATATGTCAAGATAATAAGGTCAATCTGATTTCTATCACTCTCATATGTTTGGAGTTGCAAATAGATAATTTTAGAAATTCACAGGTTTTAATACAGCTATTCTGAGAATTTTGAAGTGTTATCAGCACTCAAGCAGACATAAAATGAAGGCAATGTGGGTAAAGATGCATGAAAACTTCACTTCCACATCACAAGTTTCCTTGGATCTGTTGTACCATGATAACTGCCCATTTGTCTGCTCTCAGATTATGCTGAAGTAGTTTGACATGAAAAAGAAAAGGATTATGGTGCATTGCAGAACTTTTCATTTTTACTTATCACATGTGAGCTAATGAATATTATCTTGCTATGATGGTATAATGTATAACAAAATTACGATAAATAAATAAATTTTCCATTTGACCCCTGACTTTCCTTAAGTTGAGAAATGATTATGTAGCAGAACAGCAATGTCCTGGCAGCCTCTTCAATCCCAATGGTGTCTAGTTTATTAAGCATTTTTCTTTAAGGGATACTATCATGTATATATAACTTTTCTAAATTCTTCAGTAAATCTATTCCCACTAGGATATTGGAAGAATAGCACTTCCTTCTCATATAGTGACTCAGTTTTGAGGTTTTTAACACTAAAGTGAAATGAAAGCATAAGGAAATATAGAATGGCAGAAATTTAAGACTGGCATTCTTTGAATAATTTAGGTTTCCACTGGAGTCTAAATGTTTCTTCAAAACCTAATCTCCTCACAATTTCATGGTTTCCATTACATGTACATATTGACAGGGCAGAAGAACCCTATGGAGACATTAACAATTCCAAGCTGTATCAATCCTTAATGTCTCTTTTGCCATGAAAGCAACACCACCCATCCAGCATTCTTTGATATACCATGTTATTACAGGGATGTGTCGAAGGTCTCCATGGTGAGAGAGAGACGAGAATCTTGTTTCTTGATCAGAAGGCTGGATTTATTGATATATGATATATAATACATTATGACTATACTAAATAGAATAAAGAGAGAAGTTGCAGAGGCTTGCTAAGCTAAGAATAGAAAGAAGGAATCTCTAACAAAGTTGTGTCCAGGGACTCTGTCCCCAGCTTGTTCCTGTGATTGGCCCTTAATTATAAACCTGGGAACATGAACCAATCACAGGTCAAAATAGGTGCATGCTATTGCATTCCACAGCAGCTGATAACAATTGTTTACATTCTCTTTCTGAGACCCTTGCTTCCCAGAAAATGCAGAAATCTGACAGAAAGGATTTCTGTGAAAAAATGTCTGCGACACCATGTGATGCTCTGTTTTCTGCAGTGTTCAACTCTGAATCTAGCACTTTGTAAGGATCTAGCAGAGGATGGAGGCATTTACTTTAATTTCAGTAAGCTTTAAGAGTTTTAAAATGTAATACGACAAAGTTTATAATATAGATAAATATTCTAATTTTGCTCACTTTCAAATTTCTTAAAAATGTATGGATTTTTATATATGTGATCAGATTTCCTTAATTTTTACAAAAGTAACAGTAACACTTGGATGCTTTATTGCATTGGGACAATCTTTCTTGTTCTGAAGATTTCTTGATAATAATTAGCTCAA
Organism: Ammospiza nelsoni; assembly: GCF_027579445.1. NCBI lineage: Eukaryota > Metazoa > Chordata > Aves > Passeriformes > Passerellidae > Ammospiza > Ammospiza nelsoni. The sequence goes on from NC_080633.1 coordinate 113,601,361, forward strand.
TCAAGCTCTTTAGAAATAAATGCTTGAATGATGGCTAAATTTTGGAACTGCCTGAGCAGGATTTACCACAGGGCTTTAAAAACATTAGTTTTGATAATTATGAAGGCAAAAGAGCAACTATGAAAAATTTGAGGTATGAATTATTTCCAGGTGTGAAGAAAGGAAAAGATGTGACCTGAAAATGATTTATTTGTTTTCATAAATAATATAACATCAACAGAAAAACATTTCTATGAGATAGTGTATCTTTTTTTTTCCCTTGAAAAAATATTGACACAGTTAAAGAATGTCCTAAGTGAAAAGGAAAGATCAAAAATTAAGTTCAGGCTCTTTAAACAGGAAAGTTTAAAATAATCCAAAGTGAAACATGACATTTAGATCTTATATCTGAAAGAACTAATCCTACTCTTTGTTGGATTCTGCACCTGGGATGGAGGGATTCCAGGCACAAGTGTAAATGGGTAGAGCAGGAGCTGAAGGGCAGCCCTGCAGAAAAGGATGCTGCTGGGCATCAGGCTCAGCGTGAGTCAGGAGTGATAACCCAGAGGAATGGGAAACCCCATCCATTTACAGATGAAAAAGATACCACAGATACTTCTATGAATTCAGGAGAAGGGGTCACAATCTGCATGGCAGCTTGAGAAAGGAAAATTGGAACTGACTTAGTCTCATTCCTACTAGGACAGCAAGTGGTAGACTGACAAAACTGAACATTTACATGTTTCTTTCACCAAAATATGGTATAACAAGAATACCTCAGACATAAATAATACTAAAAGCACAATTTCACCATGACATTTTAAGAGCCTGACTCTTTTTTTTTCTTGTTTTACTTCATTACCTTCTTTTAAATCATATATGTATGCAGAAGCATGGTGTAAAATACTTTAAAGTGACAATTCAACCTTACAATAAAAGTGGCCATAACCCACATTTAAAACACAAATAATTACTTTCTAATATTGGTTTCAGTACAAATTTTTTTTCATTCTTTCTAATACTTATCTATAACAATATGTTTTCAGAATAGCATAAAATAATTCCTGATTATAAACATTTTCTCTATAAGCTGGAATCATCTCAAAGTTATCATGAGGCAGATGAACTGAGGGATTGAACCATCAGTGGGCAATATCAAGACAGAATAACATGGTTAGAAAGCAGCTCAATATTTCTTTCATGCTGTCAATTTTCCATCTGGAACAGAGATTATCAAAACCCATTCAAAGCACATAAGATATAAATTTACAAAAAAGTAACATGATAGTAGCAAACATAATTTCTAAGCCTCTAGGCAAGGCATTACAATATTTTCATGAATAATGAATAGGAATGAGGTCTCTCCCTTGCCTTGTGCCCTCCCATTTTCCAGCAGAGAGTGTTGTTCAATGTGGGATCAGACTCATCAACACAGCATTTACACAGAGTGGCCACAAAGCAGTGGGAACAGCACAAATACAAGTTTCCTTTTTAAACTCCATGCAGCTTCACGTGCACTGAACCTGTGCACATGGCACTTCAGCTCAGCCCCAGCATTTTACCTCAGAGAAGGAACATCACTGTGGGGAGAGGCAGAAGTGAAAAGAATATCATCCATCAATTTAATCTGCCTGCTGGATCCATTCCAGCCCAGTCATGGCAGGTCAAAAGTACCTGTCAGTATGTCAAGTATTTTAAAACTGTCCAAGAACACTCTCCCCAAGGGGTCCCAGTGTTCTGACCTGCAAAACACCATCATCATATCCCTAGACAGATCCCAGCAGGAAGTGCATGTGCTCTTTCACAGGGGTAAATACTCTGTTTCAGGTCAAGGAAGGCTGAGTACAGTGTAGGATACCATACTCCAGTCAGGTCCCTGTAATAAATCTACCTAAATTTACATATAAATAAACCCAGACACTCAATCTTAGCATTCTTTTGCAGCATATCAGGGAGTTGTTCTTATGCATAAATGTAGTCACAGCTGTCCTGTCGGGTTGTCTTGCTGCAGTGATTCAGCAGGTATTGCTGCAAATTTTAGGCAGCAAGAATCATGTTTCTTCTATACATCAGAAAGAATTATCTATTTTTGTCAGAAATTTTATTGAGCATTTTTGTCTGGCCTACAGATTTACTCCTGTGTAAACCAACACAAACCTTGTGCCAGTTTTGCCTTGGCCATTAAATAAATAAGAATTATGTGTGCTTGATCTGGTTTAGGTAGATTTCACTTTTTACCATAATATTTTCCTGGACTTCTGGGATGAGATTAAGTTGTTTGTGGAAGGAGATGATTTTAAACTAGCCTGCAGAGCCTTGTTTCTTAACCAAGAGAATATTCCGTTTATAGTAGCTTTTGACTTCTTTTATTTTGAAGAGAGCATATTATGAATTCTGTCTGTAATTCCTAACCATGAAACCTTTGATTGCCACCTAGGGATTTCTACCTCTGAGAGAACTTGAAGCAGCTTTGATCACAGCTGTCAGTGCAGTAACATTGTTTTTAGTCTGAGACCATAACTCTAATCTTGTATTATAATTCATTTCTGGATCTAAGCCACACACTGACTCAATAAAGGCTGTCAGCAGCTAATAGGTTGGCTCACAGGAGCTGGGAGAGAATTGGCATCTTCTCTCACTCAGCAAGCAACCCCTTGTTTAAAATCAACAGTATCCCAAGACACTGCTTTCAACATGGGCAGAAAACAGGCAAGACAGAGATATCAACACTTAGACATAAACATGGGAATAATCAATATTAGAAAAGTGACTTTTATAACTAAGAATAGTAAAGCTTACAGAGAGGTTGTAATGGTTATATGTGAGTGAGAAAGATGCCCTTCCTTTAGAAATCCTAAATTATACATCAGTCTTGCCAGATTTTTATAACAATCCAGTGCAATTTTTTCCCCCATCAGAAGAGCACTCACCCACAGCTAATATTATGCATTTTCTTTACTACAACACCAACTAGCAAAATAAATCAGATCTCAGTGAAGACAAGAGTGACTCTGAAAAACCACATGATAGAAACAGATGAAGCAAGCAGTTAAGTGCTAGCTATGTAAAACTAATGGAAAAGGTTAAACCGTTTGGTTTTGATTTCTCTGTCAGTAATCTGATTGTACATGGGTATATGGTTTAAGTGAAAAGAGTCCCAGAAAAGATGGGCTGGGCACAAGGCTTTAATCCTGAATAGAGTTTTGGTCATGGTGCAAGATGCATATGCACAGTGCTGTTGTAGGAGGAGTGGAGAAGGATGGCACTGAGGCACAGTGCTGGCAGCTGGCAGGTGCCACCTGCTATGCTGTCCCTCTTCATAAACACAGGAATGTACAATCCACACTGTGGAGAAGAGAGTTGTGTCTTATATTAGTTTGCCTTCATGATTCCCTGTCAATAATGAGAAAACTCACATCTCTAAAATAGTTTTTTTTTAAATTAGGTACAGCTTGCAAATGCCAGATTCTGAACCTAGGATGGAGTAATACTGGAGACAAGATTACATTGGGAAAGGAGTGCAGGAAAGGAAAGGGTTGCTGGAGGGTGTCAGGCTCAGTGTGAGTCAGCCATATCTGCCCTGGTAGCCCAGAGGGCAAAACCTATCCCAGGCTGTTTCAAACACAGCATCACCACCAGGTAAAAAGAGATGATAACCCTGCTTTACTCAGCATTGGTGCAGCCTTATCTGGAGTGCCATGGGCAATTCTGAGCCTCACAGTTCAACAAGGATGTGAAGGTACTCAGTTACATCCAGAGAATGGAAACAAAGCTGCTGCAAGGGCTGGAAGAAGCCTCCTGTGAGGAGCAGCTGAAGACTCTACATTTATCTGTTTAGGAGAAAAGAAGGCTGAGGGGAAGAAGGCAATGAGACCTCATTGCTCCCCTCAGCTTTCCAAGGAGGAGAGGTGAAGAAGGAGTTGTTGATCTCGTCTCCCTTCTCTCTGGGGATAGGACATTTAGGAATTGTTCAAAACAGCACCAGGGAAGGTTTAGAGGGGACATCAGGAAACATTTCTTTACTGAAAGGCTGTTCAAACACTGGAACAAGCTTCCTAGAGAGGTGGTTGTTGTGCCAAGTCTATCAGTGTATAAGAGGCATTCAGATAATGTCCTTATTCTATACTTTAACTTTTGGGCAGCCCTGGTCAGGATTAGACTGGTCCAGCTGCACCTGGTGGTCATTGTATGTCCCTTCTGACTGCTATATCTATTCTTTAACTCCAGACTGTGTAGCCCTTGAAAGCTTGAAAGTTAGACTTCAAATGAGTATTTCTTTCAACTCTCTTGAAAACAAGAGTACCTGAAGTTTTGCCAGTTAGAGTTTAAATTAGTATTTCTCTCATCTCTGTTGAAAATAGGAACGACAATGTTGTGAGCTGGTTTGCTGAGTACTGTATTAATATTTTGCTCTTTTTTCTCTGCCTTGAAACTGAGCACAGCTGGATAAAATTTAGAGGAAACCTCAGATTGTTTTTCATTATGTTGGCTCTGAATTGTTTCTGGTGACTCCGCTTGCTGTCCTAATTTATCTCTGCATAACAAGAAGTAGGTTTTTTTGATCAGAGAACTGCTGATAGCCGCTATGCTTATTCCCTGTGGATTTCTTTTATGAATACTACTACACTATGTTTGGTGTGGTGGGGGAGAAATCATAGTGATTACATGGCACCTACACGACTCATATTATGCTGAATATCAAAAGGAGAATAATGAAGTCATTATCAATCTCTAGGGTGGTAGGTCATAAACATTTCACAGGTAGAAAACTGAATTTCAGGAATTTGCAGAAGTCTCGTCTTCTAACACTTGTTGGCTATGCATGTACAGATGCTATGCTCTAAAATGCATAATATCTATTTTCCAGTCTCCTGCTCTGATCACTGGAAAAGTAGTAATCTTGCTGTCCTTCTTATTTTGCTTGTATTCTAGTTTGGGGAAAGAAATACTTTTCCCTTGAAAAAAAGATTTAAAAGCAAATAACTTTTATAATTTCATGTATGTATGCGTTCCTGCAATATCTGACTGCACTTGTCTTCACTCTGTCACCTGTCTTTCGCTGCCAGAACAGAGCTTTTCAGAACAGAGCTTCTGATGTCAGCACAGCACCTACAGAGATGAGCCTGCAATCCACATAAATCCTATATAGGCTCTTGCCAATTAAAATCATATTAATCAGAAAATTATGCTTGGAAAAAATTAAGTTTTTATGCAATAGCTATGGTAATAATAACGGACATTCTTTGATTTTTTTTTAGAATTTAGCTTGAGGAATTTGGTATCACAGGATAGCTGATCTTGAAAGGAACCTCTGGAGGTCGTCTGGTCCAATGTCCCTACTCAAGCAGGGCCAAAGACCTGATTGCCCAGGTCATGGCCAAATGGATTTTAAATATCTCCAAGATTTTTCCACTCCAAGTGGTAAATCCACTAAATATAACATTCCAGCTTGGCTTCATCCATGTTGTGCTCTTGAGCTGTCGACTTTTCCTCTTCCTTTGTAGTGTCATGATCAGCCTTGCCAAGTTGCAAAACACGTGATTTAAAAAGAAAATTTCAAAAAATTAAGAAGACAGAATTTTGGTTGCTAGTATATGAAGAATAATCTCAGGAGAAAAAATGAATCAGCTTTTTTTTCCCCTTTTACAGCCTGCAGTCATAAAATAGTCCAAGTAAAAGGCTTTTTACAGAATACTTTTCTCAATATAAATTGTTTTTTAAAAGAGGAAATTTGAAATGTGAGGGAATCAAAATTGCCCTATAAAGTAAAGAAAAGGGATTATATGTGAAGGCTCTTTTTACTCCAGATACTAAGAAAATAACGTTTACCTTGAAATACTTCTAAGCAATTTTTTTGCTCTAAAGCTATTGCTGCAGTAGGATAGAAATACATTCAGAGTCTGCTGTTAATTTCTGTTCTGTTAGAATTGCAAATGAAGATACTTTCTAGCAAAACAAAAAAACATGCTCTTGTCAAAAGCTTTCTGAATTTGTTTGTCCAGAGATAATTGTTTACAACATTGACATTCAGACTGGTGAGAAAAAGCAATCCTGGTACAATTTCCCCTCCAACAGCACTTGCAATACACCTTTACAAGATATTTTTGATCTATTCAGTTATCCAAAAGGATAGGCATTGTTTAGGGATAGGTATTAATGAGCTGTGCAAAAGAAAAATTTATAAAAAATGGATGGGGAAAGGAAATTGGAATTATTTTCTCTTTTGTTTATAATACTTTAGGAAAAATGTATTAGATATTTCAAGTGTTTCCAAAGCACTTCAGAAATGATAACAACACACGTGTATACTGTATACGTTTTCTAAAGGACTCTTACTAATTTGGCTAAGCACCACATTCTAATAGCCCAGTAAAATATGGGGTGACTTTTTTGTAGTTGCATTAAACAAGAGAATGACACAATATCCATGGAAAAGTGCTTATGTCAATGATGATAGGCAGTTGGAGATGGAATCCATTGGAGGAGAAAACCTGGCACGAGCCTTTCACAAATGCAGCTCATTTCCAAACTAAGCCATGGGTGGGAACTTCTGTTTAATGTGTATTATTTTCTAGAATAAGGAGGACATTTTTTTTCTAGAGTAACACGACATAAGTTCCTTTAAATCTATCTCCTGCTAAAATTGAACATTTGCATTACAATCACTTTTTCCCTCCAGATGTCATTTGGAGCATAATTCCCTAATAATTCTTTTAAATATTGGCTTACTTTTCATCCTCATATTAGAAATGAAGCATTCATGCCCACAGCCTACTACCCACTGCCAGAGATAAAAAAGGGGAAACTGACACAGCTTTCCTAGTGACATTAAATCCATTTAAGTTGTTTTTATTTTCTCTTCATTATCTCCCAGCAGCTCTGAGGTCTAATGCTCAAATTTACTTCCCATCCTTAGTCAGATGCTCCTGTAGACGTAGAGCTCTCTTCACTGCTTTGAGACCTGGACTAGCTTAGCAACAGCATGTTTGGGATGACATTGGAGCAGCAGAACTAGTGTCCAAGTAATTTGCCATTTTTCTCTCATGAAGGTAGAAAAAAATCAGCTCAGTTTTGAGTCTGGTTTTGAATTGTACATTAAATTTATGTTTTGCTTAAGGAAAACTACTCTGAGTGAAAAGGATCAGAAAAAAATAGGTAAAAGACAGAGTCCAGCTGGAATCTGCCATGATAAAATCTTGTAGGAGAGCAGAAAACATTTTCCAGAAAGTGGTTTCAAGGTTTGAAAATTTTAATTTTGGGAGGCTGTAGAGAAAAGTCATAATCTTATCAGGCTATTTCTTGTATAGGCAGGCTTTATATAGCTGTCAACAGGTGAAATGCCTTGCATAAGAATGCAAAGCAATGCACAAGTCAGTAAACCATACTCCCACGACTACTATTGATTACCAACATCAAAACTTCAAGAGAAATTTATCAATTGTGAGTTGAATATTTTACATGAGTCTTGACACTAGTACAGTTTTTTGAATTTTAAAAATAATGAATAGTCAAGAAGTCACCTCATAAATAATTCAGAACTGTTACTATTCTGACTTTTACAGAACATACAAATTACCTCCTAACTATAAGGGCAGGACAAGAATATTTTTTACCTTGATATCTAAAGATTCCAATCACTACAAATGAGGCTGCTTTGATCTGGAAATTTCAACTACAGATTGAGAAACCAAACTTTAAGCATCCAAGCTTGTATATTTTGGCCTAGTTTCAAAATTTGAAGCTGATACTGCCTCTGAATGTCAGCCATCATATAAAAAGGTTAATGAAACTCCTTTTAGTGTGGTGCAATGCAGTAACATGCTCTTCTGAGGATGGTACATGAAAGGATGAAACAGCATGACCCAAAGTTTCAGTGAAATCCTGATAAAAAATACAAGTAAGTGGAAAAAGTTTAGGGTACGGAAAAGTGAAGCTTAATTAGTTAGAAACCAAGCAAGAGCTTGAAACAAATAAATTAATCATGTTTTCCTTCCTGAAACAGGCTTGGTTTTTAAGGTGGCAAAATTCATTTGAGGAATTTTCCAAAATGCACATGGGTATCCTAGCACCTCTAAAAAAAGGCTGGATCACAACACTTTCTTTTTTTTTTTTTCTTTTCCCAGAAAAAAGCTATACATTAAAATGAAATCTATTTAACTACTGTTCTTTCATCTTTTTGTCCAGATTAATTACTGTAGAAACACACCAGGGGCTTATCCAGTCCCACTTTTTATCACTGAAACAAAATAATGGTGGAAAAAGACAGTGTTTTGAGCAGCAGCCATCAATTTCAACTTTGCCCCTGATGCATAAGGACACTGGGAAACACATCCCAAGGATTCAGTCAAGACAAAGATGAGAGAGTATATTGAAACAATATGGAAAGCATGCATGATAGAGTGAAGGAATAATAACCTGCAGATATGAAAACTTACTATAGATTTAATCCCAATGATTCAAAACATATTTTTAATAGTCTTAAGTGTTTTGAAAGTATAGCAGGCAGTAAAACACTCTGTGGTGTGTGATATCCAGTCATAATGCTCACATGGAGTTTACAGGAACTGCTGAAATCAATCTGGGTCTTCCAGAAGGGCCCTGAAGGAAACATTTCCAACTGCACTCCACACCCCAGCAGGAATGCAGAGAAAATGCAAACTTACACAGAAAGATTCAGAAGCAGAGGCTGCAGTTTCCACCGACAGTTGGCAAAGAGTGATTTATGAATAACTGTGCTGTGCAGAAGGATGAGGCAATGTCATTAGAAGAGGACTGAGTTAATGAGACAGCCTGAAAGCTAAAGATTGCAGCTTTCAAAGTTAACCCGCTGCCTTACTGAGAAGAGGGATACAGCTTTCACTGCAGTGATTAAGTTCATAGAGCCAGACACCTCTGAGTAGTTTTGCTTCTTCCTCATACGGGAAGAGGTGAAGTGCAAAGCAGCCTTGCCCTCTGCCCACACATGCTCTGCTGTACCAGGGATATGTTTTCTCCTAAGCTCTAGAGTCACTTAGGCTTCTGAGAAATTCATATGCCATTAAAAATTTTATTCATCACTTACTGTGTGACTGGAACAGAACGGAAGAAAAAGAAACCTAAAACAAAAAAACCAAAAGACCTGCAGTAAAAGTTTCAAGATTAAAAATCTGAAAAGAAGCATTTCCTATGATAAAGGATGCATCAGATAAGAGACAAGATGAAGGCTAAAATCACAATGACTTGAATAAAAGTGAGATTAAAAGCTAAAATGCTAGAGTTCTTGCATAAAGAAAAGAACAAAAAACCTTTGCCACAAAAGCATAATCTGTATGAAGCTGAGTGTGACATTGGAAATAAAAGAATAGGAAAGGTGTATATTCTGATTGTGACTCCAATAGCTTGAAGAGAATAACAGGTATATGCATTTTCTATTTATTGCCAATGGAACAAAGAATCTGATGAATAACTGATTACAATAACTTCACTATATAAAAGAATGTGCATTACCTTTTAAGTAGCACGTGAATGGTACCAATGCTAATTGCAATATTTAATTTTGATCTAGCTTTACAAGAGATGTAAAATATCTTTGCAAAAAAATTTGATAAAGGGTGCATTTTCATAGTACAGAAACATTATTTACAGCTACAATATCTTTTACCCTGGAAAAGGCACTTTGCAAGTATTTATGAATATCAGAGATGGTGATAAAAAAGTAAGAGACCAAAAAAATACCCCAAAGAACTGAAAAAAATCTACACGAGTGAAGCAAATCCAAGAAAAATAATTCCTTACCCGTTTAAATACAAAAGACTAAATGATTACTGTATGATAACAGTTCTAGAGCATATTAAAGTCATATTTCCATGTTATACACTGTTTTAGTACCTCTTTAGTACCTCTTAGAGAAATTATGACTCAATTCTTTCTTATTCCATTTCCTCATTTAATACCTTTTTCTGGTATTAATTTTTCTCTCAGAAATGAGCTGCTATGTATTAATTTAATTTTAAGACACTGTTCTCATATGTACTTAGCTTTGCACAATGAAGCCTCTTTTAAAATTCAAAATAAATGCTTTCTTGCACAAAATTTTGCTTTCTAACATTACCAGCCATCTAATAAAAAACTTCTCTACCTACAAATAAAAACTTAGGTTGTTACATCCAAATCATCAACATTTTTTTCCCAAAAGCATGATGATATTTGGCAAGAATTACCAAACTACGGAAAGAGTCACCTGATATGAGGCTGTGAGCAAGTGCCCATATTTTTCCCTAATCAGAGCTATTAATAGAATGATAATTGAACTTTTTTCCAGCAGAGAATAAATGTTTTTTTACAAAATCACAGAACAATTGAGGTTGGAAGGGATCTCTGTAAGTCACTGGTCCAGCCTTCCCCTGCTCAGTCAGGGCCACTTAAAGTGGATCTCAGGACTATGTCTGGATGGATTTTGAGTATCTCAGAGCACGGAGACTCCACAGACTGTCTCGGCTGCTTGTGCCCAGGCTCAGTGCATGGTGAGTGACACAAGAAAGTGAAACGCCTTAGGATGAGCCTTGAATCAGTTTTCAAGTATTACTTCCATATTTTCACTGCCTCCATTTTACATGTCTGCGTTGTGTTTCAGATGTATGCTCATACACACAGAGCTGAGCAAATATCTGCATTGCAAGTGCTAGAAGGCAAAGCTGGAAGAATTCTAAAGATAATACATCAAAAACATAATATTGTCTGTATAGTATATCTTGTTATGAGGACTTTACTTGTGGTAGCAGTATAAAGTAATGACACAGAGAAATATTTAACTATTCTTTTGTTAATTATATGACCTTAGAATTTTATTCTCAGCAGTTAACTTTGTTTTGCTAACACAAACATTTGTTTGTAATGGGAAGTCATAATTGGTTTTATGTTAGTTTTAGAACAGAAAGTGAAAATTTTACTTTGACTGCAACCCCAAAGACATCATTAATTTTCAAAATGCTTTTCAACATTAAATTATTAACTACTACTATTACAGAGTAACATCTCAAATCATATTTCAGTGGCATTTGTCCCACTGAATATGAAATTTCTTAATTTCAGTTTCCTTTCTTTTTATTATTCAGTTCTGTACATGTTTCCTGGGGGTTTTTTGAGAGGAAGACACACAGAATGGGATTTTTTAGTTTATTTGGACAACATGTTCCAAATTTCATTGCAGTTTTCCGCAGTAGTTGATGTTTCCACACTGATAAGGAAGATTGGGCAGGAGACTCCTTCTGGAGGGACCCTAGTTAAAATATTATCATTCTAAAACAAGATAACAGTGGCAAATTTTAATTATGGAAAATGTGGCTGTACTTACAGAATTAATTTATCCAGTTCTAAAATAAAAATGTCCATATTTCAGGGCTAATAATAATAATAATAATAATAATAATAATAATAATAATGTTTCTCCAAAATTTCTTGTAGAGATTTCAGTAAATAGTTTTGAATCTGCTACAGGTATTCTGGAAATGCGTGTTGATCTACTGTGAGAGTTTTATTCTTGTACTGGAGAGATAATGGAGAGATAAATTGCAACAACAAAAAATAAAAGTCATTAATGTCAGACACAATTATCTTTTATTCAAATGGTTATCTTTCCTGTAATAAAATAAATTTATATTTATGGAAAAAATTAGATTCTTTCCAGTGATGAAATATATATGGCATGGCATTAATACTTTATTTTATTCACTCAATCATTTGTAAAATGTTTCACAACAAATTGGTTGTTTAATGCAACTCATTATTCAAAATAGTTTCCAGGGGGAAAAAACCAACAGCACAAGCTCATAATTTTGTTTTTTAGTGCCTTCTCCTCTTTCAGTGCTCATTTGTCTGACTGTGTGAGTGTGGCAGGTGTAGCTGTATGGGAGCTCAGTCCCAGCTCAGGAGGTGTCGGTGTGACTGCCAGAGTGGCTCCTGCATGATGGGACAGGGAAGTTTCCCTTATACCTTCTCTAAAATAGGTTTTCTCGAGGCCTGTAAAGAGTTCCTGGCACTACTGGTTCAGATGTTATCTGTTGCTGTACAAAGGAAATGAACACTCAGCACCTGTGGGAGCTGCCTTTCTGTAATTCCTCTACCTTTAATTTGCAACAGGGGCATGTTCCTAAACCCTATGTTAGAAGGTCTTTTTCCAGTAAGAATAAAATGCAACAAAATTTGCTAATTAATGTAGCCAGATGTATTCCTGATACTCTGCCATTTCCATCCTATATTTCCACCCAGAACTGTTTGTGCTCCTTAAAGGAAAATCTCAAATCAAAATCATCTGTGAAAACCTCACCTACCATTTCTGGGGCAGTATTCCAGTTAAAAGCATGAAAGACCTCATCCATTCACTTTACACAAAAATGAAATATTGACGTGAAATAACTCATAAATCCCTATCATAAAATAACCAACATATGTTATACTGTGGCCGACCACTGTGACTGCTGAGCATTCATAGCAAACCTGGTATCATAATTCCTGGCATCTGGCAATCTCTGAAATCTCTCATTTTTGCAGCCCAGAAGCTGTTCTCACAGGCTGAGCTTTGTGTCAGATATTGTGAGAGCTGCATCTCTAACCTGCCGCTGGGTTCTTCCCTCCCATTTCATGCATCGAGGAGCAGCACACCTCAGGAATTCACTTTTTCAGAGGGAGGAAGGGTAAGTGAGAGGGGAATGAGTCAATCTGTATTCTGTTGCTTTTGTGCTTCAGTGGCTGTTTTTTTTATTTCCATCAAAGGGCTTTGCTCTGCTTTCTCACCTGGGTTCCCTCCTCTTTTGTGTTAAGGTGGGAGTAAAGAATTCACTATGCTGAAAAGTGAACTCTAAAGGGAATAACATGTGTTAAGTGTTGGTAAACAGGTTCCTATTAGAAATATTTGTACTTTTTTTTTGCTACTCAATATGCAAGGTGAGCAAATATAAACTCTTCAATACCATAAACAGAGTAATAGTCAAGCAAGCAGATAAAGCATAAAAAAGCCAGGTGCAGCTGTCTTTCACAAATATGAAGATTAATTAGGTTATCAAAGCTGGGAATTTCACCTGGAAAGACTTTTTCAAATAAAAACTTTCTTATACAGTGATTGTCTTACAACAATCAAGGCCTAGATTTGTCCAAACATCTCTGTATACAAGCAGTTCTTTATCTGAATTGTTTCAAACAAGTTTTCATGTGATTTATCCTGCTTATGAGTAGGAATGAAGTATTCATGGTTTTTTCCAAGTTGCTTTATTATACTGCAAAAAAATTATTTAAAAGGAAAACGGAATTGTTTTTCACTGCTTTAGCCAGGTTAAATATTAATTGAAGTCCAAGTTCTATAGAGATTCACTCAGCTATTCACATTAATATGTCATGTCCAACATTAACTCTTCAAGTGTAAATACAACCAGGGGTTTCCAGTTCCCAAGTTTAGTTTATTCTCAGTGATTTCTACTTCCATGATAGGCCAAAAGAAAATGATCCTGCATTGGATTTTCACCTCCAAAACTTTTGAGTCATCTATACAGCTCCTGCTTCTCAAGATGTCAAAGCAGAAGCAGTTCCAGCACTTCTAGAGGGTTATACAAAGGAAGAGGAAGGAGATAAAAAGTTGCCCTTTTTTACTGTAAGGCCCCTTTCATCTATAGGTTATGTCACCAAAGTACTTTGCAAGTACCCAAGAGAAAAATCTGCAAGTCCTGGTTTTCCTGGTAAATAGTGCACACAAGACTCCAATCAGAGGGGCAGCAACAGCTCTGCTTCTGTCCCTCTCCCCTTGGGCTGCACACAGGCTCAAAGGGGAGACACTCTGTGCATGTGGAGCTGCAAAAGCAGCTTGGAGACAAACATGAATACACTAATACATATTTCAGTTTTGTTTGCCACCCACAGTTTTGTTTGTGGTCCCTTCCTCCAGGGAAACAGTGAGGGTGACCTGTGCTCTGGAAAAAAATACTGTGAGAAGGGTGCAATACTGTACTGCCTTGAAATGGTCTGTGGTCATTACCAGAATTGTACAGAAACTGTTCCTTGTCCAGAACTGCTGTGAGTATGCCTTGTAATTTAAAAACTGGGAGGGAATGTAAGTCTAGAATTCAAAATGTTCTTGATATGTTCTAGAAATGTACTGAAATAAAAAATGCATCAGGGTGGGAACAGTTATGTAGCAGTAGGAATAAAGTGCATACATAAAGTGATGAGAAGAAATATCAGTGGGACTGCTATATAAAAGACACAAAGAAATCCTTCTTCTTTAGTCAGCATGACTGAAGTTTAATTAGGGTATTACATAAATAAATTTTAAAAAGTCAAGGGAAGAATATCAAAGGAGATGTGGCCTAGAAAATGTATTCTTTTAGAAAATATGGGGGTTATAATCCAGGAGAAAAAGAAAAATAAAAATAAATAAACAAAAAAGATACTTCACTACCCTAAAAAATGTATAATATCACCAAAAGGGGAAAAAAATTATTCCTAATTCATATAGCTAAAGCAGAAAGTAGTCTTAGAAGTACTAGATTAGATAATCTAAGGATAAGGAAGCCTCAACCTCAGAAATTTTTAAATACAAGAAAAAACAGCTTTTAATGAACCAGTGTTTTGATATGAATGGTTGTTCTCTTGCTGACCTGGCTTTATCTCTGTTGACTTGGCTGGCCCTTTGCCTTCTGCTCAGAATTAAGCTGTGAAACTGTGAATTAAACTCACACACACAAGATATCTTATATGACTGTTCTCCTTCTGAAGCAGTCCTCTGATGTTTGCACGATGCCCAGTTCATCAGTTCATCACACACACCATGTGCACTTCATTATTAAAAATCCCTGGAGGAGGACTGGTTCAGAGTCCTCTCTAATCTGTGCATGGGACATCACATGGGAGGAGTTAATGCAGAAATTCTCTTTACCATGCTACCACTGACCAGTGGAGGCATCCCAATCCAGCATCAGCCTTTGTGCTCATCAGAGGTACAGTTTTTATACTGGTGCTGCCATAAACAGATGGGACAGAGGTAGAGAGAGTTAAGGGGAATAAAATGGTATTTACTGAAGGGCCTTCAAAGGCCACACCGTGGCATTATCTGAGCCACGGCTTTGGCTCTGCCTGGATGGCTCCAAGTTGGAAGCAAAAGAGGGCTTGGTCACAAGATCTCGCATTTTTTGTAAGTTTTGGTCCATTAGCATATTGGAACTAATTGTCCAATTATAGCCCCAGCCTATGAAGTCCCATCCTTCTTATTTTCTCTCTTCAGTCCACGTTGTTTATACTCCTGGGTTTGAGATCTGGATCTGGTTGTCCTTGGGTCCCTGGCTAGAGACATTGTTGTGTCTACCTGCTCTGTGAAGAGAACTTGCAATCAATGAACATGAATGAATCCCAGACCCACACACCAAAGCAGCACAAATTCAAAAAGAAGGAAAAAGACAAAAAGATAGCTAAACCCCAAGGTATCACTGGTACCTTGCCTTCTAATGAGGCACCACGACCAGACTACCATTCTGGAATCCCTGGCTGATTGTCTGCAAAGAGCACTGTACCACAGGACACCCACAGGTTCAGACAGTTTGTATTCCCATGCTATCCCTGCACCAGCTCATGGTGCGCATGCTCTGGTGTCCACCTGTAGAAATTAGTGATTTCACATTCTCCACTGTAACAATGACATATCCTGACCGGAAGAAAACATGACTGAAAGCCTCTCTTTTAATTGCTGCTGAGTGTGATAATCACATATCCTCTGAACAGAGAGAGACACAGTTCTCCCAGAATTTTCCTGGGAAGCTGTGAGAAAGCTCAGAGAAAGAATTAAAACAATTATTATCTCTCTTTCTGTAACCATTGTTTATAGATATGGTTCTCCAGAGTGTGCTATTCATAGTTCAACAACAGTGTGAGAGTTTTTTACTTTGACACCAATCAAGTCTCACCTGGAGAGTCACATTATAAAAAGACCCACTACTTTCATTAAACACTTTCTGATTCACCTTCTGAAGACTGGAGTCTTTTCTTCCCATCCCTGACTCAACAGCATCAGCTGAGCTCCAGAAGTGCAGCAGTGGTGAGCTTCAGGAGCACAATTACAAAGCAACAGCCCAGCATTCCCAAGAAGGTACATCCAGTTCTAGAGCACTGCACCTCCTCTGTGAACCAGTGAGCAGACCTGCTTCAGGAACAGTCCCAGAGGATGAAAAGCTCCAGGACATATTCCTTCACACCTTAAGTAATGACCCTAGGTTCTGTAAGGGAAGGGCAATTTCCAAAGCAGTATGAGAGGCAGCCATGCTTTTAATTGAAAGTACTGTGGGCTGACTTGCTGCATACCAGAGCACCTTACAAAATCTCTGCTGTTCTTGTAGTAAATAAGCCAGTTTTCCCTACATCCATCAGTGTTGTCATACCATCATCCAGACCCTATTTATGCATACATGGCAAGTTATGCACAAGCATCTGGGGCTTTCTGCGTGTTCTGAAACTATAACAAATGCTTAATTTTATTTTTTGGCATACAACATCAGGAAGAAAATGAATGATTGTGGCTGGAGCTCCTCATTTCAAAAGGAAAAATTAGAGAGGGTGATTTTAATAGGAACTGAGTCCAGCTTTGAGACTGTGGACAACTGAAAAACATAAATATCTCCCAGCCAGCCTAAAGAACTGGATTAGAACTACATCACAAAGAAGCAATTGTGTGGACTAGTTTAAAAATAGGGATTGCAACTCAGTACAATTATTAACTTTAAGGGAAGGAGGGGGGGAGGAGGGGAGGAAGGCAGGAAGGAAGGAACAAAATAAAAAAATAACAGAAAAATATAAAGGATAACATGTTGGAAAAATCTTTAGGGTCTTTTGAGATGTGCTTGCTATGTGCTCATAGGTGTTATCTAATCTATAAAAGTCACTAGTCAACCCATCTCATTTAAGATTGCTTTAATTATAGTGGGAGTTTGAGTAATGTCTTCATTCCGTAAAAATTGTATTTATGAGAACAAGTACAGATTTTATTAAATCAACCATCTGTATGATACATATTGAGAATAAAATAGATGATTACCATATAAATTGAAGAAAAAATCTGAATCAAATATTGATTCTCCTTAACAGCTTGAAAACAGCCTAATTGTCATGGATATTGAAGGCTCTAATGGTTCAGATGAATACTATAATACACACAAAGGCAAATATTAAAGCATTTAAAAAAACAAAACACAGGCTTTCAAGTTATTTGTTGGAAGTTGTAAAAAACTTGTAAAAAACTGTGAGAGCTCTCAGAAGTTAAAATATAAAAAAAAAACAAAGTCTGAATAGAAAACTTCAGTGCAGTGGTTAGATTGTCTGAATAAAGTCAATTTCTAACCTTTCTGGTGAAGATGAAATAAATCAAGCGAACAAGATTACACAGGGAGAAGGTGGCAGCATTAATGTTATTTTTTTTTAATTGATAGCACTATAGCTGGCGGTTGGTTGGTGGGCAGGTTTGCTCTATGTTTTCCTCAGAGCCTTGTGAATAAACAAATTAACCATAAGCTTTCTGTCTAGACAATGCTATGACAGGAAAATATATAACAGAAAGCAGTTTTCTGTTCTGCCTTCCACAGTGTACTGCAGACATACAGAAATTGAAATAGCTTTATGACTTATAGCAACAGCCATGTGTCTTACTCTTCTCCTCTACCTGGATTAGTTCATTTGCCAAACACTAAAAAAGAGAATATTTGCATTTTCTCTGCCGTCCTGAGCTGAAAGGGCCAAAATTTCACCTGCCTTAAGCAGCCAGGCTTTGTGTATTATCAGGAGCAGGCAGAGCTGTTGTAAGTGTAACAAATTCAAACCGCAGTGAAGATAAACAGGTCTGCCTTGCTCTGGATATGGTTGGTAAATCTTTTGCTTTCTCAGTGATGGTAAAGCAGGCAAAGGAGCATTCCAATAAACTGCATTCACAATTCTTTCTTTTCCCACAGCACTTTCATCTATAAATACCTTGCCTTGGGAGCGAATTTTACTGCTGGTTCCTGACTAACACTTTGACTTTGACTAAGGGGTGAACTGAGAATAAATTTCACTCACATTATTCTTCCAGCTTAACTGCTGACCACCAGGAGCTACCAACATTAAGTTTTCCAATGTGGTGATTACCCGTCGGTCAGTTCCTTCATTTAGATTTTATTCCCATAGGCTGCTTGTAAGAATATCCAATGAAAGTGTGTGAAAGTATGTGAAGTTAAAGCATCATCCAATATTCCTGCCTCAGAGATAAACCACAAGGAAGATGTTACCTGAATTCTATCAGCTGAAAAATCTATTCTAGTCTCCTAGGTGCTCATAGATCAACAATTAAAATACTTGCTTCAGGAATTATGCTTTCTGAAATGTTGAAATTAGTCCTATTAATACATAGATCTAAAAGTAACAGTTTTTTCTCCTCAAAATAGAATTTTGGATGTGCAAACCTTTCTATCCTTCATGGTCTGCACATATTCTTGGAAATTGTGGTAAATTATTTTGCATATATTTGCATATATTTTGTCTTAAATTCCTGAAGAACTGTGATATACATTTTGCTCTGTCCCTGTTTAAGAGAACATAATCTAATTTCTGCTAATTATCTTTGATCACTTCAATCCCTTACCTGGTCTATGTGCACATGTTGTTACTATTAAGTGTATTAAACTTTCTGTCATAAAAAGATTGACCTAATCTCTCTTCTACATGTTCATGATTTTCACATTCAATGAGTTAATTGCATTAATGTTAAAGCAGACTTTGGCAAAACCTTAAATGCTCAAAGTTTTTTATATGGAAGTTGATCACAGTTAATCAATATGTTGGGTTTTCTACACAGAAACCATTCAACATCAGAGTTGTGTCGAATAATATTTTGTCTTTTGTTCATGATATGAAATGGAATTTCACAAATTTCTTCAAAATATAAACATGAGCAAGAGTAGTTATGGTTAGTGAATAAAATCTTAAGGGAAGCCAATGAAAGCATCAGCAGAAAGGATCACTTTTTGTAGTCCTTTTTCAAAATTAGGCCAGTAGACATAAAGCACATAGAACAAATTATTTCTCATTGGTTCATGAGATCAATCACCTTTTTTTGAACTGCACAATTTTCAGTAAGTATAAACTAAATATGTCAGGTGGTGAATAAGCTGTCTTGTACTTAAATAAGACAAGACAAGACAATACTTAAATTATTTTTAATAACTAAAAAAATCCCAGATTAGCTATTGAGAGAGGTTTCTATTTTCAGTTACACATTTTGCAAATTTCTAAGCCTTTCAAAGCAATTTTGTGAAATCTTTCAAATTCAGTCATTATTCAAAAGCCTTTGAAACATAAAAATAAATATATTAAATCTGAAATTAAACAAGAAAATTAATTATAAAGATAATATATTAATGCATGGTAGGGCCCTGTGCAAAAATATTTTTATCTATCTTTCCAACTAACATAATTTATGCTTTTAAAACCACTGGAAATATTAGAAACAAGTTTTAATTAAGTGAGGTTTTTTGTTTATTTCCTCCTAATGAAACGATTAGACCTAAACCATTAGACTCATGTAATTACACCATGTTTCATGTCAGCTGGTAAAATCGATTCTGCCTGATAGACCCAGGCCAGGTGTTGAATTGTCTGCATTGTTCCAGCTGCTGATCCCAAACAGCTGTGGGAAAGCCAGAAAACACCCTGCAAGGCACTGAGACAAATCAAAAGGGATTGGGGGCATCCCACTTTACGTGCTGGGAAGTCAGTAAGGGTAGGATGAAGCTTGCTTATCTTTTTATGTTTACAATACTGATCTTTGCTTTCAGAAATGGGAAAAAGACTTCAGATCGTGACCCCTGTGATTCTACAACACCAGCCTATGATCAAGAGACTGAGACAGACACAGCTTAAAAAGAGTCTAGATATTTTGACTATTGATGCTGGCAAGAAGCATCCCAAACCACATGTTTCAGCATGGTGCTTTCATATATTCCCTAACGTAAACACAGAGCTTTCCCTTTGCACCCATTTCACATCTACAGGGTCTTAAACCATAGGAGAAATCACCAAATTTTTGGTTAATATTAATTTCCAAGAGATAGCCCCCTAAACTTTGGATGTTCTGGTGAAAAAAACCACCTTGATTTCTCATTCAATTCACAATGTGGCCTGGGATTAAGACACTGTTGTTACCTGATGGCAATGAACAAGGCATCATGCTGAAGATATTGGAAGACATCAACTCCTTTCAGCACCTATGGGTGCTGATACTTGACAGCCATTAACACCTGTCTGCTGGCAACTTGTCCATGCCTGTGACTCCATCTCAGACAGCAGGTATTTTTGACTCATGTAGTCCTGGATCTGTTTAAAGTTTCAGTTCATATCTCAAACACTAATAACATTCCGCTCCTATTAATTTTAGAGTAAACGACTCAACTTTTATAACTGAGTGCAGATGGTTAATCTAATGAACAGACTTGCTTAAAAATAAAAATATAATAGCAATGGTACATGTGATAAGAATGACAGTTTGTGTTAAACAAGGATCTTGGTTACTTTCATGGTATTTAAAGACATGATAAGACATGTAAAGGGCACTGTTACTTGCCACAGCTCAGCCATCTTTGCAGAGTGGAAAATCAAGGAGAGGAACAAAAGAAAAGAGCTACTGTACATGACTTCTTCATGTGGAGTGTATCCTTCAGGGACCAAAGGGAGGGTACTCACATACTACAAAACAGTAAATGAAAATATGAAAGAAATACATTCAAGAATTAACTCTGACAACTTCATTGTTTTTTAGTCTCTCTATAAAACAAGTTAAGAAATAAAATGTAGTCCTGGATAATTCCTTTTTCCCAGTTGTTTGATGATATCTCCCTCATCAATTTGGTTTTATTTTAAGAAACAGTGCCTAGTGGTATCTGTATAGAAAAATAGTTTTCCCAGGCAATCCACTTTCCTGCAGCATTACTTTGTGTGCTGATTATTTCAGAGCATTCACATCCTTTTTTCCTTTCACACTGAAGGAAGTAATTTATTCCATTGTACATGGCTCTGTCCCGTCCTCTTCACTTCCTCTTTTGCCCTCAATTTCACTGTGCTGTGCTCTGTGTATTTCTATCAGCCACCACAAACCCCCAGTTGTCACCTTTAATGCTGCTGCCTGTTGTGAGAAGTGGACAGTGCAGGGCAGCTCCCTGCCGGCTCCCTGCCCCACCAGAAATGCAGCAGGAGGAGGTCAGCCTTTAAACCACGGACTGAATGACTCCGAGTGAAACTGCCGCTCACAGCCCTGCAGCTTTGCAGTGCCGTGGAGGCACAGTGGTCAGCTCTAAATTTGGCAGCAAAGTCTGCTGGAAGGTCAGCACACCCCTGCTATGCATTCATCCACCGTGTTCCTTGTGAAGGAATCACTGGGATTGTTCCCCA
This sequence comes from Ammospiza nelsoni, assembly GCF_027579445.1. Classification (NCBI taxonomy): domain Eukaryota; kingdom Metazoa; phylum Chordata; class Aves; order Passeriformes; family Passerellidae; genus Ammospiza; species Ammospiza nelsoni. Next base: position 113,622,763 of record NC_080633.1, read on the forward strand.
GAATAACTGATTCCACTGTGCTCCAGCTGGCGTGCAGTGGGCAAGACACCATTTAAGCGCTGAAGAGGCCTCACACTCCCATTTATACCTGTGCACATGTATGTAAATAAAAGTATATATTTATATATATATATAAAATGCAGGTATAAAGAATATCAGCCAACTCCATCATGCTCTTGAATCTGTGAGCTAATTTTGCCTCAGCTCCAAAATGACTGCCCACCAAATGAAAGCTCTGTTCCAGCAGAACAGCAGCCATGCACTCTGCATCTGAATATCCTCAAGTGAAAACAGAGCAATGTGAATTCCACTGTTTAACAGAAGCTGGATGAAAGAAGTCTGTTTCCAACTGTACTCACTCACTGTGATGTTCAGAAAAATCAACAATTAGAAGGATTAGGAAATCTGTGAAAAAGACAATTTTGGATCATAGCTTTGTAATTATAATGCACAAGAATATCTAAGCTGGTTTCTTATTCAGAACACTTAAAATAGAACTTTAAATTGTGTTAGAATATTCAGCTCCAACTGATTATTTTTTGTTTATCTGGGCTATGCTTCAACAAACATTGCAAAGAGAAAATTACAGGGGAAATCTTTATCAATAGTAGCAGAAGTCTTAGTGGGGAAAAAAGAAGATGTACAATATTAAAATCAAATTCCTCCATCAAGGCAAATCAGGGATATATTGAAAAAACATCACAGCAATATTTTTCTTTTGATTGCAATTTTTTACTGATTCAAGCAGAATGGAAGTGAAATAAAATTATTTTGCAATTACCCTAACCAGCAACTTCTCATTTTCTTCTGTAATTATATTTATTCTAACTCTTCAAATTTCAGCAAAGTAATTGTATGTACAGGAGCATACAGGCATGTAAAAACATAAGCTATTAATAGTGAACAACTGAAAAAATTACAATTTATAAGATGGTATTGAAGTCCACAGTTACACCAAACCCCTAAAAATCTTCTGGTGGCACTGTGAAAACTCCAAGAGTCTTATGCATTAATTCAGCAGCACCAAAGCATTAGAAATGCTTGTGACAAAACAGATTGCTGCATTTCGCCTCCAGCTCATTAATTCTGTAATTATTTTTTAAGCTTCTCTTTTTTAAAACTGAGAAAAATGTTTTCTTTTATGCATCATATGTATTCAAATAACCATGTCTCACAATTTTCATTTCTGCCTGTGTTTTTTACAGTATGAAAAATGCAAGCACAGGCATGAAATATTCATCTATGACATCAGGGAAAAATAAAAGCAGATTTCCCAAAAAAAACCACAAGGGCCAACATAATTTTAAATGAGCATGTGTAAACAACTATGCAACATATTGGTGTTTGCCCACCGCCTATATGCAATTCTTACATTTTGTATGTGTTTGGATTGATGGCTGTTCAAATATAAAATTTCAGCTTTATGCCTAAATTTACTGACTAATGAAAGTCATTAAATATGTCCACCTTCAACCTGTCCTTTATCCTCTTCCACCCTGGAGCCCATAATTTCTTTTCATTATGAAAACATAGGTTACAGCAAGATAGAAGAAGGGAATCTGCAGGAAGGCAGGAGAGACACAGAGAGCAGCCCAATACTTTAAAGTTTTGAAACTTTGATATGACACTTTGTAATACAGTATCCATGTTTATCTTTTATTTATCATCATACACACTCTGTTTAGAGAAATCAACCTCAGTTTTGTGTTTTGTGATTATCTAACTGGAAAAATAATATCAGAATTAAGAACAAACACACATTGCTTATACAAAAATATGTTTCATTTCAAAATACAACAGTTTAATAACAAGCACACCCTCATTTACTCTCAGTTCAGGGGTTTGGTTTTTGGGAAGGTGAAGTTGTTTATTTGTTTCTTTCTAGAAAGCTGACGACACTGATGATTGCATATATCAAAGCAGCTCTAAAAAAAATTATCAGAGGCTCCATTAATTTTATAATCTTTCAGAAAATATCAAATCACTTTCTTCAGGTACTCAGTGGGAACTCAAATACCATATGGCACTAGTTTAAAACTCGAAGTTCTGTGGAGATGACAAAAGAACTGTAAGACTGCAGTGTATTTCATTCCTAGGATCAGTGAACAGGCTAACAAAAAAACAGGCACACCTGAAATTGCACTGGTCTCTGTGAATTAGAGAAGCTGGGAACTGCCACTGTTAATTACAGTTTAAAGAGCTTGGAGTTAATCCAGGTGATTAAACACATGCTTATAGTGCCCTGAGCCTGAGCATTTCCGTGGAGAAATGCCCCGTTTTTCACACCCGATGGGAGTTAGAATTCACCCCCAGGCACCCACAAGTGCAGAGAACTTCTGGGGAGCTGCTGAGCCCCCTTTCCTTGCCAAACAAGTCAGACTGTAGGAAGGGAATTCGTGATTAATTTCCTTGTTCCTGGCACAAGGCAGGTGGGTACCACACAAAATTAAGGCATAACCTGCTCTGTAGCCTGTGTGTGCACCCACTTATAGCCGATGGTGGCTAAGTGCCTACCAAAGTCCAGCAGCTGGTGGCAAAGGCAGGCTAAGATTCAAAGTCTGGGCTGCTTTTCTAGTGAAAACATTTCGTGCCTATTCACTTCTCACTTTACTCTGCCCCTGGCTAAGACAGGACGTGTTCTGTGTTTTGTTCTGGTTTTTAAAGACTCAGAAAATAGATGTATCTTTTGCCTCCAGTTGTGTTCCTCAATCTAATGTGCTATTAAGGAGAAAAGCTTCAATTTTCTTTCCACCGCTAATGAAGCAAGTGAGTATTTGCCTTGCTTCTTCAATCAGAGCTCTAGTAATTGAAAGAAAAAGGATTAAAAAGTACAAAAGAGTGCTCTTAGAAGAAGATGCATGTCCTGACATGTCCCCAGCATCATTGTTTTGTAAACAAGCCAGTCAGATTTCAGTCCTATAGGCAGAATTCACAATAAAACTGAGATGGTTTTGCTCAATATCGCTACAATCACTTCTAGAGTTGTCATCAAATGTGGGAACAACTTAATGAAGGAGCTGTGCTTTGCAAGTTTTGTGCTTAATATTTGATCCCTGAAAACTGCCTGTAATGAGAGTTGCTTTGATATATGCAATCATCACGCTGTAAAAAGAAGGCCAAACAATGGACACAGAACAATTATCTTCAATGACTATAGTCCAAATGAGTGTTCAATCAAATCAGATGCAAACAAGACTTTCCTCAGCTGAGAGTAGAGAGATGTAAAAAGAAAAGTGTTTCCAAATCAAAGTAAAAGTTCAAAGGAGATTCAGTAAAGGAAAAATGGCTTGGGCTCACAGAATTACACAAGAATCTTTGCAAAAGAGAAGAGATTAAAGGTGTGCTTGTTCTGCCAGCTGAACTATCAGCTGTACTTAGAAAAGGAAATCTGAAACAAAGAGACCTCTTTCTTTATTAACTTCTCTCAATAATTGTATATAAGTGATAACAATACAAAATTCACTGGCAATACAAGAATGATTTTTTTACTTCTCATACTTGTAATCTCTAAATATGAAAAAAAAATCACTAAAGAAAAGTGAAAAATATTATTGCAGCTTTAACACAGAAAATATTCTATGCCCAGTGTTGATTTTTATGACACATTTTTCTTGGGCTGTTTCAAAATACAAATTAAGTTTTCTTCCATAACACCAGGCTTAGATTTAGTCCACAATTGAATCTAGAAACTAAAGCTACTTTGGATGGTCTATTAGATTAAGTTATCTCAACTTCCTTTAAGTGAGATTACCATAACCACACAGGTAAACATTGGGTTTTATGCAGTGGAACAGAAAGGAAGAATTGGTAGTTTATTTAAATTGCATTCTTAAAGGGCTTGTTCTTCTCTCACAACATTTGTGGGTCTTGATAACAGCTGAAGTGTGTCAAAGTAAGAATGCAGACCACCAGGTGAAACACTTTGGTTAAAAGGATCTATATGAAATTGTTATGTTTTCAAAATCCAAGAAGCAAAAAGAGACACAGTACCCCAACAAGAGGTTATGACTCTGAAAAAGACCCAGATTGTTTCACCATGTGCAAAGAAGGAATTCAGGATCCTGTAAAAAGTCTGCTACTGTTTGGGTAAAATTTAAAATTACTGATATACAGTGAATGATCTCAACAAGCTCCCACCAGTGCCACTCAGAGGACAAGATGCCCTTTTACTTCTGCACAGTCCTCCTCTCCTTTAGACACAAATTAGTTTGAAGAGAAAAACAGCTCTTCTTTTGCTTATGCAACTGATACTGTTTTACAATAGGACAGCAAGAATGTGTAAAATAAAGCAAGCAATAACTTGTACCTTTTTCATGGACTTGTTGAACTTATGGCAATGGGGAAATTATTTTGTTGATTTCTACATTCATAAATTCCTTTTTAAATTGGCAGAGAGGAAATTTTCTATTCTTCCAAACCCAGACATGATCTATTTCCTGATGCTGTTTTGAAAAATAATTGCATATGATATGTTTGCAAATTCCTATGTTTGCATATCCTTGTTTTGGCATTCATTCAGACATTCAAAAAAATTTACAGTTGAAAATCAGCCTATCTTATGCAGTGCCAATAGCAACACTTAGGTTAAGAAAACAACTGCAATCACATTCATGAGATTACAGAATAATACACTAATTATCTGGAGTTAAAAAAAAAAAGAAAGAAAAAAGTCAAAGTCACAAAATCCCCATCAACTAAAAGGTCATTCCAGTTTTTCTTCACTTCCTTTTCCTCAGGCAATAGAACTCAATTATAATAATGTACTTCATTTGTGCATTTTATCATTTCTGCTAATGTATTTGGCAGTTCATTTGGAAATTAATTTGGATCAACTTTCAGCTTTTCATAAAAGTACTGAAGAAACAGGGTATTGGACAAGATCCAAGCAAAGTCCAGACAAAATCACAGAATCATTAAGGTTGGAAAAGACATCTTAGTTCACCAAGTCCAACCATTAACCAGCACTGACATGTTCATCACTGAACTGCCCAAGTGCCACACCTACAGGCTTTCTGAACACTTCCAGGGGTGGTGATTTTACCACTTCCCTGGGCAGCTTGTTTCAATGCTGTCAACCCTTGCCATGAACAAACTTTTCCTAAACTTTCCTAAACTTCTCCAACCTAAACATTCCCTAGCAAAACTTGAGCTCATACCCAGAGCTCAATCATTTAGAGCATGGTGCTAATAATGCCAAGGTCAAGAGTCCAACTCTTAAGTGGAAGGCTCCTGTATGGGGGCCCTGGATGAGCCTTTCACGTAAGAGCTGGGCTCCATGATCCTTGTGGGTCCCTCCAATGCAGAATATTCTATGACTCTGTGATTTCCTTTGCACCTATCAGTTGTTACCCGGGAGAAGAGACCAACCCCCATCTTGCTGCAACCTCCTTTCAGGTAGTTCTAGAGAGCCAGCAGGTCTCTCCTGAGCCTCCTTTTCTGCAAGCTAAAACCTTTCAGCTCCCTCAGCTGCTCCTCATCACATCTGTGGCAAAGACACTTCCCCAGTTCCATTGCCCTTCTCTGGACATGCTCCAGCACCTCAGTATCTTTCTTGTAGTGAGAGGCCTGAAGCTGAACACAGGATTCAAGGTGTGGCCTCCCAAGTGTAGAGTACATTTTGTGTTCTTAAACCAACTCTATAATTTTGGTGTCAACCAGATTGCTGGCAGGAATGCTTAGCCCCATATCATGTCAAGAGATCAAAATATCTTTACCTATAAATCTCTTCTTAAATTTTTAAAGCCTCTTATTGAAAGAAATATTTGGAAGAGATGAAAGCTGGATTAAAAATACTGTTGGAAAATAAGAATTTTTGCTTTTAGAAATCATGCAAATCACTTACATAATACTTGACAGTTATGAACAAAGGAGGTCTCTGCTCTGAAATGCTGAAGGTCTAAAGCTCATTTGAAATAGTGAAAAAAAGGTTACTTTATTGGTAGATAATGGAATAAGATCCTATAATCAAAAATAGATTATAAAACATAGAAAATTCTGTGAGACATTGAACGTCATAATTTTTACAAAATAGTCTTCATTTTTCTAGCTACAAATACTGTCCTCTCACATGTTATTCCTTACAATGAAAATAAAATTCTAAGATGAACTACAAAGCAACACACTAAATGAGGTAAGCAGAACCAGTGAGAAGACTGAATTAAAATGATACAGCACTTGACAGCAGGTACAAAATAAAAACCAAACCCCCCAAAATATATAATTATTTTATAAACTTCAAGTTAAAAAAATAAGAAGAGAATGAACTTCTGGCAGGATACAGAAACCTGAAATGAACTGAAAATAGGCAGTTCTGAGCAAAAAGCTGATGTAGAAGTGTGTAAATGTTAAGGTGTCAAAAGGCATCCAATGCTCCAGAGGATGAGAGCAGAACTACTAATGACGCAATAGCAAATCTTATGCCAAAAAGCATAAAAAATACATCAAATATTGTTACAAAAGTGGCAAATGGCATGTGAAGCCAAATGGCATCACAAGCAGGATGGTTTGGTTTTTCTGTTACTCTGACTCACATCTTCTTCCATGTGAGAGCCCTGCAGTGCAGAGCAGAGATGCTGAACTCAAAATTGTTTGCTCTCTGGGTCCACAAGAAACTTCCTTTCCATCAGGATTTATGAAGACACACACAGCAGAGGTGGAAGACTGAAGACCATGGGACCCAATCAGACTGTGTTGTTTTATATTTCTTATACCTGGGTTTCTATTACTATGTCCAATTATTATCAGAGGTGCTTCATGAAGTTATCACAGGTTTTTATAGATGCTTACATAGGTAGTGTAGTTTCTAAGCATGTCAAAATAGTATTGAATTCACATAAGAGTCATAGCATCTAAAACTCATTATTATTATTATTATTATTACCTGTTCATGATTTTTCTTAGAAGGTTCAAGTTAGATACATAAGTTGTAAGATTTCTGCAGACAAGCAGTACCTTCAAAAACTCCTGTGAAATGAAAGAAAGCCCTTAACTTTTACTTTTTCTTTTTTTTTTCAGATTTGCTTAATTTTTTTTTTTAACTTTTAGACTGGTTTTCCATACAGGGAGAAAATCCCTGATAACAACCAAAATAAAACCTGAACCCCAAAATGCACCAGTTCTCTAAAGAGAAGAAGTGGCTGACACAGGGGTAACTGAGCCTAGTTGAGGTAGCTTATTATGCAGTACTTTGGGAAGAATTACCAGAAGCAAAGATTAAACAAATTAGTCTCTCAGCATGTATAATATTCTGCAAGCCATCACCGGTTTCAGTTCTCAAATCCATAAAACAAACATGAGGGATATCAACATGTCACTGTCCAATCCACCTCTTGTTTCAGGATGTCTTAATTGCACCTGATCTGGCAGGGGGCCAGTTTTGTATAGATTGGGATGAAAAGTTTGCTTGCTTGTTTTTTTGCACCTCTTTAAAAATCCTTCTGAATCCTTAAAAAAAAAAAATCAAACAAACCACAACCCACCAAAAAAAAAACCCCCCCAAAACCCCAAAATCCAAGCACTTCTATTGTTAGTATTTTCTTTCCTGTTTAGTCCATAATGAGTGAGTAATAGGGATAGCTGAAGAGTCACTCCTCTATCTTGGATTTAGCCCAGACCATCTGGCACCATCCCAAGACTCTTCATCCTCAGAGCACTTAAACAGCAGCAACTGAGCAGAGGAGAGTGGGGGAAAAAAAGTACAGAAGATTTATGAAAGCAGTAAATGCAATGAGACTTAGAACACAGTGAATTATTAGTTGCAAATTAATCTTATCTGAAGGTCAGACCAATCCAACTGTTTGTAGACCACGTGAAAATTGATTCTAGTTTCTGGCAAATTGCTATTCTTACTTTTAATTGAATGAGACAAATCGTCTATTTTCTCCTAATACAATTTTGCCTTTTTCACTTTTCATTTCATGTGGGGTCTGCCCTGGACAGAGAATGACTTCTGACTTAAAGGAAGATTGATTTTGGTAAAAGCAGTCCCTTTTTTCCCATAGGTAGCTACTTCTGCTATCATAACGAATTGTGTGAATTGCTGAATCAAAAAGTTCTCAAAATTTAAAGGGAATTTTGCTACAGCATATTTTCAATGCAGTAATAACAAGTTTTACTAATGGAAAAAGCTGAAAATACAAGAACAAAAGTATTAAAAGACATTATTTCATATGTATATATGCATGTTTATATATCTGTATTTCTACATACTTATTTTTCACAAGTATGTTCTCTCAGTCAGATTTCAATAAGTAAAAATAAAGAGTGAAACACTTCTATATTCCTGAATTCTCTTCTTCCACCTGACAAAAAGGAAGTAGAGGTGTTAAATTTTTTATTATTATCCCCTTAATTGATAGGTAGTGAAAAAACAGACAGAAAAAAATATTTTTATTGAGGGTAGAGGGAGGGCAACATTCCAATTTTTTTAAGTCTTACTTTAAATTTGTCTTCTGCAGAGAGCTTACCTTCATTTGATGCAGAAGTCAGAGATGGGGTGGATGAAGGGGGAAGGGGACAGAGAAATATGTCTGCTCATAAAAGGAGTCACTATGGGAGCTAAAACAGCTATTCTTTTCACATTTATAGGCTTCTTTTTCTTTTATTTGTTTCAATGTGTGATTGAGATCAAGAAAAGCATTACTTGAAGGACTCCACTAAATCTGCGTGGGTGGACATGACTCCATTCCATGTACTTTTCTGGACAATAACTGATTAGATTGGAGCTTTTACCAAATATGAGGACTACACAGATTTACATGTATCACACTGACAGTGAAAAAACAGCACTTTTCTGAGATTAAAAAGACATCTAATTGTCTCACATAAGCATATGCATCAGAGAGAATTTCCACATGCTTTCCCAAAAAAGAGCAAGGACAATAAATCAAAGTACTTTGCAGACACCACCTGAAGTGTAGCCTTGTATTTGTAGGGACTGCTTCAGGATATGAAGCTGATTTCATTTGATAACTAGTCTGCAGCACAGGAGCAGAAAAACAAGGCTTCTGGCAGAAAAATCAGAAAAGTAGACAAAAAAATAGATCCTGAAATCCCTGCTGTGATCATTTTTAATTTGCTAGTTTAAGAGATAGGACCTTCCTGCCAAGACAGTGTACTTTTATATATTTGTGCAAGAGCCTGGGAGTAGAAATACTCCTGCAGCAAATAGATAGCAGTTATTTTCCTTTGATAGAATTTTTTATCTTTTTAATACACTGAGAAAGTAACCCCCACAGTCAAATAAACAAAAAGATACCATTACCATTTAGACTTATCAGTGTCTACCTGTAGCATCATGTGCTCTGGTTTATTTCCCATCCCACAGAGTACTGTTGCCTGCCAGCACAGATTTTCTGCCTTCAGACTTTGGAAACACAACATCTGGCTCCTTATACAAGGATTTTCATCTTTTTGGACACTGCCTGCTGGAAGGAGGAAAGGGTTCCTATACTGGATCAAATTTGTAATCAAAGGAAGAAAACTGACTTATTTGCTTGAAATCACCTGACTAACTTGAAAGTACCATTAGATGCAGCTTTGTAAGGGGTACTCATTTCCTGAAATCACAGCCTAAAGGTTATCATGTGAGACAGAGAAAGTTTAATAGTCATATTTTTTGAGGTTTAGTTAAGTGAAATTTTCTGAGAACTGAACTCCAGTATGGATTTTTTTAATTCAGTAAATCAAATACATCTCTGATAAATCTGTAAATATTTTCAACTGATACTTTCTGTAAACACATCTGACTACTCTTCCAAGACTGTATGAAAAACATTTGCAATCAGAATAACTGAATAACTCCTTGAACATTAGAACAATTTTATGCTTTTACCTGCATTAACTCTTTAGGCATTTTATGAGCAAAATGAATTAAGTCTTTGCTCACATGAGTAAAGAGCTGCTTCCTTGAACCACTACAATATATCTCATTATTTTATAATCTCTTTACAGAGTAGTATAGACTTGAAATATTAAATTTACCAGTCTACTGCTCTTTATATTCTACTTCCATCTCAAGAATTTATATATTTTCCACGCAAATTCCTCCTCCCTCTTATTTGTAACCTCATGAAGGCATCACATAAATGAAAGTTAGTTTATTTTTTCCAGCTGCATCACTAGGTAAAATAAAAGATATTACCCAGCTGCATAAGTTCTTTTATATCCTTAGACTGTCATGACCACAACATCCTACTTTATTTTAGCACATACAGTCAACTTGTAAAAAGGAATGTTGTTTGCTTTTATTATATAATGACACCTTGAGATGTAGAGCCAGTTGTAATGAAGGAAACAGAGAAACTCCTACATTTGTGGCTCTAAAAGAGCCCAAACATTGACCTTCATTGAAATTTATTCAGTTCTAACAGAATTAATATTGCTCAAAGCTAAGATAAGCTGTGCTTCACTGATATTTTGACAATATTTCTTTTTTTTTTTTAGTTTCTATTTCTTAGTGAAAATTAATTCCATCCAAGGCAGTAGGCTTATGCAAAGTTGCCTTAGGCTGGTTGAAATTTAAAAACAAAACAAAACAAACCTTTTGACAATAGGTGATAAGAGGATTTAGAGAATACTTAATGCTTCTCAGTGGTAAGCACCACATCATTTGTCCACAGTTCCCAGAGTGTAAGAAAGAGTTTGGTGTTACCTGTGTGGGCTCCACCTGCCCCATTCCCTCCAGTGTTATGGGGAACCACAGCTGAGACAGGAATTTTTCACTGAGTTTCTTACAAAGGAAGAATAAATGAGTTACTACAGGAAACAGAGTCCTCAAGCACCCTTCAGTGATATCTATATCTATATCATCTATATCTATATCTGCACATTTTTTCCAGCACAAGACCAACCCTCCACTGAATAGTAAAAGATTTCTGCAGGGTTAAATGAAAACTTCATGGGGCAGAGAGAGTCAATGGCAGGAAAATGAGTGCCAATCTTAACCAAAAGTAAAGAATGGAAAAGTCCAGACATAGGAATCATCAAAAGGACCACCCTTCTGAGTGGCAGCAAACAGCTTACATCAGCTTAGCTCTACAGCATAAAAGCATTCCTGTCCAGCAACAGGTGGCCAGTGACTACTGTTTGTTGAACAACAATGGTTTATGGCCAATGCTGGCCAGAAAAAGGTGTGTTTTAAGTGATGGATGACGTTCAATTTTCTTTCATTCCGGTATAAACATGCAGGTTCATAGATGACAGAACAAAGTTAACGTGTAGATGAAGTTTGGGATAAATTCTTAGGGTAAAAACATAAGGAATTCAGACATCCAAATGATACTCTGAGGTTCTAGGTTTGAGCTGCACTTGTCAATTTTCAGATCCCCATTTTAAAAACTAAGTTAATGCTTTATACTTAATTAATTTGTTGGGAATATACAAAGCTATATATTTTCCTCCCTAAAAGAAAAAAAAAAAAAAAAGAAAAATATATAGCCTCCTCCCCCCGCCCCTGGCCATGTTTTCCTTCTTAAAAACAAAACAAGAAATCAGAAAAGAAAAATAAATTGACTAATATGGTAGCACCTTAAATTAAAGCCTGGATGAATAATCATGGGACTGACACATGCAAACTGAGCACAACGGGTGAAGACTGTTCAGGTATTAATCACAAAGTGCTAGAAATAGTCCAGATGACAGAGTAAATACCCACTGGCAAACATGATTTGAAAAGCCTTCACTTTGCATTTCAAGTTTCCATGCAAGCTTAACAGAAGTAAAAAAGGCAAAATCTACTGATTCTTCTTAAGCAATAGAGTCTGACAGTTCAGATAACTTTAGGGTGGGGCCCTGGACTTGACAAGAGAAACAAAAAAGCAGAAAAAAAATGCATAAACTGTTTTGGGCTTTCCTATTTTTAATATCTCCTGATTAATGAGAGTTCTCAATCACAGAAAGGTGTTTGGGGATCTTGCACACAGAGCCACAAGAAAAAAGTGAAATCAGAATGGTTTCAACAAAAACTCTTCCACAAGATGATAGCTTAGATTCTTCTCCTGAAAAGCAAAATGTAACCTGAGGATTTCTACCACACCTGAGCCAGGAGGTTTTGAGGGTCACCTCCTTGTTTGCTCCCCAGCAGTGGAAAAGTTTTGCAGCTGGTGGCTGCTTCGACAGAGAAATGGAAAACATGCAGAGGCATTTGTACCTGCTGGGTCCTGGGCTAGCTGAGAAGCACCAGGCAGCATAAAAAGTAGGCAAAATGTGTAGTGAGATGTTTCCAAGCTGTGTATTGATGGCATCCCCTTTCAGGCATATTTGGGGCTTTAGGTTTTGGAGCCAGGATCTTAAGCTCCCTTTGCCAAATCTTTTGAGGGAAACATCCTTTCTGGCTTGTGGATCCAAGTGAAACAAAACAATCGGGTTTTCTTCACTGAGCCTATCTAATCAGAAAACCTGACAGGTAACTGAAAGTTAGATAATTTGAAAAACGTAACATCTAAGGGCTTTTTCTTTTTTATTTCTGTGGTTTTAAAAAAAATCTCATGTAATTGAAGCCTTGCAAAAACTGTAATTTGTATGCAGTAAAATTTAAATGGAAAATTTCTACCAAGTAGTTGATTTGCAGAGTGTCAAGCAGCAAAAGCTTTATCTGAAATCAATAAAGACTTCTGGTACATCCCATTTCAGGTAATTAAACCTTGCATGACTTCTTTGAGAATATTATGTGGTGTTTTATTCAGTTTTGTAGTTGTTTTCAGACTTTCCCAATTTCCACAGAAGTTGTTTTTGTGGTATTTGTTTCTTTCCACCAGCCAATCTGAGAAATTAGTTTTCAGCCTACGGTTCCTTAATAAACAATTAACATTTCCATGCAATTTAGTGTGGAAGAATTTAAAAAGTAAGAGCCTGTTTTTGCTGTTACTTGGTTGCATGAAGGTCTTTTGTCCTGAAGAATAATTGTTGTCAAATATATAAAACAAAAGAGTTTAAAAGGAAGGTGGTGCTTCCTATGGAGCAAAACCAGTCTTTGAACTTTCATTTGAAATTCTTTCCAAAACAGGGATACTTTACAAATAGCTGGCAGTGGAACAATGCCAGGTTTTAGTTTTGCTTGTAAATATATTTCAATGTCTATTTCAGTGACAATTGTAAAAATGAAAGTTCTTTCAACTTGGCAAGTTAAAAAGAGCAGAATAAACTATTAACCATGTTACAGGTGCTGCAGTGCCCTGCAGGTTGCTGACCCACATATACCATCATCATCATCCATTGCATTCACTCTTTTGAGTCCAGCCATGGCTTCACAGTGTCAGGTGCTTATGAGCTGCAGCAATTGTGTATAGACAGTACATCACTTTCTGTGTCACTACATGTGACAGAAGACATCAGACCTTAATCTTTGTTTCTTCTGGAGACAACAGAGACAGGGCACCTTTGAATACAACAGTGAACTGCTTGCATTTTTTCCCAGCTTACTTCTGCCTCATTTTCCCAAGTCTTTGACCAGACAGCTTAAACATGGCTTTTCACAGATCACATTCACTCAGAGACAAATGAGGCACAACCAGTTTTTGTCTCTGAAGTGTCCAGGATGGCAGTGACAGAAAGGCAAAGGATCTGTTGCAGACAAGCAGCTATTGAACCTGCCAGCCACTGCCAGTTGCACAAATGCCTCAAGAGAAGGCACTTCTTTTTCTTTCCCTATTGAAACTGGGTAGATATCCAGTGCTAAAAGAAATTACAGACTTGGCAACTCAGAGGTTTTAAGATAGGACCTTGTCTCTTCCTGCTGTTTTAAAATTTGTAGTCTTCTTGAGTTTGGCTTTATCACTTAGCCCTCCTCTTGAATTTCAGTATCCAAGACTGTGATAAAGAGGATGTCATGCTGAATGTCTACAATGTGTCTTTGTGAAATATGTAGGAAGGAACTATCCTATGCATAAAACCAATTTATAACACATTAGCACCTGGACAGATTTCTACAAAAGTAACTTGATAGCAATGCTTTCAATTATTCACTCGCATAGTTACTCATATTGGACTATGTCTCATATCTATGTGCATTATTAGCTACCATAATTTTTCATGTAGGCAAGACAGAGGCTGTGATACATAAGGATGACGGGCTATATGAACTTCAAAAGGTCAAGTCTAAAGTGTTATTTGATATTTTCTAGAATCCATTGGTTTTTTTCATGAAAGAAAAGAAACCAAAACAAATAATTTTACCCAGTCTGCTGATTTTATTTTCTATCACTTTCTTATTCTCAGCCTTCAGAAATAATAAACTGGTTGTATCTGCTGACATTTTTCTGGAAGATTGATCTTCTCAGTCACACAGATTTTGCAAACATAATGCCAGCTTGCATTTATATAGCTCATTTCATCTCAAAGAATCTCAAAACATTTTATAAATTTAATGCAGTGGAGTATATACTCACTCCACATTGAATATAGGCATTTCCAGAATAAAGTATTCTTTGTGACTTGCTAACAGCAAGAAAAGTAAGAAACAAAAGTAAGAGAGAGCTATTGTATCACCTTAAAAATCTCAAGATAAAATTTAATGTGGCTGCATGATATCAGTAAAACTATGCACTGATTGCTGTTTTCTAATTAATGAAAGCAGAGGATGCTCCACGGACTTGGAAAAAGTCTACCAGACCTTGGCATTAACGCTGTAAGAATGACCTTAATTGGGCAGGCCAGGAGATCTTTCAATGTTGCATTTTGTTTCTGAGACCAACAAGTGTCTAGAGAACATTTTAAAAACAAAGAATCACATAATGATTTTCCCTAGGCCTTGCCCAGCCTCAAGGATGATCAGGGATTTCCCGAGATAAAAGGATGTTTTATTTAAAAACCCTCTACAGAATTTTCCTTCATAGACTTGTATAGTTCCTCTTCATACCCATATTATTATTAGTATCTCTGACTCGCTGAGGAAAGATGTTCCAAGTTTAATTTCCATGCAGTGAAAACTCTCATAATTCTCTTACAATGAACTCCAAGCCAAGTGATAGGTATTACCTCTTTTATTTTATGTCCCTTCACTCTTTTATGAAAAGAAACAGCAAACTCATTCCTCAGTGACTTTCTCCACAGTACTTTTAGAGGTCTCTATGCTGAGGCAAAGATTTAGTGCCCAATTTGCCAGCTGCAGATTGAGCCGTGGGTGGGGGCCCAAGACATGAGGCCAAGAACTGCCAACCCTTTGGTTAACAAAGGACACAAGGACAGGTGGTGACAGCCAGGTGGATGGATACTGCAAGACACTGCAGGAGTGGAGGGCTCAGGAGGAAGAAGAAGACTTGGGAAACTCACTCACACTTGGACTGTGAAAGACAAAAGCCATGGGGTCCTCCTCAAAGGCATCAGCTTGAGTTCTTTCTGTCTCTAAAGAACAAATGTCTTTATGGAAGACATCAATGATTCTGCCATAGGAAACCCAAGGTCAAAACTATAAAGAAACCTGCTCTGGCTGCATGTGAGTGGAGTGTGTGTGGAGTCAAGCTGGGCACCTGTCAGCTCACTGGAACTGTTGTGCAGGAGGTCCCAGCAGCAGAAGCCTCTGGCATTGGGAGAGTGACTGCCAGCGAGTCTCCTGAATGGTCAGACTGGGAAGTTTCCTTAATATCTGTTATAAATATTTATAACATATATCTATTTTTCTGCAACCTCATATTCTCTTTTTTCATTTCTCTGCTGTCACTCCATACTCTGAGCTGTGGCTACTTCCTATTCTTGTCACCTTCTCCAGCTTTACCACATCTTTTTAGATGGAAGGAAACTGGATTGCAGTCACGGGTCAGCTTAAAAGGACACCAGGGCATTACTCAGTAACATACTAATATTTCCCATTTTTTTTAAGCTCTATTTCTTATTTAGCATGTTTTGAATAAACTTGAGCTGTCAGAAACCCCCCAGTTTAGAGACAAAAACCTTTTGAAGGGCAGGTGTTACCCAACACAGCGCTGCAAAACTCTGTGTTGGGACAGGCATCTGCCAAGAGCTGCAGATCCTGGCTCACCTCACACAGGACACAGCACTGCTGGGTGCAAAACAGGGAGGAGGTGGTCTGTAGCAAGGAAGAACAGGCTGGAGAACATGGATAGGTAATCTCTGAAACTGCTGCAACCTGTTTATGGATCAAGTCCTGAAAATCAGAAATAAGAACTGACGGTGAGTTTCTGTGGTCTTATATATCAAAAGTTCTATTATCATTATAGTGCCAGAGTTTCATACCTCCTCAATGCTTCTCATAGGCATCTCCTCTAAGCACTAACTCTTCCTGGTCCTTGCAGCAGTTATCTGACTCCCATTCTCACCAATCAGCTCTCTTTTATGCCACTGTTCTTATTGGCTACAGGTGTGGCCTGTTAAGATCAGGCCTGCTCCTAATCTTTGGTAATTGGTTCAGCTGCAACTCTTAGGGGATAAGATTACATTCTCTGCCACCTTCATTTACCCGTACTGTAACCCCCTACAAGTTTTCAGCCACACAGCTGAGATTTCCCCCTCTTTATATGTTTAAGGTCTTTAATAATTTTTTTTCCAATGAACATATTTCTCACAAATGCTTAATCATTTTTAGTAACAACATTTATCATTTGTCATTTTCCAGAATGAAGAGATCACAGAATGCCTCGAGTATGTTTCCACCAAAGCCGTGTAAACAGACACTCATTTGTCTGGTGATGCGTGATTTCTTTGTATATTAAAAATCAATCACCCTATTTCATTCCTACCCTGTACATTTTCTTCCTACCCAGCAATCCATGCTTCTACTTTTCCTCTGCCTTCTTACATTTTATACATATAACCATTTTTTCCGCTTCTAAAACCCCAGATATTTACATATCTAATTTTCAAGTATTTCCATCTGACCAAAACCCTGTCATTCTGATTATCTTTTCACAATGTTGTTGTCCTCCTATTTTTTTTTTATCTAAACTGCATTAATTTTCCACTCTTTTTAGACTTTTGCAAAACTGCAGTTGCAATGTTCCTGCCTCTGCTATAAAAATTTGTGTGCTTCCTCCTAGATCATTAATGGCCAAATGAAAAAATGTGGACTTGACCCCACCTCCTTCTTCCAGGCTACCTTCTGCTCTCACCTCCACCACTGCATGATTCTACATAGCTTCATTACCCCTGTTTTATGCTTCTCTGTCAATATTCATTCCATGTTACAGGATTAAAGTAACAGCCATTTTGGAAATTTTTAAAATAAAATCAATGTGTATTTTGAGTACAAGTGATGTTTTCTCTACTGAGAGCAGTTACCTCTAGCACTTCTCATTCTTCAGAAGAAACTCATGCATAAACTCAAGTAACTTTTCCATGGTAAAATAACATCACACTTATGATACAGAGGGACAGTTTTCTTGTTGGAAGGATAGAAGTCCTGTCAGAAGAAAATTCTTGGAGTAGGGCATTTGCCCTAAATACGAAGCATTTTCAAAGAGGTACAAGTTACAAGATGTACTAGAGGTCTTTTATTTTAATATGAAAGTTCACTTGAAGGTGTATACTAGAAATATTTGTATACAGCTCCTTGCACAGTGCCATAGAAAGCCTTTTAACTACAGGGTTATTCCAAACCTTAACACAACTTTGCCCATTCCCTCACACTGCAAACTTAAACCTGGAGAAGTGGGGGAAACACATGTATTACTGAGTGTTTTCCTGTTCAGAATTCACTCAGGAGGTCAAGGAATCAGCAATATTCATCTGAGGTTTCTGTGACTAGATGGAACCACACAGAAGGGGCAGGCCCTTGAGATTAACCTGTGCAGGGCTGGTAATTGGGCTTCAATGATCCTTGTGGGTCCCTTTCAGCTCAGGATGTTCTATGATCCTGTGATTCTACCACCCAAGACAGGTGTCCCAGTCCTGCTTTCTGCTGGCCTCAAGCTCATTCACCTCCAGCTGACCTTGCACGTAGACTGCTGTGCTAAGGGACCTGTGCTGAGAATGCCAATGGAATGAGGATGCAAGGGGAATGAGGATGTTAAGGGACACATTATCATAGCTAACACACCCTGAGGGCATGCACTGTGCTGCAATCCCTCCCTGACCATTAAATGAGGTTTGTGTTTCATTCTTAGTCATCACATATGCAGGACAGTAGGAGGACAAAAACAGCAATTTTTTTCAGATTTATTAGGACAAAATAATCAACCAAGCAAAATGTGACTACAGAAAGAGTTAAAGCAGGACTTCTAAAGCAAAATGTTATTTCCTAAAAACTGGAAAACTTACCAATTTATAAATAAGAATTTAGCCTTGTTTCTGATTCTATTTACATATTGGAAACAAAGAACATATGATAAAAGTGTTCTAAACAAATACTATGTATGTTTTGTGAGGATCACTCAGACCACAAATACTAACTTAAAACCATGGAAGTCCAGTCTGTACACCTTCACTCAACTTAGGGTGAGCAGAATTCCATCAGCATGGCCCTCTGGGAATCAGTATGTAAATAGTCTTATCCTTGTAAGGATTGTTTTAGAAAGTTCTCTGTTCCCATCTTGTTATTGGTTAAGATTTTCTGCAGTAATTTAAATATTCCTAACCCTTGTTCCTCACTGGACCCTCACATTCTGCCCCCAACTTATCCTTTATACACTCTGTATCCACGTGGCCCTCACTTTTTGGAGTGCTCCTATAGTTGCTGTTGGGATTGTTGTGTTGTTTTACCATTTATTAAAAGTATTTCTGTTTCGGGTTACTCCATCGAGCCCATCCTTTATTTCCATCTCCACATCACTCTTGACCAACACGGTCCTGAAGTGGCAGCACACCGGGCTTGCCACAGTTTTTTTTAATGCATTCTTTGTGAATTAAAATGCTGATTGCAGAACAACCCTTAGATACTAATGGTGAATTAAAGGCTTTGAGCGCTCAAATCCTCTATTTTCTTTAGGGCACCTGATGGGATATCTCATATCCTGTTAAACTTCAGGTTTGTTGACAAGAATGAGAAATTATTGTTCTCATCATAAGTAAGTGCTGTGAAAAGGGGAAAGAAGTTGTGAGGTTTCTTAGTATGTAATGTGCTTGTACTTAACTGTGTCTTAAAATGGAGAACAATGGGCTGATGGAAAGAATAGGCAAAAAAGAAACAGCTGCACCTGACAGAAGTTCTAGATTCTGGTAAGGAAATTATGTTATCTGCCAGAAATTTCTCTTCTTCATTTCATAAAATCTCTGCTTTTCACAGGTGTTCAACTGCAGCTATGCATATGCTACTGTGGCACCATCTGTACAAGTAAGTGACTTTGAAATGCTATTTTTCAGAAACATCACATATAAAACAGGTCCATTCTAATCAGAAAAATATTAAGAACATGATATAGGGTTTCATCATGCATCCTTCAAGTAGGGACACCCACACAGAGCACCTGCTGCTCATCACAGCAAATTAATTCATCCTCACCTCTGAACTTGTCTGCATACAAAATAAAGCAGCCAACTGAGAGGCTGGAATATTTTTTAGTCTGCCTGTAATGGCAGTTGGGATTAAAACTAACGACAACAATGAACTAAAGAGATAGATATGTAAAAACTGTAGGGCTTACGGCTTGTTCATATTCCCAAAATGCCCTCAAAGAGTGCCATTCATTACATTCTCCCGTAAACACTATTTAGAAAAAAAGATTGTCAGTTTTTTGTCAACCATTTATAATTAAACCAGCAACTATTAAACTGACAGTTCACGACCACAGCTTGAATAAAGATCTCTTTTCCACAATTCCAGCTAATCTCTGGTTTGAAGGAGAACATTTAGTGCTAAGTCAAATAAAATTACAAATTCATGATTCCTTTCTTCTAAATCCTAAAAAAGAATAAAAGATGTAACAGGATCATACTGTGATTTTAAAATGTCCTTCACTTTGTTTCTGTAAAGTTGGAGTCAATCAAAAGGTACGGAATTCAAATTCATCCTCAGTTCCTGAACATCAATATGGTGAATAAGTTTTTAGATATTAGCAGTCTGCAGAACTAGGGAAGGGGTTCAGATGAATCATTAATGAAGAAATTGCCCATTTTATTAGTGGGATGTATCTTTCTCTTCTTCATTGGCTTTCTGCATTTTTCACAAGGTTGATGTTTTCTGTTCTTACTTGACTGCTACTGGAAGTGCAAATCTCAAGAGATGTTTCTCAAACCCAGGCAGAATGAACTCCGATAACCCATAAACACAGCACAGTTCTCAATCACCAGTGCAGCATGCAAATTCACTTTTTAGAGGAAAAGAGAAAATAGAAAACTAACTTTGAGGTTGCTCCAGTCCTCCATGAAACTAGTAATCCTGCTAATTATAGGAAATTGTTCAAATACAATATTGTTTCTAAATAATTTCTCCAAAACATTCTCCAAACACTCATTACCAGTTTAAAAACATTGCTGTGGTTACTACCTCTTTTGTAGATATATCGAGATTAAAATAATAAAAAAAGAGAAGAGAATATATTGTCCTTGTTAAATAATTCAAATATAGGCAATAAAACAAGAGCGAGAATTTTACTGACTTTAGCAGGCACTCACTTTTGACACAAAAGTGATTAAACAAAGTCATTTTTCTAATGCATGACCTAAAAATTCAACACCTGAACTTTTGGTCAGTTATGCAAAGAGCTCTCTGCATTTAAAATCTGTCTCTGATTATCCTAGAAATTATGTATTCCAAAACACATATCTTTGGATTATCTGAATTTATTTTTACTATGTTACTCTCTCTCTTTAATTATGTAAAAAAACCTCAGAGAATACTGGCCCTTAACTTATATTATTCTGTTATTCCAAGTGAGCATTTGATATTTTACTTTCAGCCATATTTGTCCTTGACCTACTTCAATGGCATGTTGAAAGAAGCTTTGAAATATTTAATCACAAAAAAAAAAGTGAAGACTAAGGGATTTTTTGCATTTGTTTCTTGTCTATGGCATTGTATGTTGATGAGATATAGGGGCTCTTAGTTCAAAGAATTAACATAATTTTAACTTGTAGAATCATAGAATGGTTTGAGTTGGTTGGGACGTCAAAGATCATCTGGTTCCAACCCCTCTGCCATGGACAGGGACATTTTCCATTGGACCAGGTTGCTTGGAGAATACCAATCCAACCCTGCCTTGAACACCTCCAGGGATGAGGCAGCCACAACTTCCCTGTTTGACATTTCCAGTGCCTCGCCATCCTCACACTAAAGAATTTCCTTCCAATATCTAATGTAACCCTACCCTCTTTCAGTTTAGAATATCCCTCTTGTTCTGTCACTACCAGGTGCAAGCCAGAAGCCCTCTCCAGCTCCTTCATAGCCCCTTCAGGTACTAGAAGGTGCTGTATGGTCTCCCTAGAGGCTTCTCTTCTCCTGACTGAGCAACCCCAGCTCTCTCAGCCTTTCCTCATAGGTGAGGTGCTCCATATCTCTGATCATGTTCATGACCCTCTTCTGACCTTGGTCCAGCAAGTCCAGGTCCTTCTTATGTCAGGGATCTCAGAGCTGAATGCATCTCTCCAGGTGAAGTGTCATGGCACAGTAGAAGAGGGGCAGAATCTGTATTGAACAGCTTTTTCAGGAACTGGGGACCAGCAGCGGCTCAGCTACCAAAATTCATGAATTCTATAGAAAGATTCCTGATTAATAAATTGCCTGCATATCCCCATGTCTATAGTTAGTTGTTAGCTAGAAAGCTTTTACAATTTACATGTGTAGCTGAAAACCTTTATTGGCACATTAAACTATTTTTCATTAAAAGCATTCTTTTGCTGAAGAAAAAGAAAATTTTATGTACAAGATGGTGCTGTCCCAAGTATTTAAGTACTGGTTAATCCCTTTTGCCTAAAACAGGTGGTTATGTCCAAGAGATGGCACTGCAGAACATATAAATTTTGAAAGCCATAGTGTGTGTTATTTCTTAGAAGGTGAAAGAGAAGTTGCCTACCCTATTTGTGCCATCCTTGCAATGATTAAACACCAGATTCAGCCTTCCATGTCCATCCTTTTGCATTCTGTCATCTTTGTTAGCTGGACTCCAAAATAGCTTTTTATTATTTTGACAGCTAAGCTAGCATACAAAACACTCTCCTTGCAAGTCCGGACATCAGATCCAATTAAATAAAGATATTAACTTCGAATTAAGCGATTCCATTGTCAGATATGAGTTTGGAATTTAAGGAAGCAGTCATTTAGATAAATGAAGAGCCTACTCTGAATCCTGTAAAATAAAGCTTCCTCAAACATTTTGATCACCTAATTAAAAAAAAAAAAGTTATATTTTTGCAGGGTTAAATTATTTTTGAGGGAGTGAAATGGAAATACAGTTTGGTTTTTAAATTATAGATTACTTCATACACTATCATTTTGCATCAGTATGTCAGGCATTGCAGAGCCTATTATTGTCTGAGGGACAAACAAGTCTTTATAAAACCAGCTCAAGAAATCTGAAATTGTCTCCATCCATGACATACTGTTCTGTCACTTTCATTACCATTCAAACAGCAAGAGCTGAGAGAAGTCTCACTGGAATATTCTTGAACTAGGAGGCCAACTGACTCCTACTTTCAAGAGGACTTTTTTTTTTAAGTTAAAAGCATGAGATAGTACAGCTTCACAGCCCATAAGAATCTGAGAAGAAGGGCCCAACATACAACAGAAGAGTATGAAATCTAAAACTCCTTCAAGACAATCAGAAATCCAGAGGGGCCTGATGGGAAATAGGCTGCCATATGGGTCAGAAGGAGGGCACTGCTCAGTTGAAATTTTTGTAGGAAGGGAAAAGACAAGGTTGTATTGAAATTTTAAGACATGAATCTTGAGTCCTGCCTAACAATATAAAGTCTAAGAACTCCCCAAATCTTAAAAAAACCCACAAAAACTCCCAAACAAACCAAAGTAAAAAAAAAAAAAATCCCACCCAACACAACCCAAAATCCAAAAAAACAAACCTAGACTAAATGAAATATAAAAGAAGCCTTCCCAGCTTAATCAAAAGTAATCAGTGAATATTTGCTAGCAATAAACAAATAGTTAGTGTTTGCAGAACAAAAGTTTTTACTTTGTGTCCCTTTAGTATTTTTATCTTAAGGAAATTACCAGACATATAACCCAAGCTGGAGTCTAAATCTTTCCTGACAACATTTCCCATGCATAGCACTCCTGATAAATTTTGTCTTCAAAAAGAAACTTGATGTTTTTCAAAACACAATTGTTTCCTTATCTGTATTTATTAAAGTGTCCATAAATGCAAGATTAAAAACAATTCAAAAGACCTGTCAGACTGAAGAGTGTTAACCTGCTTTGTATCATCTCTAACTAGATTTACAAAAGAAAACTGAGACACCTGAATCATGAAGTGTGGTAACAACCACAGAAGTGATGATGTCAACAGAAAAAAAAAAAGCTTCACAATGACTTTTGTCACATTTATATTTCATAAATCAGAGAGTGAGTTCTGCATTAATTTTTAAGTAGTCACTGCCTGCCCTTCCTCAGCATTTAGAGTAATGAATGCAAGGAGCAAATAGAGAGGTAACTCATAAGTGCTTTTGACAACTCTAATTTTCAAAGACTTGATCTAGTCATAAATGATAACTATTGTGAACAGAGCTGCAAGGTCAGGGTGTGCAGGTGCTACCAGCTTCACTGACAGCTTTGTTGTCCTACTTCATGTGTTGGTGGGTTTGGTTTGGTTTGATTTATGTGGGGTTTTTTTTAACTAGCAATTCAAATAAAGGAAAAGCAGTTAATATCAGAATTACAAAGGCACTTTTTTAAGTGTGCAAAATATATTTTAAAAATAGAAAATGTGTATCATGCATATAATAACTTTGATATAAATACCTAATTATTTTAAAGTTATGAAAAAAGTTACAGCTTCTTTAGGCAGTCTTCTAAATTCAGGTCTGTCTTTATTTCTTAAGAAAAAGAAAATTAACCATGCAGTGTCTACTGTGCATTTCTGAATAAGTAGTATATATGTTTTATAGCATCTCTGTACTTGTAAACTATCTATAAGAACCACACAATAATTTCCCTGACGCTTTAAAACAACCTTTGCCTAGAGTACATGTTAAAGTACATGCATTTTCAGTTATCCAGCCATTAGGGAAAAGGCTTGGAATATTAGCATCTTAGAGGAAATTTCTGCTTTGTTCAAGCTTTTGATGCCTAAACATGATGTGTGGGGTTGTGGGTTGCAGACAGACCCAGTGGGTCATCAGCAAAGAGCCATGAGTTTAATGTGGCTGCCCCTTTTATAGGGCTTTGGATTTCCTGGGCTCAGATGGTTGATTGGATGGGACCACTCTCTGCCCAGCTCTCTCAGGCCAGTGACGTGTCTGCATCTCAGCTAGAACAGGGTTGGCTGAGGTCTTTGCTTGGGTTTGAATCCAACCTATCCCTGCCTTGTCCAGGGACTTGTTTTCTTCTAGGTTGGTTGGGTTTAGGGGGCAGCTTCAGATCAGCTGCAATGCCACAACATAAACATGTACATATTCATTATTCTTTCCATATCTTGTACCTTATATCTTATCACAATAGAGTTGCACTGAAAAAGACATTCAAATTTAAAGACTATAACTATGATGTGGTTATATTCTTCACAGGATTCTTCACACTGGAACACCTGTGATATGCACTTCTAACCAATGATGAACAATCTATATATATATATATTTTCCCCACCAGCCAATTGAACTAACTCTTTCAATTCTGAAATTTACTTAGTGACTGAAATTAGAAGTACTAACGCCACCTCATCAAGCTGTCAGCTGGAGAGCTCTGCAGTAGCGTACAAAAAAAAAAGAGTTCTTTTCATTTTAAACTTCTAGTGTATTGGAGCCTTGACAGAAATAGGAGTAGAAGGAAAGACTTTTCCTGAGAGCATTTATTTTTATTTCATTAGGATATATTCAGAAGCCAAAGCCAACAGTAGTTCTTATTTAAACAATCCAAAAGTTTCCACATCAAAAAGGCAGGACCACAGACACTGTGAGAATTATCACCTAATGCTTGGCACAGCATATGAGGGATTCTTTGTGTGAGCACCAGCCAAAAGTCTGCCTGTCACTGACCTAGACTGAAACAGCTTGTTTGCAAGACTGATAATGGCTGGGTGAGGTGCATTATGGAGAATTTTAGACAATAATCAGATTTGTAACAGAGATCAAATGAGATTTGCAGTTTACTCTCATGTATAAGACCTGCCTGGTGGAGAACACGTGCTGGCTTTAAGTCTGGTGAGAAAAGAAAGAAGTCATATGATAAAATTGCCAGTATATTGGATGAATATAATATCCTTCTGTTCAGAAATACTTACAAAACACTTTTTCGTCCTATTTCAAAGTTAATAAATATATGGTGGAGAAACTCACTAAAGGTGTGTGTTTCCTCCGATAACATTGACTTGATTGCCAGATTTCATGCAAGAACTATACAGGATCACTTAGCAGCGTGAGGGATTGTGATGTGTCGAAGAAGCTGCAATCCAACATCACGTATCATTTTTAAAAGCTTTTATAGAGGTGAGACCCTGTAAGATAATCAAGCCACCACTGCCAGACGTTTTAGGGTCACTGCTAGCACCAGCCCTGCCAGCATTTGATGTCAGCCTTTGGTGAGATGCCAGACCTACCACAGGGGTCACAAACAGCCTGAAGGCAACCGTAGCATGCCTTCTGTGTGTGAAAGCTGGCAGACATGAGAACTGCCCAACGTGAAAAAGATCAACATATTTCATTCACCTGAACTACATGGAAAAGAGAAAAATGCATCATCACATCTGCCTGTAGTACTGGATCATAAACAGTCAAAGATGAACCCATGAACTGCTGTGACAGTCATCTAAGATGAGTAACACAGGGATGTTTTGAATCACTTCTTAGACTCATACAATGCCTTGGGTTGTAAGGGTCCTTTAAAGGTCACCTAGCTCAAACTCCCAGGGACATCTTCAGCCTGATCAGGTGGCTAAAAACCATTCAACCTGACTTGGAATGTTTTCAGGAATAGGGTATCCACACTCTGGGCTTCCCCATAGTAAACAAAAATTCTTCCTAGTGTCTAGTTTGAATCTGCACTCCTTTAGTTTAAAATTTCCTCTTTTCCTATTGCTGTAGATCCTGGTAAATTGTCTCCATCTTTCTTTGAAACCATACTTAAGTACTGAGAGGCTGCAGTTAGGTTTCCCCAAAGGCTTCTCCAACTCAAGCATCTAACAGAACTATCCCCATATCAGATACTTCGTATTTGCTCTGCACATGAACAAATACAGGATCGAAAGACACAGAACTTGTTTCCTTTCACACCCAAAGCCATCACTCACCCGGATAAAAGCAAGGGGGAAAAACTACTAATCCTGTCAAATACCACAGCACTAAATAAGCATTATGTCAACACAAGCAATTAGGCAGGTAAATTTGTAAACAAAACAACCCTGCTGCAGCAGAGCAGATGTATGGCCCATGTCCAAGCAAGCATGTAGTACAGCCATGATGATCTTCAAATTTATTCCTGGTTTGGCCATTTTCAAACCTGAACAAACTATAGCCAACTCTCTTGGTATGACAATAAAAGCTTGCTCTGAAAATTTTACACTTTGCATGACTCCTAGAAAAAACTAATTTAAAGGGAAAAAAAAAGAAAAAAAAATGCAACCAAAGATGACCTGGGTTTTTTTTTTTTTTTCTAATGGGAAAACTCTTGGGATGTATTTGTTCCTTTTTTATTCCTTAACTCCTGTTATCCTTTTTATATTTTGCTGCAGAAAAATCAAGGAAAGGGATAAAGGGGCTGATAAATATATAAAAAATATAAGAAAGTGTGTTTCAAAGTTCTTTTATTTAAAAAATGAAAATTTATTTTAGAAATAACAAGAAAATGTAACAGTTCTTCAAATAATTTACCCAACATAATAAAACTGATCTGGCATGGCTTAATGGCCTAATCAACATATACATACATTCATCCATGTGTCTGTACATATGTTTCTCTTTACATACACCCAATGAATAGCTCCATATGATTGGATTATATAATTCATTCGGGTGTAATTTTTGGGCTTTTCCTGATAATGGCAATACATCTGGATAGATAGTGAAGTTTTGATTAAAGTGGCCTAAAATCAAGTCACAGGACAACACCATTAATCTGGATGGAAGTTTTTGAAATGCGCAGAATGCAGTGTGGAAAGTAAACATTCCTTAGCTCTAGCCTTACTGTTACTGGATGAAATTATGATTTATAAATCACAGGGGCATACTTGTATTTCTGAGCAAAAAGTTACCAGATTTTAACAAAAAAAAACCAACAAAAAAAAATTGCATGGGTATACTGAGTTGTCTCATGAAAGATGCAAGTTCAGGTGGCAGATTGAATCTTTCTCCTATGGAGGAAATAATTACTGAGAAAAATCTAGCAGGATGTTTGGAGGGGGCTTTTTGACTCTCATAGTCAAATAACAGAACTGTTGCATCCTTGGGGTGTTTTTCTTCCCATGAAGTTTCCTATCAATGGAAAAATGCAAAAAGCTTTAAAAAAGTAGAGTTAAATGTTTTCCAGGCAACTCTGTAAAAGGTGTTTATTTATCTTGATTCCATGTTCTTTATTCTGGATTTACTTTCATACATAAGACCCAAAACTGCAAGTGGCCAAATGTAAACGGCTTCAACAAACATTTTCCTTTCCTTTTGGTTTGAACTGTGAGAAAAACACCATCTTCCTTATTAAAAAAAAAAAAAAAAAAAAAAAAAAAAAAAAAAAAAAAAAAAAAAAACAGAAAAAAAAAACAGAAAAAAAAAACTAATGGGACACTTGGCCTGCTTCACACTTGCCCATAAAAGGAAAGTTTGATGCATGTACTGTGATCATGCTACCAGGAATTCAGGAAGGGACCTACATCAGTTCCATTTCAGGTAACAACATCTGCTTTTGTCTAGCAATATGAGAAATTCAAACTGCCCTTTCTATGGCAGAGAAAGAACTCATAAGTAAATCACCACCTTCTGTTAAAATGGAAGACCCAGAAGCCTCACAGACAGTGGAAAGCACATTTAAAAAATAATGGATAGAATCTCAAGGGAGTGATCTTAGTAAATTACATGCTTTCTATTTTGAATATGTTTAAAAGAAAAAAACATATACTAGGATGCCAAAACCCATTATCTGGAATCCACAACTTGTTGAAATAACTACTCACAAAGATGCAGAGCTGCATGAATAAAAATGAGAGAGAAGAAAAGTGTGCGTGCAGGGTAATAAAACTGCTAAAAAAATCACAAGGCAACAATGTAGCTAAAGTATTGATTGTCAACATGAAAGAAAAGCGACCCCTTCTTGAAGTTATTGAGGCCACTTCAGCTTTACCTAATTGCCCATATACTCTGTTCGTGGCAGATGAGAAAGATGGTTCATTACTCAGCCAAGATTATGGCATAAGCAGGAGCAAGTAAAACACTATGGAATTTGAAATATCTTGAGTTTGAATAAGAATTTGTAATTAAAGAGTATACTTGGAATAAATTTTAAACGAGGAATAGAGGTGCCATCTTGCCAAAATTCCAATGCATTTTCTCCCAATATTCAGAGTTTAAAAAATCACTTCTTCCATAATTTTACAAGGCTGTTCTGAGACATCTCTATTTCTATAAATCCTTGACCCCCCTGTTGTTACCACCCTATCCAAAGGTTTGTTTGAGTTTTTTCTGAAATGTGTTTGTATATTTTGATATTTTAGAAGTCTGCTGACTACAGGATTATTAAAATGCATTGGGTCTGAAAGAATGCAAAGGCAACAACAAACATTGCTGCCCCACCCTGGGAAGATCAGCCATGATAAATGGGCACTAAATTCCTACAGAAATACTTTTAAGTTCTGCTGTATCAGCTCCTTAAACCATTTACATCAGAGATGCTTCACATGAGAGAGGGCTGTAGAAACAGTACATCCAGCTAGCACAAAAATGCCTTTACCACTGACTAATTCTTGCACAGACAGAGGTGTGTCCTCAAAATGGGAGAAATAAGTCTGAGCAAGTTTTATTTTTCAAGAACTTGGAACCATTGCTTTTGTTATGGTAGACCTCACTTGGGAAAAGCAATGGAATACACAGGGAATATAGCCCCAGGAAGAGATAAAGAAGGAGGTGGCTGGCAATAGTGATATGCCCAGAAAATATCAGCATTGCAAGAAGGAAAAGCACTGTACCTATCCAAGAGAGACTTTTGACAATTGCTGTGCTATAAAGAATGTTGCTCTTTAGATTTTTATCAAACAGTTTTTGTCTTAGTTTCAGTTCTATATTTAATAATGTGGGAGATTGTCTTCTTTTCTCCTGGAAGAGCAGACTCAGGAGAAGGTGGGATTTTAATGGGATCAAGACCATGGCTAGGTGAAGCCTCTGTAAAGGATCTAGTGTGTACTCTGTGGCTTGTGAGCCATGTCCTCATCTCCAGGGTTTTCTACAGGAGTGGGAGTAGGGGCACAAGGCAAGTGCCTGGGCAGAGCAGGCTGTGATGGTCCTGTGATGCTCAGGACCAGCTGTTGCAGCCTCAGTGCTGTGCCAAAGACCTGGATGGAACAGTTCAAGGCAAGACAAGCACTGACCTTTAACTCAAGTTTTAATCTTTACCTGCATCTTTGTTTCAAATTTTACCTCAGAGCTGCACGTGTAAGATCACAGTGAGTTTACCCAGTCTTCTCTGAGATCATGAACTTAAAGCTTCAAATGCATTTCTCTTTCTCCACTTAAAATACCTGGGAAGAATACGGCAAAATGAAGTGTCTTTGTTTCTTACACACACAGAGAGACATGACAATCAGACATCATAGAAATCATAGTAGAACTTCCTGTTTATAATATATTCTTTTTCATTAATGTTGACAATCTACATTCAAAAGAATGTAAACGTTTGCAAGTGGATTTGGGTTTAAAAATACATTTTCTTCAGAAAACTTATAGAAGCATTAACTCAACTTGTGCAAGCAGATGTTTGCACCAATCCTTTTTACCAAAAGTCTTCTTATCCATAACTCACTGTCTCAAAGCTCTCCTCCCTTCTTACACAGGCATTTCAGCCAAGGCATCACCTTAATAATAAAGGGTGCATTCTAAGAGTGCTTTCTTACTGGTGAAGGGATGAAGAGACAAGAGCTTCTATCTATACATAAGATAAAATTTTCTAGATTTGTAGACATTGCCAGGTTTGAAAGCCAGAAGTCTTAAACTGATTTCTGCTAAGTGGGCATTAGTTTGAGGACGCAGCTAGTGACAGAAACTCTGTTTTCCTAATTGCACAATTGATGGTCTGCATATTTTCCCTCAACTTCTTTCTCCTTACCAGAAAGCCAAGAAAGCTGAGAAAAAGTAATTTTTCAACAAAACTGCATCATTCAAATTAAGTGTGACATTGAATTTCAGGCATAATAAATCAGAAACAATGGTATTGAGATTGTCTATTATGTCCAGATTACCCCAGGTCCTGAGCTCTGCCAATGTACAAAACAAGTACACAAGAGAACACAGAAGTGTGCTCATTAGCAAACCAACACAGAAAATGGATTAAGTTTTCTGACTTTAAAATTAAGGATGGAAAGCCCCATCCTTAACTTGGAATGAGATTTTTCTGATCTGTAGTCTCAGGCTAGTCTTCAAATATACATCAGTATTTGTGAAGAAAGGCTGATGGCTGGAATATAAATTTTAACTCATTATAGGTACATCCACAAATGAAAAAGACTACCCATTTTTTGACTTTTCTGATGTAGGAAAGTGCATACAAGTCATTCCTATTTCGGGTAGGATGAATACTCTAGCAAGACTTTGACTAATAAATTATTATTTCCTTTCATTATCACATGGAGAATTTAACACTATTTTGTTGTAAATTATTGCCATTAGATCATTACCTAATAAAGAAATTATGTTCACCCTTTAGCTTGTATGTTGCTCTGAGAAATACAAATATTTTTGAGCAAATGTAACGTCCTAAAAAAGAATTTACTTTCATGTTACCACCCACAAAATCAGCACATTCAATCAGTTCAACCATAAAGTTTTTAAAAAAGAGACAGATGCATAGAGAACTGTCCTTACATATGTAAGGAATTGCCAAAATCAGAAGCAATTTTTAATGCCGAAGTCACATTTAAGCTCCATTCTTCAATCCTGAAGAAACTACTTTGAAATTAAGATATATAAGACCATGAGGACCCAAAGTAGGCACTGGGAAATGAAATTGCTCTCTCTGAGTTATTAATATGTCACTTTTCTTTAATGCAATTCATTTAATGCTTTTTTTAATATACAAAAGTTGAAATAATCCCATCACTCAGTTAAAAGAATAAAAGTACAGCAGTTCCCAGCTATAAAGTAAAGGGCTTAAGGAAATATTAGGAGTTTAAAAGTTCACCAGCTTCATTGCATTTCTGAAGCTGGCACAAAATATGCTTTTATCCAACTGACCATAATCACTTTAGCAGTCATTTCAGGTTCTTGCATGATTTCACTATGGCACCACCCTTCCACAAAAATTTTGTGTGCTTACATAATTAGATCTCAAAGGTATGGCCTCAGCTTCCAATGCCAAACACAGGGGAAAAAAAGTGCAATTACATCATACAGATTTACATCTATTAAAGACCAGGTTAGGGTTTGGATGTGCTTTTCACCTTATAGCCATTAGGAAGATTCCATATGTTATATAAGAAACTGTTAAGAAATTGCACTGTAATTTGTCAATTGTGTATTGAGCTCTGCATGAATTCTAGAGATAAATGTGAAGATCTACAGCAGTGGGAGTTGCACTCCCTCTACACTTCCTGATGGAAACAAGTGGGGAAAAAATAATTTCAATGCCAAAAACAAGGAAGAAAGAAGGGAACTGAAGTGCCCTATTCTTGTCAGATTTTGATGCTATAAATTGCAAGAAAAAGCACCTTCATCTAAGCCAGCTATCAGTAAACTATCAGGGGGAAAATACTATAAAGATCTATTGCAGCAGATAGCTTTCTTTCTCCCCTCTTCAGGAGACATTAATGCAATCCCCAGTGCCTGATCCTGAAAGTATTGGGGAAACAGAGGGCTGCCAGTGACTTGAGTTTCTCATGATCCTAATAGGGAACTGATTGATATCTGGGATATCTTTCCCCTCTCTAACTACCATCCTCCTGTCGCAGACATTTCTCCACAGAAATCCTTTCTTTCGGATTTCTGTGTCTTCGGGAGACCAGAGGCCTCTGAAGACAAGGTAAACAATTATTATCAGCTGCTGGGGAATGCAACAGGGGCACCTATTTTGATTGGTGATTGGTTCATGTTTTATGTTTATAATTAAGAGCCAATCACCAGTGCAAGCCAGGGGACTGAGTCCTTGGCCACAGCTTTGTTGTGGATTCTTTTCTATCTATTCTTAGTCTAGCCTAGCTGCTCGGCAAACCTCTCTCTCTATATTCTTTTAGTATAGTAATAATGTATTATATATAATAACTTAATAAATCAAGCCTTCTGATTCAAGAAACAAGATTCACCGTCTCTCTATCACCAGCAGCACCCACTCAGGTGCAGTAATATCCTCCCCTTCCCTTGGGCAGAGACTCAAACAAAAATCTCTGGTACAGCCTCCCAGGGACGGGGCAGCAAAGCCATGGTTAAATTACAGAAAGGCAGGCAGCACCTCGATCTCCAGGTCATGCCCCAAGACACCCAGGGGAGCATCCAGTGCAGAACAGACCCAGCTGTGAATAACTCTGCAGTAAGAACATTGGAGATTTTATGTGGAGATTCTCCTTAAAAACTGTATGATTTTCACTGTTGTTTCCGCACACTTTACTGCATAAGGAGATTATCTATTAGCATAATAATAATAATAATTGTAATAGCCAATTAAGCCAGTGAATTAAGGCTCTCATTCGAAGTACTATTATGTAGGAATGGTTTAAAATAAATTACACTTATTCAGCTCAGCAAAATTAGAAGTTAAATCCAACTCTTCCCTTAGTCCAATCTGGATCATCTACAGGTTCAACATTTGCACTAAAAAAATCCATCCTTCTGATGAGCAGCAGCAAAATTCTGGTGCCTGGAAGGAATCCTTTCTGTGATGGCTGCTTCGTGCAGGTTGTGAAGCCTCTGGACGTATAAACTAAAAACTCCTGCACTTGCCTGCTCCAGGTTTAGTCTACAGAAGTGAGATCTTCTGCAGGTCACTCTACAGTAAAAATTGAGCAGTTCATGGATGGTTATCTCTCATTGACAAATAAGTGTCCTACATCACAAATAAGGAGAAGAAGAGACAGACATTTACCTCACAGAGCTCATAGGCAGTGATTTAATGTTTGCTCTCTCTTTTTTGTTTTCACAACATACTGCAACACACAATGTAGGCCATTTTTTCTGCAACGTTTTCAGCAATTAGCAAGATGACAGCCAAGCCCAAAAATTACTTCCAAGAATAGATAAAGAAGCAGTGAATGAAGTCTTATTTGTGGAAACTTCTTGCTAATCAGGACTGAGAAACAACAAACCCAAAGCATTGTCAAAAACAACTTAAAAGTTATTAAATAGAGCTTGAACTTAGTAAAAAATTTCCAAACAACCTGTTCATAAGTAGAAAAAGTATGAAGTGAAAGTCCTTGATGTGCAATAAATAACAATCTGCTCTGGTTTCTTGTCCTGTGATCTCAAGTACAACTTATTGTGTATATAGCCAGAAGCAAACATACATTCAGGAAGCACTGGGAATGAAGGACAGGAGAGTTTCCCCTTTCTTCTCTGTGTATCAGTATATCTGATTTTGTGTACATCTCGGGCAGACCATCTATTTAAAGGCCATGAGGGCAGGGATTGCGTCTGCTCAGATAAATCTTTCTCCAAGGAGTAACAGTGAAGCAGCCCTGTATTTAAACAATGTCAGTAGCTAAGTAGTTCAGAGAAGGAAAATACTTGTGTGGTGTCTGTTAATGATGGAGATGAGAAAATGTTGCCATCTTTATGTGATCTCTGTTATTTTGACAGCTGTGATCAGAAGCAGCAACAGCAGCACAAAGCCAAGAGAAAATAATGGCCAAAAATAAAGGCAGGCAGGCAAATTCTGTACATGTTTTCTTTGAACAGAGTTCATTTACTAGTAAAGCATACTGGAGTATATGAATAAACCTCGGGTTTTTTGCTTTGTTGTTGGGGTTTCTTTGTTTGTTCTGATTTTTTTTTTTTCACATACAAACAAAATTCCATACTTTGCACACTTTGCATAATGATAAATCCTTAAAAGCAGAAAAACAGTAATGGAACAGAACAGTCACTTGTTCTCCCTGGGGACGCCTGGGAGTATCAACCATATTTACCTTATTTCTGTTTATTTATACAAAGGAATCTCTGATAACTACAGTGACTGAGGAACACCCACTTCAGAACATCCCACAGATTTGCAGCAAAGCTGGTTTTGAACACTTATAGAAAAGAAGATGGAACAGAGAACCCTAAAAAACCACTACAGATACTGGCTTCAAGAAAAAAAAAAAAAAAAAAAAAGCAGCTCCCATACCTGTAGAACCTTCCAGAACTGAAGAGTAGCAACTTGTTGTCAGACACCAAACCATGGTAAACCAGCCCAGTCTCCAGTCCCTAGATAAGGCAGAGCAAGTCCATCCAGCCCTGTAGTATTTTGTATTCTACAAGGATGACTCTGCCTTTCAAATGTTTTGGTTTCTGATAATTTAAAGCCATGAAAATTAATTACAGGACAGCAAATCTATGCCTACATCTGATTAGAACAATGTAAAGATTAATGGATGCCAGAAAATATCACAATCATGCGCTGCTGTACAATTTGCATCATTTCTCATTGTTTTCACACACACTCTAATAAGATCATTTCTGCTTCAGTTTCCTGAGTGGGAGTTCCCTGAGGACTGGATTTTGTTATCAATTTTGATGGCTCAGTGCTTTCAACCTTCAGCTTACATCCGGACAAAGCATCCAGTGAAGAATAATAACACAATAAATGTCCTGCCATTGCTTGCTGACAAAGTACAATGATCTAGTCTTTGTATGCTTTTCAATTTTACAGAGTAGTTTTTATTATGTTACTTGTTACATTATTTTGTGAATTGTTTTTTATTATGTTATGCATCACAGTCTTTATTTTTCATATTTCTCATCTCAGTCATTCAAAAACCATTAGGCAAATCTCCATACTGTTAAAGCCACCTTTAAAAACAATTATTTTGAAAATAAATTAATTTTAAATTCCTTCTATGTCCTTATGATCTGTCATGCCTTTCAAGTTCAAATGCCTTATGTTCAATGTAAGGACACAAGGGTTTTGTTTTAAAAATTCAGAAAGAATTATCTGGGGAATGGGAATTCAATAAAAGTCATAACTGTTAAAATAACTTTACTAACTGTAAGAGTCCATAACTTTTAAATAACAAGGCCTGGTAACAGAGCTTCTTGTCTCTTTCCTCACCCAAAGGACTCTAGTCATGTGTAGGTTTCATCCAATCTCAATTAAGCAAGAAATTTCAGAATCAGAGTCCAACCAAGTGGTAGAGTGGAAATTCACATCAGTAACTCAGGAGACAAAATCCATTGTAAAAAACAACGCCCAGAGTAAAAGTGAGCCACTCAGAGTTGAGGCTGGAAATTTTAATCCATGGAACAGATAACTCTTATAATGTGAGTGTAAATCACTTAGCCTTTTCCTTTCCTTAGTCACAGAATAAGGAAATATCTTCAAATATGAAGATGAGGAGACAGGACTCTAAATTTATATATATGTTTCCTCTAAACTTTTGCATGTTTTTCAAAATGAGGATATTCATGTATCTTCTTTGTAAAAGTATCTGAAGGCTGTTGAGGATAAACTAACTTAAAATTTGTTGATCATTAAGTTTTAGGAGGTGGATATTGCTCAGAAAGCCATCAGCACATTAGTTTGTACACTGATCTTAGAAATAGAGGTCTGTGCTCCAATTCCTCCCCTGAATTTGTCCATTCTGTCACCTGAAATATCTCCCTCTCTCTCTGCATCACCTCTCATAAAGAGTCTGTGCTAGGGAAATAATTTTTTTAACCAGAGGATTAAAAGAAACAAACAGAGAAAAAAATTACACATCCCCAGTAATCTGTGTAGAATGGAATACACATCCTGGAGATATCACTAATATTAAAAGAGAGCAGAACTATACTTTTTGGATTTTTTCCCCCAGGGAGTTATCTGACAAACTATTTTAATGTGATAGAATCTGATAAGAAACCAGAAAACTTCAATGACAACAGAATATGGAATTCTGCTATAAAGGCCAAATCTTCAATGGCAATCATATCATTCATGCTAGCAAATTGAGAGGTGTTGGAAACATTCCCAGACATTAGATAAAATAACCTAAAGCACCCTGAATATATGCTTATGAGCTGCCTTAGCATCCAAAAGTGAATGGCTTCATGCTCCCTCCATTTCTCCTAGGAATTGCTCCTAGGACATTTTTACTGCTGAACCTTACACTGAAGAATTACTAGTGAAAAGACAAGTTTAAACAGTGTAGAAGTACAGTCCAGAATGATCCTGGTCACTGTTCTTCCAGAGCAAATCATCAAACTGAAGCAAGAGCCCCCACCACAGTTCCTAGGAGCACCGTTTCCCTTTGGGGCTTTGTTCGTAAGGTGGTAAAGCAGAAGAAGGTTTGAGGGGGCAACGAGAACAGTCAGATTTCAAGAATACAGTCCACAAACAAATACTTAAGTTGTTTCAGCTAGGAAAGCCTAAAATGAGACAACACTATACCTTTCAAGACTGACACAAGAAAATGATGCTGTGCTTCTGCCACGGGTGGGTCAGTAAGAAGCAGATGTAATTTCTGACATAGAAGATACTTAGGTTGGCCCTTACAGAACAAAAAAAGTGTAAAAAAATAAAAAGAAAGCTACCAAACACTTGTCTAGACAGCAAATTTATTGAAACATAAAAAATATATCACTGGAGGTTTGTAAATAAAAGATTAGGCATGCATTCATTGGGAACTATTTGGGTAAGGACAGTGTCATCTGTAGACTAATGGTCTAGATTGTCTTCTCCAGCTCAACTCTACCCTTATTTTTTCCTTATCTACTTTGCACATTCTTTTCCAAGATTCTTAGAGAAAACAGTGCAGAAAAGATACACTTAATGTTATTTCAATTTGGGGAAAAAAAAATCTACCTGTACATATTTTTTCTTTATTTAATTTGGATTTAGAACTCTGAATCTAAATCTAAATTAAAAGATTATTAAAATGTAAAAGATACACTTCTATACATAGAAAACAGAAGTGTAACTTTTTTTTGTTGAGTAAAACTTTTTTAATAACTTTTTTCTTCTCTTTCTCTCTCTCTGTCTCTCTTTTTAGGTTTTTTAATTCTCTTTCATAGTTTTGGGACACAGAACTCCCAGGAGACAAACTTTCCATCCTGCACTGGAAGCAGATATCACTCTTACGATATCATCTCATTTCAACAAAATGGAATAAATAGAATGTTACTGCAGTTTTTCCCTTCCAAGTCCTAAGAGGACCAAGTGTATGTTGAAACAAGAATTAAACTAACAAAGAAATACCATGAGGAAATTTTCCAAAGTGCTGTAGGAGTTTTGCTGTGTGTACAATGGAGCAAAAATGTCAAAAGACTCATCTGTGTCTCTAGCTCCATCCTCTCCACGTTCCTTACCCACAGTACACACCCTTGCTGAGGGTCACCAGGACATTTCCCAGCTAAGCTTGTTTGGCCTTATCATTTTGTATATTTATTTCTTTATTTTTGTCCACAGAGTTGTCTGAAAAGCATTTCTTAAGATCTGCATCTCCACTGCTGTGTTAAGGGGTCTTTAGATAGTTGGTAAAAACCGAAGAATTCCATGTTTGCATAGAGGTTTAATTGATTGTCCTTATGTCTCACCCTTTTCTGTGCTTGAAAGTCAGATGATTCCCTAGGTGAAACACGAGTTCCCAATATTTCATTGTCATGCTGGTGCAAAAGACAGGAGATCAATGAAATGCACCTGGCTGAAGGTGAATGTATCTTAGCCCCTGCTGCCCAGCAGCTTCCCAACTTGTGGGCTGAGATTAGGATATTGTGCCCAAGCATACCAAGGGGTTGTAGGGAAGCTGAGCACAACTGAACAGAATCTGTGAATTATATGCTTGGAAAATTGAGGGTCTGGGTTGTGTGACCAGACTCTAGATACCCTTCATGCAACCATTTTACTTTGTCCAGTAGCCTGACTGCTCCCAAGAGAGGGAAATCTTCATAAACCAACTTCTATAACAGTACAGCCAAATAAAACTCATCCAAAGACAAACATCAGGAACCATAAAAACAAATGCATATAAAGCATTGATTTTGGAAAGATTTTGGATCCCTTGGGCACAGCCTTGAAAATTCTTAATAGGTATGCTACAATCTAAATATAAAATACAAATTTTATATAGTTCTCATCATGTAGAAGAGTCAAAATAAATGAGGTGTAAGGCATCCACAATGTTTTCTGTATACGCTTCAGATATTAAAATTTACTTTAAAATAACTTCCTCTTTGTCATTTCCCTTTTCTTGAATGAGGATACTGACATTGATAGAATTAGAATCAAGCATCAATTAAATGTCTGACCTTGAAAACAATACAGAAGTAACGCCCTGAATGTATTAAGCATTTTTACTCATCTCAGCAGGCACGATACTATGAATTATGTAAAAATGAGCATCAATTTTTCAAAGCAATAGATATGACACCACTGTATGGTGAAAACAAAGTACTTACATTAAATGAGACATGCAGTTCGTCCAAACTAATGTGATCTAAACAGTCTTCACTTAAAATATTTATAAGATAGAAAATATTCCATAGCTGCACTTTGCAGTACAGATTTTGTAAGCAATCTTTTCCCATGTCATTTAATGTAGTTATTCTGATGTTGATGTTTTAGCATCTTGACAGCCAGGACATATTTCACCATTACTGGAGTCAGGCCACTAATGCATCTCTGTTTGTGGGGACTGTGTCTATTTCACAATTTTATTCAATTTGCAGGACATCAGAATGACAAAAAAATGGAAAATAATGTCACAAAACCTAACTTTTAACCTCCATATTACAGATAAATAAATGATAAGCAATAATTTTAAAGGGTTTTGTTGGTCACTAAAAGTTTACTAGAACACTGAAAATATTACCTAATAGACAGCAATTTTTTGTATGCAATTTAAGAAATAAAACTCACTTTAATCACTACGTTTTCTGCTTTCTTTCTCAGGAATGCTATTGCACATAATACTAAGGGTAGTCATACTCACCCAGCAAAAGACGACAAGGCAAAAATAAGACACTCAGAAAACTTCTCTTTCCTTCACAGATTAGTTTTTGGCCAGAGAAAAGCTCGAGTATGGTAAAATTTTAGTATCATGCTCAAAATGTTCATCCTTAACAATACCTCAGATTTTCTTGGGTGGTAGGAAATTTCTTCACCAAAAACAAAGTCAGGCATCTTCACTGAAAGGGTCGTCAAGCATTGGAGCAAGCTGCCCAGGGAAGTGCTGGAGTCACCAACCCTGGGGCTATTTGGAAGGTGTGTAGACGTGACACCTGGGGGCACAGTTTAGTGGAGGACTTGGCAGTGCTGGGTCACAGTTGAAGTCAATGGCTCAAAGATCTTTTCCAAACTAAATAATTCTGATAATTGTTAACCAATTTTAGTTTAAGACTTTTCTAAAATTTTGGAGTATGTTCCCCAGCACATATGAGAACAAATAACTTTATACAGTAATTTAGGAAAACAGTTCCACTTTCAAAACTACCATGGACATTTAAAAACATGTACCTCCATAACTTAGATATAGACTGCTCAGTGACTACAGTCACCGTGGAGGTTTTGCCCAAAAATAATTCACCATTTTTCAAAATTTTCAAAACCATTTCAAAATGATTGCACTTAGGAGTCAACAACAGTAACTACAACTACAGTTGAACATACGTAAATGACACCTCACTCTGCATTTGGAGTATAAAATAATGCAAATTCTTACTGATAATAATGTGTTGACTGATGACAGATTCTCAGGAGTTACCTGCTAAACATACAAATATAAAAAAGAATTATGCTGTTCCATTAGGGAAATATGAAACAATATCAGATAACAGACCCAAGATTAATTGAGTACACCAAAGCTGTAAAACTGTAAAGAAATACAAAGTCAGAATCATTGTCTCTGATTCACATGTTAGTTTATCAAGAATTCTGGAAAATGGGTGATTCCTAAGCTCAACTCTAGCCATACTTTACAGTTTTACATAAAAGAGCAAAGGCATGTCTGAATAGCTTTATATGTGCTTTAAATACAGGTATGTTAAAATTGTATTTGTATACACACATGTGAAAGTATACATATACGCACATTAACGCAAACAAAGCAATTGCACATGGTGTCCATGCTGTCTCAGACAGACATTCCAATGCAATTACTTTTAAGCAGTGGTGCCTCACTGGGGCTGTTTAATCCAGAAAAAAAGAAAGCTCAGGGGAGCACCTCATCAATATATAATAAGCATTTAGGGGCAAAGAAGGCAGAGCCAGGCTCTTTTCAGTGGTGCCCACTGACAAGACAAGAGGCAATGAGCACAAACTGAAACACAGGGAGTTCTTTCTGAACATCAGGAAACACTGAGTGAAAGGGCACCAAGAATGGGCACAGACTGCCCAGAGAGGCTGTGGAGCCTCCATCCCTGGAGATACTTGAAAGCCATCTAAGACATGGTCCTGGCCAGTTGGTTCTGGGTGGTCCTGCCTGCACTGCTGGATCAGATGTCCTGCAGAGGTCCATTCCATCCTCAGCCACTCTATGATTTGGTGATATTTTGGCAGTTTCAAGGACAAGAGGTGTCCGCAGTACAGTTCCTATCAGAAAAAATAATAGATCCATCAGAAACATATTTTCAGAGTATAACATTCAATATGGAGATTTATAGTTAAAAAGTGGATGTAGATGTCAAATTTTTAAAAGCTTCATAACTCCATAGCACTAATTACCTTTTTTGTGGAATTATACAACACAATATGTTTTAGTCTGAAGAAGAGATCATGTTCAGCATTGTTGCAACACTGAGGCTACATTCCTAATTAAGGATGCAATTCACCGAAAAGCAGAGTATTAAACAACTTTAACGGCACATATATGTTTAACTAATGACAGCATTGATTTTTCAGTAGTTTAGCTTTTGAACATAGGGCAGCTGGCTTACTGTTATATATAGTTTTAGCATGGTGCTAGATGCATTCATCATGAGCAACAAGCAAAATAATTACTTTTGGGACAGGAGAACTGAGGCTGTAAATATTGAAGTAGCAACATAAGGCTTTAACAAAAAGCCTGAGGGAAATATAACACAAATAAACCTCCGTAAATTCTCATTGTAAAAGGTGTTCTACTTCTTGTAGTGCACCAAGTGCTGTCACAGAGACTTTAGATAGGGAAGAAAACTTCCAGTCCCTATCTAGACAGGAATCACTCAGTTGTTAAAGGTAAGACACACATTGCTACCCGTATAAAGCTATCTTTTATCACTCAGTCCTGCAGTCACTGGGCTGAGGTTACATGATCACTGCCACTTAATGAGCACTACCTCACCATCCAGGAATACTGATCTGGAACGGTAAGGCACGTGAGGAGGGCACAGTGGGATTTCTGACATGGATGACAGACCAAGGGGGTCTCAATGCCCTGAGCTGAAGGAACATGACCGCAAGAATTATAAGCTCCCAGCTGACCCTGAAATTTTGGAATCTCTTGCTCCAGATGGATCCCTACAAATCTATGGAGTCTGATGGGGTCCATCCAGGAATCCTCAAAGAACTGGCTGAATGTCACTGCAAAACTTCTCTTGATGATTTTTGGGCAGTCCCGGGAATCCAGAGATGTCTCAACTAACTGGAAGCTTGTGAATCTCCCAGTTTTCAAAAGGGCAAGAAGGAGGTCCCCAGAAACTACAACCCTTTTAGTTTCACTTTAGTTCCTGGTGAAGTTATGGACCAGATTATTCTGGGAGATGCTGAGAGACAGCACAGTCATCAGTCACAGCCAGCACAGCTTCATGAGGGAAAATTCTGCTTACCAAAGCTGATTTCCTTTTATGAAAAGACAACCCACCTGTCTGATCAAGGGAAGTCAGTTGTTGTAATCTTTATGGGTTTCAGTAAAACTTCCCTAGTGTCTCTCACAGTATCCTTCTGGTTAAAATGTCCAGCCCAGAGCTAGATAAGCACATCACGGATGAGTGAGTAACTCACAGAGCAGATGCAACCCTCTGGGAACCCTCTGGGATCATCCTCATTGTGGCGGGTCCTAATATTGCCCCTTTTCTGTTATACAACTTGTTGCATACACCCACTGAAGGTATGTTCTTCCCCACAATGCCAAAGGGTGAATCTCATACCTAGCCACAGGTGACAAGTGCCATTATGAGCATCCCAGGCATTCCCAGAGGACTAACAGATGAGACCAAAGACTTACTGGAGAGCCAGGTCTTTCCCATGTAGGGTGAGATGGTCAGATGAGGCCCCCTTGGGTAGGTTATGACCCATGAATCACTTCTCCTGAGTTTCTCAGTAATATCTCTGGTTGCATCACATGAAATCTTTACATTTGTAATGGCTACAAAATTGCTCCACACTGTACCAGGTCTTAGGCAATGAACTGTGAAGGGCAGTTCTCAGCTGCTCCAGCAGTTCATTACAAGTAAAGCAATGCACAAAAGTCCAAGAGCAGAAATAATTAATAAAGACTATTATAATAAATTTGAACTTTTTTCTTATACAATTACAAGGGTTGAATCCAATTACTGCATTGTAACAGATAGTTAACCCAATTTTGTTCTCTAGCCAGAAACCAGAACGCCAGCCTTTTTTTCTAAAAAACCAGCTCTTTATAAATAAATAAATAGAAATTAAATTTTAATTAGCCACAGTAGAACTCATTTCTACTAAAAACTAGTTAATAATCTTCCTAGGACTGTAAAAACTGACTTCTATCACTTGTAAGTAACAAATTTGTTTAAATTTGTTTTGCTAACCCATCAGGTTATTAAGTTTCTCTATATTCCTCAGTCCACCACCCCCACCTTTTTCTGTTTTTGCCCCAAACTTTGTCAATCTGTTTTTTCCCAAAAGTATTGTCTTAAAACCCCAAACTCCATTTTTATGCTAAACAAGACACTGTTTATGGCATACAAGAAAACTCTCTGTCAGAGTTAGGAAATTGCACTAAGTTATATCATGTTGAAGTTACTTTAACCAAGGAAAACCAGCTTCAACAGGACCTCAAATTTAAAAGGCAGTGCTTATCCTAAGACTTGTGTGCCTTTGGTTATTGGTATGAAATATCTGTGCCATTTTAACATTACTTCAAAAAAGATTAAGCAAGAAAACTAGGGGTTAAAAAAAAAAAAAAACAACAGCTAACATTAAAACAAAATGTAAATGTTTGGCCTAATTTGTGCTTTATAGAGAACAATGAATTTTTTTTTTTAATATGAGGTAACAACAAGCTGCATCCCACTTTCTGTGTACTGAATATAAATGTTGGCTTTTTTTTTAAACCATACAAATCTTGTGAGTAGAAGCTTAATTAAAACATTTCAGAAAATATTTCAGGCATATGAGAAGAGGATTTTTTTATATGTCTCATTAGAAACTGATGCATCTCTATCAGTTAACTACAACAGTAATTAATTATCCTGAGTTTATGGCAGTCAGGTATTCAGCATACACGGACCCATTTTGCTGGAGCACACTCCGACTCAAATTCATGGAATCATATAACATCTTGGCTTTGAAGGGACCTTAAAGATCACCTTGTTCTAACTACTGACTCCCCTGCCAGGGGCTGGGACACCAGCCACTAGGCCAAGTTGGCAGAGACCCCATCCAGCCTGGCCTTGAGCACTTCCAGCAGTAGGGCATCCACAGCTTCTCTGGGTGAATCCATACCAGAAGAGCCCAACAAAAAGACTGAGAGCAAAGGCTGGGCTTCCAGGAAGCAATAAGGTAT
Organism: Ammospiza nelsoni; assembly: GCF_027579445.1. Lineage (NCBI taxonomy): Eukaryota > Metazoa > Chordata > Aves > Passeriformes > Passerellidae > Ammospiza > Ammospiza nelsoni. The sequence continues at coordinate 113,666,781 of NC_080633.1, forward strand.
CTTCCTTACACAGCCCAAGTATCGTCTTTGCAGTTCTTCTCTTAAGAAATATTTAGGAAAGTAGTAGAGTTTTTTCGTTGGTAATTAATAATTTCAGAAATAGCTACAAGTTCAGACATTACTTAAATGCTTTCCAAACAAAATAAAAACAGGAAACAAAAAGGAATTTAATTCAAGAGGGGGTTAACAAATTTTATATATTAAAGCAAGACTGAGGTAAAATGTAACAGCAAATACCATGCAATATGACAAGTTATTTATAGCCACTCTGTCAAGAATTTTTATATGTTTTATAACCATTTTATTTACACCATCTTCATTTTCATCCTCAGAGATTATTTCCTCCTGAAACATCTCAGTAAGCAATAAACACATGATAAATGAAAGTTACTGCAGCTGAAACTGTAGAAAAGTTGGTGCTTTAAAGAGCTGCCAGTCATGGTGAATAAGTTCAGACAACTTGGATTGATTAATGTTTTTGTCAGAAGAGACTATTCCAAGGTTTGCTTTGTCATCCAGCAGAGATCAGAAGTCACTATATGGTCTTTTAAAATACAGTAGGATCAGTTGAAGTATGTCTAATGTTGAAATGAAAACTAAAAGAGCCACTAGAGATTAAACCAAACATTCTGAATGCTGTACTGTCCTTGGCATCAGCAGGAACTATGCATGTGGAATTGGCAGAATAATTTAAATTATTTGAACAGTTTTCAAACTGACTTCAAAAAATTATTAAAATAAAATCGTTAAAGGGGTCAAAGTAAAGTTGTGGTACCACTAGAAAAGGTAACTTGTAGTTCAATTAACTTCATCAGAACATGGTGTTTTCTGAAATACTGTAACCACAATGATTCAAAAGCTAGAAAGTTAAGCAACAGATGTACTAAACTAGAATGTAATGTAATGTAACTTACATACATGGCATACAAGAAAACTATATACAATATCTTTGTTAACTGACATTTACTTTTAGGAATATTATTATAGAAATTCTGCAATCTGTTTAGAAATATTTCAATCAGCGCAATGCAACAGTATTTTATAGAAATCTAATTTATTAATACCTTTTAAATTGTATTTTATTGCTGTACAACACACTTTTTTGAAAGATAAATCTGTTTCATAGAGCTTTTATTTTCAGTAGATAATTACCCAGGTGGCTTTCAGCAACAGTACCTCTATCACAATCAAATGGTAATGTTTCTGCTCATACCAGGTACCTGGTCTGGCTGTATATCTGACTAGAGTCAAGCATAGTTCACAACTGAAGAAAGAAGAGGTATGAAAATGAAAAAAAAAACCCAAACAATAAAACACAAAACTTGTCCTGTCCTCTTGATTTTGCCCCATTAAACCCTTTAGACTGCCAAGAAAATTCTCTTTTCCCCTCTGATGACATTGCAGTAACAATAAAGTAAACACACCATAAATTAAATTCACCTAGGAGGGCATTCTTTGCACTTATTTGTATTTGCAAGCACCAGGGGATTTTATTGTCAACGAAAGAAAATTTTACATTTCATGAGACTAAAACAAATCTGCTAAAGCTTGAGAGGAATATTACTTGATGAATCTGCCAATTTCATAGGTCAGTTATTTGTCCTTTTTCAATTGCGGTAGATGTAATTTGTGTCCATGAAGTTCTGTGCAATTCTATTTCACTCTCCTTCCAATTTCCTTATTCCTCTAAGTCTCAAAGTACTTTTTTTGGATATTCCCAATAGAACGTGAAAAGTTACAGATGCATTTGAAAATTTCAATGTTGTCAAAATAAACTTGATTCTCTCAATTTTTTCACTGATATTTCAAAGACAGATATTCTCCTAACACACAATAAATAAAAACTACAAAATTCATTAAGGCTTTTTTTAAAAAGCATTTTTTTTCCAAAAAAAAAAGTCCTACATATTTCAGTAGTCAGAACATTTATAAAAATGTAATCTTTTCTGAACAAGAATATTGGTTCTGTGGTAGTCTGTTATACAGAGATCTAACAGGATTCATTAGGTCCAGTCTAACTAATATTTTTGTGCATTAACACATAGCTTGAGAGCCATGATAAAAGCATGAGTGTGAAACTTTTGTATATAAAAAGTACAAATTATCACACAGATTTATTTCCACCTTGAACTGTATTGTCACAGAGAAAAAATGTTCTCTTCTTCAACAACCAGATAGTGAACTAAAGAACAGATGGGTTCAGTTCAGAAACAACCATTGCAGCTCACTGTTATTAGCTGCACTAAAGACTTGTAAGCATTGAAAGGGATGCTGTCAGCTAAGGAGGTTAATTGCACTGATAACAACCATCTTCTGAGGCTTCCTAACACAGATATATTTTCAAGTGCTTCTTGAAGTCTTACAAGGAGATGGTGAGATTGCTAAAACTTAGCAACCAATATATAAACTCCTGTATTGGATAATTTGATCCCTATCTTGCTTGGTTTCCACTTTCTTCAGCCCACTAAACTATTTCATTTCAACATTAGACATATTTATGTATCACAAGCTCTTTAAATCCCACTGAATAACTAAAGTAGGACCTTTTTCAAAACCGCATAGATGGCCCAAAAGGTGAAGCCTTGTAAATAACAGCCCTTCCAAAAGCTCTTGCAGTAGCTGTGTATTTTCACCCTCTCGGAACTAGTAATCATGTCCTTTGTGAATTGCTGTTCATTTCTAATACAGGGCTGATATATATAAGTGTGGAAAACCTTCTGAAATGGTAAGGTAAGCATGAAACTAAGTGCCATTAGGATGAAGTGGATGTGAAAACAGAAGAAATTCCAATTTTAGTCAAATGGCTATGCAAGGATATGCATGCATCGCATGACTTAATGACTTTGCCAAGAAGTTGCGCCAATTTTGGACTTGCAACTGGAGCACAGAATAGTACATTTCTTTTCAAAATAAACCCCAGGCATCTGCTCCTTTTATTACAAAGCCAGAGAATTAGGAAAGGTCACAAACTGCAGGGAGAGGGTGCCATTCAGGGGGAACTTGGCAAACCTCAAGAAGCAAAGCAAAGTGCAAGGTCCTACACCTGGGTTATGGCAATCCCAGACACACCTACAGACACACTTGGGCAGAGAAGTGATTGAGAGAAGCCCTGAAAAGAAGGATTTAGGGGTGGTGGTTGGTGGCAAGCTCTACAGGAGCCAGCAGTATGAGCTCACAGCCCAGAAAGCCAAGGGAATCCTAGTTGTCATCTTATTGCAAAACTCCCATACCATCTTGGCAGTTTCTCATGGGTATCTCCTTACAACACTGACTCCTTCTTCCTCACAGCACAGCCAACAAACTCTGACTCCCTTCACAGCCCAGCCAACATATTCCAATCCTCTCCTCATCCAGCTAACCCACTCTTTTGTAGTACTCGTCTTCTTATTGGACACAGCTGTGGCCTATTAAGGGCAAGCTTTTTCCTAATCTTTGGTGATTAGCACAGCTGCAACTCCTCAAGTGTGAGATTACCTTCTGCACCATTCTCTTACATTCTCTTACATCCCTCCAAAAATCCTGGGCTACATCCAAAGAAGGGTGGCCAAGCAGGTTGAGGCTGAAGGAGGTGATTCTTTCATTCTACTCTGCTCCTGTGGGACCCCACCCGGAGTGTTGGATTCTGTTCTGCTGTCCCCAGAAGAAGGACATGGAACTGTTGGAGCAATTCTAGAGGAAGGTCAAAAGGACCAGAGCACCTCTCTTACAAAGGTTAAGAACATTGGGGCTGTTCAACCTGGAGAAGAAAAATTTGTGTGGATATCTCACAGCAGATTTCCAGTGTCTGGAAAGGTCCTGCAGAGAAGTCAGAGAGGGGCTCTTCTTCAGGAACTGTAGCAATAGGATAAGGAGTAATGGGTATAAACTAAAAGAAGGCAGGTTTAGGGTAGATATTAGGAAAAAAATTTTTACTGAAGGTGATGAGAAACTTGAACCAGTTGCCCAGGAAGGCTGTGAATGCCCCAACCCTGGCAATGTTCAAAGCCAGGTTGAATAAGGCCTTAAGAAACCTGGTCTAGGGGAGTGTGTCATGCCTTTGTCATGTGAGGTTGGGACAAAATTATTTTTAAGATTCCTTCCAACCCTTAACATTCTATGATCTAGACTAGATAAAGTGTTTTTAAAGGATTTGGGAACAGAGAGAGTAGGTGAAAATTCTTCGGATGGGATTTATGCTTGAGAGATAATGAGAGATTTCAGCTTGAAAGATGTTCTGTTTTGGTTTTCTTTTGTATTGATTATATTTTTTTAAAAGGCAAATAAGCCCATGCTCTCTTGCTTTCAAGTGTTTCCTCAGTTGGAGTGATCTCTTTAGCATGGCTGACTTTTCACAGTCATTACACTGCTCATTTTACACTTTTTCTTAACTTTGCAGTCTGTAATTAAGACAAGGCAAAAAGCCAGTAAATGATATTGAATTCTTTACATAAACTATGGATTTTTTTCTCCAGTGCTGCATATTTATCTGGCTCCTACTCACCCATTTGCTGTAGGTGTTTTTTCCCATGCTCTGTGTATGGGAAGGAAATCATCTGTATTGATCAAAATCTGTCTAATTCATATCTTCAGACACTACTTACAGTTTCATAAAGAGGTTCACTGCAGTGACAACCTTTACTCTTCTTTATGCAGTGAGTGTACAGACAAATCATGCTCATCATAAGATGAGCCTAACAACTTCAAGAGTATTCATATGACTGAGATTAAAAGAATTCATATTTGTCTGTAAGTAGATTCAAATCATTGTTCTTGTAATGAAATATCCATACAACTACAAAAAACTCATTTTGGAGGAATGTGTCTCCTTCCCTGTCTTTTTAACCAAAAAGTTGTTTACTATTCCATTAACTGCAGGTCCAAGAGCATTATGCAGCCATTAAAACACTACACCTCAGACATGTTTCTAATGGGCCTGTATTTATAGACAATAAGTAGGGCCAGTGTTTTGTCACCGTAAATTATACATGAAACAGTCTAGCCATGGGGGAAAAAAAGGGCAAGTGTCACAAATTGCTAGTAAAACTGCCAAAGCTCATAGCCTGCATTTTAATCAAGGCATACTTTATTTCATTATAAAAATCAAGTAAAAATGTTTAACTAAATGTTTAAAAAAATTAAACTGCTGCTATAAATGACTTTTGGCATGCAGATGGGAAATAAGAACAGCTTTTTACTTCACCTTAGCCAGAAAAGACCATGTTTTAAGCTTACAGTACTCAGCAACCTGCAATCCAGCTTGAGTAAAACAGTCCCTCAGAGCTAGCAAATTAGTATTGTATTTCAGATAAGGTTTGTGAACAAAAATAAATTAAGTGTAGAAATATTGATGTTCCACTTTTGTGCAAGTATGCACAACATGTCTCTGCTATTCAAGATGGTCAGTTTTCAAATGTGCACAAACCCACATATTGTTTATTTCTGAATAGAGAGAGCACACATACTCAAAAAAAAATTCTACTGCCATTACAGGCATAAAGTTTTTTAGAATAGATGCTAATATGCACTTCTATTAGTTCTGCAGCAGAAACCATCAGAATCCATCGAAATTCACAGACTTTTCCAGACCTGTGGAAACATTGAATTTAGCACTTACATATGACCTTGGCCTAGCAGTCAGGTCCACCAACCTCCCTTCCTTCAGTATATAGAACAATAAAGTATACTGGTGCAGAAGAAACAAAAATGACAGATATTACCAATACACTACTACAGTCTTCTTTCCTGGAATAACTCATCCTGCTTTTTGATGCTTGTGAAAGTCAGTTTATGGCTTGAACTGACATCCTTAAAATGGCATAGTTATAAAGTGTTACTACTAGTGATGAAAGTCAGTCCTTCTATCCTCCTGAGGCAGTATGAGTAATCTGCAGAACCTGAATTCACTAGATCTCACCATTAAGGCAGAAGAATTGTCACTCCACTACTTTGGAAATATTACAAGGCTGTAACCTGCCAAGAATGAACCACTAAGGAGATGAGAGCAGCACACAAAGATTGAAAGATGCATTTCTTGCACTTTGTTAACACAGTGCATAAAGAATTGTCATTTAGTCCACACACCACTTGTAAGGGGCAATTACATACAGCTCCTGTTCCTAGTTCCTCTAGGAGTTGTCAAACACGAGTCTCTTCTCCACTGCATGGTAAGGCAAACCTTGCCATCTGTCAACCTGCACTATCTCCTTTCCATTCCACTTCAGCATGGTTTTTTTCTGTGCTGCTGATTTGCACTGAGTTTTTTCTGCTGGTACTGCTTCTTACTTCATTTGCAAAAGGGGCAAATCAGTCTCAGCAAGGTATGCCAGTGATCCTTGTGGGTCCCTTCCAGCTTAGCAGATGCTGTGGTTCTGTGACTCTGTGCTTCTGTGATATGACAAACATTTCTTTTTACTTTTACTTTACATACTAAGAACTGTATTGACCTTGGAACTTCAGGAAATGTGTGGGAAATTCTGGCTGACTTAGAACCTAAACTGGAGAAGAATTTCCATCATGTTTCAGAGAAACATTCAGGGTCAGGTTATTTAGACATTGCCCTAATACTACTTTTAAGGTTCCTGTGTGTTTGAACTGATGCACTAGTGGACCATACAGAAATACCTAGTTTGTAAGAGTGAAATTTCACTGGAAAAATATGTTCCCTCAACAGTTCCTGGATGATTTAAATTGAAAATCTTGACTGACCTCAGAGTTCCTTAAGGAAAATAACATTTATTAATATTTCCAAGATTTGTGATGAAGTATTTAATTCCAGAACCTTAGAGATTTAGGGTTTTATCCCCTCAGATCACAAAATCTGTCCTTCAATACCAGAGGCATCAGAGTTGGTTAGGTAAGCATATAGGAGGGAGAAAAAAGAAATGGAAGAAAATGTTCCTACTGAACATGTGCTCAGAATAGAACTGCAAAGCAAGATCTTTGTTGTAGGTTCTGCACGCTACTTGGAAAACAAGGGAGAAAGTTGACAGCCTAATTTTCCATACTTTGGTCTCAATTCTCATCATACTGTAAGAGAAAGGAAGCCTTACCCCACTTTTCCCTATGCAGTCAATTGAAATGTTCCTGAAAAGGGGCATAAATGAATGTGAAAATCCCTCTGCTACTGAAATAAACCACTGGGCAGTTGCGCCAGGAAGGGACAAAAAAGCTTTTGGCACAGCCTGCTCCTCCAGTTTCTTCACTGTGGGCAAGTAAGGACATTAAAAATGTCAGTGTCCTGCTGCAGCTAATTAAGTACACCAGTACATTTTCCAAAATGGTGTTTGCAATTATGTTATGCCTACATTTTCAGTGAAAACCTTGCTTGCTGTCCATGATACTTCAGGGTTATCATCTAAAGTCTCCTTAGAGGCATTTTCCTGTTGAAGTCAAAGAAAATATAGTTCACTGAGAATTAAGCAGAGAGTGAGACAACATCTAGTTTTGAAATATGAGTATTTTGATACCAGAGGAAGTTATTTTAACTTCACTTGATTTTGGTTTTCAAATATATTTCCACTGTGAATTTTTTGTGCGTGTGTACAATTATTTGTGTGTTTGCACATGCAGAGACACTTGTTTTTCCCTATGTGGTTTGATTTAACTGTTCAATGTGGGAAAATAAAGATGGATTAAATTATTATTCAAGGTTTTTAATCCCTTTTAAATTCTGATACCGCATAGAGTCATCCAGAACAAACCTCATCAGTGAGTTATTTACATGATGCATGTAACAATATTTTGGCTTATTCTATTTATAACAAAAGTTGTGAAGAACAGAAAATACAAAAGAAACATTACAATAGAGATTGGAATTTTTTTCAAGGGGATTGCCATATATTTGTACCCATCAACTATAAACTGAAATTGGAATGAATTATGTTTATAGCAACCTTTGCAAGTCACAATGCAAGTATTTAAGTGAGTTATTATTGTCACTCTCCTGATTAAAACTGACAATTAGTTTCCTAACAAACCATTAAACATTTTTCAACCAACAGAAATACAACAGTTATTATGCACAGTAGTTCATCTTCTACTGGATGGGTTGGAACAACAATTTTGAACTTATAATTATTATTTTTCTGTACTTGAAGAGTAAAATAAATAAAATCATGTAGCAAAATCTTACAAAGCATTATTACAATGGATTCTGTTACAGGGAAATTAATGACAGAATTATTATATAAAAGTTTCAACCTCATTCATGCACCCGTTCAGTCAGTCTGACCCTCTGTATTTCAATTTTTTTGAGTCAGATGCTAAAGTTGTGCTCTGTACTGACACTCAGTTGAAATAAACAGCCTAGAAGTCCCAGTGTACAGGTAGATAATTGTTCGTCATTGTCATGAACAAACTACTTCATACAGGGTGACTGACTTCAAAATATTGAATCCCCATCTGGTGAGACCTAATGAGCAATGGAAAGGTTTGAAAGTAATGAAGCAAGTCTCTTTTTGGCAGATGTTACTTGACAGCTTCATCTTGGGATCCTAGCAGCACTCCTGATGGCTCATATTAAAATGTTCTTGAAGATATCATGATGAAACTTGTGGAAAAGAGAGGATCCTTTTCTCTTCAAAGGGCTGCATTTTATGTCACTCCTCTTCTATCTAATCCACTTAGTAAATTTTAATTTCAAGAGACTGCTCAAAGTTCATTGAACAGTGTTTTTTCAAATGCTTCAGCTCACTCTTTAGCTCTCATGCTGCAGGCTGAATCCCTGCAGAAGATAAAATTGACCTAACAGGCATGCCAAGGTGTTTGTTTTTATTTTTTTCCCCCAAAGGCAAGAGGGAAGGAACATGATTCTGGGTCACTGCTCTTCACATGCATCTTGTGGCATACACACAACACAGAGGGTCCCCAGTGAGCTCCACAAAGCTCGGTTCTCTCTACACCCGCTTCAGCAGATCTTCACTCTTCCAGGGAGGGAAGAATCCTGATACTGCTGCTTGAATTGCACACATAGAGCCAACACTTAGAGAAAAAAGTCAGCATTCATAGTTTTGCTTGTTATATAATAAACAGCAGATGAATACTAAGTTCCTAGCTTGATCTAAACTCTTAGAGGAGCTAAAGTGGAATCTAAGATGGAGGCAGTCTAAGCTGTAAGACTTCTAGAGGAGTTGTTGTCCTTGGTGGTAATGACAAAAGCAATGAGAAGGAAACACTCCTGGAGGCCAGGGACATTTGGAAGCTGTAAAATTTCCTATTTTAAAAAGCAGAACTTTATATTTACTTAGAGTAACTGTGGTGTTAACTCATTCTAACACCTGTTCCAAGGATTTTTGGTGTAATACCCAATTCAAATTCAAGAGCTCTTGATGAGAGGAACCACTAAAGTATTTCCAGTCCCTCATACGTAAATACCTTTTTCCTTATAATGGAATTTGCCAGCTATCTTTATATATTATAGCTAAAGGATTTTTTTTCCTAAAAGAGGCATTTATTTTTACTTTAGGAACCTTACATAATTCCTCCTCCTACTGATCATTGAGCAGTTCTGTTCTATTCTTTTTGCATGCTAACTGGTCTTTGAGGGCCTGGTTTTTTCTATCCATTTACACAATATCCTATGAAATTGCTTATCTGCTTCTCTAAGAAATTTGAAAATTGTTTTACACATATTCTAAAGGAGATTATTCATTATTTTTACTTTTTATGAAGAGCTGTTTTATGTTTCACTGTAATGCAAGATGCACAGAATTAGCAAAATAAATATTAGATTTGTAAGCTTGAAAAGTGGTGACACTCCTGGATGTAGATGGGGCACCTGGGGATAAGTTTTACTGGTGAACACAGTGGTGCTTTGCTCATGGTTGGACTCGATAACCTCAAAGTCCTTTTCAACCTGAATAATTCTATGATTCTGTGAGACACCAGGAAAGTGAATTGTTAAACAAAGTCTCTCAACAATCTGATCTGCACAAATACATCATTTACATGCTATTATATGAATTAAAACAAAGGCATGAAACTGTTTCAGAGGAGGTTTAGGTTAGGTTAGAAAGAGGTTCTTCACCCAGTTGGTGATGGGGCACTGGAGCAGGTTTCCCTGGAAAGTGGTCACATATTCATATCATCAAGTTCATGGAAGTTCTCTTGAACAGTTTAGTGTATTTTCATCTCTATAAAAACCAAAAAGTCAAAAAATACACGTGAAGTGTTCAGGTAGGAATGAATATGCTAAGGCTAAGTTATACTAAGTTATCATCCTCTCCATAGGAAGCTTCCCTTTTTATTTTTTTTTAGATACACAGTCATCTAGACATATAATAATATTTTTGATTATTCCTTGGTTAACGGCCAACAGGGAACTGACAGAGGGCCAGTGCATGCTTGCCTTTTCCCAACCTAGAACATGACCAGGAACATCAGCTTCAGACAGCCACAGAAAAAACACTCAAGAGCCCTGGCAGAGGCCAACATAAACTATAAGAATGAGCAAAGCATGTCCTAAAAGCAAATGGTCCAGTTTCCCATTAGGAAAATTCACTTACTGCTTGCTTACTGGTGTGCAGCTGGCCAGAGGTATCTCACATTGCACCATTTAGCAGCTTTAAGTCTACATGCTTCTTCAGCTTCTCTGAGCACAGCTATCATCACTTGCTGCATTTGTTCAGACAAGAGGAGAATTTGCTGTTTAGTCTTACAACCCTTTTCATTAAAATCTGCAAATGGTGCCAAAAGTCCTGAGCCAGGTAGTATCCTATAACAAAGAAAAAATCCTTCATAAGAGAAATGCTTTCTCATTGCCACCTAGAGATGGAACAAGAAGAATTGAGAACTGTTCTGGATTTTATATCTGTCAATATCTCCTTCAAAAAAAAAGGAGAATAAAAAATGCATTTCTAATGTATGACTTCACTTTTTCTGTCCCTAACTATCCTCAAGATGAAATGATGGCTCAGTTGAAAACATGTGATGCTTTATTGCATTTCTTTTCTGATACCATCCTTTACTTAGACAGCCATTTGCATCTTAATCTATCAAGGGAATTCCAATGAGAACATTCAGTTCCCTTATTTAATTCCAGCTCCTTTATAACAATAGGTATGAATCATAGTACACATTACATTGCAGCCCTGCAACTTTGAGTCCATTTTTTTCACTTTATTTTCATCGTGAGTCTACAAGGAAGTATTCTCTAAGTACTGTCTCACAAAATAATAGCTACCAGAGACCTGCTTTGTTTCTATGGCTTTTTCTCTTCAGGCTCCAGCTTTCTGCATTTGAAGTGTTTTATGAGAAGCATCGTTTAACATTAAAATTCAACATATCTAAGTTAATTCTGACTCAGGGTCTATTAAATTCAGTGCACATTTCTACCAATGTGAATGTGGTTTAGGCCCACTCACTACTCTTTGAGGCAGTTACGAGTTTTACAAGACAGTATAATCACGAATTCAAAAAACTTTACAGGTTTTGTAGTCCATTAAAACTTTCCTGCTGATCTCCATCTGTTTTAAATATAATGAATACAGATTTCTTTCAAGCACTCTGCTTTATCAGCATAATACCTTTTTCCCTAAGCAGATTTTATCTTGGCTTTCTGGAGAGACATTGTTTGATTTGGAGTTTTTTGGTTAAGGAGAGAGGAGAACAATAGTCCCTACCCAAAAGCTTATCTGTTGCTTGCTTTATTTTTCCCAAGCCAAGTATCTACTCAATAAAAAATCAGAAAACCCCAAACTTAGGTTGTGTTGGCACCCTCAGTGTCAGAACTCCTGTGGTGACAGCTTAAATGACCTGTGGATGACAGTCTCTTATAAATCAAGTTCATTGCCTGCAGCCCTCACTGCAAACCAGAGCAGGCTCAGCTCCTCCAGTCCTGCTGGATTCACCAGATCGGGTGGAGCATCACGTCAGTGCTGTTCTTGCCATCCCAAACTGCTGCAATCATCATCCCTGCTGGACTGGCTGCCTGCAGCTCACTTCACAGCCTCGCTGAATTTCTCTCCATGGGACTGCCAGGCCAGGCAGTACCAGAGCACCAGAGGCTCTGCACAATCCGGCTCAGGTCAGGCACAACAAATGCTGCACTAGACCAGGCTGAATAAGCCTTTCCAGACCCCCACTGGCCTCATGTTGGGTCACTTGGATGTGTGTGCATCACTCTGCCATGGGCCTGTGAAACAGAGCATTGCCTAAAATCGGTGAGAAGCCTACAGCTGCAGCAGGACAGGCATCAGTATTGCACCACTGTTTTGCAGTGCTGCCCTGTAGAGAACATTTGTCTCATGGGACTGCTGTCCTGACAGCAGGAAACAGGGCATGAATAACACAACACTTCTGCAGCAGATGCAAGGTTCTGCACTCTCCTTGATCCCCATCTTCAGTTATCATGTAATTTAAGATGTTCTTTGGGAGATGATCAGAAGAAGATGACACACTTGAACTATTACAGATCAAGGACAAGAATATATTCCATAGGGAAATGGTCCCAGAAAAATAAACTGCTTTGTTAGCTGTTCTTTCCACTTTATGTCAGCCACACATAAACAGACCTACTCAGTTCTCCTCCCACAATTAGTAAAAGGTACATCTATACCAAAAAGTATGTTACAAACCTGAATTTCAAAGTTCTCAAAAGCAGACACATAGCCTGTTTCACTGCTGCTTAAATTAAGATAAAATATTGTGTTCAGCACTGCGAAAATAAAAAAAAAAGATGAGTGGCAGAGAGGGAACTTTTTTCAGATGCAGAATAAAGTGCTCCATCCACTGAACCATGCCACATGCATCAGCTTGCTTTATTTCTGATACACTTGACCACTCAACTGTTTCTGGTTTGTCATTTCCTTAGGAGACAAACAGAAATGAAAGGAAGAAAACAGCTAAGAAATAAAGCAGGCAGTACCAATATAAAACTCAAGGTGAGCTGTGCTCTGAGAAGAAAGGTTAAGTAAGAAAAGAAAACAAATACTGGATGGATGTAAAGGAAACATTTTTGCTGTAACAGCTCTGGCTATACACAGAATACATCAGCCTGGCCAAAGCTCAGGGCTTAAGCCCTTAGCTTTCTTTCAGAACCTGAAATAACAATGTATTTTTGAGACACTAAGGAAAAACACATCACCTAACATCCCACTGTTAATAGTTAACAAAGGCCATCCACCTGTGCTGTCCTGATAAAAAGCACTGCTATTTCCTAGTGCTTCAGCCCTCGTGTGTCAATGCAGAAAGCTGACAAGCAAGAGTTTCTGGGCTCCTGGAAGCATTCACTCATTCATGCATACATAAGTGTATCTTTAGTGAAGAGGCTCCTGCTTGCTCTGCTTAAGTAGAGGAATATGGGAATTATCCGTGAAGATAACAGGAATACAAGATCAGCTCTAAATTTGGCAAGGATTCTCACCATGGTGACTGCTTAAATTTATTACAAGTTTCAGTAGTATCTTAATCCTTCAAGTAGCACTTAATTTAATATCCTGATTCATTACCTGAAACAAGCAGGAGAAGGCAGTTTTTAAAGAAATACAACTCACAGATGGTAGTAAAAAATAACAGTCTCAGTAGATTTTTCATGTCCAGGCCTCATAATTTGATTTTTAAAAAAGACTAGGGAGACTTGAAATACAAATAAATCGAGAGGTATCATGCAGAGACCATGAACATTTTGGTGGTCACTGAACAACCCAAACAATTCAACCAATCAACCAAAGAAAATTAACCATAAGAACAGAGAAAATAAAATTCTATATGCCATAACTTTACACCAGGTTTTCATTCATATTAAAAAAAAATATTGACCAAGTTAAATTGAAAAACACTGCGCTGTTAATCTAATGAATCTGTTACTTTGGGTTGTCTTCAGAGGTTTTGGTTCCTCAGAAAACCCAAATACAACAGCAACAAAAAGCACCCAAGCCTTGATATCTAGTTTTGATCCAGCAAAGAACATATATGCAAGCTTCATTTTCTATTAACAATTCTTTTCCTAGATCAAGAGATCCTAAAGTAAAAAACCAAAACCCAAAAGTGATAATTAGAAGTTGAAGGATATATCAGCAGAGTAAATACATACCATTAGTAGAATTAACATAATTTTTTAATGGGGCTTGTAAACTTTATTGTAGACTCATTTTCAAACTACTTGGCATTGTGAATACTTTCAAGTAAAGATTAAAAAGAGAAGCTTGACCAGAGTTTTGGCAAAGTATGGTTATAGCTTCTGACTTAATAGAAAGAATTTTTGCAGCTGTCATATCTGCTATGGACCAGACATGCAGCAAATACAGTTGCACTGAGCATTTAAGTAAACAAAATACAAGTTAGAAATCTTACCTTGGAGTTTTCTTGCTGCAAGGCTTGTAGTAGCTACATCATTTATTTGTCCCAGAAATATCAAAGTGCCCGTGAAGATGATGATGATTTTCTTGTATTCCCTATTTTATGACCATATTCATGCACAAACTACTATTTCTTTAGTGATACCTAAAGTATTTTCTTGATAATAAATTAAAAACTGAGAACATAATTCAGATATACCATTACATAGATATATGGTAATCTCAAAAATTGGAAAACCAGTAAAGTCATCCAAAATGTGTTCATCAATAGTCAGATAATTTAAATTTAATTTTAATAGTATGATTTAATCTAATTATTTGATGCCTAAGGTTAGCAAGTCCACTAGTAAGGCAGAGTTGGGAATCAGAACTGATTCAAGTATAGTAATTTTTTAAAGGGTCACAAGAAACGTTAACTTTTACCTTTCTGTAGCAGATAAGCCATGAACTGATGCACATGGATCACAGAAAAAAATAATATCATCTTCTGAAATGGAAATAGATTATCTCAGCTGACTCTTCCAAGCATACTTCCCTGCATTTGGAGCAATATTTTGTTATCTCTTTAATTCCTAGGAAAGTATTTATTCTCTAAACTGGCATATACAGCACTATAAAACACAATTGCCTTAGCTCATGAAAATGTGTTTCATTGTAGATGTTCTGCCAAAGGGTACAAAACCTGGCCTTCAGAGCAATTAGACACATCACAGGTGACACACTTGGCTCTGAGAAGGAGAAAATGACATTTGTTTAACACATAAGCACTTCAGGCCAACTTGTTAATTCACATGCATTTCCTGCCAGAAAGACTAAAAGGCATTTTTGTACCACTTTGCGAAAGTTTGGATTGCAGCATAGGAAGACACAATAAAACAGAAATAAATATTATATTCTAAACTGAGAATCTTGGCTAAACCCACATGGCCACTGATAGACTCTCGTGGTTTGGGAATGGTGCTCCTCAGTGTAGTGCTCCAACTGAAACCACTCCAAACCATGCACCACTCTCTCACTCCTCCCTCCTTCTCCCTCTTTCCTGCAGCTGGATGGAGAGGAGAATTGGAGGCAGGAAAGCTGAAGATCGTGGGTTGAGACACAAACAATTTACTGGAAACAGCAATGAGATAAAAAAGCAATCAGTACAGCAGCAATATTAATTTTAAAAAGTGTACAAGAGAGAGAGACAGCAATTCACATGCAAATGGTCATGGTGGAGCCTGAGCTCTCTGTCACCACAGTCCTCCAGCCTGGGAGAGATGCCTTCAACCTGCCCCCATAAAGCGAAGTGAGGGGGTGTGAAATAGACTCTGGGTTTCAGCCATTTCCACTCCTGGCTACTGCAAAAATGAACCAGAACATAAATACTGGCTACAGGGTATACCTGAGCGGCAGAAAATGGCATAAAAGGAGTTCTGTCACCCTGACAACTTCTTGTTGATTTCTGACAGTCCCACTTGAAAGAGAGCAGTCACAGAAATATCGCTGCTGAAAAATTTCACACAGGTTTGAAGTCTTGAGCTCAAAACCACCCCACACAGGAGCATACATCCTTCAACAGTAATCTAGAGAGAAAAACAAAAAAATCCTCTGGCTTTCTGAACATTTTTGACCCTGTCAAAGAAAATAAACAAGTTTTCAATCCTGTGACTTAGGAAAGCCACGTTATTGTCATCAGGGAAAGAAACAACTTCTCTGCTAACAGAAAAACAGAACACAAATCTTGCTCTGCAGGGAGCAGCAGGATGGTAGCCAAAAGATTCCTGGGAAGGAGACTGCTCACTCTTGACCTCTGAAGCAACAGGGATCAGAGAACTCCTCTTAGACGTATTTTCTCATCAACAGAACTCAAACTGCAAATAGCAATTGTTTTCTATTTTTTCCTTATATAACTCCAGTTGTCTTTGTAGTATGTTCTGTTGTCTCAAATGTACATCCTACAGGTGTTTTGTGGTCAGTACACACAGAAGCAAGAAAAACTCAAAAATATGGCTAGGGGTGCCTTCATTGCCTCCCTGCACACCACCCCGTGAAAAGAGAGAAACTAACCTTCTGCTCAGTATGGTTCCAGTGTGACGGTGTTCACAGGGGTTCTTGGATGAGGGAACAAACGAGGATCGGACTCCATGTTTCAGGCTTGATTTATTATTTTAAGATATATATTACATTAAAACTATACTAAAAGGATAGAAGAAAGGATTTCATCAGAAGGCTAGCTAAAAATAAAATAGGAAAGAATGATAACAAAGATTTGTGTCTTGGCTCTCTGTCCAAGCCAATTAGGCTGTGATTGGCCATTAATTACAAACATCCAACATGGGCCAATCACAGATCTACCTGCTGCATTCCACAGCAGCAGATAATCAATGTTTACATTTTGTTTCTGAGGCCTCTCAGCTTCTCAGGAGGAAAATTCCTAAGGAAAGGATTTTTCATAAAAGATGTCTGTGACAGTTCCAGTTAATTCCCCAGCTACATTTGCTGTTGTTCAAACCACACAACTCTGGCCTGGCTGAAGAGATCCCTAGCAGTCATTGCTCACCTTGCCGAGGATAATTCCTGAACTCTCTGGTAAGGGGAGTTGGCAATGTAGGTCTCAGATTGAGCAACATCCCTTTACCGAGCCCACAGCCTCCTGAGATCTGGCATTAGGATCTGAAGTGCCACCATTGTCTGCCTTGGGTAGAGACTGGTATGTTTATATAATATACTGGGAAGGGTGGTAGCTTAGATAAGAAAAGCCTCCTGAAGGTGCTGGGGTGAATCTAAAATGTGCAGAAAGACAACAGTATATAAAATTTGAAACTTGGATTGCCACCATACACATTGCAGAAGCTGACATTACCACATACTTGAAAAGAAAGACCTGGAGCAAAGCTCAGGCCTCTGAATAAGTGCCTTTAAATAATTAAATAGCCAGTCTGGGTTTTGAGGGTTTGCTTTTATTGTTATGGATCTTGTTTTTGTTTTTGTTTGTGGGGGAGTTGGAGGGTTAATATTAAGGAATCAGACTCACTATTTTATTTGCAGACATACAGCTGCAATGGAGAAATCTCTTGGTTGGCAACAGAATCTTAGAACCCTACATTTTATGTTTTTTTAATATAAAAAATGATTATTCAGTGGAAACAGATCTGGAAACTTCTTGGGTTTATAGAGTACTGCAAAAAAAGCAACAAAACCCAGACCTGAAAGAGTATTAAAGTGCCGGGAACATAAACCCTTTTTACATTTGCTTAACCTCAAAAGTGTCCATTACTTCCCTTATGCAAATGGAAAGGAACACAAACTGCAGAGGGAAACTTCATTAAGGGAGGCAGTGGGCTGACCTTGACAGACAGGCAGGTGATGGCTGCAGACAGCCCTCTGGTCCACAGCTCATCAGGATCCATCTTTGAATTTAGGACTCACACAACTCAAAAATGGCTATATATATATATATATATAAATAAATATATATATACACCTATATATATACATATATACATATACATACATACATATATATATATATATGTATGTATGTATGTATGTGTATATATATATCTCCTTACTGTGCAGGTCCATCCCCCCCCCCAACAATATACAAATTTTCAGCTTTAAATCACTGCAAGCAAGAGACATCTCAGGAAAATGTTTTGAGATAATTCATTTCTCATTTTTGTTTGAGCAAGGCTTTTTTACCAGGCTTGTTAGCAAGGTACTCTGTGAATGATGAATATAAAGGGAAACTGCATGGGAGTCATGACTGTTTATGGGAAGGTTAATAATGGAACTGATCATGTCATCACTGACATTTTTCCTGTCTTTATTCATTTAACATATGGGAAGAAAGTCAAGGACAGAAAATGAAATAAAAAAGGAATAGCTGAGCTCCTTCCTCCATTGTACTTAGATGAGCTGAATAATATTGAGTCATTCACTGTGCAACAGGGCAAAAAGTCAACAAATGCTAATGAGTCTCCATAGGTTTTATGCATTCAATTCTCTATAGTCTTTATTGGTGTTTCTTCTGTAGCTTTGTGCTAGCAGAAAAGAGAGAAAACAGCAGTTTGAAGCAGTACTGGAGGTTGGCGCCTGCTGTGTTGAACTTCTCAAATTGCCGGGAATGAGAGAGCTTCAGTAGTTCCTGTACAAAATTTAAATCTATATTTCAAGTGGCATTTCACTTGCTGCTGAGCTGCTGCATGGACTGTGCAGACAGAGCAAGAATGCTTCATCTCCTTGATTATTTCCTCAATGGCCTTTGAGCCATTCCGTGGAGGAGAGCTGAACATTTTCAACCTGTGGGCAAAACTGAGTACATAAATAAGAGTATAACAGTGAACAAACATTGCCAACAGACCGTGTTTAAGAACATGCTCAGTCACAAGGACAGAATGCTTCTTAGAAGAGAAATAAGTTACACTAAAATTGAAGGGGAACCTTAGACAATATTCCCTGGTTTGTGTGTGGAGTACAACTTCTTTAGAAATCCTAATCATGTACCCAATGAGCTCAAAGAGGGGTGTAACCCTAATACCCAAAGTCTGCAGTGAGCAGCTGGGCCTGATAGTGTGAATCTGCCTGCATCACGCAGCTGCAGGAGTTCCTTTTGGGATGGAATCCTTCACATCTGCCACCAGTTCTGCACCTGAGCAAAAATTTCCCCCCACCAGTTCTGCACCTGAGCAAAACAATGCTGAAAATCAGCTGCTTAGAAATTAGGCTCTTAAGACACACACAGTAACCTAAATTTCACAAGATGAGATCAACCATTTAAATCTTCAGCTCTAAACGTGTTTTAACTCTTCAGCAAGAACCCCATTTTCTGAAGAATCTCCTGGGCACAAACTACCATCCCGTGTTTACCAGGTTGTCCTTACCACTTGCTAGTCAAAATTCCTATTCAAACATCCTTTGTGAATCTGGAATTGGTAGTGAAGACTAGCAGATTAATTTCACAACTGGAACAATTTCATTTTTCAAGAAGTGACACTAGCGGTCAGCCTACATGCATTAATTTTTCATCTCTCTGTATGCTCTGCCATGAGACAAAAGAAGAATCTCTCCTCTGGGGATAAGGGAGCAAAATAGCATTTATCTTCCTAATGCCTACTCTAAGATCCGCACACATGTACAACTGTCCTCATGCCAAATTTTTTGTTTCAAACTCTTTTGGTGACTCAGCTGGACAGTGAGACAGGATAAATGAAGACATCTAATTTCTCTAGGGATTTTATTCCACA
The DNA here is from genome assembly GCF_027579445.1 of Ammospiza nelsoni. Classification (NCBI taxonomy): domain Eukaryota; kingdom Metazoa; phylum Chordata; class Aves; order Passeriformes; family Passerellidae; genus Ammospiza; species Ammospiza nelsoni. The sequence continues at coordinate 113,686,282 of NC_080633.1, forward strand.
TAAAGAGAGAAAGTTCAAAAACCCCTGAGCATATGCCGAATGATAATACATGCAGACCATGCAGTTCAGGCTCATGGAGGTAGCCAGTCACACATTCCAAAAACTGTAAAGCCATGTTTTAAAGGTGATGTGCATAAGCTAACAAGCTCAGCTGTTCCCATGCTTATTAGAAGTTAATTCAAGGATCTATGCTGTGCTCCTGCTGAGCTGCAACATTTGCCTGATTAATGTTTTTCAGTGTGAGCTCGTGGGGAGTGATTACTTTCCTCTGTTTCTTTAGGCAGCGAGTCTACCTCTGCTACCAAGGCATCTGTAAGCGTTTAAGGAACATTTCATCTCAGGGAGGGGATCCAGACACTGTTCATCAAAGAGTGCTGTTAGACCATGGCCTTAAAGTCCCATTTACCAGTTCAGGTTCAAATTCAAGTTGTCCCAATGTTACTTAGATCCAGACTTTTTTTAATGTTACCTTGAGAAGGCAAAAGGGGAAAAAAAAGGGAAAAAAGTTGTAATTTATGTTACATAACCACTCCTTAGCTCCATTTCTGAAACAGCAGAGAAGAATGTTGATCACATCTTCCTAGCAACTGCTTCTACTTTGAGCAGAGGAAAAGCAATCCTTCCTGTGGCAGCCACCTGAGCACTCTGTAGTGATCCAAGGTTTCAGGGCTCCAGTTCCAGTTTAGCAGGTTATGGTCCCCAGGTACAAAACTTCAAGCACCTACTGGTGAGACGCTGTCCTACAGGATCTGAGTCATCCAACACACAAAGCTAGGATTTCCATATTTCCCCATTGCTTTTCAGCTTTTCTCCTCAACTTTAATTTCATTGACACAAACTTTCCAACTCCTCAGTCTGATTTTAGTTCAAGGATTCAACAAGAATTCAAAGACACAGTATGTTTTACCTAAGACCACTGACTCCTGTGTGATTATCTATTCTCTTGAAAGAAAACCCAGTTCAGTCTCAACAATCCCTTGAGGGAAAAGAAAAATCTAAGAGAAGAGGAAAAAAAGTGATATTATCCATTAAGCTCAGAGGGGAAAAGTAGAACACATAAAAATATGATGAAAAAAAACATAAAAAAATTATGTCCCAAAACATACTGCAGTACATTCTGTTCTTCCTATAGTTGCATGAGAAAACTAAAAGCATAACACTAAAACTTGCATAAACTTCTGGTTTATAGAATTTACCTTGCTTTAATTTTGGCAATAAATTTTAGTGCTAACAGTTATTACTAAAAAAGAAAAAAAAAAAAAAAAAAGGAAGATAACTGTAGACTGGAAGCATTGTAAAATTAAAGGGAAACCCGGTCTTTATTTTGTGAGGGTGTTAGCCAGAGAATATAGAATTAATGAACAAAACTGCTTTGCATTAGACAGCACATTTTGCTACACACACAAATTAAAGCATTTGTTTCTAGTGTAGAAATCCATCCTATCAATTTTTCCTCAGGCTCTGTTTTCACACTCCTCAGGGTGTCTGGCTGTTGGGAAAGAAAAAGAATTGATTTAAGACTCAGTTCTGCAACACTGTTAATTATGTGAGTGGATCTTACCCACAAGTCATCCCTATGAAGCAAACAGCAAATACGCTTGTATGCATAGGAATTAGAGCTGGTGGGGAATTTTATTATTTTTTCCTTCTCTTCCTCTTCTCCCTTCCCTTCCCTTCCCTTCCCTTCCCTTCCCTTCCCTTCCCTTCCCTTCCCTTCCCTTCCCTTCCCTTCCCTTCCCTTCCCTTCCCTTCCCTTCCCTTCCCTTCCCTTCCCTTCCCTTCCCTTCCCTTCCCTTCCCTTCCCTTCCCTTCCCTTCCCTTCCCTTCCCTTCCCCTGGAAACAACTTTTTGCTGAGATACTGCAACTTTTGACAAAATATATGAGCTTGGCTTGTATCTGCTTCTTTCACAGACTTGGAAAGGGATTTTCCATGCAGATTTGCACACAGAAATTTGGGATCAGAAGACTGCTTTTGTATTGCATTCACACAGTGCACACAGTCCAGCAAAGGTCTCCTCCTGGGGCTAACATTGCTGCCCTAGAAAAACTAGTAACATGCCATTTCAGTGGGGTCAAGAATAGGAAATATGCTATGACAAGAAGTTCTGCTTGTTCCAAAATAAAATTTTAAGTTATGGTGAAGAGTAAAATAAATCCATTCCTGGTCTGGTCTTTCTGTTGAATCAGAACCTGCAATATGCTTTTCCATGCCTGTGTGTCAGGCACAAAACACCAGACCACCACTCTTTAGCAGCAGGTTCTTTAGTGGCTGAGACACCTTTCCAATGACAAACCCAACTCTGTCAATTCCTTCTCCTTTCTTAGAAGGATGGTGACATTCAGTATTTGACTCTAATCATATAAACAGACATTTGGTTTTCTGTTTGCCACTGAACTGCTTGGGATGTAACCTCCCTTTTACCTGCAAAAACAGCTTCTGCACAATCAACACAGAGAGATTCTATAAAACAGTAACTGTAATTGTGAGTCAGAAAAATTCAACTTCATTGTGTATTACCATGTGCTGTCAGACAACTTTATTGCAGCCCTTACTTACTGGGTACTAGTCCAAAGCATGCTCAGTTGGAGATGCAGCATAGCACTGACAAACCATGTGTAACCTAATTTATCAAACATGTTTGCAGGTTCAGCCACAGAACTAAGAGCACACCAGAAGCCCAAAATCTTTCTCTGCTCTTCCAGCAAGTTTTGCAGGCTGAGCTGATCCAGGTCTTGCAGCTTTGCCCAAGGCAGTGCCTAACCCAGCTAGATTAAAAACAGGAATGCTCCAGTATTGTGCTAAATTCTACATGTGTGTACATATAAATGTATGTACACATACAGACCAGTAACAGGGCTTTGGGTTTGTTTTTTTTTTTTTAATTACCAACCCATGCAGGAAGATTAATTTTAGTACAATTGTAATTTTTCTGTAGATATGCTCATCTTTTAATATTTCCTGTGATTTAACTCATTAAGGTTAAAAGGTCTCTTCAACCAGATTAAATCAAGCCCTCCTACAAAGACAGATTCTTTGTGGAAAAAAAATTAAGGATTACTCTGCTGTTCCTTTTAGAAGTCAGTTCACTGTTCAATGTTATGTTAAAGGTGTGAATGGCTTTTCAGGCAAAGTACATTTCTGTAGGCCTGGCACACAGTGATAAACTGAGTCCTATTCAAGAAGAAACACAACTTCATCAGCAAGGGCTTGGATCAATGCTAGTACAATCAATCCCTTGACAGGAGAAACAGGGTTGTTATGACCATCACATACATATACTTCATACAGATGAGGTTTCCTATCGATGTCTCTTGCAGAGGAAAAGGATTGGTCTAATTAAAGCTGAGGGCCTGGGAGAGATATATTCAAGTCTCCTCATCTGGGATAGATTTGCTCTGGGACTAGGCCTATGGCAAAGTCCTGTGTTTAAGATTCCCATTTATAGAAAGTGGAAAGGTAGCTTTTTCATTTCTTATAGGGATTTTGTGGAGATAAATATGTGGTACTTAAAAGCGCCATGTAAGAATGTAAAACAGAATCTGAACAACAGCCTCAAGAAGATGAGAATGATATTTATTCTTTTAAAGCAAGGATATTAAACCAGTCAAGCAGAAGTATATCATTAAACTATTCCTCTTTCCAAGGTTGTAAGTAAGCTCATTCCCCTGAAGGTGACTTGCCAGGAACATATGCATTTTCTGTAAGATACTGATCTCTATTTTCAGTTTGTTAAATATTACTGGGAATAGAATTAAGGCATTTATGCCTGCAAATGTGGTATTCTCAATGGCTGCACAGAGAATCAACTACCTGCACCAAGAAGAAATAAGGTAAGAGGGATGGGATTTTTCTTCCCTAGTCTCATAGCACAGACATTTAAATCCCAGCTAGTCACCCCAGGCTCCCTCTCAAGTTCATGTTGTGAATACATTCCTTCTAGCAGGTGATTCATCACATCCTAAAGCAGACAACTAAAAATAGGTCAGACTTATACTTCTGTCAACTGCAGCAGCAGGTTAACATGAGAAGCTTACCTGAGAAGGTCTATGCAGTGTCCCACCATGTATCAATTTTGTGCCATTTTGTTGTGTAAGCTTTTTCTCATTTCTCTTTCATGTGTTTATGAAGTCTTTTAGCATTGTCTAAAATAACAGTTTCACAAAATATAGCAAGTTTAGAAAGAGTGTTAAATCCAAATTATACCTCTTACATCCTGGGAGATGAATGTTTGTCCTGCAAATTAATTGCACTAAAATTTTCTGGAGCCTGAGTTTGTCATCTAAAGCTAGGTAAAGAAGAAGGGAAGTTAAAACCGTTACTAGTCTGTTTCTTCCTCCTAAAATAGTAGAAATTCCTGTTTCCACAAAAATGTGGAGATTCCTAAAGCCAAACTATACATACTTTGAGGGAAGAAAAGAGTATCTGTCGAACCAATGGGATTTATTTTTATAAAAATTTCTTTTTCTAAGTTCCTTAGAAATATATCTATGGTTTCTCTTCAGAGGGCTCCTATCTATGTATTTTGTACCTTATGTGCAATAGGAAGGCTCCTTCACCCCTCTACAACCAAAAGCACAGCTTGCCCACTGGATCAGTCCCACATAGGATTCAAAGTCTTGCTCAAAAATTTTAGAAGCAGCAAGAAGATATCCACACAAGAATAAAGCTCTGACATTAGTAATTAGGAGTAAGGTACATGCTGATAGTTTTAAAAAAATCAACAACACATATATTTTGCCCATGAACATTGGCATTTAAGACAGAATTTGTGCCTTAAAAAAAGAACAGCTTCCAGAAGTCTAGACAAATTTTCCTAATTTGATTTCAGTGATCAATAAAGTGTTCAGTAGAATGTCTTGGGAAGACCTACTAAATGAGCAGTCACATTCACCAGATAAACTCTCTCATTAGTGGTTACTTTAGAAACAATTGCTTCTGAAATGAAGGATGAGTAAAATTACATTTAAACCATTGCCTTTAATACACCAAAGAGGACCTTAAAATGAACTGAAGAGGAAAGATATCATATGATTTTGTGGCTTTTTCACACAACACTAATACAAGAAAGAAAACAGAATTGTAGTTACAGAGCAGAAGTACAGATCTTCTTGTTGTTTTTATGGTATCAAAAGGATTTTTAAAAAGTGTTTCTAAACCATTTTAGAATAGAAGAGAGAAAGGGAGAAAGGGAATGGATCTGATTTTTATTATCCTTGCTAAATGCCCAATTTATCCTTTTACTGTCAAACCTCTTCAATTGTTCAAGAGATCTTAGGACCCTGTGACCTCCTGAGAAAAAGCAATGCTCCATCCTGAATTTATAAGCTGCGTTAAAAAGACCATTATCACCATCTTTAATGGCCAGATGAAAACAGCTGAATTTTATCTCGGAAACTAAGGCTACATCAGTAGGTGAGAGCCCGACATATTCCTGACACCCGGGGCAGAGGAGGCACCAGGAATGAGGAGATCATTCCCCAGGCATCCCAGATGTGCTCAGTTCTGCTTCCCATACTGACTGCAGATGCCCCTGCAGATGCCCAGGTGCTGGCAGAGGTGGTTTCTGCAAGGAGAGGCCAAGGCTGTCCTGTTCCTGGCACAGACATCTGCAGGAGACCTACTCCAGGGCACAGCTGAGCCCATCAGCAAGGCTGCTGGCTCCTCTGTAGTAACATGTTTCAGATGGTAAGAAGTGCTGCACAGTATCTGTGAGAGAGGAGTGAGAAAAACATGAGAAATAGCCCTGCAGATGCCAAGAAGAAGGGAAGGGGATGCTCCAGATCCTCCTACAGCCCCACACTGGAGTCAATGGACATTCCTGAATGACTGCAGCTGATAGAGAGTTCATTCTGGAGCAGGGAAAACTGTGGGGAGTAAAGAGCAGCTGGGGGGAGCTGTTATGAACTGAGCCCAAACCTGCTGCATTTCTCTACTGCTAGCTATGAGCTGGCACCACATGGAAGTTTCAGTTCATTCCTCAAACTGGCCATCACCATTTACTAATGTAGGATTTGGTCCTTTCAGTCTTCAATGATAGAAGTAGTACTCATTGCAGCCCGTGTTCACAGGCTGTGGTAAGATTATAATAGAGTTCTTTGAACAAACCCTGTGCAACTGGCACAGAGCACAGAGGTAAAATAGTGGCTCTGCTCTATCACCAAATGTATTTTCTGAGACCCCCGTCCAAGGGAGGAATGATGCATCTGACTCCATGTTCTCAGAAGGCTAATTTATTATTTTAAGATACTCTATTATATTAAAGAATGTTAAACTAAACTATACTAAACTATACTAAAGAGTAGATAAAGGATACAGACAGAAGGCTAAAGATCCTAATGAAAATTCGTGACTCTCTCTTCAGAGTCTGACACAGCTTGGCCCCAGCTGGCCATTAAGTCACAATTCACAACAGAAACCTATGAAAAAGTCACCTGTTGGCAAACAATGTCCAAATACATTCCAAAGCAGCAAACACAGGAGAAGCAAATGAGATAATGATTGTTTTCATTTTTCTCTGAGGATTCTTAACTTCCCGGGAGAAGAATCCTGGGCAAAGAGATTTTTCAGAAAATATGACAGTGACAACAAAAACCTCATCCAGGCCTGTAAGTTAAAAGAAATCTCAAAGACCATTTCAGTGAAGGAATATTTTCCAGAGCTCAGGAGCACACTGCTCACATATAATTTTTCTACAGTGCTATAGAAGAGGCAATAGAGATATGAACTTGGGAGTCTTCTACCTTTTGTCCTCCACCAAAAGGGAATCCTGTAAGTCAGTGAGGTGAGCTTAGCAACAGCTCCACTGGAAAATCCATAATAGAATATTTTACTCTGAAAAGATATAATTTTATCTGCAGAAAAACAAAAGCAACAGAAAACCCTTTTTTCTTGAAAAGTCTGATATTTTCACGGTGTGAAGCCACATGAGGATGCAGCAAAGGATTCAGACATAGATATCTTTTTAAGAACCCAGTGCTCTGGTCCAGTATTTCAGAAAAATTCAGTCTCATAAACATGCACACACATACACAGGCCTTGTACATTTGTTGATCTCTAATTTCTTTTTCCTCTTGACAGAGCTTATAATAAATCAGAAAGGGTAACAGGCAGAATTACCACACAAGAGAAATGAACTGGAAAAATGGATAATAGTGTTTATGTTCATAATTTACATTCCATTTGCAGCTTCATTCAGAACTGCAGCCCAGTAGCCAGTTGCAGTCTATTCAAGTGAGTCAAATAAAAGACTTTTATTATTTTTGTTGAACAATCTCTCAGTTTGCCTGTAAATAAAATTATTTTTTGTTGAAAACTATTAAATTTGCTCTAGGTAATTTATCATTTGTGGCACACTCTGAGCACACTAATACAGAGAGATGCCTGGACAGAAAACTTTTATTGTAATTGGTAGGATAGTAGCATCAGTTCTGGCACTTCTCAAGTTTGCAATTATGGAAAAGACTTTGTTCTGAAAAAAAATCTTTCAAACTTAAAATTAATAAAACTGAAGAGGGAAAGAAAACAAAACTCAACACACACCTCCACTCTCTTAGAGAAAGAAAAAAAAAAAAAAGAATTCCTGGATGATTTCAACTGGCTTTCAAAATGCACTTTGGTAATTTGTTATCAAGAAATGTGGAATACTCCTAAGTGTATACAGCACATTACCAAATAAATAGGTTTTCTGACAGCTTTTTCAGGCAAACAGATGAATTGATCTATGAAAAAACATAATAAGTTATGTTGGCTATTAAAACATGAACAAAATAAATTTTTTCATGAAACTACATGGCAAGTTTTGATCTCAGCTGGTTCTAAAATGAAACAGTGGGTTTTTTTTTTCAAAAAGAGTCACAGGTGGCAAAAAAACTGCAACTGTAAAACTGTACTGCAGACAGGATTTATCATAAATTCCTGTGTTGCAGAAGCAACACACAACTCAGCACTCACAAGCTGACCAGCCTTGAGGAACTTCTGTCATTTCCATTTCATTTTCTTGAGAAGTGATACTGAAAACCCTTTTGGCCCACACATTTCCAAATTATTTCCACAGCCAAGCCACAGAAGAGACAGCGCCAGGTGTCCTGCACCCTCTGCAGTTCAACTACAGTACAATTCTGGAAAATCTAATTTTTCAGTTGTCTTGGGGGAAAAAAACCAATAAAAATTTCAGTTTGAGAAAACATGCATTAATTCCTAGTATTCCAATAGAAACATTTTAATCAGTTTCAATTTTCGTCTGAAAACATCTGTGATAAAACCTTCCTCCCCTAATTGCCAGAGAGGTTCATAGGCCCCTCAACCCATGGCCATCATTCCACCCCATACACAAGGAACAGGCACATGGACTGTAAACCTCATCTTTGCAAAACATTCCTGGTTTCTCAGGAATTCCTTGGACTTTGAAACTGCTCCTTTAATGTTCCTATTACCAGACCCATAATCCGCAGCAATGGGAATGCAGGAAGCTCCTGCTCACACAAGCCATTTTGCAATCACAACATTTCACTCCATTTCTTCTGCCTGCAGATCTCCCACCCCTCTCTTTCCCCTTAGTTCTCTGCCCACATTTTTGTTCTTCTTCAACAACAGGCCAAGTAGTAAGTGACACCTTTTTGCTATTGAGGAGCCATTTTCTCATGAAATTTTACAGCTAAGAAAACCTTACCAATCAGCCACTTAGAGCAGTGATGGGACCTAAACAGGTGTTTGATGCCCATACGCTCTACACTTTCTGTTATATGTAGCATTTTATCACAAAGGAAAGCATTTTGGTTCAGCTGTAATCATGAATCTGTAATAAAGGACTCAGTCAGGCTGTGAATGTGCTACATTAGCTACAAATTATTCCTAATCTACATACATTTCCCATCTCTGGCATTTGGTAGATAAGGGATTTGTCATTTCTCCCACATAACTGTGCAGCTCTTGTATTCAAAAATGTTGCCCTTCTCCTCCAGAGACAGCCTGAAAGGTGTTCAAAACTGTGTGAACTGAAAATGTCCAAAACTTGGCTGAGAGCTATAAACATAAATGGAGAAGGGGTTGGTTGGAGCATAGTGCTAAAATGGCCAAGTTGTGGGTTCAATCCCTCTATGGGCCATTCATTTGGGAGCTGGACTCTGTGGTCCTTCGTGGGTCCCATCCAACTCAGGCCATTCTGTGATTCTCAAATGAGACTGCTAAAAATAAGAGTTAGGGGAACAGAACTTCATTTTCTGAGAACTCATTCTTGCAAAACATTTTCTTGCAAGCATGAACAGCAGGCCTAAAGCCCACTCTCAGATCTCTTATTGCTCATGTGACACAGGTGGATGAGCTCAGATATTCTGCATAAAAGCCAGATCCATTTTCCTTCCCTTACACAGCAATACAAAGCTACTCATCCTCCAAAAGCTGCAGCTCTGAATGATCAAACCCAGCAAATTGTCAATGGTTCTGAAGCTGCTCCACTTAATCCACTCTTCAGTAACAAAAAACTTGCCCTGGAGTGCATCTCCCAGCTACGCAGCAGAGCCCTGAACATACTTACCTAGGGAAAATATATTGCACACAGCACATTGCTATCTCATGCTCTAATTAAAGGAATGCAAATATACCTGCAATCTTGCCCTAGAGACCCAATCATTTGCATTTTTTCCTCATAGAATAATTTTGATTTATTTGCATGACTGTAAGCTATATGAAACATGAGGTGATATCATGAACTCTTCCTCAAAATTGCTTTCAGAAACTAGAAGAACCTTTGATTTGCCCCATTACTAAGTACCTGCTATGCAATCCACAACCATCAATTTAGAGCAAAATTCTGGACATGAGGTGAAAACTTATTTTTTCCTCCATTCATCAGAAGAATGCACTTCACCATACAATTTTCTTGAGGTCAAAAAGAGCATATTTGTCAAAGCAAAGCTTTTAAAGAGATGCTTTCTACTTGTTAGTATGAATTCAAGTATTTATTTATAACATTTTAATGTTCATGTTATACTTTAGGGCCAAATTAGAATCTCTTCTCTATAAGAAAGATACATCTTACACCTCTCTCTTAATTTGTATTTTTACATACAATTCTTCATAAATTGACTTCAAAATTTGACTGTAAAAAGAAGAGTTCATATTAATAGTGCATTAGCCATTCTTGTGGCTTTTCAAGCCCATGTTTACAACTTTCAAATTGGTCAAACTTGGAAAGAATCTTAGTTTTTCATAATACCAGAACTAAAGTTACTGCATACTGCAGTTCAAATGCAATGCACTTCAAACCAAAATTAAAGAACTTTATTTCTACTTTAGGATAACACAATTAAATATGAACAGAGCCAAGACATGAACATTTCTTCTGCACTAGTTTCACAGTAAATAATCACTTAGGAACCTGTTAAAGTAAAGAGTGCTTGTAGAAACAAGTACAGCTAGGTGTTTAAGTTAGAGGACCAAATACAACAGGCACAGAAAACAGTCTTATCTTTTCTCTTCCCCTTTATTTCTACCTGCATGTGGCTGCATCATTTTACCTGTTCAAGCTGCACTTCTTTAGCTGATGACATTTGGATTGTGCTGATAATTAGCTTGGGGAGGCAAAGACTAATGACCCCAATTATTGCTGGAGGCACAGCTGGAGAATCTTAAAAGCTAAAGTTTATCAGAGTGTGTGTGGGGGTGGAGGGTGTTCCAAACAGAAGAGCTTTCCTCAACATAAGATATCTAAATAGAGTTGCAGTGTTCTTGCTCTGTATTGCAAATTTAAGTCCTTCATTGGCAAAAAGAGAGGTGTTTTTTGTCTGCAATGTTATTTTATAACAAGAAGAACTTTTGAGAAGTATAAGCATTGCATTAAAAAGGTCCACGTGTATTCAAGTGCCTTTTGTTTCTATAACTGTGTAGCCCTGTTAATAGAGAATTGCCACTACCAGTATCAGATCACATTGTTATAGTGAGTTTGAAAGGCCTCTGTTGGCAGAATGAGAAATTTATGACTCACACACAATGTGGTAGTGCAGAAAATGCAGCCTTAGTATGAAAGCAGAGTCCCTGCAAAATGGGGATGCAGGAAGTGGCACAGGTAAATACTGACATGGAGTGCCAAGAGGTGTTTTGTACAGAGAGCCTCACAGCTGCACACAGATCTTCAAAATTTCAGTTAAAAGCCCTCAAAAAAATAAGAGAACACCTGAAGCTGGACAGAACTGGTCTTTGGGGTAACAAATAGAACAAAGAAATACATGCAAGGGGTACCTCATATGTACAGTAAGTATGGATATGACTTGGCAGTGAGGAGCAATGAAGAAAAAGGACAATTTAGAAGTGTTAGCGAATACACAAATTGTAGATCCCAACAGGGTCATGGGAATAGAAACCAGGAAAATGAACACCATATTCCTCCTGGGAAAGGGCTCCAGATACCAGTGATGCCTCCTCACACTCCTCCACACACCAAACCTCAGAATAAAGCCCCTGACCTTTGGATCCTATGGAGGTGGGGAAGGGTGACCCCAGGAAAAAAGGGTAGAAGCATCTGTTGCAAATTTAGTAGTATCATTACTATTGTTGACATTTTTCTGTGTCAGTACTGTGATTACACCATTCTTTGTTTTACTGCACAATGACACACAAGCTAATGATGGTGTTTGAATTAAACTCCTAATATTTCTGCTATATCTACACTAAATTCTTTGCTTTACAGATAGATAAAAATATATGTATGCCATATTTTCTTAATACTTATTTACATAAGGCGTGTTTGCATTCCCCATGATCGCATAACACTACACAGTTTGTTAGATAAACACAGTGAGTGAATTCCTTACTGATAGTTGTTTGCTTCACAACTCAACTCATAATAGTTCAAATCAGCCAATTCTTGACAACATGACATTCTCTGTTATGGTTGCCCTGTTGGACATTCTGCCTCTCTGACTATCCAAAATGTATGTGTTGCCTTTAAAATCTCTGAAAAGAGATCCAAGGACACAGAATGTAAGGGACATCTAGAAGGAGAGGGCTTGCAGCAGCTACTCAAAACTGGTACTGTCAGTTTCTTGCAATATCTTATTTAAAGATATTGAAAGAGTTATAACAAAAGTATTAGCAGAAATCGTTCACAGAACTTTTCTGAAGAGCAAGACAGGATTCCCTATTCTCTGAGAATATGACTATTTTCATAAAGAAAACAAGCAGTCTTCTCATTGTATCATACTGAAAATCTAGGTGCAATGTTATGTGAGTTTGTATGGGAGTATGGTCTAATATATTTTTACACAACGTTATCTGTTAATATTTTTCTAACAACACTGAAGCTCACCCCTCCAGACTTCAGTCCAGCTGTATGCTTTGCCTCTGTTTCTGGAGAAGTTTGTAGTGTCCCATGCAGACAGACAGGGGCTAGCCCTGCCTGTTTGGGAAGCTCAGTGAGTACATGCTCTCTTCAGGCACATTGCACATGCAAAATTGATGCTTTTTATTTTGCTCAGAGGAAAGATCACTCCAAGCCCAGGACAATGCTGAGCTCTCTGTGCATCCTAGACAAGCCTACAAGGATCAGATGGGCACCATGTAACTTCATTTTAGAAGTTCATTGAGAAAACTGCTTTTGGGAGAGGGTCTCTTCTATGCTCCTCAGGCTCCATTAGGGTGCAGACGTAGAAGACTGAACCATGTTCCTTGCTACATTTTTTGTTTTGCTGTGAGAACTTTCCTTTGAAGTACAAAATTATTTCCATTGAATATGAGACTCTTCATGTGTGAGAGGAGTGCACAGACTGTGCGCAAGTATAAGCAGCAATGGGGTATTTCACAGATAAGAGAACTTGAAGATATACCTCAGTGATATGAAGTGACATTCCACTTGGTGAAATGATAGTAATCCATTTCAATAACCAGGAAAAAATACAGAGAGAACTACCTTTATATTTTCCTTTTGGAGACAGTTTCTCTAAGTATTAATATACTTTCGGCTCACCGAACTTGAAGTATTTTTTAGGACAAGATAGACTCCGGGCATGTTTAGTTTTGTAGTTACATACATGTTCAGTTTTACAGATCATGACCAGGGATATCCAAATCTGTCAACAGATTTAAAATACACTGTTCAGACAAGTCCTACCTCTGAATTAACAGCTCCAGGAATGAAGGCATTGCAAATAAACAGAAGAGCTGAGCTAAATATTGTACACATAATCAACAGGAAAAAAAACCAAATACACACTTTAGTTTATTTCCTCTGCATTGAATTAGATTTTGTTGAATTCAGATAAGGAGTGAATAGGGAATGTCAGAACCCAGGACATCCCTCTGGCTGTCCTGGATGGCTCAAGCCCCTGCCAGGGGGCTCAGAGACCTTGGCATAGAGCCCAAGACACCAGTGACTTTGATTTTGATCCACAGAGCAAATTACAACCTTTATATGAAGAATTACAAGTCAAGAGTGTTAAATAGATTTTTGGGGTTCTTAGAATGGGGGCTCGGGATCCCAAGATGGAGGAATTTGGGCATACCCTATCCTTCTTCCTTCTTCTTCCAGCCTCCATCTTCTGGGTAATGTTGCCACTTTTGGATTGGTTTAAGGTAGAAACTCACTGTCTAACATAGGTGATATGTATTGGGAAGTTATTGTAAATAATTTACACGTAGTTTTTAGTATAAAAAGATAACACCGCCCTGAAGGTGGACAGTGTGCCTCTGTCTGACCTGACGAACAGATCTCAGCAGGCCAGAGAAAGAATTTTATAGATAAGAAATAATAAACAGCCTTGAGAACGAGAACAGAAGGATCCTGACTCCTTCTTCAACTGCCGGGCTGGGAGAAGAGACTTTCTAACGCATCTCACGGTCACTCTGACTGGCAGAGATTCCGAGAAGGGAATATTTATTTACGAACAGCATATGCTGAAGTAACAAAGTTAGCTAATGTGTTCCTAGCGGTGTGTGCTCTTCCTGATGTCCCCAGCTCGCCCTGTGTCACAGCCCCGTGGCCAGGGCCGTGAAGCCGCGCTGTCTCCTGTTGCTGAAGCGCTCATTAGCGCAGGGGCCGGGAGCCCTGCACGCGGCAGCACGCACGGTGCTGGAGCGCCAGGCAAGGAAGAAAATGAAAGTAGTAATTTTCTTCAGCTCAGGCTTTTTTCTCCACTTTGATGTGATTTGTTAGAACGCACTTAGTAATTTGAGAGCGTTCCTTTTTCCCCAGCCAGGTTCCAGCAGTACTTTCAGGGTGCCCTGGGGTGCCTGCCGCTCTCTGACATCTGTTAGAGTTGAAGGCCATCAGCTGGGTTTGCATGTTGAAAACAAATTCTCAGTGGGGTCCACAATTTCTCTGCGCTGTTGCTGTGCAGCAAAGTAGTATCTATTGATCACTGACTGTAACTGTGGTAGGTCAACAATTACTGCTGATGGGAGCTCTCCCGCGCCTCGGTGCAGCAGCACGCATTAATGTTGCACTAAATGAGCAGGTGGAGGGGAGGGGACTTGGGTATGTGAGACAAGGAAAGGCTCTGCTTCTGGGCAGAGCTTTAATAAGCAAAGAAACTTTAAAAGTACTTAAATGTATGAAAATAAAACCACGTTATCTAGTACAAAGTATCCATCTGGCACAGGAAAATAAAAAATGCCAGGAAAATTGGAGCTTGCGCAAGATTAAGTGTCTACATCAAAAAGTCAGAGATGATAATGAATTATTCCTAAAGTCTCTCAATACTTCATCCTACATCTGATGTTTCAAATACAAACACACACACAGAGGGAATTAAAGAACTAATGTATTAAAGAAATATTAAAATATTTCCTGCTTAGAAACAGAGCTATTTTAGACAGTACTTTTTCCCTTACTTTTTTACAGCATTACAAGACGTTGCAACTTCAATGAGTTCAATTCCACACTGTAGACAAAAATCACTGTGCTAATTGTAGGTAGGAGAGTAGCACAGGTGATAGCCCATTTTCAAACAGCCCTACACATATTTAGACACTTAAGGAGAAAATAGCATAGAATTCAAGCCAAAAATTTGGCAATGATGTGGAATAACACATGTTGCTTTGAAACAGAGGTGAAAATACATCAATGTCAAGCTGCTCTCACTGCCCAGAGCCTTTGTATTACAGCAATTCGATTTCCCAAGCCAAGATCTTGCTTTAACCTTAGTTTCTAAGATAGAGCATGATTGGCCACTGGCATACACCTGGAAGGAGTGCTGTTTCTGAAAACTCCCTGTCAAGTCAATCACACAAATAACAAATCTGATTTCCATCATTCTACCTCTTTCAATCTGGAAAGAAACAAACAGTGGTTTAAGTATATAGTTAGCAATCATGCCAAATGCATTGCTGTCAGAAACAGGATCAGGAAAGCTGATCCAGTTTCCTAGGCCATCTCACACGCTGTTCTCACACACTTCTCCCAGTATGACCAAGGTCTTTATTGCTTCCTCCCAGCATCCCCTGGTTAGGAGACTCTTGTCATGCCAGGCCACGTGCTCACCAGGGCTAGGAGCTGCTAACTTCTCTCTGGGGAGGAAGGTCTGCAGCTCTGAGCTCCCAAATATACCTGAAATCATGAAACAATGCAAATCCTTTCCTGTCTTAGCAGAAATTATATTTTGTCTCTGAAATGACCCATAATATGCCTTGTACTGGTATGTTTGGTAAAGGGGCTCAAATAATCCTGTCTTAATCTTATAAACCACTCGTGAGCAGAGCAGAGCTACTCACTCTACTGCATTCATGCTTTCATCAATTCAATTACCCATCTTGACATAAAAAGGAGACTAAGGAACAAACACACAGACTGACAGACGTTGTTCTTTTTTGCAAACAAAAAAATCCCTTCATCCAGAGAAAAAAGCCTTTGCCACACTTACCATGACACATTAAAGATTAATTTGCTTCATAGCTCCTCAACAGAGACCGGGGATGGGGGGAAACAGGAGTTAGACAATGGTATTTTTCCATCAACATCATCCATCAACAAGAAAGAAAGTAGGAACCAGAAACATAGGTAAACAGAAAACAAAAATAATAATTTGCTTTAAATCATAGCAAACAGTTTTAATGTTAAAGGCTGCACTTGAAATATCAGAAGTGCTCAAAAAGAACCAGGACAAATAACTGAAAAAAATCAAATTTAATCTAAAACTTAAGAAAGTGCAAATGAGAGATGTTTGAATTACTTACATCAGTAGGATGTAGGCAAAAGGGCTAAAGCATTTCCACTAATTACAATGATACTCCATGGAATTAAATCGTGGCAGCAGTATTGCTGCTTTCAAACAAAGGACATGATTTGAAACTTGTGATAGGAAAGAAAGTAAGGGATAGAATTACAAATGAAGTGGATTGGAAAGGTTTCTGGATTCAGTCATATCCAAACAAATAGTTGATAATTACAATATTTAAGATGCTGTTTTTTGGAAAAATAACAACACTCTGCTTCCTCTGCATTGCTTAAAACTTTGAAAGCATAGCAGGGGAATAATTTTTTCTCATATATGCATCTATTTATTTTATATTCAACAATTCTAAATAGTGATTGAGTACACAAAAAAAAGTTTTCCCTTCCTGTGTATAAAAGGATACAACAAAGTACAAGTAACTTAGGATAGAGGTCCAGCACAGATCGTCCAGTGGCATCAGTCATGGCAAATACAGTTATGATCAGAAACCAAGCCAAATGCATAAAAAGCTACTTGGAAGTGTATTTTTCTCTTTCACTCCATTAATTTCTGGAGCTTCTCTCTTACAAGAATAGACTGAGAGAGCTGGACCTGTCCAGCCTCGACAAGAGACAACTGAGAGAGGACTTCATCAACGTCTATAAGTATCTGAAAGGAGGATGATAAGAGCACGGATCCAGACTTTTCTTGGTGGTGCCAAGCCATAGGACAAGAAGCAACGAGGCAGAAACTGATGCTCAGGAAGTTCCAGCTGAGCTTGAGGAGGAACTTCTTTATGTGCAGTAACCTATCACTGGAAGAGATTGCCCACAGAGGTTGTGGAGTCTTCCTCACTGGAGACAGTCAAGAGGCATCTGGACACAGTCCTGTGCCATGTGTTTGAGGATAGCCCCACTTGAGCAAAGAGGTTGGACCACTGTGGTCCTTTCCAACCTGACCCATCCTGTAATTCTATGATTTGTGAAGGAAGTTAACCATTTACAATTAGAAGCCACAAACACTACTTTTGTGGCTTCTAATTGTAATCACCTCATGCCTTTCTGCTTCTAGACTATAGTACTTTCAATTCATTACTATGTGTCTGGTATAAAAATGCTTCAGTTCAGCCTAACATATTTTTTTACAAAAATTTAACCTTCTTTGTCAAACCTTAACTCTGAGGAGGAATAGGAATAGACAAGCTGCACTTCTATATATTTTGTTTTCTTCCAGTACCATAAAATTATCTCTCAACAACTTCAGCTCACTTTCAATATCTTCTACTTTCTACCTCCTTCCAAAATTCTTTATAAATGTTACTTTCCTGTACTTTGAGGCTAGAGGATGAGGAGAATGTCATTGACTGGGGTATTTTCATTGTTGCTTTTATTTCTTATTCAGTTTATTAAAGTCCCTCTTGCTCTGCTAAATAAAAAGAAAATAATATAATAATCCTGGAAACATTTTTACTGTTGTTGAGCACCTTATTCGTTCATTCAGGTTGTTTCTTCCTGGCATCCTGGAGCACAATGCCTGCTGGTTCACCTGCTGCTCTAAATACATCCAGGGAGAATCTGCAACAAGGAAGGAAAAGCTCCAGATTCTTCTTCCTTCATGTGCAATGTGATCAGAAACACAAAACTTTAAAGTGTAGTAAATTCCCTTTTTTAGCCTCTGCTTGGAAGCTCCTTTTAAAAGTATAAACCAATCTAGTCACTTCATTAAGACCTTTAAAATATATGAATGAAGGATATGGTGTCATATTCTCATATAATAACACTCTGATAGAAGATTTATTTCTTGTATTTAGGTATGGTTTCTAGACTATATTTCTATTTTCTTTGTCTAACATTTGATTGATTAAGGGAACTGGCAGGTTGTATAAGTGTGAGCCTTTTGAGTGGTGTTAGAAATGGCTGGATTTCTCACACTTACAGTAACAGCAAAGCAGAGACAGAAAAAGATTAACAACAGTTTAATTGCTGTGTGGAAATGGGTTCTGCATGAATACTGATCTGAATTTCCCAATTAAAAATCTAATGAACAAAAAAAAAAAAGAATTTTTAAAACTGAATTCTTATCAATTAGGTAATTTGCATAAAATGCATTTTTAGGTCTCTGCAACATTGCAAAGAACTTCCATATGGACTAATGCTGCTAATCCTGCTTCAGACCACAAACTTAATGAGACAATTTAAGTCAGGAGATAAGCCTTACTTTTCTGTTTGGTGTTGAATTTCATTAATAGCAAGGAAGAATTATCATTAGCAGCCTTTGTAAAAGTAGCAGAAATACTCCTAAGAAATCAGAAATAATTGAAATTGCATAAAGTGCATTTCATGAGGTAGAATAAAATATGTCTGGGAACAACCAAAAATTGTATTTAAATTGGATAAATTCAGCATACCTTGCTCTTTTGCAGTTTAAATTTCAATTCAGTTCCTAATCAGTCAGATAATTTCAAATAGGAAATAATAATGGAGTTTGTTTCCATATCAGTGACTACATGCAGAGTAAATTTTGCTGAAATAATCCAATTATTCTTTCTATTTACTTTGATACCATGCTGCCTCCAAGTAATTACCAGAAAAGTTGGACAGATGTAGTTCCATGGGAATTATGCTGGTACCAGCAGTTAGCACTCAAATACTATGTAGGAACCAGCAAGTGGAACATTTAATTCTTGGATGGTGCTCCTTGTTGACATAAAGTTTTTTGCTGAGAGTTACTCAGGCTCTGGCAGTTCCTCTGGTGATCTGAGATTTTATAAAATCTCAGTATAAAATATAAGTATAAAATTCAAGTATAAAACCATTGGCTGTGGAACCCCAGGGCACCAGGTGTATTTCTGTGTCTGCTCTGGGGTGCCCTGACTCCCAGGGGAGCACTGACTTTGACCCTCATTCATGGAGAAAGTTTCCTAGACTTCAAGATAGACTAGAATCCACAAAAGTGTGAAATAGATTATAGAGAGTAGTGTAGGTGTATCACTTGGTGAGAAATGTAGATTTTGGGATTTTTAGTATGTTGTGGACTGAAGCAAGATGGAGGGCACAGGGTGTTATCCTGGGTTTCTTCTTCATGCTTCTTCTTCCTTCTTCTTCATGGGTTTGGGTGGCATTTTGTTATTGGGCAGAAGAGTCTGCATTGGGGGCTCTTTGGGATCAGTTATTGGGTTAAAAGGGAAAATAATCTAGGTGTCAGTTCTTAATTGGATAGTTTAGTCTTAAAAGACCTTGTAAGAGAGATTGTGAGCCATTTTGTGCCTTCTAATGAGAAGCTGCTGGACTCACAGTAGTGAGACTGTTTTACTGCTAAGAAATAATAAACACCTGAGTCCCAACATGAACCACCATCTCAAGTGCCTTCAATCCAGACCCAGACCAACAACTGGTACCCCCACGACTGGCAGATGTGGTTTGTGCCAAAGGTGACCAAATACACTTCAGCAACTCCAATTCCTTGACCAGAATTTAGGGCAAACAGTCAAAGAGGAGCTTTGCTGGCCCATCAGCAGGAGAGGTGTAGAGATGTCCCCTTTGCTCAGTTTGAGCTGCCACAGCTCAATCGATCCAGCGTTGTCTGTGATGGACCTGGTCCTTTGCTGGGATGGCACTGGAGACAGTATTTGCTGCAGTGGCACACAAGCACTGCTCTCCTCTGAGCCTGACCTCTCAGCAGCACTTGACATGTTAGTCATGGCTCCTTTCAACAGAGGAAATATAAGAGAGATGTAAGAGCTCCTCAGCGATTGTGAATATTTTATTTTTTACATCATGTTTACTAGTGGGACTATATTTATGTAGAACAGATAAAAGCTTTCAGATTTATTTCTATTTGGGATCCAGCATGACAAAACAGAAGAGACTTATGTCTTATTAGTGACTTTTTTTTTCCTTTAGTTTTTCCCTTTTGGTATAATAATAAGAGGCAATACTTTTAAATGCCTTTGGAGACTGCCTCTTTTTTTCATATACTTATGCAAGAAAACTGATTTATCAAACTAGCTAATAAATCAGAGTTCTTCACCATTTTTTAAAAGAAAAAATTGAGTTGGAAAGAAAAGGAATTCCTCACCCTACACTAAATTAGAACTTTCTGTTAAGAAAATGGAAATGGAATATAACAATTTCTTGTATCACAGAAACCAAATTTTGTGTCATAGGTCTGAAATATCTCTCTTGCCAAATGTATAAGGGAGATATTTGTTGCTAGGCTTGTGCTGTGTACAAGGTGTTCCTAAATAATTCAAGAAAACAGTTCATGTTGAAACCTTACAAATCTACTTTTTAATTCCCTGTCCATATTTCTCAACTCAGACCAGTAATTCACCTTCTCCCTGTTGGACTGCTGTTAAAAAAGAAAGCAAATATTGCAGCAGTGCTACAGTCATGAAGCCTTTGACTTTTTAACTCTTCAAATCAATAGGACGGATACATTTTCTTCTCCTTTACTTTTTTATATATCCAAATAGTTCTTTCTAAAACTTAGGGAAACAAATTCTTTTAGTATTGCTTAAGACACAATTTTCCTAAGAGCATTCAAGAAAAGCAAACCTTCTAATTTTTTACACAATTATCATTAGGTATTTCCCATTGTTAGTCCAACCACAAATGACAGTCTACACTCATGACTACTGAAAATACAGGCTTCAGCCCCAGAGATTTTCAGGTAAAATTCTCCACAGTAAACTACAGTGTCTATTTAATTTTGCTCCTATATTTCTATCCTACAAAACTGTTGGTGGAGTTTGTTTTCAGATAAAGTTAACTTCAGTTGCAGATGCAGAGATGTTGCCCTCTGTGTTGTGTGCTTATGCAAAGCAGTCATTTGCTCTTTGGTAGGAAGATTTTAGGAGTCTGACATCATATGTACTGTCCCAAAATCTGAATTGGACTCTAAAAGATAATTAAAAACATTGCCAGGAATAAATATAAAGGAAGAACAACAAAGGCATGATGAATTTGGCCTTGATGAAAACCAACAGAGGCACAGTCAGTAAGAAAAGATTTCTCATTTCCGATGAAATAAGGCCATGTATTATAAAAACCCCAAAAGCTCTGAAGTTCAAGGCCACTGTGCACAGACCAGTATCAATGTGTTAGGCCTTGGGACTCAACCCTTTACAGAAACCAAAGGAAACAGAACCATCACCAGTACCCTTTGCATTTCCTTCTTTGCTTTTTCTCTATGTTGCCCTTTTTACCATGTGAACTTCATTCAAAACCAGATTTCCTTGCAGACTGACTTACCTATATGGATTAGGTGACTCTGGACAAATACAGAAATTTGTAAATATAAACAAATATAAAGTAGTAAGCATGGCAGTCATTACAAATTCCAGCCTATCTGGATAAGCTGCCTTAAAAATACTCACATTTTCTAAACTAAAAAAAAATAATTTATAGGCAAATACCAAACCACAAACCCTACTCAAACCTTCCTGTGGTCTCTGAATATGCTAGTAATTACCTCAGACTGTAAGCTGCACTGTTACTCAAAGCTAGAATTAATTACCAGGCATTGACACCACTACAGCAGCATACATTTATGAGATCTATACTTACTAAATCTGTTTTGATCATCTCCCATTAAGTGAAAGATGAGAACCTAGTAAAATTTCTAGATTATTTTTTCCATTATTATTCAATAAGAGAAAAATGCTGGAAATATTTTACAAGCTAGTGAACCAATTAGAAATTTGAAAGCACACTCTTTTTGTAGTTTTATTGTGCATTCTTTTTATTTCTTCCTAAATGACAGTGAACTTATTAATACTAGGAATTATAGTATATAATTCCTAGTATTAATAGGGATAATATATATAAAGTTCTGATAAAAAAACTCTGCTGATACCTGTTGCACATGCTCAAAAATCTTGCCTTTAAATGAAAAAAAATTGAAAAGCTTGTATTATATTACAAAACTTTCAACATCCTTCTTCATCCTTCACAACTCCTATCGAACTGCACACTTTTCTAATGAGCCAATTCTAAGGATAAATTCTTTAGTCTGCTGGCCCATGAAGCCGCTGGCATCCCCCTGGTGAATGTTCCCATCAGCCACCCCAGAGCCCGATGCAGCCCCATTGACCCCAACTCATCGGCAGCCACCAAGACAGTGCCAAAACCTCCCATTGTTCCTCCCATTCCGTGAATTTCCATAAAAAAAGCTTCGAACTGAAGCAGTTTATCTTAGTTTTGCACACAAAGGGGTTTGCAAATAATCATTCACTGTTGGCTGCACTGGGTGATGTACCCAGTGATCAGCCAAGGCTTGCAGGTGGCTTAGAAACAGGAAGTGGGAAGACCTATAGGACCAGGCTGACCCTGCAATCAGTATAGGATTTATCTACAATTGGGCCAGTGTTATTAAAAAAGAGGAAAAAAAAAAAAAAACTAATGAAAGATCGTTGTGATAACCCATCTGTAAAATTTTAGAAACTGGATAACAGCCTGATTAAAATGTTTTCACTCTTGTTATACCAAAGAGCAGCCAGCCCAAAAGCATTCCAAGAGCATTTATTTCATTTATGTATTCCATGGACCTGTTTCACTGCTACCCAGGAACAAACTAAGCATAAACAAAAGTCCTGACAAAGAGGAACTTATTAAACAGTTAGCTCATAACAACATAATATTGGTAAACTGAGAAGTTTATAATTTTATAGATCATTACCAGCTCACATGGTAACTGACATTTTTTGAATGGTGCTCTGAAACAATGTTCTTTAAATAATTTCAGTGAACTGCATAAAAACTAAAATAAACTTCTCTTCTTCCTATTCTATACAATAAAATCTCAGTTTAGTACAAGTAAAAGAAATGGAGTGTAAAAATGCAATATATTGCCCTACAAGTACAGTTAAATTGGAAAGTTTTGCTAAAATATTTTTCTTCATCCACTGAAAGATTTTTCTTGTGAAGTTCTGAGATTCCTCTGCTATCCATCTCTCCCTTCCTATTTGCATGAAACTTTTCTGGCTATATATTGCAAAAGGAAATTGCCATTAAATGCTTTTCAAAGCTCCATTGCTGAGTGTGTTGGAAGTATTTTCTGTGCTCTTTGTGAATGACAGGCTGCGCATCGCAGGCATCAGCTGCAGTTCATTAGTGCTCCAACGGCAGCAAACCAGATGAATGTTCCACAGGGCTCTTCAAAGGCACAGATAATCAGCCTGCTCTCACTGACGAAGGAAAAGATTATTCCTTCAGCTTTTTTTCAGGAAAACGAGTTGTCAGCCCAGGAAAAGCAGAGTGAAAAATAGATTTCTAAGAAACATGGAAGCACTTGCAAGAAACTTCTCTAAAGTGAAGAGTGGGGAAATTTTAGCTGAAAATTGCTCTGGAAAAAAAAAATCTGTATTTTTCCTTGATGCTTTGATTTATAATTGGTGGAGGTTTTTAGGGAAATCTAACATGGATTCGGGAGCACACAATACCTGGATAGGGGCTCTTTGCTTGCAGGAAGTATACTTCAAGTTTCCTCACAGGTATTCCTGTTATGCACTTTGTATTTGACTGGTATGAGGGGGTTCATTAATACTAGAAGCTCAATTTCCTCTAATGGTTTCCTGCATGACTGGATTTTCATCAACAGAAATTGAAACAGTAGATTAAAGTCTTGCATGCACCACAGTGTTTTCAGGTATGGATTGGGAAGGTAGGAGCAGGAGCCTCTTAGGTCTTGATCACCTAGAACCATTCTGAAGATTAGTTATCCTTACACAAAAGAATAGGATATTCCTTACAAAAACCAACCAAACAAAATCAACAAACAAACAAAATCAACAAACCAACCAAAAACCCTTGAAAAAGACATTTTTAAAAGGTACAGGGGAATGTTTAACAAAATGCTCAATTTGTTCTCTAAAAAAAATTTGCCAGTTTTAAACCTGACATCACAAATACTTTCAGAAAGCCTTAGAACTGGCACTGAATGTTGGAGAGGAGAGAAAACTGCTTCTCTGCCAAATCTCACTGCTAAGAACTACAGAATGAGATGTGAACAGGTACCTACAGAAGATATAAGCATGAACATGGCTGGTTTCTGCACGCACTGCCATAGCATCCCACATCTCCTGAGAGATGTCTGACAAGCTGTCCCACAGTCCAGGACACTGGCAGTACCAAAGCAAGTTTGTGCAGCCACATGATACCATAAAACTAAATAGACATTGAAAGAACAGGAGCATGCCACTTCTGGTAGCATGCCCCACTGAAAAAACAATTGGAATCCAGACATCACTTGATCTTTCTGATGGACCTCAAACCTGAGCATCTGGGCACTCCTACTATAAAATTCTCACGTCTTCTTTGCTTTTTCCTTTCAATTTAGAGAGGTAAGACATGAGGAATGTTCATAACAAACTATAAAATGCAAAGCAAAAACCTTCAGGCTGCATAGACACTGTCCACATTTCCTTTGTTTCTAAAGTCAGTTCAGATAACCTTGTGACAAGAGATTGCCCAGCTGTAGGAAGATTTAAAATTAGATATAATTAATGCACTAAAAGATGTCCAAGACGTTCTTGAATGGCTATCAGAGAGTGACACATTAGACAAGACATCAAGTAAAGAGGGATGGATGAAGAATGCAGACTCTATGCAGGAAACCAGGGATCAAATCATGACATTTCTACTACTGGGTGCTTTCATCTCACACACAAAAACATGTTTGTCCACACTGAAAGAGTTTCCAGCTCAAAGAATAACAGCACACAGAAAAGAAAGAACCCCCCTCCACAGATGATCACAACTTTAGGTGTATCATCTGAAACATAAAAAACAAAGCTGCATTGGATGCTCATTCCTGCCAAGGAAAAATTAACTTTTACCTGGACAGAGAACTGTCAAATCTTAAGCAAAATCTATTTTGTCCTTGACAAAAGACATTATTTCTTCAAGATGGAAAGCATCTTTTTACTATCCTTACTCTTTTTACAATTTGCATAATTGCCTCACAGGAATAGGTAAACTCTTCATTTCTGCAGCAAGAAAAACATGGCATGAATAGCTCAAACATGGCTTTGACACAATCCAAGTGAGAGGAATATTTCCTACAATATATGAATAGAATTCTTCAATAGAAAAGAAACCCCAAACTTTTAAAAAATGTATTTAAAATTTATATCTGTTAAAGCACTGCCTGCCCTCAAATGACAATCAAGTATTGATTTTTTTTAACTTTTTCTTTTGTTGTTGTTTATCTTCTGTACAGATTCCCATACAGTTCACTAGAGAATTGAACAACATATTGCAACAATGCAGAGCACTCAGCTGAAACAGCTGATACAATGTTAGACTCTCTGTTAGCAAGCAGCTATTTTGCGTCTAAAAACCCTGTTTATTACTAAGATTTTTTTTTAGATCTTCCAGTGTTCTGATCCATTGCACAAAACAGAAGATTTAGGCATCTTTTAAGTTCCTATGGGAGTTCATACTCTTTGAGGGACTTTGCTGCATGCAATGTATGCGTAACAAAGTTAATACTGAAAATAAATGACAAAATTTCAAGTAAATGTAGTTTTGCATTTAATTTTAGTTTCTTTGGCTTATATTTAAACAGCCCCAGTTTTGTCCACTTGAACAGAATAAGGTTACAGCTTATATTAATGAATAGAGTAAACAGGGTCAATTACATGCACACAAACCCTTAGCTAGAGTGCTGGTGGATATGTTTGCAGGGCTTGGTGGTGTTTTTTCTATTTATGGTAAGCAGATCTGTTCCAGAGCAGAGGTTTTACCACTTGTTTCTTCTTTTTCTCAGGTCACAGGCCTAAAATGGCACACTGTGGGAGTTCAACACATTTCTTATCATGCATCACAAACCTTTGTTGCCATGAAGTTAATTTAAATATTTTAAAATAAATCTCTCTATTCCCAGAGGTTTCCATTTTCTGTATGTATTCCACCTTCTATGGAGAACACAGCCTTAAATATCTTTCAAGATCCCACTTTAGTACCGTGCAAAGCAGTGATTAATTGTACAGCACCAACAATAAAGAGAAATGCCAAGGTAAAACCATATTGCTCCTTGTGGAAGGTGTGAACCAAGGATGATTTCTATGGTAGGTGGTTGACCCCTCATGTTTAGCTGCCTGGAGGGGGCTGGTGCCCTCCCAAATGATAACTCTTGACCAAAAAAAGCACAGGCATCCACTGGAAAAACATTTCATTGATTTTCTCAACAGACTTCCCCCCAGTTTTCTTCCATACTCCATCATATGTAGCATCTTCCCAGTGCTGTTCCACTCTCTGTACTACACTTTTCCACATTTCTTTCAGCTGTGGACAGCACCCTGCCAGGTCCCTGGCTCTGACAGGGCAAATTGCACAGCTCAGGACACAGGCAGAATTTCCATAGGAGATTTCCACAGGAGAGGCTCCCTCATGCAGGAGTGATGGGCAGGCCCTGACTTTAAGCTGTCAGTCAGTGCAGGGACTGTGCCATGTGCTTGACATGTGGGCCCTTCATGAATGATCAGTGACTCCAACAGAACCCACAGTAACAATGGGTTTGATAATCCTATTGTAATTCATCACTTAATGCCAATATAAACCATAGATGGCTTAACTTTTTAACTAAGGCCTCCAGCACTCAGCTGTTGTGACTGTGAATTGCTCTTTTCTTTTTCAGGAGAAGTAAGTGGGTGTGAGAAGGTGAAATTTTCATTGATCTGAGCTTCAGGACAGAGAATTTGAAGGAACATCCCACAGTGTTGTGGTTATAAAACTCACTGCTTAACAGCTTCAGGTAATATACTCTGAGAAGATTAATTAATTGTGATCAAATCCAACCCAAAATGCTTTCATTCTCCCATCATTTCCTGCCCTCCATTTTTCACCCTTCTAATAAACTACTGCTTGCTTCCCAGGCTCAAAAAAAAAATAAAAAATAAAGGCATCAGACAGATCTCTATCAAGGCTATAAAGACAAGAACAATGATTACAAAGTTCTCAGAGATGCTGTAGCTCTTTCCTGAAAACAAACACCTGACTTGGATCATCCTATCCACACACACAGGAAAACAAGGCATATTTCACCACAATCATTTTAATCAGTTACAATCAAACTAATTTTGATTATAAACAGTTCACAAGGAGGTGGCAGTTTCAAAAGTCTAATTAATTACAAACACACAGTCTAAAATAATAGCAATTTGATAATCCCATGCTGCTGTAATCATTATCCAGTGTTCCTTGTTCATTTTACACTCCCACAAAACAAGCATTTCCAAGCATCCCCTTCTAATGTACAAACATAAGGAGAACAAAAATTACATGTGGGAACCTTAACTAAATGACAGTAGAAGTAATCAAGCTGAAAACCATCTGCCATTACTGGCTGTGCCGTGAAGTTTGCTCTGAATACTACAGTGTGGGAGGCTCATCTTGTGAGCAGGGAAAAAGGTATCCTGGCAAGGAGAGCCAGCGAATCCCAAACCCTCAAATGCACATCAGCCTCCTCCACCAGCAACTGCACTGCGTGGCCTAAAGCTTGCCATCCCCTGTGCTTCAGCTTCCTCAGACATGAAGACATTACCTAGTATTTATATTAGCACAGTATCCAGCAGCTTTTTCATTCAGCCACATGGAGCAGGAAGCAGGCACTTCTCAGTTAAGCAGATGATTTTTTTTGTCCTCTTGCTGCTGCTTTTTATGCTGCTCAGAAGTCCTGCCAGCACTAGGATCTTTGCAGCTGCTGCACTTTCACCTCTGATGTTTCCAGAAATTCAAGCATCTCAGGGTTCTGCTGGGACATTTTAAAGGGAAAGAAAAAACAGGGGTAGAGCTTCTCCTCCCCTGAGAAGTGAAATGAAAGCCAGGCTGGACGACTCAGCTTTGCACATGCCTACAGGAAAAGGGGGCAAATATTACTGATGCCAAACTGTCTTGTAAGAGGAAATCTGCCAAATACTGTCTGCTTCCAAAATTCCTCAGAGCTAGTGTCAGTCTCAGGCTGTGATAAGCAAGAACCTATCTTGATTCAGAGCCTAAAAGCTACGTCACATTCTCTGTAGAATGGGCAGGTAACCCCCCTCTCTTTTGCTCTTTCTCATTCTTCTGTCTTTCACTGCTGCCTTTCCTTATTCCTTCCCAATGAGAAATCAGGAGGAAAGCAGATCACTGACTTGGTTTGTCCTGCACCAGGATCTAGGGCCAGCTAGGTAAGGTCTCATTTAAATAACAAAATGCTTCTTATAGAGAAGAAGTTCTCTATTTGCCTAAGGAGTTAAGTGACATAAAGCATGTTTTCCCAATGGGTAAACTGAGGCATGGGCTAATAACATGTAGGGTAACCTACAGACCAGGAAAAGAATCTTCAATTCCCCTCAGATTTCTTGCCTCTCTCTTACAAAGATAGGCTGTTTTCTCAGATCTGCTGTCAGAATTTGAAATGCATGGTTAGATCCTCTAAACAACTTGGATCTCACAGTTTTTAGCATAAGCATTGCATAGCACTCCCTAACTTTTGGACATCTTGCCTAGAGATAATAAATGCTCCCATTGCCAGGCAGCATTTAAAGGAAATGTTAGAGAGGAGCTCTTTGTTTACAGCTTTGCATTTTCATGGAAATAGACTGGCATCTTCAGAGGAAATTAGTATTGTTCCCTTGGATTACAGCGTAGAGCATCTATATTTATTCACAGACTCCTGTTGAGCCCCATACCAAAGAGCTGATCCAGCGCAGCACTTCTGCCACCTCCAGTCAGCTCTTTTAACAGCAGATTTTAGGGTATGCATGGCAAATGCATAAAAAACAAGCCCCCCTCCCTCTGTAAGGCCCCCAAATTGAGGATGGGGCCGAGGGACAGGGGAGCTGCAAAGGCTAGGGAGAATACTCAGCTAAAAGAAAATGCTGAAGAAAAGCTGGGACTGGAAGGCAAGTCTGAAATATTACAGTTCTAGGAACAGGGTATTTCATTGTGTCTGACCATTTATCTTCATTGAAACTGAAAGGGCTGAGCATTCACCTGCTAGAGGCTTGTACTGCTCCTTTCTCATGAAAAAGTGCAAATGTCAGCACTTTCTTTCCTCAGTAGTTGAATTACTGCAGGAACAATTTTCTAATATTTTCTCTGCTCCCCTGAGGGAATATGCTGTACTGGTGTGAGATGGTGTGGTCACTGTGAGACCCTGGCCAGAGAAGGGCTGGCCACACCCCATAATAACCAGCTGGTGGCCAAATCAGCACTTGGTGACTGTGAGTTCATCCCAACCCTCTTTTGGGGGCATCCACAGCCTTTCCTTCCCCGTCATCTCTGCATCTTTTACCCCCCCATCCATCTGCTATCTCTTATCCCTTTGCAGTCAGGAGGCAACAGCGGAGTCCTTACTGACTTGAAGGGAATCGGGAATTCTTCATTTCAGGTACTCTTAAGTAGACTGCTGCTTTTTGTTCTAGTATCATTGATGCTATTGGTAAAATCCAAGTCAGAAATTTCTATTCTCTTCTACTCTGAGGGAAATTTCTAAAATATTTACTTCTAGGATGTTAGAGAACAATATAGCGAGAAGCTTAGTATTCAGCTATTTTCATTAAAGATTTTATCATCTGTTCTTAGCCATACTCCCAAGTTTTAATGAGGAAATGGCTTTGACACAGAGCTTTAAAAGTTGTCAAAGCAGCAGAGTTGGTGCTTTTGCCATTCTTGTTTGTGACTAAATACTTTCAATAGCTTTTTCAATCTCTTTTAAATATTGATCCTGAAATCTCCAAAGAGCTTAGCAGCAAAGCAAGGCTGCATCATTAAAGGCAATTGACTTACAAACACTCTAATCTCTGGAGAGAGGAAAAAAAATAAAGGATAAAATTTGAACCTAACACAGCACATGCAAGCAAATATAAGTTTTGCTCTGTGGTGCCAAATGCATAGTGAGGCTTCTTTTCCCCAGAAGAGTTAAATAGATGAACCGAGACCTGGTGTCCTGCTATCTGTCCACCACACATCCAAAATAATTTGTGGGGACAGCATGGGAACTAATAAAACTAGCCCCATATATTGAAGACTAAGAGAGAAAAAGAGTCTTGGAAGATGTAAAAGATTCACTTCCATAATTTCTCCCAGCATGGAATTTAAATTTCCTACCTGTCACAAGGGAACTTCCATTGAAAACCTTTTTCTTCCTGGTTTTGTGAGAGCACTTGCACCAATACTTGTGTTGTTTGCAACAGCTTCATTCACCTTCCCCAAGGCCTACCCCAGCAGGAGTGTTTTGGGCTTTCAGGACAAAGCAAACCAGAGGACAGCTGCTCCATGATCCCTTGCTGGGACTTGGGCGACAATTAAGTTACATTAAACCCCAAAGTAGGAAGGTGGGAATTGGAGAAAATATGGACATACAGTGTTTTACTTCAGGTACCTCAAGAGGCAACTGGACACTTGAACACCACTGTGGACCTTTTCCTATATGATTTATTTTAAAATCTTAAGCTAGCATCACATCATTATCACTACCTTATCCACAAAAACAGAAAAATATTTTAAGAAATAGGATATAATTTTGTGATCAAAGGGAAAATAGCCTGCTTTATTTTAAAAGCAAATTTCTTGAAGTGAGATAAGGTCCTGGAGTTGCATGTCATAATTAAAAAGATTTAGTCAGAATTAAAACAAACCTAAAATCCTGGTTTTTCAATGTGGAGAAGTCACTTAGTGCAGGTACTTAAAATGATGATCCTGTAACAAACACCTTTCTACAGCACATTCACACAATCCGTATTTTGGGCAGTAGAAAAGAAAAGCTGTGGAATGAAGCACTAGAGGATTTCATAAGGAGATAGCTCATTACCCATTTTCTACATCTTACATGTTGTTTACTGGCATTTTGTGTTATTTGGGCTAACAAGCCTGACATTTGTGCCCATGCAAATTGCCACTCTGGCCTTTGAACATCCAGTATTCAGTGTGTCCTTCTGCTATTACAATTGTTTGGAAATGTGCTGGCTTTATTATTTTTTTCATGAAAAGTTGAAACTGCATCTGAGGAAAATTGTTGCCAATGCTCATCTTAGCACTGGCATCATTGGCAAAGCTGAGATCAAGCTGTGGAAACATTATGATAGATATAGTTTATGACTTAAATACGACACTTGCTTTTTTTGCCACCATTTCATATTTCACCCAGTTTTCTGAAAGTAAATTAACAACTGCCAGAGTCTATAAACTCTCAGGACTGAAAAGATGCCAGTTTGCTAGATAGCGAGGCTGGATATTACTACAAAAGCTGAAGGTAGGGCTGAAATCTGTTTGTGGCACAGCTTGAGTATCTGGAATGGACACAAAAAAGTCTTGCTGGGGCCCTGGGCAGCAGAGCAGCAAGCACAGCTCTGAGGTACTTTCCTTCAGGTTACACCTCTTTTTCTGGGAATGTTCTGCAGGAGCCAGGCTAAAGTGCCACAGGCTTCAGAACATAAAATGTGGATTTGTTTCACAACTCAGGCCTCCCAGCCTATGCTGAGGAGGAAGAGCAGCTACTGCATTACACATCTGTAAGCCATGCACAGGCATGGAGTGTGTCAGCCATGGCAGCCTTCTGCACAGCTGTGCTTTCCTACATGCCCAGATGCCCTGTTTTCAACATAAGGTCTCAAGTAAGGATTAGGATGAAGTCCAAAGTAACTTTGGCAGCTGAAGACATCGAATACCCAATTACACAGCTAGTCAAATCCCTAGTGACCTTTTTACAGTGTGGCACCGTTGAACCGTTATGAATGAAAAGCTTTATCCACACCATCAATTCTGGAAAGGTCTCAGATTGCATAAAAGCACAACTCAGAAGAAAACCTCTTATCCTATACACCTACACTGGAATTTCAGAAAATTATTTAGAAAAATCATAAAGACTCTCCTGAGACTGACTCTACATTTTACAAAGGTGTTTGTATCAAAGAACTTTACTCAAAGAAATATTTTCCTATAAAAAAAAAATCAATGTAGATTTTTTGTATTCCCTAACAATCGCCAGCATCTAGCCTTTGTTCCCGAAAGACAATGCTGCCCTCTTCTGGTATCCTTGATTACACACAACGTTCTAGGTAAAGTTCTTCAGCAAGGTAAAAAAGCATTTTTTAAGGATGTACTACTTTTGACTGTGGGAAAATAGACACGTCAGGTTTTGAGAAAAACAAACTAAAACAAGCAAAGTTCCACAAATAACAAACTTTGTTTTTCAGGCTGTTTATCTAAAAAGGGCTCCACTGTTAAGAGATTACTGAAAGTCAGTCACAGAGAATTTGTTAGATGTGGAGCAAAGAGTACAAAGGTAGTGCTTTACAGTGTTGCTTTTATTGACTACAGCACAAAGTCACACTGTGCCATTTAGTAAAGGGAAAAACTGAAGGCTGAGACAATAAGGTTAGAAAGATTTAAACGAGGTATTTAAAGTAGTTAAAACATAGAGCAGAATCTCCTTACAAGCTAACATATATAAAGCCTATGGATTGTACAGAAAAAAATAATGATAAATGGCAGAAATGAAAGATTTTTAAAGAGGAATCAAAATTTGCAGCTAATTTTATTGTATAAACTGCTCTGTTTGTTTTTATTACTGTTACTGTTTATTTACGAGTAATTTCCCCATACAAATTATTCCTGCTCCTGTTCCAACCCTGAAAAAAATGCTTTTTGATCACCGAGTTGAGATATGAAAGCTTGTTTTCATGCCTGTGTAGCTCTGTCTTGTATGCACAGTACTGAGATCGCCCATGGCAGGACAAACACGTCAGTCTCTCGGGCTGACCTGCTGTCTATAGGCAAGCATACACTCATTCATGCTTGTGTGGCCAAAGCCTAGTTTTATATAGGTATAGTAAAACACCACTACTGTTGTAAAAAAAAAGAAAAACCTATTTATCATTGTCACATGATGCTGTAGTGCAGAAAATGGAGCCCTGGTCTAAGAGCAGAAAAATGGAGACACAGGACACAGCAAGGGGGATCAAGGTGTGTGGGCCACCCTTGGTACTGGAGATTCAAGAGCTATGCACAGCTCTAGAACAGTCAGTTTTAAAAATTCGCAGACTGAAAACTCAAAACAAAACACAGTATCTAACATATGCAGATTAACACAAACAGGTAAGTTGAAGATGCAGAACAACAAATGAAGATGCAAAAAAAACATTATCCAACATACAAATGACTCCCAAGGTGATCCCAGGAGGGTAAGAAGGAACAATCAACGTGAACAAAATATCCTGCCCACAGAAGATGGCAGAGGTGCAGAATGCTGTGTTACCCTCTCTAGCTGTGGATCTAAAACTCAAGGGAAACAAAGGGAGATTGAAAATAACTCCAAGAGGAGGAATAAAAATAAAGAGCATGTGCTACAGGTTTAATTGCATTACTGTAATACCAAGAACTGCAATTTAACTTTCCTATCTCTTTGCTTGCAAGAAACATTTTTGTTTTTTGTATCTTCTGAGATGCCCAACAAAAGGGAAGATGCATGAATCTGATTCCATGTTCTTAGAAAGCTAATTTAGTATTTTATGATTTATATTATATAAAAGAATACTACACTAAACTATATTAAAGAATAGAGAAAGGATACCAACAGAAGGCTAAAAGATACTAATGAAAACTCGTGACTCTTCAGAGTCCAACACAGCTTGGCCCCAGTTGGCCATTAAGTCAAAACAACTCACAGCAGAAACCAGTGAAACGATCACCTGTTGGTAAACAATATCCAAGTACATTCCAAAGCAGCAAAACACAGGAGAAGCAAATCAGATAATGATTGTTTTCATTCTTCTCTGAGACTTCTCAACTTCCCAGGAGAAGAATCCTGGGCTACGAGATTTTTCAGAAAATATGACGGTAACATTTGTTCGTAGAGATCATCCATGGAAGCAGCAGAACAGCAGGAAACCCTAACAAGTTATTTTTCAGCCAGGATAAAAAGGCTACCAAAATGGAAAGGAAATGCTTATAAAAGAAAAACCAGCATTTAGTGTGTACTAACACCTATAGTTCTGCTATCTTCTCTTTATTCTAAAATCATGGTTAGTCATGAATGCATGAAGAAGTGACAGAAAAAAATTCGGTGCCTTTGCTCCTTTCTAGCATGCAAGTATTTTGCAAAATATCCTAGCAAGGTATAGATTCCTTGCTTGCAGCAGAAGACGACAGAGCTTTTAAAAGGATGTGCTAGTTCCCTCTGCTCCCCTGAAAATGCTCTTTAAAGCATCACAGAATACGAACAGAAAACTCTAGAAAGAAAATGCTGATAAGTACTGATAAATCAGAGTTAGATTCTTGCTTCCATACTGGCCATAAATGTGGTACAAGCCTTGTGGCTACACAAGCCAGCTTTACTTGAACAGAGTAATTCAACAAGTTGACAAGTACACTGTGAAGCCACAGAAGAAAAACAGGCACTGATCAAGCCAGTCATCTAAATTTTACTGAAGTTGTTTTACTAAAACATCACAAAAACCATACACCTTTAAAGCCTCGCTGTTCCAGTTACACTCCAATGACCTTCTCAGAACAAGTTTATGGAAAACACCTCATACATGATTCAAGTGTTGTCAAAATAAGTAGCAGCTCATTAAAGTGAAGTTTAGTATATACACCTCTAGGAATAACATAGAACACTCCTTTATCTTTTATAATTGATTAGTAAATCACAAAGCCTTCAGTTTTACTCAATTACATGAATGATGGAAGGCGACACTCTTGAGGACATATGGATAAATATTTAATGAGCTAAAAGAGCTTTAATCAGAACATAGCACATTTGATTACATTCCCTATTTGTTTTCAAACTCACAGGCAAAGATGCCTTTTAAAAAGTACTTCAGAGAAAAATAATGCAGGATTAAAAAAAAAAAACCAAACAAAAAAAAACCCCATCAACAAAAAAACCCAAACCAAAACAAAAAAAACCAAAACTCAACACTTAAGTTGCCTGCACCTGAACAAGCAACAGTGCTCAGCCAAGCACAGCTGTTTAGGCTCATGGCAATGATAACTACTCATTTCAAGTTTTTGGGAGGCAGCTGCTCAGTTTTTCCTGAATGACATGGGATTAAAAATTCACATCTTTTGAAAAGATTGCACTGGTCTTGGGTCCTTGTTCAGACCAAAGAAGATAAACCCTCCCCGAAGTTCCAATTCATCACATCCTTCCTTACAGTCATCACAATTGTAGGCTGCTTATCAGCCTACCTGACTTACCTTGAATTTTCCCTCTAATTTGCAATAAAATAAAGCTGCATCAAGAAGTGTGCAGTAGGAAGTGTGACTCACTGGTTGCTCACCACCCTTGCAGCTCTAATATCCAAGTTTTCCTTATTTGTTTTGGCCCAGGTAGCTGCTCAGTTGAGGATTAAAAAAATTCACTATTTAGGAAAAAACCACAAAACATGGAAATGTTCTTCAGTGTAGAGCTCAAGTTCAGCTTCTGGGTTCTCCTGAGGAAACTCCACATGACTACTTCAAAAGTAGTGCTGGGACCAAAACAGCTTTCCCCATTTCATGAATAACATCTCATCTTTCAACCTTTGCAAAAATTCACAATTTAGCGAGAATATATACTTCTGAAATTCAAGAATAGCTTTTATTAAGAGATTACTGACCTAATTATGAAACAACTTGTACCTGAATTTCCAAATAACTGAATATACTTCCACAGAAACACAGAAATTCAAGCAAGCAGAAACCACAAAAAAACATTTTATTGCAACAATGTCCCCATCATCAAGTGAGATGGCAGAAATTAAATTTTAATTAATTTTGCGTTTCTACCTTTTTATTTATGTAAATATAAATTCAAGAGTGTAAAATAAATCCACATATAAAACACAGAGGAAACATTCTCTTTCAGTGACTCCAAAAGAAACTTACATACTGAAGATTCATGACAAGTCATCCACTGTCCATTTTTCCAAGTATACAGGCATGAAAGAATGCAGAAATTTATTCTCCAAAAGCATCCTGTATAAAGTCCTTGAAGTACTTAAGTAATATTTAGTAATTTCATTCTTGAGCTCATGGATGTAGATTCCAAGAAAGGAGACAAACATCTCAAACTTCAGATTATTTAACCTCCATCTAAAATAACCCATTTAAAACAAGATTATGTTCAATTCTTATAGCTGAAGCATCACAATTACTTTATTAGTATCATTATTTTGGAAAACTATTTCATATAAGGTTTTCCTGCTTTTAAAATAAAGTCAGAATATTTATTTCAAATACTTTTGCTTACTTATGCAGTAAATATATTGCGGAAAGTAACTCCACATGCTGGTACAACAGGCCTTCATGAAATTCCATTTAAACATTACTATGATGTACCTTAAAAACAGGGACTACAGCATGAAATGCACCAAAAAGAGTCAGTGTCATGGGACGGTGTCTGACCTTCCTTCTCAGATGCAACAAAACGCTAATGTATTTTGAAGTAAATATTGGACTGCTAGACCATACGAATACTAGTTGGTTATAAATATTTGGAATAGGAACATTTACTGCTTTAGAAATATGTGATTATTTTTTGTTCATTGTTTTACACAAAAATAAGTGTGACCAGTATTATAAAACGTATTGTGGGGGATATTTCAATGGGAATGTTTTTCATTGGGTCTAACAAGCATACATTTCCTATGATTGTGGTTTTTAATATGTATCACATGCCAAGTTCTTAAACTTTTTACCCTCATGGTTATGTTACAACAGAATGAAGAAATTAAGATGGTAAAAGCAAAGTTAAAAATGAGAACTGCAAATAACTTCACAACTAGAAGAGGAAAAAATCACGGAAGGATTTAAATCAGCACTATTGTGGGTCCCCACAGTTGCACTGCTACTCTTAGGTTTCCAAAAGATGCATATGATTTTATAAATATTGTTGTGCTAAGAGCCATGCTCAGAAACAAAATATAGGCTGGCACAAGTCTACCTTCTTGGAGATGCATGTTAAGTATAAAATTCACTTACTAAAGTGCATTTGCTGAACAAATTCTAAGTTCTACTATTATAGCTATCCCAATAAGCAATACAAACTAAACTTTGTTGAAATTCTACCTCTACTTAAAAGCAGTAAATATAGATGACTGAAATCTAAATTACAATCTTGAATTACCAAACTTCTTGACTCAATGCTGTGAGCTCTAGAAATAAATGTAGTGTCCTATACTTCCCACAAATGAGGAATTGCCTCTAGTTAGAAATACTGACAGTGTAGAATGGAGTTAAGTATAAGCAGAGCTGAAGTAAGCATTGCTTTGCTTCTTATTCAACACGGTGTTTCTTTAAGGCTCTGAAAGAAGCTGTTAGTTGTCACAAGATCTTTTGGCAAAAGATAAATGCAGAAGTAGCAGGGTCATCTGACATTTCAGAACTTGTATTTTCGTATTTCACTAAAGCCAGCTCATTCAGTGTCTGTATACATTTATTGCACTTGTGTTGTTGGAATACTCTATACCAACATAGTAATAATGATTGCAACAAAGCCATAGTAAAATAAACTTTTAAAGGGTCTGATTTAGATATTAGAAGGTAAGTGTCTGCATGTTTAAAATGTTTCCCTAATAGTAATAAATACAGACAAATTGCTCATCAAGTCAGATGCATATGTTTAACCAATTATTTAGCATATATAAAATTTCACTCATCTTTTTATCAATACAAATCTGTTAGGGATCAAAAAAAGACTTACCATGCAAAATATTGATTAGTGCTGCATAATGGAATATATATTTCTATCAGAGTTAAAACAGCATTTTCAAAATTTAAAGAAAAATAGACTTTTAAAAAGGGATTCTACTGTCGAATGCAAGTCTTCCTTGTAGCAATGACAAGATAGAGACAAGTTACCATTTATCGCTGTACTTCAGTCTTGATGAAAGACTAATAATAATTTGTCCACCTACTTCTTAATAAATGCTACATTTTCAAGAATAAAGGAACTATCAGTAGGCCTTATTTCTACTTAAAACAAGTTATTTTTCTCTGTAATAGGTCAAGTATGCTTTTAAAGATTCAGGTAATGGTAGACTCATAATTTTCTCTCTCAACAGATTTCGAGGAGGCTCTTCTGGCTTCAAGGCCTCACTGTGATCTTTTTCCTCCTCCTCTTTGTTATCATCTTCCATTCTTTCATCTTCTTCACTATCTGGAGGCTGAGGAATGAGCTGATTACCAACAAACACATAGGTGTTAATCCTGCGTCTACGACATCTCCTGCGTTTGCGTTTCGGAGGAGCCTTCTGAGCAATACCCTTGGCTTTCATCTCCTCGTTTATGAAGTTTCTAAGAGTGCGTCTGATATATATCCGAGCTAGGTCCTGGAGGTTCCTAACAGCACATGGAGCTAAAACGAAAGAAAAGTAATAAGTTGTACTAAGTAAAATTTCCCTCTAGCAAAGAAACCCCAAACTAACTGCAAGGCAGTGAGACTAATGTTCAAAACCAATTGAATTGAAATTTTAGTAAATGATACAGTATGCAAATGATACAAGTTTAGATAGCATCACCTTGACCCTGTGGAACAGTCTAGGAAACAAAGAGGTCTTTTAACAGATGTGCAAGAGAAGTAGTAAGCATGAACAGATCATTAAAATAAATTTTAAAAATTACACAACAACTACTGTCACTTTTTAGCACCTGGCATGTTTTGGCACCTACTGCTACCACAGTTAAGATCCTACTGTGGGAAAACAATTTCTACACCTGTGCCATACTAGTTTAAAGCAGGTGCCTTTCTTCTGCCTCCTCCTTCTGCTCACTTCCTACTGAATCTAACTGATGAGGGAGGGACATGTCTAATTCACAGGTGACAAACCAGATAAGCCACCTGTACATTTGAAGTAGAAGAAGAATGAAAATTACTCAAGTCCTAAAGGCAGAAAACCCCAAACCAACAAGTAAAAGAAAAAGCCAAAACTTTATGTTTTCCAATGACAAGCCAGGTGATGACAAAATATTGCTTGGCTGCTGGACACCTGCCCTAGATGAGCTATGGATGGCTATTTCCAAGGAAAACAAAACCAAAAAAGCACACTAGCCAAAGTTGAAGCTTGTTCAACTTTTTTACTTGTCACTTCCTTCCTCTAAAGAATACCATAAAATTAACAGGGACTTCAGCAAGAAAGAAGTCACTAAAGAAGTAATTTCAAAAATTACACTTCCAGAAAATGCATTCAGCTATAAAAGCTACTGATGTAGTTTAAAGAAGCTGTATTGTTATATACAATGACTTCACTTGCAGACTAATTCATTTATCTGAGACAAAAAGGATATTAACACTGACAATACTGATTTCAGGTCATGACAAAGATAGGAGGGAGGAGAAAAAAAAAGTCCCATTTCTTTAGAATAATATCAGCTCAAAATTCAAGAACAAAACCCTATCTAATCATCCAGAACATGTTTCTAAGTTCAGGTGAAAAAAATGGTGATTGCAGATTGTATGGCAATTATAACAAATGCAAGCACTTTCAATGAGAAGAACAGGATGCAAAATTTTAGGTATTTACTGTCCATGTATTTCCATTTGTCTACTACCAGTGAACTGCATACTAACTCATAACTACATTGATCAAATGAACCTTTTAACACCACCTCTATAGTTTTCTACAAAAAAAGACTCTACTTTGAGAATGACTGACAGATTTTTTACATACTTGAGTTATTTTAGTCTATATGTAACACTACACGTGTCAGAGAGTATCCAAGGGTTGTCCAAAGTATGGCACAGACTCTATGTTTACTTAGTAATGACATCTACAAACTCTGGCTAAACTTTACAGAAGAAGCACGTTGACTACTTTGAACTTTTAAGATAAATTACAGGCCTGTGGACTTGAAACAAATAGACAATGTTACTATAAAGGAGAAATTGTCTAAATTTTTTTTGAGTTTCAGCACACTCCTCATTACACCCCCGCCCCTTCCATGTACCCCCAACAGATCCACAAGAATACTTTTGGCTTATTTTTAACTTTTTAAATAAAACCGGATCCACATGAGCAGTGGAAAGAAGCCTATTTCACTAATCTCATTTTACAATGCAACTTCAAGCCTCTAACTCTTTTTTCTTTTAAATGTGAATAATACCACATTTGGTTATTTTTTCCTCTTCTCACTAAAACTTCATTTTGAAATTTTAACACAGGAAACACCTTTCTTGTACTACCATTCAGCTCTGACTGTCCATGGTCTGCACTCCTCCTTCCAAAATTTAGGAATGTTGATAGAAAATCCTCTTTTTTTCCAGGGAATTAGACTGTATAAAATCATTGCAAAGTTTGACTAGCCACCTCTGTATTTCATTGTTAGATATAACACAATCTATGCATTATGGATGGAACAGAGGAAAAAATAATCTTGAATCAGTAAACAAATTTCAGGAAATTACTTCTGACGGCTCAAACCAAGAATTAAAACAACAAAAATTAATTATTTATGCATAGGAAGAGATTATGTAAAGGAAATTATCTTTATACTTTGCATAAAAAAATTAAAAGTACCTATCACAGCAAGTTCACACTCAAAGTTAATAGCCAGATCAGCAGTCACAGGCAATTCAAGCTGATAGGACATCCTGGACTCCTGAAGGGCTTAGTTTCACAGTCAAAACATGTTAAATTTGGGCTCTTTGTTGGGTTTATTTAATTTCCCACATGCTACCATAGCCCTGTGTTCTACTCCTAGCCCTGACTACTTTGACAGAAAACTTCAACTCTACGCTTTTCTTTGTCAGCTTTTTCTCCTTTCCTGTTATCATCCTATCTTACCATTTGGCAAGAGGTGTACTTCCAAAGACTTTCTAAATACCTTTACTACCTCTGCTCAAAGCATTGCAGCTAGAAAGCCAATGCCAGTGACTAATAACAAACAGTTATGTCTATATCCACTGCACACAGACATAAAGCAAACTTGGGCTTATTAATAACCTGTCATACCACAGCCCCAATTTAGACCTCTTCCTTCCATTTCAGGGGGAAGAAAAAAAAATTTCTGGCAGACCACAAGAAAGTTAGCACTGTGAAGGATGTTAATACTAGCTGGCTAGAAGCTGGAAGCATTCTATCACTTAAATTATTACCTTAAATTCAGAATATTAACTGTGAAGGAACACAGACCACGTACTAGGAGCACAAAAAATCAGTAAGCTACTGCTTTGCTAAATGGAATGTTTCTATAGCATAGCCTCTCAGTTTCCAACATCAGGCACTGTAACATGCCTGCGAGCCAAAGGGAGGGAGCACAAACTTACGCAGTCCTACAGTGTCATGTTTGCCGTTGTCATTTCTGTTTGGTTGCACTAGTGGAGCAAATGAAACAGCAAGGATATTCTTACTTTCCCATGTGTTCTGTCCTGTTCTCAAGATCTGTGTTAGCTGCAAAACAAAACCAAAATAGATCACTGGTTACAATTTTGTCATAGTCAATACTATTCAGATAGGTTTCAAACATGCTGCTTTTTCTTTTTTTTCTTCAAAATTAATGAATTAACGCTGTTTTATGAACAAAAAGGACTTTGATAATCCTTGAAATATCACTTGGTCACTACAGTACTAAATAAGGCTCCTTTGTAATGGGAAGAGATGCAGCTGGAAAACTAAGGCCCTAAGGAAAACACTAAGGTAAGTTTTGTTTTTTCTCATTTTTCCAAAAGATCAAAGAATACTTTAGATTGGAAGCAACCTCTGGAGTCCTACCCTCCTCCTTGAACAGGGTCAATTTCAAAGTTAAATTAGAAGCTTTTCTGATTAAGTGAAAAAAGATCTAGGACTGAGATTCCCCACCTGTCTAGGTAACCCGCTGTAGTGTTCAACCATTCTTACTATGAAAGATTGCCTTCCTTATTTGCAGGCAGCAAGATCCCTTGCTGCCAGTCTGTAATGTTCTTTCAGTATCCTCTGCACCTGTGAGGAGAACTGGACTCCTGTCTACCACATAATTCTCCACCCCTTCAGCAAGACAACAGGAATTAAACATTTCCTTAGAGTCTTTCTGCAGGCTAGATTATCTCAGATCTTGTAGCTGCTCCTCACACTTTATATGCTCTAAGCCCCTATCCACTTGTATATAAGGTAAAAATAGTCACAGTTTAAATTTCTCTCCTAATTTGTGACTACTTTTAAGCTGAATTCTATCAGCTTCAACTGACAGTATCCTAGCTGAATAAATGATGGAATTATTTATAGAACAGAATCATGCAAGCTACGCTTAAATTCCTTTGGTATTTAGGAAAGCAGATCAGTAAAGTGAGAATTCTTTTTGGAAGTAACTAAAATGCTTATCAACAAGAATTTTAGTAATTATCTGTATTTAGGAGGACAGCAACTTAAGTCACATGATGTGCCTTTTTCAATCTCCTTATTAGTAAAACAGGGAGAATAATACTTACCATTGAGAAGCCTTTTGAGGTCTAAGAATGAAAAGCGATAAAAGTGTGAAGTATTATTAAAATAATATGCCCCTGTCTGAAAAGCATTACATCTAATATGGAAAAGCAACACTGAAAACTGCTGTGAATACAGACATATTTTTCCTTTGCTTTTTTCCTCCCTTTGCAATGTCCTACTA
Organism: Ammospiza nelsoni; assembly: GCF_027579445.1. Lineage (NCBI taxonomy): Eukaryota > Metazoa > Chordata > Aves > Passeriformes > Passerellidae > Ammospiza > Ammospiza nelsoni. Next base: position 113,728,969 of record NC_080633.1, read on the forward strand.
GTCATAGCTATTCTTTGAAATCCATTCTCCTGGTTTAGAGGTGGTTTCTTTGTTTTGAAGTACTGACTGAAAATGTCTGTGTGGCAGGGAGATTTCAAAGAAGTTCTGGTATAACACAGAGGAAATAGCATGAAATAGACTGTTAAAAGCAGGATATTGATGCTTTCCTACAAATTTAAGGGAAAAATGTTCAATGCTTGATTAATAAAAAGATTAGTATCTGCTTAACTGCAACAATACATCAAATCAAGGTATCATTAGTTGAATGTTAACTTAGTCAAATATATATTCAAAAGCATTCTTTAAATTACATATTTCTCATACTAGAAGACAAAAAGGGGAAATTGTCACTAAAGTCACCTGATCTTCTATAGGCATTACTAAAATGCCTCCAACTTTCAATAAAATTTTCATGTAGTTTTCATGGTCCTTCTGGACTCCAGCTCCACAGTAAATCCGGTCATACTGATGACTGTCTGAGGCTATTTCCAAACAATTACCAACCACAAAGGCAGGTTCACAGAACTCAAATCTAAGGAGAAGAAGAAAAAAAGAAAGAGGGGACACATTTCAAATTAGGATTTTTAAGAAAAGCCAGTCCAGATAAAGACAGAAAAATATATTTCATATCTTCCCTTATATCATGAAGAATGATTAGCATATATAATTTAAAAGTTTGTATTAAGACATTACTCTGAAAGTAATCTGGTTTTTTTCTGCCACATCAGGGACCACTGAAGGAAAAACTCTTGCAGTTACAATTATGTACTATGCAAAACAGAGAAAGCTTCAAAACACCACCTTCCTAACTAAAAGCAAGTACATTAAAGAAATCTTAAGCTATATGGTACAACTGCTACTAAAACAGTATGTTTATCAACGATAAGCTGTTGAATAAACATTGAAAATTTTCATTTCCTAGCAGCTCCCCTCAATTTTCTATCAGTTAGGGTCTATTTAAAAGCTCTTTTTTCTCTACCTCCCAACTTTCCACCTTGAGCCCAATCCACTTTTCCCCAAAAAGTAATTCAATGAAAAAGTCTGACATTTTTTTGACCACACACAAAGCAAAAAATAAAAGATTCTTTATCTTGGAAACAGCTAATTTTCTTCAGAAAATGGAAGTAATACAACTGGCATTTTAGTGGACCAAAGTATATAACACAAGTTGAAAGGACTGTAGGTGCTCTCTGTCGCTGCATAAAACACCAAAGGAAAAATGTACAGGGAAGTACTTTATTGCTAAAGCTGCATGAATTTGCCACAACACTGTTATTTTCTGACATTTTTTAAAGCTCTGAAGCATCTTACTGCTGTAGCTGTTAATACCATAATAAAATCTACCATTTTGTAAAAAAATTCATTGAGCGAATAATTGTACCTCTTCCCCAAGCACTTTATATATAAAAGGAGAGCTTACAAAGTAGCTCATTGAAAGGATTTATGATTTTTTTTGAAAAAAATATTACATAAAACCTAACACCCTTGCTGTTTCACGAAAAAGTTCATAAACTTCATCTGGCAGTATTAAAGTCCAATGCATCTCAAACAGCATCCAGAAGGAATGAATTTTTCTAGCAACTACAAATACACGCAGCCATTTTATGAACTTTATGGCTGACCGTCAATGGAAAATAATTTTTCTTTTTGCTTGGCTAGCATTAGCAAATCCCAGTACAATACCTGACAACATTCAAATCAATATTTTTTCAGTTACAGTAAAGTTGGCAGCTTTCACTGCTTAGGGATGAAGTCTGTAAGGCTTGGCTGACTTTCTGATCTAGAGCGCTGCCATTAACAAATCAGGAAATTGAAATTCTTGCTGGAAGTGTATTTTTCTCTCCAAGATGGGATGCTTGATCTTGAAAATATTCCAATGCTTCTTTCTTTGACTAGCCCAGACCAAACCCAGAATCTTTTTACAATTACTGCATGGCTCTCTCTCATGCACTTCTTGAAGTCAACAGTCCATGTTTTCTCTTCCAAATCCAGAGGGAGAGGGAAAAAAAAAGAAAGCTACTAACAACACTGGCCAATTGAAGATAAAAAAGGGAGATGGAAGTAGAGTAGGGATAAATTGCCTTGTTGCACAAACTGAGAAGGTAAAGCTAGATGAGCCAGAATCGTGGCTGAAATAATTCCAGATTAACACAGAAAGATCTAGAAATACATTTGACAAGGCAGAAAATGAAATCCAAGACACTGATCAATCTGCTGAAGAAGCAAATCTCATTCCAAAAGCACGTGGACTATCATATTCCTTCCTACATTTTCTACATCCCACATACAGGTCAATCAGGCAGTTTTTGCTGTAGTTTTAATTTCAGATTACCTACACTTTAAATCAAGCATTAACATATCAATTTAATTTGAAAGACTGAGCGAAGTACTTTAAAAAGTAAAGGAGGGTGGGGGAGGGGGCAGAGAGAGAGTGAAGATGGTATTTTTCCAAAAGGCATTTTTAAATCTTGACAGAGTCCTTGGTTAGTTTTAGAAAAATGAAGATGGCCTCCCTGCCTGCCCACCCCCACAACTTTCACAAGTTCTTACCTTCTCAGAATGCTCCTTTAAAACCTACCAAATTTATTACCTGATAATCCTGTTTCATCTTTTAGAAACCACCGTAAAAGCTCATGAATACAATAGTCGTACCCTCTTAAAACAAGGAGAAACACCAACTATCCAAGGAATACAAGACACAAGAAAACCCCATGAAACATTCCCCAGACACAAAATATACATGAGCTGAAGACAAAAATCCACAGTATTCTTTACTAATATAGTAAAAGCTGAACATAATTGTTCATTTAGCTCTGCAGTTCGCAATGAGAAGGGCACAAATTCCAAATAAAGACACAGAAGCAAACTTAATACACTTGTAAGAGTAAAATGGGTTAAGCACTAGAGACTAACTCTGTCTACAGGCACTTTGGATTGTCTGCACTGTGCTCCCTCCACATTATTAGCAGAGTTTTGTGAAGACACAAAGCTCATGACCACAACAGGTGCTCATTTGTTACTCCACTTACTTCAAAAAATACCTTCTTCCTCCACATAGTTTTTCAGTTAGTTTCAACCCAGTCTGTCAACAGGTGGTCCTCCTGACAGACTCATTTCTTGCAGCAAAACTAAACACTTTATGGACTAGGTTACATGAAATTTCTGAAGACACTTCTTTAGTCCATGTCAGATGAAAAATGAGATCTAATCAGCTCACGTGGCTGTGCAATGCTCACTCCCAGCTGCTAGCTGCTGGTCTGCTGCTACTTCACCAACTGCCACATGTAATTCCCTGTTATCCAGAAAGGTAAAAGTAGGTGGTAGAAGAAATGGGAGGAAAAGATGATAAACTGTCTCTGGTAACAGCAACATGCCTGTTTAACAGCCAATTCCTCTTCATTTGTGCTTCTCACAGAATTATTCAGAAATAACTGTTTCATGTGTTAGGGTATGAACAGTGACTCATACCAGATACAGCAGAAATACAAGAAAAGCATACTGCTTTCCTGCTTGGTAGAGCATCATGGACTTTTCATGGACTAGCTGAGTTATAGAACAGTGAATCTTGCCCCTCCACACTCCCATGAAACATAGAACTCTCTACTGATGCAGCAAGACTTTCCCAGATCTCTAAATCTTAAGATGATTTTGATTTTACACACACCTCTGAATCAGAAAGAGCTCATAAAGATATGTACCATTTTGTTGTATTTCCAATCCAGTAATAAGAGATGGTCTTTGAACACAGACTGAAGTATAATTCTGAAAATTCTTTCTGCTAACTTGCCTACGCAATTTTTAAGAAAGTAAAATTTAAATTGGTTTTACTCAGGTACATGAGACCCCATCAATTGATCAGGAAATTATCTGAAACTTAAATACAAAGGTTCTACAAATACAAGGAAGTATTTGGTATTTAGAATACCTACCAGGCACATCACAAGCATGTTAGTCCTACAGCAGGAAAGTAGTATCAATCATATTAGGTCAAGTTCCATTTTTTAACAATCAAACCCCAATTCTTTTAGCACTAATTGTCGCTAGATCCAAAAAGTTTCTTTTATTCCTATTGCATCTGGGGTATCAAAACAGACCAGATATTACACTTCATTCTGTGTTACATCTTTTATTAATATTGATGAAAATAAAATTGTTTATTGCTTCAACACGCAGTATTGACAAACATATACTATAACTATCAAAAAGAGCTAGTATTTCACTTAAACATTTTATTTCCAAGCTGAAATGTAACTAAAAACTGCCACATATTCTTTAATGTATGTTCACCTCTACCATGTGACCAGGGTGGCTTTACAGACATTATACTGGTAACATGAAAAAAACTATTTCACACACCAGACAACAAAAAGAAGGGAAAAAAGTGCTGGAACTATCTGGAAAACTTTAGTCACTTCAGGTTCTTCAGTTGAATCTGCTATCTTGATTGCAAGAGAATCAACAGCAAAGAAAACAGAAATTAAGAGTTCCCATTACAGACAACATGGCAACAGAAAATCTCTGTTTAAACAATCACGTGCCACAGAATAAATTTAAGCACACACAAATCACATGTAGCAATGGCCCAAGATAACCAAGCAGCTCCAAGCATGTAAGGCTTTTGCATGGAATGGGCATTTCAAGTTCAAGGCAAAGGTACTTCCAGCTAAATTAAGAAAAAAAAAGGCAAATCTGTAGAATTTAAAGTGAGTTTTTGCCTTTGCTGTAGAAACTTAAGAAAATTATCAAGTAATAGATTCTAACTGCCCATGTTTTTAAGTTAGATTCCCTATAGTTAGCAACACAACAAAATATTACTACGGTAATAAAATAAACAACCATTTAAAACATTTACAGGAAAGATCTAAGGTTAAGTTTGTTGCTCTTGTATCCATATCCACCAATCTAGTACATGTGTAATAGCAAAATACTAAATAATGAAGCTGGAGAGTGTAACACCAACCTACCATGGTAGCAGGGATTTTTTACAAGGGGATTCACTTAGGGTTGGTCCTAATATGACAACCACCCATGAACCCTACCTTTAATTACTTCAGCTCTGAATATGTACAGGACACTTCTTGGGCCAAGCTCTTCTACCTATACAACCTCCGTGAACGCAGGATGTTATGCTGATGTCTTGTGAAGATGAAACTAGGTGCAAGGAGATATAGATTCTCTCCTTTTTTGTTGTTTTAAGTGGTAAAAATACTTGATTTTTTTAGAAAAAAGAACAAGGTCAATAACACTGGAGAAAAATATCAAGTAATTTGAAGGAAATTAAAAAAAACCAAACCTGTCAGCATCCACAGATTTGTATCTGAAGGAAACAGTAAAATATATTATGAGATTTTAAAAAGCAATATGGGGGAACCATTAAAACTATTTTGTTTACAAGAAGAATTATTTAGTTCTTAAAACTAGCAACACTCCAGCTACATTTTACACCTCTCAACTACTACATTCACATCAAAATACCATCTGACAGTACACTTCTGCCTATCCCCATAATTACTAATCACACTCACATCTCCCAGCTTACTGTTTACAGCCCTTATAGAAAGTAAATCCACGTCAGCATGAATTTAGTATGCTTTTTTCCCATCCATACACATTTCCTTTAGTTGGTCAACTCAAAGCTCTAAAAGCCTGAATTCATATTCAATACCATCAATCTATTTAAGTAATTCCCTTCCAATGCGAAATTTATTTAAATTTATTTAAATTTAGGGCACAAAGGACTACCATTCAACTTTAATAACGTATAAGAAAAGGTTGGCAAATTGTTAACATTTGTCATGTGAACTACCCTGACACAACATTAGAAGAAAGAATTTCACACAAGTCTTGGTGGGGAAAAAAAACCCAAAACAGCATATCTTAATAAATATTTCAAAACCGAATAGAAAATCCAGCATAAGAACTCATGGAATTAGCTTTACATCAAAATACCCTTAAACCAAACACATTAATAACCAGACATTAAAATGAATCTGCAAAATGCGTAGCGTCTGAAAATATGTGATTAAACATTAAACAATTTTCCTTACTGTGATGAGGAAGTAACACTTACTTTTGTCCCATATACTAATGCACTTTCACCCTAGTTCCAATATACTGCTGAATATACTTTACAAAAATGGGAAGTGTGAAAAGAAGGAAACAAAATTTCCACCAGTTCTGGCACATTTGTTGGTGAAGAGAAACAAACCCAAAAACTGTTGCATAAAGCTATGGCAGTTGTAGAATGAGTTCCCATGCTGTCTTAAAGACAAAGACTGAAAAACTACACATTTAATCTAGAAAGGTGTGGCTTCTTTGTGCAGTTGCATTAAGAATACAATCTCAGAGGCTCCTTTATATCAAACAACAATTTCCTAAATCAGTAATCTTACTCCAAGCATTCCTAGAACCTGATGTTTAAACAGTGATGTATTCACTGAAAGAAACCTTAAAGAAGTTTTCAGATAATTTAGTAAATTTTTCAGGTTTCAAAACTTTTCTTCTTTGAAAACAGCAGATGAATATTCATATGGCTTTATGTGATATGACATGCCACAAGAACATGCAACAGATTAATGAAATACTTTTTGATTTCTATTAAGTCTTTCTCATTTCACTGGACTGTGAAAGTGCTTTAGATATAAAGGTAAACAATTTTTAGAGAGCATTTATTCTTTTCCCATGAAGTGAGGCAGTATCAGGCCAAGATGGCAAGCTCTTTCCACCTTTTCTCAAGCTTTTTCTCCATTGTTTTTTCTATCTTAAGTATTTTTCCAAGCTCTCTGAACTTGTCTTTGGTTCCTCAATAAATTCATATTCATGTATTTCTAGCATGTTTTGTTGAGAAGTTACACACCTTTCACCCACTAGTATTGTTGGTATCTTTTGCAGGTATACTAGAAAACAAACAAATTAAAATATTAAATCTTTGAAAACTTCTCACTGTAGACTTTATTTTAAGTCCCTTACATCCAATTACAACAGTAATTTTAATTAGCATTACAGTAATAGCCAACAGTGATGCTGGCAAAATTGCTATTAAATACTTTTGTCCTGGACATGATTTCAGCTTCCAGGCAATGCTATAGAGATAGTGGGAAATCTGAATCTCTACGTCCCTTATACTCGTCATTTTTCCATCTCTAAATAAAACTGTCCTGCTTCTTAGACATCTTGTTCATTATTTCTGATATCATCAGTTTCACTGAGTGGACCAAAGCACATTATCAATTACTTCTGAAGAAAAAGTCAAACATCTTAAAGTCAAAGTTCTTAAAAATACTTATGACTCATGACATTCTTCTTAGAACACAGATTTATAAAATTTAACCTTAGTAATATAACTTCATTATATTATACCTACATTTTGGTAGTAAAATGAAAAGTAATACTGAAGGAATACTTTTCAGTAATTTCACAGAGAATATTAGGAAAAGTGAATGGGCATAGAGAAGTAAGAAAAAAATTGTCAGTTCAGTTTATTGTAAAAGCTCTATGATACTCATAGAAAAAGTCTAGAGAAAGATTTATCTGTTAACAAGAAAAGCATTTTCTTTCTATTTTTACTGAAGCAGAAAATTATTTTATAGGTTGAAAAAGTTGTATTTTCTACTGTGGATTTTTTGTGAAACAACAGCTTTTATAGGAGCAATATACCAAATATTGTCATCACTTGTTTTAATGTAAGAAAATTTTTAAGTACTATCAAAACTTGTAGACATAAGAGATTTCCAAGGGCAGTGTCCACTACAGGATTTATTTTTTAAAGGTATTTCATTTCTTGTTGTCAGGGCAAGAATATCTATTTTTGCTACTATCAAATACTTGGAAAGTGTAGGTTTAGGTCCTTCCCAGGTAAGAGTAGATTCGATTGCCTTTGGAGCCTTCTGGTTTACAAGATAAAGAACAAGAAGTAGTATTTCCCTCATACCTCTAAATAAATAAAATGACTGTGTTTCAAGCCCCTACTTTCCTTCCCTTTTTGTTTAACATAACCTCCAGCATCAAAGAATTCCACTGCCTGTGTTGCTCTGATTAGATTAAATCTCAACAAGAATTCACTTACCACTAAAAAAGCATTATTTACACTATTTGAAATTAAGTTATCAGTAATATTTAAACTGAGAAAGTAATCAGTAAGGTTTGGAGACAGTCTGCTTTTTCCTGCTTAGATTTTTACTGCAATCACTAGCCAGCTGACCAGCAAGAAGGAGCTCTATTTTTCTTTGTGTGTACACCAGGGAATCACCTTTCAAATCTAATTTAATTTTAAAAGTGAGCCTTTAGAAACCTACCAGTAGCCTTACATTTCAATGAAGAAAAACATTCTACTGAAGATGTTCAACACAATCTCCTACAGGACTTCAGGAAGAAGTTTCACCCATAACAGTTATCCCAGAATTAGTACTAGGGTTCTTGTCACTTACCATTGAAGTGGATTCTTTTGATCCTGAGAAGGGTTGGTGATTTTCTTTCACAGCAGGGACTTCACCAGCTTACCCACGTTTGGGTTTTGATAGGGTGCTAGAAGATGGGCAACCTAGCCTTGCCCTGTGGCTCTCTCTCCAAGCTGGATATTCTAGGTCTAGAAGTTGAATGGGAGCAGAAAAGACAACACATTCCCCTTCAATAAACAGGTGAAGCGGGGCCTGGTACTTGAACATACGTGTTTTAGATAGAGCCTTCTTAAGGAATGATTCTTTTCCCCTTAATTGGCATGCATTCTCTGAAGGCTTCAAGAACGAAAGAGAGCCTTACATGTATTTCACACACAAAGAATTTTCTTTAGTCTATACCTAAAATCTTTGTACCTCAACCATCATGATACTTTTAGATGTTTTCAAGAAAAAACTTCTCCTTTGCTTTTACTGGCAAACACACATCAACTCCATCAAGGCAGCATTTTATCTTTCAGAATGCACAACTCCACCTCCATTTAGAGGAAAACTGTTTTTATAGATTGGTGGGATATGGATACAGATACAAGTAATTACTGAAATTATTTGAAACAGGTATCTGAGAACTCTTCTTCTGATGAATAATTCCAGAGGCTAAAACTAAGATAAGACAAGCTATCAGAGACAGACAGCCCTCCCTTTAGGCTGAGTCTCAAATCCTTCTGGACATGCTAATTTTATATACTGTCAGGTTTCTGGTGAAGTACCTTACCTGAATCACAGAAAAGTAAACTTGTAATTGTACTTCAACATTATTATCAGGTATCAAAAAAGCAAGTTAAACTGTATCACACAGCACTGGAACATTCCCCCATACAAATGGCATAAAAGAAATATTCCATCTTGTTTTATTAGGCAAGAACCCACCTAAATTATCATGATCCACCTCCACACAGAAGTCAGATGCAAAACCAACTGCCTATTACTCCAAGCAAAGGAACAAAGTTACCAAGTGTTTATTTATGATCCAAGCTGAATCTCTCCATGTACCTACCCATAAGTTTAAAGTCGTGCTTTGTGTTTGAAAAGCAGAATGTTTAGAACATTCAGATCAGACTGCAGAATTCAAAACACTAAAGAAAGAATGCAGGGAAGTGGCAAAACAAAGCTTTACTGAAGTTCCCATTTGTATAACTCTGTAACTGCCAGGAACACACATCATAGTCTCTGTGCTCTTTATGTCCCCTGGGTACCTTGCTGGAGGCTGCTGGTCAAGTGAAAGTTATTTTTCACACACACATTCACTGAGACAACTAACTTCATTCATACCAGTCTGCCATGTAATCTATTTTCAAACAGTGAGGACTCCTGCTTGGAATACACCAGTGTTGAGCAGCAGACAGATAGCACACATCTCTTCCCTGGGTGGTCTTTCAGCCAAATACTAAGCTGACCAAAGCAGTAGTTAAGTTCAGATGGTGCAGTCCCATAACTCTGGGTAAAAATCTTTCACTTATAAACGAAGATGCAGGAAAAAGTTACTGAAACAAGAAGCAAAACCAGACTTACTGAGTCAGAAAACATTACTTTGAGAGTCAGCTTAAAATTCCAGATTTTAATACTTACAGTAAAAACAAATACAAAAGAACCCTACCACAGGAAAAAAAAAAACAACAACCACACATCATCTTCATTAACAACATTAAAATATAGAAGATTTACAAAGAAAGCAATCAGCCAGAATCAGTTATGCAGACAAACTGGGAATTCCCCCCAAAACACAAAATCCAACCAGGCACTCATTATTGTATCAGCAGAATTGCAGTTACTACAGGTAGGTCTCTATAAAAAAGCACTTTCACAGAGGTGTAATTTTTCTTATGTTGGTGAGGAGAGTCCTATTTCTTTGGAACACATACAACACTGACATTTATTTACATCATGTTTAACAGTTTTGTTTGTCCAAAGTTCTTGCATGTTTTGAAGTGTTACCAACACCCCCAGGATTCTGCTATTCATTTACTAAACTATCCTAATCAAATTTTGTTTCAATTATGACAAAACTTCATTGCTACTCCAATTTCCTTTAATTTCTGTACACAGCCTATCACCTGATTGGTAAGACATTCCAATCAAAACCAGTTTTTGTATGTCTTGTACAGACACCTACAGTAATGCACAAGGTATGTGCCAGGATTCACTAGCTAGCAGACACAGCTAACTTAACAGAGCCATTAATGCAGTATCAGCAATGACCACAAATTATCGTATTTCACGCACATTTTTTTAAGACACAAACTGCATCATAAAGCTGCTCACTGAATCAATTTTTACTTGTTCTAACTTGTGTCATAGATTAACCTCAGCCAACATAAATGCTTGTATTAAAACTAAGACAATAGTAATGAAAGATATACATGTTCTCCTACATGATTTTATTTATTTTACTGGGCTAACACAGTACTAAAATAATGTAGCCAGTATCAGAATTACAAAATTTACTTCAGATACAGTTAACACTAGGATGATACTCTTCTCTTACTTAGGAGCATGAAGAGAAAGGCTTGTGGTCAGACAAGAGCTCCTGAAGTCCGGATATGGGAAAAAGTGGATTGAGCTCCAGCCAACCTAATCCAGAACATGGCAGTCATAAAGCACTTTAGACAGGTAAAAGGACAGCAAAAGTTTTCTTTGCTGCCTACAGGACAAGAAAGAGGTGTAGAATGTGCAATTTTTAGGTTACTCCTAAAATTCTAAAGATTTCTTGCATTTCCAGAAGTTACCTTATAATCACTGTTGGAGAATTTATTGCCTGCAAGCAAAGAAGTCTTTACAAAGAACAGCCCTAGCTTTCCCTTTAACAGAGGCAGAGACTCCCAATACTCTTAAGGCCAACTTAAAATAATATAAAATTGCTGGGTAGGTAGAAGCAATAAGGTTCAAAGCCCTGGAATCCAGAGTTATACCCTGAAGTAAAAATGAGTAGTGCTACGAGCACAGATGAATACTCTGACGTCCATCTCTTCAGGAAGTAAACATGAAGGCAATCAGAAAAAATTACTCATGTCAGATCAATATGGGTAGATTAGAAAGAAGGTTAATACTGTACAGAGAGATTATGTAAAACTACATAAAAACTGATTTAATGGATAAAAATTGCTCTATACATGCAACGACACCCACATACCATGTCACTCTCCTAAATGCATATATGCACATACGTGCACACACACACGTACCCGTGTACCCGATATACATCGCCAAAATGCAGGGAAATCCACTTTGCTAAGCACTGCACAGCAGAAATACTCCGATACTTCCAAAGAGTGCTTTCTTAAGCCTCAACTTACCTCATGAAGTAGAGCCACAAACTGGAAGTTTTAGGTTTTGATTGTGTGATGCCATTCTTCTCCCCCCTCTAAGTTCATAAGCAATGACATGCTGAGTTTAAAACCAAAAATGTTATTGCAAAGCAAGTCAGACAAATTAGATACTTACTTATCAAAACTATCACTGTATTTTATGAAGCTCTCCAACTTTTCTTTGGCGTATTCTACCACATCTGAATGAAGCTCTATTCCATGATTTATCCCAAAAGGCCCTGTAAATAAAAATAGCATGGTGTGTTTTTGTGATGTTTCCTTTCTAAGCACAGCAAAACTACATGGAACAGCACTATAGTGTAAAAATATCAAAACCACATAAAACAGAAGTCTCCAAACATTGCTAGACAAACTTAATTTTTGCATCTGCATTACTGGTGCTTAAAGAGGAAGGTAAAAGGCCAAAGGTTTGATAAAAGAACAGGGACTGAACTACAACAATTACAGAACAAATTTTCTTAGTCAGCATGCAGAAAATAAGCTGACTACACTGAACACAGTCCAAGCAAATTCTTTTACAAAACATTACTTGGAACACAACAAATAAAAATTTCAGTCTGTGTTTTAGTATTTAGACTTTAAAGCTTTCTTATGGCAAACTTTTCATAGTTTCTCTCTGACTATTTAGAAATTGAGAATTATATCCCTTGGCCACATATGTTCTTCTAATTTGCAGACTGCAATATCAGAAATTTGTTCTTAATTTAATACAAATAATTAACTTCCACCAAGAACAGTGAAATTGCCCCACACATTATGTTCACTCATCACAATCCCATCACAACTGCATTGCCTTCCTGTGATCAAATCCAAGTATAATTCCAAGTCAAACTGTGTGCCAAAAGTTAATGCTATTATTTCAGGAACAAGAAGAAATCATGAGACAGTATTATGAGGATTATCCACATCAGGAAGGAATCTGAATCAGACAGTCACATTTGCTCTAAGGATTCTAAATTTAACATGCACTCATAGCCCAGGGTCTTAAGTCATTGGAGCATAGAATTGGAAAAGGGAAAGGGAAGGAAAAGAGGGAAAGTAAACATCAATAAGATTAGACAAAACTTATATTTATATCCTCTACAGCGTTCTAAATCTTTCCTAAATATTTAGCTCCATGATGTTACTCCAGTGAAACAGAATTCAATTTGTCTTTTCTAGGACAGAGATTACCAAAACAGACTAGGGTTAGTAAGAGAGATTTTGTTTTACTGCAACAAAAATACAACATATAGCTATTTACACTTAACTTGATCGATAATTGCAACTCAACATAGTTTAGAATATTTTCTGCTGGGTGAAATAAAAGCAATCCACTACTCCACCAGACAACTACTAGGAGTGCTTTTAAGACCCCATTGATTGCAGGCAAGAGTTAGCTATCATACAAGGGATGTTCTTACAGCTCGTGAAAACATTTACCTTCTGCTGACATTCATTTTTACTGTAAATTCATGTTATTATTGGTCACTTTAAAAAAAGCATTGGCATAGGCAATCCCCTTTCTAGCTGTTTAATATTCTCTTGTATCATAATAGGCTATGATGCTTCTAACAGCTCTACAGTATACAGCAGCATTCAAGGTAAGTTCTCTTTACCTAAAAATTAATAACAATTCCTTTAACCTCATAATTTAAAGTAAATTAAGAATGCATAAACATCATCTGGTCAAAATTTCTCATGTACATTCCTTCAAGTACCCAACTTTGAAAGCAACTAAAAAAATTCTACAAGCATCAATTGCTCTAACAAGCTGAAATTAAAACTATGAATGCAGAACACTACCACATCATCATACACCACAGCATTTGTAATCTAAATGGAAAGATGAGAAATGTGCTCTCTTCTCTCACTGGGAAAGTCACAGCTGGACATGTAAGCAGAGTCAGCTAAAAATGTGAAACCAACATCTCCACTACTCCCTGAAATCAACTGGCCTCTTTCAGCATAATGAGATAGCAATTCCACCCAGTCTGAACTTCGATTATATTTTAACAGTTTCAGCAACAGTTAATTTAATCTCTGTGGATTGGTGTGCAGCCTTTTAGTATGTTGCTATACTTGGAAGCGATCACCAGTTTCAGATTATTTGATAATTTAACCTAGTCATTTTGACACTGCCAATGTGGCAGAAACATTACTCACTACATTGTCAAATGGAAAGATACTCAACTACTGTCAAAACCCACATGGTTCTGTTCCTCACTGCAGTGTACGCTGAAATAGGTTTGAAAAAAAAAGTGAGCTTTTAAAAACAAGTATGGTTTAGTTGTCAGAAAATGACATCTGTTTATTTTTCTTCACTAAAGCAACTGTTCCTTGGTTTAAAACAAACACTTAAGTATAATTATTATATGTAACTAGTTTTATCAGAAGGAATACAGTAAGAAAATAAAGACATAAACTGCATTTATACCTTCGATGCCTTAGCCTAGAAGTCAAAACACATTACAACACTAAGACTTTGGTGACAGGATACAGCATTCCAAAACATGGAAAGTCTGCTTCTCTAAGCAGCTAGGCAGTTGTGGCTCCACGCTGCTCAAGCCCGGCTAGGGACCATCAGCACCTGAGCCGCCTTTTCGGGAACATCTGCAGGGTAAATGTGCTCCTCAGGGGCTGTCAGACAACCTCACCCGATGTAGAAGACAAGTCTTTTCCTGTTTAATTCCCTCAACTCTGCATATACTATTCTGAAGGATAGCAATTCTGCTTAATACAGAGAGGCCAAACCCAGGAGTGTTCCATCAGCCATACAAAATTGGTTTAAGTACAGAGATACAAATGCAGCATACAGAATCAAGTGCAATAAACATAAATGTCTTTTTTTTTTTAAACATATGAGTTAAGAAAGAATAATGAAGTAACAAAGCTTTCCACAAGACAGTAATAAACATGCACCATTAGTCATTACCCTGAAGAAACATTTTCGAGAAAAAAATGCTGCAATATTTACTAATTGTTTAGATACTGCACTTAAAATATTACAATCCAATTAAAAATATCTACTCTCAATTAGAAACATCCCCAAACAGAGAAAAGCAACACTCTACGAGAATAGATAGCTTTACCTTATTTTTACCTGTGAATGACCATAATTCCTGTTTCCACAAAACAGTTTTTATTTATTAGTATCAGTAACTCTTATATTTATTAGTATTAATTAGAACAAAAGATACTGCAGATACCAACAAATGATGTTTGTTATGCACTATTAGCCATAATTTCTTCCTTCCAATAAATAAATGATAGAAAGTAACTAATTAAATGAAAATTAACAAACTGACTCCTGACACCTTAGTTTTATATATAAATTAATGTAAGCAAAATCTGTATATTAGCTGTCAGCAAGATTTCTACAACCAAGGAAAAGCTGCATGCAGTATGGTCAAGAAAATGGTATCTACAAAAAATACACATCAAAATAACTACTGCTGTTTTATGTAATAAAACAATTTGTAAAAAAAATTAGTTGTTGGTGCATGTGCTCTGTAATCTAAATGTTGGGCACGAGGACATTTAATGCATTTTTCTCTCTTGGTTTTGAAATTTAATTTAGGCAACAATATTTAGTTCCATCTTTTTTCATAAGGAAATGTATTTGAAAACAAGAAAAAACACAGTGCTAGTGTGTTAAAATTCTATTGAAAACCTACACACCTGATTAAACATTCTCATCAGTCTACATCCCAAAATTTTCTAAGACGCTGATTAAATGTATTTTAAAATAACTGTTTCCATACTGACACAGATTTATTTTTCAGTTAAGTTTCTTAAAGAGAAATAAATTAACCATTACAATTTAGATTTTCCGTTCCATAAACTGAAGATCAGAACAGTAACCCACAGCAAAGGCACAAATAGAGTGCAAATGCAGATGAAAATTTTAGGCTTCAAAAATTGTTCCACTCTACCTTTCCCTTTTAAACAAAAATAAGGACTGCTCCTTTCAAATGAGCATTTTAAACTACAGAATGCAGGAAGAATTGCCTCTTCCAAAACATCCAAGAAATGTCACCAAATTAGAGCGTCAGTGAACTGCTTGTAGAAAACAAACTATTTTAACAACACATCTCAAAGAGCCAGCCTTATATATGTTACTGTCATTGTTAAAGAAGTAAAAGTAAGGTTTTACAGGGCTTGCATAATCTTCTAAAATATTCAAACCCACTATATTTAAATAAAAACGTTCAGGTTACCTAATATTAATAATTACCTAATATTAATCCCACCATTGTACTCAAGTATCCGGTTCCACTACCCAGATTTAGAAAAGACAATCCAGGCTGAAGTTTCAGTGCTTCCATGACTTCAGAATAAATGCAAGGTGCTGACAAGTGTATATTTCCATGCTTCCAGGCCAAGTCTTTGTAAGCATTGTCCCTGTACCCTTCCAGGTAATAATCACCACGATCAATAGCTCGGAAGGCTTGCTCCACACTCTCGGTACGAATGTACTGAGCTTCTTTCAAGTTATCAATTAAGTCATCGTTGTCTTCTCCAGCACTCACAGCTCCTCCCATGCTGAACTTCTGTGGTAATTCAATTAGTTTGCAAAATACATTAGGAGCAGAGTTTTCCCAAAAGTGTATGTTTGTAATGGAGTCTCAGCTGTTTTTCAGAAGGACATCACAAGTGAATTTCCTGCAAAACAAAGAAATTAACTATTAGCAAGCAATGCAATATTGTTAGTAGTGGATAACTTTATGAAGCAGAACTAAGATGCAGGACAGCTAGTACTCAATCAAAATTCTACCCCTCAGATTTTTAACTCAAAGCTTAGAAACATGGGCTTTATACATCAGCAGGGGCTGTCTACATTATGCAAACCCTTATGCTGCGTTGCTTGCTAGACACTGCAAACCCTACAGTGCTAAGAACCCTTCACCCATGTCACACATTTGAGGGGGCACCTACAGGACAGAACTGCCTTTGGGTGAGCTCTTGTCCCATCCTGAGAGCTAAGTGTCCAACAGCAGCTTGAGCATGTACCAACTTAGCTAATTCTGAAAAGAAGTTGGTTTCCATGTGCTAAGATCACCCATGGGGGAAACAAAGCCCAGGAAGGGATGATGTCCCAGAGATGCTTCTCAGATGTTCACTTTGGAGCTGAAACAGAATACTAGTGCAGATACAATGGCACACTGCTCTCTTCTGGAATCAAAACAAAAAAAAAGCGCCCTCCAAGTATCTGAGCCCCTCCTAATGCCTGCCATATTCACTAGAGGAATAAAAACTCCTTAAGTACCTGGAAATTTTTAACAGCTTGCCAGCTCATAAGTGTAATTCTACACAGCACACTGCAATAAGTCATATTCACTTCAAAATACTTCCTTCAGATCTGTATTTTATCTGCAGTTATCTCATTATGAATTACTAAACTCAAAATCCAGATACTAACATTTTTAATGTTGCATGAATTATCAGTAAAATAGCAACAAAGACTAGGAGACAGGAGAATAGGAAGTTTAATGCATCACTTCTAGGTGAATAGAGTACACAGTGAATAATGCTGATAACACACTGAAGTTTTAGCTGTTGCTCAGTAGTGTTTACCAAAAGCCAAGAAGTACTTTTTCATTTCCTACACTCTGCGGTGCACAGGCACACAAAACCAGGAGGGAGCATGGCCAGGACAGCTGACCTGAAATGGCCAAAGGGATATTCTATACCATAGCGTGTCATGACCAGTATATAAACTGGGGGGAGTGAAATATTGAGGGCTATTAAAGCTCTGGTCAATCAGAGGTGAAATGATGACTGATGTTCACCATTCAGCTGTGTGCTTCCCTCCGAAGCAAAACTAATTCCCACTAACATTCTGGAATGGAAAGAGGTAAAAAGCCATCACATGCAATTATCCAGCAAAAAACCATTTTGATTAACGCAGAAAAAACAGATGTTGGAATACCCTAGTGCTTCACAGCAGAGTAAGCAGGCCTGTGCATGTTCAACTGCACAGGAATATTTATTTCTGCTTGTGGAAAAAACTACAGGACAACTTGGACAGAAAATGTGAAACCTAGGAGATTTTTTTAACTGTAGGTTATAAAAATATTCCACCCCTATTTGTCTGCACTTGCACCACACCTGAAGGTTTAATGAACCAAATTATGATACTTCAGTTAAATAATCTGCAGTGACTAAAGCAATCGTTTTTGCCATATTTCACACTAAAAAGTTCATTATTATCTTGAGCTATGTTTGGAAATAAATTTAACTAAAACCACAAAGATAAGAACTGAGTTTTGTAAAGACTAAATTCAGCTGCTACGTTTGAGAAATGGGAATGCTGCTTTCAGCTCCTCCTGCGGGGTGCACCCACCACCTCGCACCAGCAGATGGAGAACTCGCTAGCCATCAGCACTGCGTCAGCAAACGCGCAGAGCACGCCGATGGGAAAACCTAAAGCTTTAGCATTCCCATCAACAAGCGTCTTCACTGCTGTCACATACCATTTAGATCCTGTAAATAACATTTTTCTAGTTTTCAATACACATGACACAGCAACAGACTTTTTTTAGGCATTTGGTAATTTGTATTCTTGGCATTATATGATGGCTCAAGTTATTGCAGTATCACAAGACTTTCTACTGATGACACCCACCAAGTGCCTCAGCTTCAATAATGATTCTCACACAAAATCTCGAAGCCAAGAACAGAAAAAGTGTGATTGACAGCATGACATTGAGGGAAGTAGGGGAGAAAGAGAAATGGAGTCTCCTCTCAAGAATGAGACACAGCAAACCAGCATGGCTATTTGGCAGTGCAGTTGAAGGCTATATATCATTCTGGACACACTGTCCCCGTCTGAAGAAGGTGACATTAAGCAGATGACAGTGAAGGTGTTTAGGCCAGACACCCAGCCTAGGTATCTTGGTTTGGTTTGCATTCCTTACTCATCTACAGTGTTCTACTCTGCACTCTACAGGGAGGCAAAAATGCTGCTCGATGATAAGTATTGTTGCTCAAAACCAAAAAATGCTCTAGGAAGTGAAAGAAATACACCTTTTCACAAGAAGTGGCCTCTTGTGCTGCAGAGAAATACTTTTTGATAGTTTACTTTCCCCAAAGCTTTTAAACACACAAAAGAAAACATCTCAGACGCCATTTTAGCACAGCTGGAAAAAAAGGGCAAGTTAGTCAAATCTTCTTTGTGACAGCTGACCCAGGACGAGATAAAAACAGCAGAGCATACTAGGATAAAACTTTCTACACAGCTGAATGCTCATCAAAAACATCCTGTGAAGCTCCCTGATATTAAAACTGAAACACATGCAGTTCACAAAGAGCACAAGCAGCATTCTGATGCTTATTACACCAAAAAGTATAGCAACTTCACAAGAAATATGAAGGTTTGTCCAGTTAACAAAATGCAGCTATTGCTTTTAGCCTCAGGAATCTCTGGAACACACAACCGAATAGAAATTACAGTGTAGGAGTTAAAATTTCAATATAGTCTTGATAAAAAATTAACTTAGTAAAGCCAAC
This sequence comes from Ammospiza nelsoni, assembly GCF_027579445.1. Lineage (NCBI taxonomy): Eukaryota > Metazoa > Chordata > Aves > Passeriformes > Passerellidae > Ammospiza > Ammospiza nelsoni. The sequence goes on from NC_080633.1 coordinate 113,748,239, forward strand.
TGTAAATAAAACAATCTTCATTTTCTAGTCCATACTACTCATAATTTATTTTCAGAAGCTGGAACCCTATCTTGAAGTTTCTTATATTCACAATAAAAATGAAATGGAAACATACTTTCCAATTTCTCTAACAATCCACACAATTGTGTAACACCACCACCTCTGACCTGTTTCTGACCTAACTTGTAACCAATTTCAGTGAAATACATTAAATAATTTCTGGGTGTTTTATTGACATTTTTCCTTTTTTTTTTTAATATTGTCACATTGATTGAACATGTATTTTTTGGCTATGTAGCTAAGAAGAGATGACAATCGGAGTGCATTTTTATTCTTTACTCTTTTATAAGATATACAAAACTCTTAGCTGAAAGGTTAGTAATGAGGTATAAGGTTAGCCAAGTTTTTTGCCAGCTTTTAAAGGGACACAAGTTTTGCATGTTTCAGAATTTCTACAAATGTATTTGCACTTCAAATTAATTTCCTGGGCCACTAAGGACTTGCACACTTTCTTAAACACAGTTTAAATACCATGCTCCAAGGTATCCAGTTAATTTGCCAGACAAAACCTCATTGACACTGCTAAATCCATATAATTCCAAGTATCTTAAAATTAACTATCTTGTAATACTGACACAGCCTGACTCCATATAGACAACTACAATACATGCTACTTGAGCTGACTTACTTGATCCTTGCTTTGTTTCAAAGAAAACAGAATAACAAAAAAAATAAATGGAATCAGCCATATTTGAAGTCTCCTCCTCACAACTAACACATTATCTTGGAGAAAGATGACACTGAATCAGGAATGTGATACATTACTTTAAACTCATACATAGAATACAACCTTGCTTTGTGAACTCTCCCTCTTTCCTGTCAGAGGGAGAAGACAACAGTAAGTCACTGAGCAGCACATTAATATTAGAATTCAGCTGTCCAGTTTCCCAAAAAGGAATATTCTGCGACTGGCAATAGAAGGGAATTAACCACGAATGCACACACAGGCCTGAAATACTTCAATCAAGTTAACAGTTTCAGTTTACTCATAGAAAAAATCAGCAACATTGCTCTAATCAGCAGAGATTTAAAGTTCCCCAGGCTACTAATCAAGCATCAGGCCTACTCCTTTCTGTCCAGACTCAATACATAATACCCTAGCAGCAGTTATGAACTCAAGATCGTGTTTTGCCTGTCCTCATTCCATCCAATGACTCCTACAGCCACAGGACTCCACTTGAAGTTTAGCTTCCCTTTTTCTCCCAAGTATAATAGTGACTCACACAAGGAAATTCAACCTCAAACTGCAGAGCGGAGCTTTGGATTTCAGCAGGAGTTTTCAACAAACAGTATGATTGATTATGATCTGAAAGGAAAAGAATAAGTCTAATATTACTTTCACCCAGCGAAGACTGGAGAAAACCAAAATATGAAGTATGTGCTGGCAGTAACTGTAGTAGGTGACTAAAAAATTAAGAATAAAATGTGGGACACAGAGGTATTTTACAATGAAGTCTTCATAAACATTTTTTAAAAACTTTTACACCTATACTTGCTACTAAACTGATACTAAAGACAGCAAAAGGTTTAAGTGCTTTGGAAATCCAACTATTAGAACCTTCTCTTCCACAGCTATTTGTTTTGTCACTCCAAGCAGCTATGAAAGAAGGAAACCTATTGTTTTTTAGGATATGTGATGCTATTTGGTGCATTAAGGAAAACTCTACAGAGAACACTGCACACTTTGAAGTCTATACTCAAGACTAATCTTACTTAAAAACATTCAATCCCAAACTGCTGCTCAGTGGGTCACTGCAATAAACTTTTCAAATTAAACAGAAACAAGTACAAAACCAAGTAGAGTCAGCTGTGCAGTGCACTCCACAGAGCATACTTCAAGGTTCTTTGCAATATGGCAATGGAACAAAAAATAAACCACAGGATTAGCGTTAAGTCAAATGAATGTAAACAGCTACAACTACTGACTTAACCTGAATTGCATTGACCTACTTGGGCAGAAAATGTTTGTCAAGTCTGATGTAAGCTTAAGCCCTGATCTTCCTGTTTGAGCTTCCAACAGCTGTTTGTACAAGATTCCAGGTATGCGCCTGCTTTCACTCTTCCTCCACCTACAGTCACCTGAACACACTGAACAGCAGACATGGCACTGCATTTCTCTCAAAAGAGGTACTGAAACTTATGGAACTCCTCAAATGTATGAGCAGTGACAAGCACATAAGCACATGATCAAATTAATTTAACCTTGGCAGCTACACAAGGGCATAATTTTGGAGTAACTTGCTGAGTAGCTACTGAACTCCTTTTTTTTTTTTAAATATTAAGACAGTTCACAGGAACTTGAGTAAAAAAAACCAATAAAGTAACAGAATTTTGTTAGTTGTTTTTGTGTTTGTTTCATTGTTTTTCACTCTTCTTTGAACTAGGAGACATTCCTTTCCTGGTCTATACTGTCTCTTGTACTTGATTTGTTCTTCTCATCTGAAATTCTATCTACCCTCTTCACACCGTACCAATAGTATGAATGCAGAAATGAACATTTTTCTATACATGCCAGACCTGTTCTCAGGTATGCTGATAAAGGCTTGAAAATTCAGTACCTTTTATTACAAAGCAAAGCAAACAATCCTACATACTTTCTGGACTAAAATTTTAATGTTCAACTTAACCCCACATCCTGACTTAGCTCTCCTTATTGCTTAAAATCTGGCAACCAAAAACTCTTTGCAAAGCTAAGCCTCTCGGGCTTCAAGAGCAGTTTCTTCTTCAAATATGGACTTCAAATTCTAATTCAAATATAGACAACAGGTGTACATATACCTTTATGACTGAATGAACACTAGCTCTGCCCTCTGTACTGTACAGTGTGCCATCAACTGCAGACTTCAAAATAATTAGTATTGATTCTCTACCCACAACAGTCCAAAACAATTCCTGTTGCTTAGCTGTAAGACAATGCACCAAAATGCTCTTGTCTCTGGGGAGCCTAAGATGACTTAATAACCTTTTAAAGTTCCACTGAAGATCTAAGCAAAAGAGAGCAGTTTAACCCAATGTTCAATATGCAGAAAGATCCCCTACACTTCCTCTGATGCCAGTGTCTGTGACAGAACCTGGCAGCCCTCTCCTAGCACAATTTGTAAAGGTCTCAACTCCTGAGAGGTGTGCCTACAGCTCTATTCCCAGGCCACAACTATTTTTAGTTTGTCCAGTACCAACGAGCCAAAAAGCTTTATCACAGGCTGGTTGGGAGAAAGAGGAAAGATGAAAAGCTTCTCTTGAGGGCCTAACAGACCCACAGAAACAGGAGGTAGCAGGTAATAGCAGTTTGATCACTGCCTAAAATACCAGGACTTCACTAGAGAGATGAACTGATGATGATACATACAAATGTCTGATATTCACTGAGCCTGTCTCAGTGCATACCTGTTTTGCATATCAGAAACTGCTGTCTGTGCACATATTTCACAAATTAGTGAGCTACAGAGTGACCAGGCTGCAAAACTCATTGCCACAATACACAGCTTTGTAGAAGGATATTTAACAGAGTATTCATTTCAAGCAGGTTCATATAAGCTATAATAGGCAAATGTTAAGAATCAGAAGAGCTGTAGATTGATGTGTAAAAAGAACTGGTTCTGGTACATCTAATTCCGTTTGGCCTGAAAGGGCAAAGGCATAAAAGTGACACAACATTTCTGCAAATTTTAATATTGTGATCACTTTCCATCTAAGACACCTTGATATATATATCTATATAAAGAACAATAGTGAGAGAATCAACATTTTTAAAACAAAACTTGTTTCTTTTCATAAAAGATGGTTAATAATTTAGTTTGGTTGACCAGAACATAAAAATTATTCTCCTTGGAGTAATCATCAGAGAGTCCGTAGTAAGAACTGGGGGATGGGGAAGGAGAATCCTCTTTTATAATGAAATACAAAGCAGATTTTGTACAGGAAAGGAAATGTATTTTCCTAACCTTTTACCATAAAAGTTATAGTTCTTAAGGAGATCAAGTCACACTTCATATAACTTTGACTAGGCAAAATGTGGCCCATGACAAAATTTTCACTATTTCAGCCAGTACTAAAGTTCAAAAACTTACTGCACATAAACATTTCAAGTTATTTAAATAACTCACTTCTAGCAGCAACAGAACAACATACGCCTGTTGCCTTTAGCAAAAGAAAACAGAAATGAGGTCAAGTGTAAAAATAGAAGATAGTTGCATTCCTGACACTTGAAACCTCATCTTGGAGCTATGCATTTACTTCAGTCTCCACAAAGAAAAAAAAACAGGCCCAATTAAAAACAGAAATATCAATCATCTTTACCAACCTCCAAAGGAAACTAAAATTTTTTTGTTTCTAATCTTCAGAAATGTATCTAAAAGCTTCAAAATAGCACACAATAGTCACAGCATAAACAACTTAAATACTGTATTACCATGAAGTTTACTTTCACAGCCTGAGAATCTAAACTTTTAGTGATTATTTACTATCCTCTTCTTATGAGATGCTAAACAAATACAATTTAAGGAAAAAATATATCCCAATTCTTCTGTGCTTAATTCTTAAAAGAGCACAGTGCAATACAACAATATCTTTTGAGAAGTTGTTTTATTAGTTAGTCCTGTGATTCTCAAGAGCGAAGAATGAGTAAAGCCTACTCCTGTTTCCTGCTTCTCCTCCTCAGAACCACAGAACAAAATTCTTTCCCTGCAATCTTCCAGAAGAATCACACTGGAATCACCATTTTTTTTCAAATATAACTTGTTCACTAACACTTGCACAATGAGTTAGCGCTTTATCTTGTCAAAGAAAGCAACAGATATCTACCCCACCTTCTTCTTTTTAATTCCCAAATCCTGCATATCCAAAAGCTTTAGACTTTAAGGATCCATATCATAATTTGTCTAAGTCTCCACACATACCATAAATCCATATACAGCACAACCTATAATGATGTGACTTTATCCATAAATCTCTACCACTTAGGACTTTCAATGCTTACTTTATAGAAAACAGAGATAAACTTCCCTAACGAAAAGAAAGTGATGATTTATTCAAACTTCCAAAACACACTCATTAAGTACAAACTAAATCTATATTAAAATTCTACTGAAGTCTTTAGTCATCCAGGAAAAAAAAAATCAACACTTTTCTTTAAAATGTAAAAGGTTACAGCATTAAGACTGTGATCAAAATCTGTTTCACAAAGGTTCATGCAAATATTTTATTATTCTGCCTACTTTGAGGTAATGTTTCAAAGCACTGCTTTTGTAAGAGTATCATTTTAATTTACACCTCTGTGGCCAGTCAGTACCTTCCACCTTAAATTTTCCACAGGGCTTGCAAATGATTAAACAGATTATCTGCCTGCACATATCATAGTTAACTTTGTTGGGTTATGTGACAGAAAGCTGTTCTGCACACAAAGGAGCAGGGGGGGATTTACAAGTGGGGGAAACATGTGAATACCCTGACCCAGCCTACCATCAGCTCTCTCCACATTCCCACTACCACCATGCCTCTCCAAGGCATTTCCCAGATCCAAAGGTGTGACTTTTACAGAGCTACAAAAGCAGCTCTGTAAAAGCTCCCATGGAGTGCAGGGGAAAGGGATTTGGGGATGGCACAAGTCCTGTGAGTGGATGCTTGGCAGAGGAACCAGAGGTGGGGAAAGGGAAAAATCACAGTGACTAGGGGAGAAACAAGCATGGGAAAGCCACAGCTATATGACAAGAGGGATGGATCATGTGTCAGCAGGCTGCAGGTCAGTATGTGTGTGCAGCTATGCCCTGCCTCTCCTGTCGGACTGTCAATTCCCTTTTGCAATTCTATCTTGGGCCTCTGCTTGGTGCCCATGTGCACCTACAAGACATGGAGTCAGACCACAGGTAACAAGGGCTGGTGAGTCTGCAGTGGCAGCCAAGCAGGGCGTGAGCTTCTGCAGGTCAGGGTGCAATCACACTGAGTACCAAGCTGGACTGGCCAGCAAAGCAGGGAGAATAGCCTTGGGACTAGGATGGGACACACCAGCCGAGTGAGGCATCTGGAGGAACAAAGAGGATCCAAGGTGAGCTGCTGGAGAATCTGGGGTGTTTGGGATTTGCAGCTAAACACGTGCATGTGCGTAAGAGGCAACGGGGCATAAACAGACTGAAGAGTTCCAGGGTAGAATGAGTGCCTAAAGCCAGTAACTGGAAAGATTTGTAATACATACACACATCTATGTTTGCACACATTCAGCGTGACCATCCAGAAAGAGTAACAGGATGAGGCCACTGGTGCTGTTTGTGCTTGCCTTACTGCCATCTCCTGTGTTGGTGTGGTGGCAAATTATAGACACAGATGCTGAATACATCTGTTTGTTCGCTACTGAGAATACATGCTCAGCCTCACAACTCACTGCACCTGAGGCCATGGACACAAACTAAAAACTAGAAATACTTAAGCAAAACTCCTTAGAGCCCTTCGTTAAAAGCACAAACCAAAATATAAACACATTATAATTTTGAAAATGTTTCTGAATTACTGGTTTTCTTTTTCTTCAGGTATGAATCAAGTACTACTGCAAATGTGGCTCCAAAGTTATAATTTACTTACAGTACCAACAATGGCAGATGTCATCTTGGAAGGATTTGAAGCATTTGTGAAGGCTCCAGTAATCATTCCAAGATATTCATGCAAACTCTTCAGCAAGAAATGGTAGTTGAGAACCTTTTATCATTGCCTATATAGCAGTTGTGCACTTGTACAGCTCACAATAACCATCATTCCCACAATTTTACTGTACCAGTTTTTTTGCAGTCATACAAAGCACATGGTTTTCACCTTACATAAGTGTAGTTTACAGATACAACACAAGAGGTTGCTACACTCACACAACCTGATGTAGTTACATCATGGACAACTCCAATTTATCCAGAGCATGCCAGAATAGAGAAGGCAAATTTTACGCTGACTTTTTCTGACAACTGAATTACTTCAGAAAACATCACAGAATCTCAGGAAACTTGGCAGTAATGAGTCTTAGTCATGATGAATGCATAATTAACTGAAGCAAATAACAAGAGACTAAGGCCTATGGGATTTTATAATACTGCAGATGTCAGCTCAGCAGAAGTCAAAGAAACTCAACAGCTTGACTTTTCTGTGTCTTTCCAATTTCACTGACCTTCTGACCGCAATAATGCCAAATTTAGTGTTTCTTGAAGGAAGAACACAGCAAAGCTAAACAAACTGGACTACATGGAATGAAAGGAAAACCACAGCTCATTCTCAAAAGGCTAGAGGAAACAGTTTTGAAAATAAAGAGCAGGATCACATGCCCAGCAGAAGAAAGCCATCAAAACCCCACCCACTGAATCCAACAAGAACTACAACAGTAAACAAGAATTTCATGGGTCTCAGGCAAAGATTTTCAAATGAAAATCAAATCCTGTAATGGCAAACTGATGTACCAGAAGAAATACAGCATTCCTGATTACTTTAACTTATTTATATTAGCCATTTATCAAAATTAAGCATCTCCTTTAGCAATTGCACTGGAGTTCAGTCTTTCAGCAATGCTGACTTGCATTCATTTCAGTCATACCTATCAAGCAAAAACAATAGTTCTGAAAATATGATTAAGAGGATAGTGGCTCCCACAATCATTTCTTTTTTTAACTTTAATATACAGACCATGATATAACAGCACAGTCATCCTGACTGGGATGAATAGCATTACTTGGCTTTTTCTTTTATATGTCAAGAAAACCACATGGTAATTCCCAAATATCTGCTATAAACATTTGCTATAGAAATAAAAAAAATCTCAAAATAGTAATCACATCTCATTTTCTGCCAACCACATGGTCCTAATTCCTCTTTTAATGTTAAAACAACTACTTATAGGAATCAAGCCTTTCATCTGGGATGGGGATGCCACAGGCATATCAACTGCCAACTCTGATTCACTAGCTGACTATTACTATAAACAATTCCAATTACTATCCCTTCACATGCAAAAACCACACATTGATACAGAAATCTCCTTTTGGAGAAGCAGATTTGTCTTTTTTAAATATGAACAAATAATTAGGACATGTCACCTCTGAGATGATCTCTTTTAAATCTAGTTACCTTTCATTCCTGAAGACAACTAATAATCAATTATATTTGTTTTACTTGAAGAATGGTACCAATACATGCTTTTAATAGTCACATTCCTTTTGTGTCTACAATATTACTGCATACTGCCTTTCACTACATCTTAAACTAGTATTTTAGAACAACTCTGATTTGACTTTAACTTTTACCATTAAATCTAAAATGACATTTGTAGACATCAGCTGGAAAAAAAAAAAATCTTCCCAGTGACAGATGCCTCCTGAAGGAACATTATCCAGTATTACACAGTTGTCACTGTTCATCCTGAAAATAGTTTTCAAGATTGCTTAATTTGCCATTAGAAATATGCACCTATCACTTAAAACTTTAACAAGCCAGTTGTTAAAAAAAAGGAAGAAATAATTATGATTACTGACAGCTTTAGTAAGACTTATCTGTTTAGAAATCATGCAAAGAAAAGGTTCTGTAATAAAAACAGCAAGCTTCTGGTGCTTGTGAGGTGAGTGCTCTAACACAGACCTCTAGTGCTATTTTAGGTGCTCATGCTAACTGCTGGCTACTTGGCCGGTGCTACAGCAACAATTAGTGCTAAACAACAAAACAGAAAACTCTTCTGGCCACATCCTGCCCTTGCTTCTCTGCAACTGAGTCAGAGGAGCTGCTCTTTCCGTGTCACTTAAGACTGCTTTGAAAGGAACCCAACTGCTGGAACGGAAAAAGCAACCTGATAAAAGACATTATTGGCCAAAAGGGACCAGAAGAGCAAACCTGGAGACACTGACTTGCAACCAGTCTGTCATCACCAGGCTCTAAAAACATTCAGAACAGAGATCCTGTTTACAGTCTCTACACCACCACAGAATTGGTTGGTTGTCCACATATTCTCTGTTTATATGTGTCTCTAAACACACACCATCTCCAGTAAAGCACGCATGGCATCAACCAAGACAAGGACTCTCTTCTCTAACTGCTGAGCTATCTCTAATTCAGATTTTTCCTGCCATCTTTTTTTTTGTTTGTTTTTAATATTTCAAGTAAATCCTCTCATATCTAACAGCTCCATGCTGACAACTCTGATGCCCTGCAGCACCTCCATATAAATGTCTTTCATTCAGGATTAAAAACATGTCACTATCAAACCACTCAATGAAAGCCTGTTACCTTTTAAACCTGATTTTAAGGTTTTGATGTCAAATTCTGAATTATTTCCTCCAAACAAGTTTTTCAGCATTAATTCCAACTGTACTCTTTTGCACCCTAGGAACACAGCAAATACAACTCTGCTTTGCAACTGTATGCTGAGCAAACACTACTGTGAGAAAATCAAGTGAAATGCTATACTTGAGAGGCATTCCAAACCTCACCAGTTATGTAACCTTAACAACACTCACAGTATCTTAAACCTCCAATTGCATGCAACTCATAGAGCTCAATACTCTGCATTTGTAAAAGCAAGATATTTACATCCTGTCTTCACTAAACAAAACAAAGCCAGAGGTCCAAAACTACTGTTCATAAAATGCATTTTCTAAGCAGCCGGCTCCAAAAACTTTTCTGCCCCAAGACAGCCCCTCTAAGAAGAGAACTTCCACAGGAATTCCCCACCCAACAACTTCACTGTATGAGAATACACCAGAACCTGCAGTCTGTGAGTTCCCATGGTGAGTCCCGATGTCACACCTAACCTCTTTCAGGGCTGTGGAGTTTGTCTTCCTTTGCTTATTTTAAGTGTTCAGTAATGACCTCTAAACCACTGCCTTTTCCTCACAATAAAGGACAATTCATACTTTTGTGCTTCCATTTAAAGAACTGATAAAATTGAGAAATATGTGACATACCAATTGCAGTCACAATGTATAAGTGATAAAGACCCTACAAGTGTTTTCCAGACCTGTTTCCAACCCTATAGGTTCCAATACTTTTCTTCTTTCCAAAAATAAGTTTCTTTGGACTAACTGCTATTTTTAAAGACAATTTTACTTCAGGTTTACTTTTACTTCTTACTTTCAACATCTCCAATAAGCTTCTGATCAGAAGTAGATTCAGCAAGAATCCACACACATACATTCCATCAGTACTCCAAGCTCCTTGAAGTTAACATCACTGTCACCTTTGCAAGACTTTCTCTGAAACATGAAGAAGGCATGACATACCAGGACAAAAAGGAGAGAAAACCAACACTCTTCTTCTGAATGCCAGCCAGCTATCTTTCAGTTCTACAAATATTATATTCAGCATCCTGAGCTACTATAAATTTTATCCTTTCTTCAAGGACCAGAAGTCCAGCCCAAATTTCTTAAGTAACACAGCAGCAGAAACTGCTTTAAGTGCTTGCATGAAGGAGGCCTGAAGGCTTTCATTAACATCCAGTGCACACAAATAAGGTCCAAAGGAATTGGAACACAGTAGTTATTTCCTGATGCTCTCATGTAATTATACCCATAATATTTGATATAACCACCACACTTCAGTCCCTATAACTCCGTAAATGATGAAGCAGAACAGTGTGAACACAGTTCTGCAAATCAGATACATTAAAAGAGTACTTCATCCAAAAAATCCACACTTGTTGGAGAGGATGAAGTATGCAGATCAACTTCCAACCCTACTGGAAGATTCCTGGAGTGCCTTAGGCCAGTCACATACCTGATTATTCATTTGCAGAACATAATTGCATCTACATTCTACCCACTTTTGCTCTGAGGAGTTTACATTCTAAGTAGGTAAAACAAATGAGATTATATAAACGATGTCTGCATTCAAGAGTGCCAAGTGCTGGAGACTTCAAGGCACTTTTCTTACACAGAGAGCTAATTAATCATCAGCTCCAGAACATCACTTTCAGTTCAGCAGGGTAGAATAGCAGATCTCTGGTGACATTCCTACTGAAAATGGGAACAAAGCAGGAAATGACAAGAACAGGTACATGTAAAGACACCTCTCATCCAGAAAAAATTACTGTATTCTCAGGTGTTTCTCTCCATGCACCTTTAAGACTGGCATGAGCATTACCATAATGCTTAGTATTTCAGAATTGCTTTTAATGTATTTGTTCTGGGGAACTTTTGAAACACCCAACATAAACCTTTCTGAGACACTGCATGGGGAAATTTTATTGCCTGGCTCTAAGGGCAAAAACAAGAATGATGCACTACAATGTGTTGCAGTAGGAATTCTGTGCTAATGTCTTCCAAGTTTGCCTTAAGACTTACACCTGCACTGCTATCATGCCTAAGAAGCCTAGCTTCAGAATGCACACTTCCATCTCAAAGTGCTTCAAGTTTACAGAAACACAGCCAAGTGACTGCTCTGGTACACTCCACCACAGTCATGGAAACTACAACACATGCCTGACACTGAGGTCCTATTTTTAAGTCTCCTATTAGGCAGGAGCCTCTTCAAAAGGAGCTGCAGGTTGCAGCAGTCACTGACAGGCAAACATAAGGCAACCAATAAAAACCACCAAACTGGCACGATTATGATTATGAAAATGGCAAGATTTCATAATTTATCAATTATGTAATAGAATACTGCAAAATTGAACCTGGTCAGTCACATATCTAAAGCAAATAATGCCACAGATTAGATGAAGCAAATCCAGAAAGAAGGCCAATTAGAGAGGCAGGGAGATTTTTACAAAAATTCTGGAGTGAAGATCAGAGATGATGCAGGGAAGGAACCTAACCCAGCACAGACACAGGGATAAAATCTGACCATCCAGGACTACATCCAGTATTACATACTTTTTTCTGTTTCTGTGATTTCATTATATTCTCCTCACTGCAGACCTCCCAACAACATCCAATTGTATTTCCTAGCACTTCTGAGGGACACTGACTGTTGTAAAGAACATCTGGCTAAGTGTCCATCTCCAAAGCCCTTATTGTGGCTCTCTGACCTCACTCACATACTTCTGACATTCCTATCATTATATTTATTCACCCAGAGTCAGTTAAAATACCAATCTATCTGTCACACATTTTTCCACCTACAAATCCAAAATACTTTTCAAACTCTCCCAACAAATCAGGCAGGAGTTCTGCAGAAGACAGCTCCATTTATCCAAGCCTGATCCTTTCCAGAGATCTTCTGCCCAGAGTAAGGTAATGGTCCTGTTGAGGGAAAAAAGCGTATAGCACATTATAATTCATTTGCAAGCAGAATGGATTAAGGTTACAAAGACATTCTCATCACACAATATTGTAATTCACTAACTCTAAGCACTGGATTTTTTGTGCCTTCCATCCAGAAAAGCATGCTCTGTAACACAGAGGTCACACGGTCAAGAGGAATTGGGTATCTTCATTAATTTGCTGAAGTGCTGACTAGCCTTATTCTGGGTATTTTTTGTGCGGGTCTCAACATTTGCTGCACTTTATGAGAAGAAACCTTACATTCTTGCTAAAGCCTGCAGTTCAACTCTGCTTGACCTATTACTTGACAGAGGTAAAAAAAAAAATACCCCCTAGGAGAACACCAACTATGTTGGCACTGGCAAATACTGCAAGGACACAAGCATTTTCCACACACTGGAGCAGTTTAGCACTTTCATAAAGGTTTTCTTTTTAAACAGACAGCCCCTCACCCTTCCACCTTAGGTGTTCGTTCCCATTTTTGCTTTTGTTGGTTTTTGGTGGTTTGTTTAGTTTTTTTGTTTTGTTTTGGTTTTTTTTTTTTTTTTTTTTTTTTAATGACAGAGCTGCATAAAGCAGGCCCAGGCTGCTGACCGAGTATCAAATAAATGCCAAGATTCCTTCTCCCTCGGCCCCCCCCTTCTCTTCCTGCAACTTCAGAGCGAGCGGCGGACAGCTGCCGAGGCCGGGGGAGGAGGGCGCGCGGGGGGCAGAGCCGACCCGCACAGGCGCTGCGGAGGCGGCCCGAGGTTCGGGCCCAAGAGGAATCCCATTAACACCGCCACAGACCGCAGCTCGGCTCCAGACGTGACCCCAGGACGCCTCCTCCAGCTGATAACAACAAAGAAAACAGACGGGAGGAGGAGGTGGCAGCCCCGGAGCCAGTTCCTGCTCCTCCCCTTAGTCTTCTCCCAGCCAAAACAGAGACCACAATATAAACAGAGACAAAATGTGCGTTTATGGCAAATAGGGGGGCAGCGGCAGCCCGCTCCTCTTCCTCCGGCGGCTGCCGCCAGGAATGCTCACCGACCGACTCACCCTGGATTGCGAGCGAAAAGCGAAGTTATCGCGCATTTCACACACTTTATTTATGTAAACAAAGTATCTTAGGCATACTGCAGCCGCACCACCTCCTCCACTCCCAAAAAGAGAAATACCCTGCATTAGCCCACGGGTTTTTATTGAAACAAAACACAATGTTGTTTCACGCACCCCTCAACGATGCCTCGGCCTGGAAGACGCAGTCCCCACAAACCCACGAGGTTGTTAAGACTCGACAGTGAAAAAAAGAAACAAAACAAACAAACCAAGCCCAAAGAAATCCCCCAAACCGCAGGCTTCCCTTCTCACTGCATTTCCTCAAAGGCGCAAAGCAAACGCACAGCCGTCACAGGGGGAAGGCAGGGCGCTGAGCCGCAGCGGGGCACAAGCGCTGCCCTCACCTTGCCTGCACCACCACCCCCCCGCCGGGATCTCGAGGCTGGAACCTTCTCTCTTGTCCCCGTCCTCTCACAGCTCCCAGGCCCACGGCAGCTACACCAACCACCTCTCCTCCCCCAACTCGTTTTGGGCCAGAGATTATTCATTACGCAGACGCCGCGAGGGGTGGCAAGGGTCGGGCAAAGGAGGAAGAGAAGAAGGGGCTGCCGAGGGCGTACGCACACAGTCGGTCCTGTCCCTCCCTAGGGCGAGCCCTCGCCCTGTCCCGGCTGCACGAAAACAACGCCTCCCCCTCATCCCCCTTCCCCCGCGCCTGCGTGCGGGGCCCGCGGACAATGGGGAGCGGAGCGCCCGGGCAGCCAGCGAAGGGCAGGGGCCGCAGGGCAGGGGCCGGAGGGCCGCAATCTCCCCTCCCCCGCGGCAACCCACCGTCCCGGCCGCCCGACGGGGCCTCCGCGCCGCACAGCGCCGCCGGAGCGCAGTTCTGCCCACCCCCCACAGTGCGGGACACTCACCCGTTCCGCAGCGGACCCCGGACCCTGCGCTGGGCGGCACCGGGGAGACCCGCCTGGGGGGTGGGGGCGAGAATCGCAGGCAGGAGAGCGCTCCGGCAGGCCGCGGGCAAACGGCCGAGCGAGGGAGGGCGGCGCTGGCGGCCGCGGGCCGGGGGTGCGCGGGTCGGTTCGGCGGCCGGTGCCGGTGCGAGGGACGGGACGGGACGGGACGGGGGAGGCGGGGCCCGACAGCTGAGAGGATGTAAACAGAGCGTCACGTGACCCCGCCCCCTGCGCGCGGGGCCGCCGGGCGGGGCGAGGCGAGGGCGAGCGCTGCGCCGCTCCGAGCCCGGCCCTGATTGGCCGCTCGTCCCCCTCGCTACAGCCAATGGGCAGCCGGCGCTCGCGGCGCTCGTCACCAGTCGCCCTAGGGTCGCTGGCGGCCCGCACGCTGCCTTCCCCCCACCCCCGTCTCCCGTGTGCCCGTCCCCCTTCCCCGCCGGCCGGGCAGCGCTGCCGGCAGCCCCATGTGCCCTCCCCGCCGGCGGGCAGCGCTGCCGGCAATTCTGTGTGCTCTCCCCGCCGGCCGGGCAGCGCTGCCGGCAGCCCCATGTGCCCTCCCCGCCGGCGGGCAGCGCTGCCGGCAATTCTGTGTGCTCTCCCCGCCGGCCGGGCAGCGCTGCCGGCAATTCTGTGTGCCCTCCCCGCCGGCCGGGCAGCGCTGCCGGCAATCCTGTGTGCTCTGCCCGCCGGCCGGGCAGCGCTGCCGGCAATCCCGTGTGCTCTCCCCGGCCCTCTAGTCTCCCGTGGGCTGCCGAGGAGGGAAAGCAGCACCGTGTTGTCGTGCGGAAGGGCCGAGTGGCGACGGCAGCGCGGGTGGGCGCTGGGGGTCAAGCAGCCGTGCCGGAGGCCCGGATTTAAAATCGTGCGCAAGGTGCCCCCGGTGCCCGTAGGAAAGAGCTCCGCTTTGCGTTCTCATCTTCCTCTGCGGGACCCTTCCGTAGGGCCTCTCGCAAGGGGGCCAGAAGGTTCCCCCCACGCCTCGAGAGGAGGGCATTCGGGCTGTGTTGTCGATAGTTTTAAAAACTACAG
The DNA here is from genome assembly GCF_027579445.1 of Ammospiza nelsoni. Classification (NCBI taxonomy): domain Eukaryota; kingdom Metazoa; phylum Chordata; class Aves; order Passeriformes; family Passerellidae; genus Ammospiza; species Ammospiza nelsoni. Next base: position 113,763,537 of record NC_080633.1, read on the forward strand.
GAAGTAAGAAAGATCGCGGGGAAAGCTCAGAGAAATCATTCGCAGTGTCAGAAAGCGTCTAAAGGGGGGCTGTGTAGATGCTAAAAAGGTCTAGAAGGGATGCTGCATGAAAAACAGCTGAGGTCATTTGGCTTGCTCTGCCTGGAGAAGAGACCTGGGGGGAGACCTCACAGCAGGCAGCAGCTTCCCTGGGAAGTGGAGGGGAGCACTTGATTTCTTCCTGGTGAGCAGCAAAGGGCCTGTGGGATCGGCATGGACATGTTGTGGTAGCTTTGGCTGGGTATAAGGAAAAGATTCTTCACCCTGAGGGTTGTTGAGGACTGGCATAGACTCCACAGAGAAGTGGTTAGGGCACCAAGTCTGACGTAAATGTTTGGACAACACTCTCAATCCCATGGTGTGATTCTTGGTGTGGCCCTTTCCAGGGCCAGGAGTTTGACTTTTGTAATCCTTGTGTAACCCTTTCAACTCAGGGTATTCTATGATTCCATGAATTTGGGAAAAGAAGGACTACCGTGGAAGGAACAAGACATGAAAAAGTGGGAAGTCAAGGAAGCCTGAGGCCCCAGTGCAGACTTGAAGCCCAAGGTGATGAAGAGTGTTGGATCATTCTGAGCCCTGGTCCCAAGTGATGTTTCTGAGGCATTGTCTCATGTTTGATTTGGTTAGGAGGAATGATGTGGGATTTGGAGAGTCAGTGGAGAAAGTAGGCTTGGCTGGTGTTTGGGAAAATTAAGATTTACACAGGTGTCAGGACTTGTAGTAACTTGGCTAATCTGTTTTTGTTGTGGAAAGAAATGAGAAAAGCCTGAGGTCAGTATCAGAAGAGGGATGACTTCAGGAACACTAAGTTCATGTTCACCAAACAATCAGGCAAAAGGTGTATTATTTAAGGATTTCAGGCTAATGGATGTGAAAACCTGAAGCTGAGTGGGTGTTATAATAAAACTAATCTAGATAACTTGTAGACATTTACAATGATAATTTAATCTAGAGTGTTGTAAGCACTGAGTGCTTTGTGAAATGCAGCCAAAAGGCACAAAGATTTGAGCTTTAGCCCAAGTTTGAGTAGTGGTGGAACAGGATTTCTAACTAAAAATCCTGAGAATTGAAGGACATAAAAGTGTAGCTGGTAGGAGGCCAGAAGTATTACTCTGTTGGGGGGCAGGATTAGTTCATAACCGGAGCACACAATGGTTGTAGATGGCAACAGCTGAGGATAACTGGAAGAAAAGGGGGAAAGTTTGTGTTAGGCCAGGATTCAGAAAGAAATGTCTCCTGTCAGTTGGACTGAGTGATTCAAATAGTGCTACAAATTGCCACCCTATTAGTGATCCAACTGATGGCTCCTTCAATGAGAAATAAAAGGGAGAATAAACACATAAAGTCAGTTTTTACATTGAAATCTGCCTTCCATCATTGCATCAGTAAACAAATAATTTTTGCTGGCTTTGCGTGTTGTAAGTTTGTTTATATTAGGAATTTTTAGTTAGATGTAATAAGTGTGTATAATTCCCTGCCTATTGTATGTGTGATGGTTTCCTCCTCTTTCCATCACATCCTAGATATTCTTGTGCCTGAGCAGCATGTAGGCATTACCTGTCAGACGAGGTGAACTTGATGAGTATTCAGTCAGGACAGAAGTTATGGCCATGTTTTGCTCATTCACTTTTAAGAGAATTTTTCAGATAGCTTTTTTCCTCTGTAAATTACCACGGTTGAACTATTTTTTCCATTTGCAGTGAAGATGGACATACAGTTAGGAAGCCCATTCTGCCATCTTCTTTCAGAGCTGAAAAGAAGCTGCAGCATTCTGATCCAGCAGAAAATTTTACTCAAGCATATATAGTCCTCCAAATGTGTTCCAGCTCCTGTCCATCCATTGTCAAAAAAGAACTAAGGTGTGTGTTTTCTGATGCAGCAGGTAACTTTTGCATCTTGGTGTGAAAGATATTTATTATCTCATTTTAAATTTGAGATGTGCACATCATTTGGGCAAAATTTGTTTTCATTTGAATCTAAGTTAATAGTCTCAAAAAAAGCTAAAGTATTATGTGACAGGCCCATCAAAGCTCTGTACAAGCTTGCTAAGTTCAAAACCCTCATTTCCCACTTTCTGCCTGAATGAAATTGAAATAACAAAACCCACTTTTTAACTGAAGCACAGTGAACATCCTTTCATCCTCATAAAACAATGAGTTAGGCTAAAGTGCCCCCCAACTTCATTATTCTGTGCAAGTTTGGGATGGTTTTATTGTATCTGCAGATTTAAGCATAATTTACTTTTTCAGTATTTTGTCCTGCTGCTTTGTTATTTTTTCATGATCATGCAGATAAAGTCTGAACTCTGTGGAAGTCTCCAGTGAATCTTCATTCTGTGCTTCTGGTGAAGGTTATAACATTCAGATATCTGATAGACAAGTACTCAAGACTGCAATTTTTTAGATAAATTTGAAATTTGCTACCGGTGTCATTAAGGTTAAGTATTTAGACTTAACTGTTACTATAATGAACAGAAAATTGGATATACACAGCAATTTATAATGAAAACTCTATCAAATAAAGATCATGTCACAAATACTGACTAGGCATATTATTAGGCATATTTAATTTTTTATTTATGTAGGAAAAAGTTGTCCTTTAGATGTATTGGCTTTCCTAACTATGGCAATAGTTTAAAAGTGGAGTGGTGCAAATTACATTCCCTCAATGCAATCTTGTTGGCATAAAGCTAATAAATAATGCATCATTTGCACTGCTTATATTTTTTACACATCTCTAAATAATGGAAATCATTTATATATCATTGCATTTAAGGTACTTTGATTTGAATCAGTTTCAATTCTATGTTCTGTTATTCAATAAGCATTTCAAAATATTTTTAAATGCTACAGAAAACATACAAATCAAGTATTAAAGTGTTTTTCTTTAACATGTCTTTTTAGACATATATGTCATTTTCTTAATCTAATAAAGCTCAAATTTGCAAAATTTTTGGTGGAGCTTAAGCTGATACTTTTTAAAATATTTTTTTATGTTCTGCAATGAAATCTAATTTTAATAAAGTTGTAACAGTATAATGTATGTAGGATTTCTTAAGGCTTGGATTATTCCTACCAAGTAAAGGACTTTACTTTGTTATTTAGCTCTGGAAAGTCAATGCAAGGATAAGGATATTAGAGACTTACACTTTAGCTCTCTTTGTAATTAGTTATTTCACACTGTTGTGCATACATTTGTATGTTGACACAGCTTTTTAGAAAATATTTATAACTCACTGTCATTTTGAAGCAAATGTTTTCTGATTATTTCTGATTGCTTTTTTTCCTAATTCATTTTGCATGTAATTTTTTTTCTCTAGTTTCCACAATCTTGTTAGATTTCCTTTCCCCAGACAAATTTCATTCTGTACTTTTGTTTCATCTTTAATTACCAAGCATTTTAAAATTGTTGTTGATTTCTTATATCTATTTAATATACTCTCTCATATTGGTAACTTCCTGACACTTACACTTACCTTTCATCCACTGATCTCTATCTTTGTCTTTTTTTTTTTTCTTTTGATTGCCTTCTTTCTTTTCCCTTATTTTTCATAGATTTTCTTTCCTGACAGACTTTGACTGGTTGTTTTTACAGATGTAGAACAAAAAAGATGTACTACAGAAGTAGCAGCTCCAGTTTTCAGACGTTGTCCTCAGCTCTCAACAACAGATATCACTTCTGGCAACTGGATACAGTGAGCACATACCTCACGCTGTGTCACACATTCCATTGGCGTGGCTTGTTTCAGGAAGAGGCCCTGAAATGGAGACCTGGTGCAGTGGCTTCCCCTGTCCTGCAGCCTTGGTCTTCCTGCATTACTCTGTTGTCTCAGAGAGTAAAAGTACTGTGTTAATAAAAACAACACAAGTAGTGCAAAGGAAAAAAAAAAAAAAAAAAGTAAATAACTTCTGGAAAGCAGTTTAATTTGTCCTGAATTTTTGGCCTACCTTTCATATATTTAAAATGTTCTGTTTTTGTATTCTTCGCTCCTAAATGTTTGAATGTACCTTCTGGGGCTCTCACCTGTACCCCAGCAGTCATCGTGCCATTTCCAGAGGTTTGTGGTAAGTGATGTTTCAGTTCTCAGGAACAGAAGTGGGTCATCCCCCAGAGAGTGCCCAAGCTGAGTCCCTTCATGTGGCATGTAGAACCTGAGCACACCCGCAGCTACGCTGTAATGGACTGGTCAGGTGTAGCCTGCAGTCCCCAGGAGTGGCCAGACACCAGCCTGGCAAACCATCATCCACAGGCTGTTATGTGGGCCTCTGGAGCCAGCAGCTGTGCAGCTGAGGTGTGGCCTGGCTCCGAAAGCAGTTTAGTCACATTTGTACAATGTTGCTTTGACAGGTGAGACTTGAAAGATTTCACCTGTAAAACTGGTAAGGTCTACATACGCAGTGTATAGGGTGTCTGCATCTTTGACCTTGTTAATCTGCAGTTTGGATAAACAAACCCAGCATTACTGTCTTGGATAAAAGTAGTTGTATGCTAATCAAGTTTTAGATAATTGCAAGGTTTTCCAAAGCTCCAGAGCTAGGTGATTGAAAAGAGTGCCTTAAAAGGAGTAATTCAACCTTTATTACAGGCCTTGTCTATGTGCCAGATTCCTTCATTGAGTATTCCTACTGGTCTTTAAGACTTGCCATTTATTTCTTTGAGATCTGCACATCCTTTTTCCTCTCTAGCCCCCTTCAGAGAGGCAGCTTGTTATTGTAACTTGCTAAGGAATTTTGAGGTTTTAGGGATGGAGATTTTCATTGCTGTAAATTTTGATATGCCCTCTTTGCAAATATGAACTGCATTAAGCAACTGTACAATGTTTTTAATGCTGTGCATCACAGTCATATTCCTCTGAATCACTCCAAATAAAATGCATTGAGGTTTGAGTTATATATATTTATTTGGGATGCCTGTAACCTTACTTGTGCATCCCACCTCTCACACCCCATTGAAGTATTCACAACTTTTATCAACTTTGTGAAAAGAAATGTCATACAATGGTAGCAAAACCATCTTCTTTTGATGCTCTGAGTAGGCAGGAATAGCAGTGATAACCTTAAAAAGTGATATGCTTGCATACCACTGGTTAGGAGAGTGTGTGAGGCTTTTTTTCCTTGCCATAAACTGTTCTGCTAGGGTGGTATTATGTATTATCACTGTCAGCCCCTCTGGAGCAATTTTTGGGAGAGCTTCTGGCAGTGGGCAAAGCATGGCACAGAGCTAGAAGTATCTTGATTGTCAGAACATAAGCTGAGCTCAGTTCAGATATTAAGACATTGAAAGCACATACTAGAAAAAGAAAAATACCAAAACAACGAAGCCCATATTTTAACTTAAAGATGCAAATGAGTAAATGAAATGAAGGAATAAATTAAATGGCGTCTGTTGCCATAGACATTGGTCTTAAGGATGTGTCTCTCATGATCAGCTTTTTGGCGTTCTTCAAATTACTCCTCTAATTTCTTGTGTGCAACTTCCTGGGGTTTTTTTCTCTGTTAAGAACAAGCCTGAGGTTGTAGCAACAGAAGGGTTCCAGTGGCCTGTAGTCACTGCCAAGTGCTCAACCAAATGTTGCTCGTAAATACAACAAACTGAGCACATCTAGATAATGATTGATGTACTACAAAATCTAGTTACACAACCAAATATTAAAAAATCTTTCAGAATTTGGTACTAAGACAAGTGCCAGTTATTTAGATTTCATGCATATTACTTTTTATTTTTTCCATGACCCTTGACAGAAAAAGAAATGTCTTCCTTCAGTATTTCTGCTTTAAACCATTTGTAACTTGTCTCAGAGGTATATTAGGATACAAAAATGAATATGTAAGCAGAAAGTGTCATATATTATCACTTCTGTCCTCCTTATTGACTGTAAACTGCAAGCACAAGACATTCTCCATGGAAATATGTTGATTTGTCTCTAGATGTAGCTGACAGTGAGTCAACAACATACTCTTTCTGTCATCCTTTTCTTAAATCAATAGGGTGTTTTTCTAAATTTATAACATTCTTTTTTTAGAAGGAACACAGTCCTTCAAACCCAGAAAAGATATATGCCACCATGGTTAATACTTTAAAGACAGTCTCTGAGCTTCCCTTGAATGAGTCATATTTAAAGGAAGTTGCTGTATTTATAGCAAATAAACAGCACACATATTATTCTGAAAACAATAAATGTTTTCACTTTATTTTTGCCTGATTTTGTTAATCAAATATGGAATAACATGTAATTTAATTTAAATTAATTAAAATTTAACTTGTGGAGCCTCTCTTTTATATTTGGGCTTATAATACCCTGTAGGGTATTAGTGTATACAGTGTATAGTAGTAAAGTTACTGATAGTCAGCTGGCCTATGTTTCATAATTTTGGAGGCTTTTAAGATCAACTGATTACCAGATCCCTCATAGTCTCCAAGTACTCTATTTCTTACATGCAACTTTTATCTTTAAGTAGGAAAGATAATGAAAGCTATCTGCATGTTGAAAATGTGTCAAAAATGCTTCTAGTTCCATTTCTAACTCATTTAATATTTTTGACAAAGTGAGAAGGTTATGTTTATATAATTTTTTTTTCCCTTAAAAGAATTTAAATCTCTTAATCAGTAGGATTGAGTTGTTAGAGATATATATTTGGTCTTCTATTTATTGTCTAAAAGCATCCTTTATCAACCGACTACCAAAAAAGCAGGGAAAAACTAATTTATTTTATACATATTTAAAATGTATTAATATAATTGATAATATATTAATATAAAATATATTAATATATTAGTATCAATTAAGTTCATATTATATCCTCCAGTGTAAGTAATTTTTGTGAGACATGGACAAATGTTACATTATATCCAACAGGCTTGCCAAAAGGTTTGTACTTAAGATGCAGCATGCAGGTTGCTCTCAAAAAGCTTTTTTCTAACAGAAAATAGCATAATCTTTTGTTTTAGCCTCCTCCAAACTCCTGATGCTTTAAAAAAGTACAATTTATATTTTTCTCAAAATTTTGAAGAGGTTTAGCACTTTTTTTTTCCCCTCTTGTTTTTGCCTTTTTGGATGATGCAGTTGGCTATTATTAAGTCTTTGACAGATGTGTAGATGGCAAGGGCACTAAAAGTGAAACTTCATACTCTGTCTGCGGAGCACATTATTTAGTAAGTTAGATGTAACTTCATTGTCAGGAGAGCTGCAAAGTATCTCTACAGCAGATCTCAACCAAATATTTAGAGTGTTTTCTTAGAGTTCCTCATCTGCAGTTGTACACCACAGGCTTAGATATACAGTAAAAGGAATTAAATGGCCTGCCCTTTTATCTCCTGGCTCCTGGAGCAATTGTGAGAAAGGTAAAAATTTTGACACGTGAGATAGGTATGATACCATCACTGAAGTCAGTTAATTGACTGTGGCTATGGGGAGCAATATGCATTTCTCTTTTTGGCTATGTGAGTCTCTCTTTGGCCATTTCTCCAGCTGATTTGGGTGTGGCTAGATCCAACCAATGTCACGGATATATTGTATGAAAAATCCTTTTGTTAAGATTTTTCTCCTGAGAAGCTGAGAGGCCTCAGAAATGAAATGTCAACAATGATTATCTGCTGCTGTGGAATGCAACGGGTACATATTTGATTGGTCTCATGTGGTTGTTTTTAATTAATGGCCAATCACAGTCCAACTGTCTCAGATTCTCTGGTCAGTCACAAGATTTTATCATCATTCCTATTCTTTCCTTGCTAGCCTTCTGATGAAATCCTTTCTTCTGTGCTTTTAGTGTAGTTTTAATATATAATTTTCTTTTAATATAGTATATATAATAAAATAATAAATCAGCCTTCTGAAACATGGAGTTCAGATTCTCATCTCTTCCCATGTCAGAATTGCCTGTAAATTCAACAAATCTTAGTCCTAGATTTGTCAACAGTCTATGTCTAAAGGATTATTCATGTGTAAATGAACTTTGTCCTGCAAGATTAAGAATGGCAAACAAGATTTATTTATATAAATATATATGTTTTGTTATGATAACAATTAGACAGGAAGATCTTTATTATTTTTATTTATTTAGAATTATTTATTACACAGTATAGGAGCTATAGCAACTATTATAATATACTGTATTATAAAACAATGTTGAAGCAATTATATTAAAGCACTTGTATTAATTATTAAGTAGAGATTGATGTTACTCACCCACACCAGTGACTCTGGGCAAATCTCTTGCTCAGACTGAAAAGGTAACATTGAGGGACATCTCCTCTCATGGGAGGAACCTCCTCACATACACTCCTAGAAGGAATGTTTTACAAGACTGCTGCTAAAATTCAGGACTGGGCTTTTATGGTATAGAGTGACTCACTGTCAGTCATATGTCTCCAGGCCAGCTGTGTCAGTTCAGCAGCTTTAGATAAGTTGTTGGTAGTACCACATGTTTATTCCTTTATCTGGGTACTTTACCAGTGCTACCACATCTTCATCTCACTATCAGAATGCTTAATTTTGGGATTGATGAATCAGACAGGTTTCAGCTTTATTCAACACCAAAAGCAGTATGATGCCACCTTCTTCATTTACCATTGGTAAATGGGGCACTGTTCTGCTTTTTTTACCCCATGCCAGGCAAAGCATCCTGCAAGTGCATGAGAATATTGGAAGAAGAGTTACTAGCACATTTTGGAAAGAAGTGGCTAAAGTGAGAGAAGAATGCAAGACACTGAAGGCAAATCTTGTAACTGAGTATGCTCATAGTGAGCTCAGATTTGAGCTGCTCCATGCTCAGCTGTTTGCATTATGTGCTGAATACGTTCAGGGTTCTCACTTCTAAGAGAGATTCATTTTGACAGGAATAGTGGCCACTAAGTACCACCTAGCAGAAAGAGAAGGACTCCAAAGCTAAAGGGGAAGGAAGAGCTGAGAGCAGCCACAGCAGAGGATGAGTAGACCTCTCATTGCCAGGGCACAGTCTGATCTGAGAGTGGGATAAGCAAAGGAGAGTGGTAGTAGCAACAGAGTTTATGGAGAGATCATAGAGCAAAAGCAAGGCAACAAGCCAGAACACTGATGTGGGGGTGAGGGTAACACCTATAGGATAGAGCAACCTGAGCCTGAGGCTAAATGAATCTTCTCAGGCCGCAGGCAGGGCTTGTGAGTGGGCTCTCATGGGGACCATTACAGCCTCTTGGTGCACTGGACCATGACATTGATCTTCTTAACTGATCAAGTCCAAATGGAGCTCTTAAAAGACATAACTTGACAGGCCAAACTTTGCAGTGAATACCTAATTACGGGGTGTAATAACAAGATGAAGGTTGTACTGATTTGTCATGTTGAAGCTATGCCAAGTTAAAAAGCTTCTGATAGTTTCAGCAGCCTTAGCTAGGCATTTGGTCTCTTGTAAAAATTATGTCTTACTGTTGTGATAAGAAATTGGTTTATGATCTCTCTCATTTTTTTATTTGGCCTAATGCATTTCTCTTCATGTGCAAGACGAGGATGAGTAAGCTTGTGTTAAGCCTTGAGCAAATGCTGAAGGGCAATATTTTCCTCTTAGTGCATACTGGTAATAGTGGAAGATATTGTTAAAGCCAACTCGTTCTTGCATGCAACTACAGGACTGAACATTCTGTACTCCAAAAGATCTGCATGAGTGCCTAAATCTCCACCCGTTAAGTCATGTGAAAGATTGTATCATGGTGAGACACTGGAGTAAGTTGCCCAGAGAAGCTGCAGATGCCCTGAACTGTTCAGAGCCATGGTGGATGGTCTTAGCAGGGAAGTTGGACTAAGTCATCTCTAAATTCCCTTCCAGCCCAAACCATTATATGGTTCTATGTTTGTTTCATCTTGATTCTTTGAAAATCTCAATTTTCTACTAACCTAAAGAAATAAAAAAATAATAAATCAACTATTTGGCAATAAAAAAACTATGAATCTTCATAGGGGTTATATGCTTTTAACTGTATTACCCAATCTCTAATTTTTCATACAATTACATGAAAAGAAAAAGAACAAAGCATTGAATAAACACAGGCATGAGAGAGTGTGATAATTACTCTGCTAAAGTCTGTGACTTCTCAAGTAAAATAACAGCCAGAAATCAATGGGGCAACAGATGAGTATGAGGCTATACCTTACATAGCCTTTCTTCTTGAGTGCATGTTGAAACTTTCAGTGGCAACAAAGTGTTCAGGGGGCTCTAAGTGAGAAAAGTATAAATGTTCTGCTAACAGTATGCTATACATTATAATAGTGGCAGAATCTGGTCCTGGAACAATTAAAATTTCAGTATATTAAAGAAAAAGAAACACAGTTCTTTGTTTCACATGCTGTTTGCCTCTGTATGACTTGATAGCCTGCTACTAAAGAGGATGAAAAGACAGTGATAATACAAACCTCATTTTCCTCCCCCAAGGTATGAGGTGTATTTAACTGATGTGCTTTTTTGCATTTTCTGGCATATAATTGGAATTTGCACTCCTGAAAATGTCTTACAGTGTATAGGTAGCAAAATGTTATTAGAGAATGCTCACTGATTATTTCTATTGGACTTCCTGTTCTTAAAATCTGTATCTAGGTCATTTTTGGGTGCTTCAGTGCTTCACATAACCATTTCCTACCGAAAAAATGGAGCTCAAAGCATAGTCTAGATCATAGGTAAATCTAGCAGTGGCAGGTAACAATGCCTTTTTAGATTGTGCCAGCATCAACTTAGGTCAATGAAAGTTTACACTTTAGTCTCACTTTGGCTTCTAAGTAGTTGTAATTGCAGAACTCTGCAGATTTCATACTTCTGTTGTCTGAAAAGAATGTTGATGCTGTAGAATAGAAAATGAAGCTCCATAACCTTCTTTTCTGTGAAAAGTGTAGGAAGGAACAGGCTGCCCAGAGAGGTTGTGGAGTCTCCTTGTGGGGACATATTCCAAAGCTGTCTGGACACAAGCCTAAGTAACATGCTCTAACTAAATGATCTCCAGTGGTCTGCTCCAACCTTACCTGTTTGGTGAAAATAAATAAATAAATAAATAAATAAATAAATAAATTTCCCTGTTGTGTTTTGCTTTACCTGAATTAAGCTACTTGTATTTTTGTCATATAGTGGAGAATTGAATCCATAATGTACACAAAGTTAGTAATTATGACCTATGAATAGAATTATATCCAAATTATTTAAGTCCCTGGACCAATAAAAGTGTTTAGGCATTACCCAGCATGTAAGTAACCACATAGGTCAAATTTGTATGACAAATGAAATTATTTGGTATCCAACTGGATTCATGGGGATTCTTCAAATACACCTGTAATAAGGGTCAAATTCCATAGATATATTAAAAAAAATAGGTATACAATATATACAATGGCAAAACAAAACCACAGAATTTGGGTTATTTTATCTTGCTCCATTCTGTTCATACATATCTTTTAACATTAAAAAATTAGATGAAAGCTGCTGCATAGCTCTTCATATCTTTTATGATAGCATTGTCTTACAAAATTTTCCAGAATCTTTAGTTGAAGTTTTAGAATATAAAAAAAAATATTAAATAAAGAATAAATAAATAATAAATAATACTCCTGAACCTCAGCTGTGAAGAGGAAAGAGTAGAAGCATCTTAATTTCTGGAATATTCACAAGAAACAGATTTTAGAAAGGCACAGTGGAAAATGCATCCTCGATACCTCAGAGTTGTTCTGAATTATTTTACAAATGTCATACTTCCTTGGATTCTAGTTTAAGATTTTTTCTTCTCTTTTATGCCACAGAAGCAGCTTTTGACTGTTTAATCCTTCTTTATCCCAGATACTTAAACGTTTCTATGAAATTTTCTGCTTGCAACTTTTGGGTACTTTGGACCTTGACTGTCAGAGTAGTTTCAGTTTCCCATGTAATGTGGGTGTGCTTCTGTTAAAAGTTCATTGAGCCAAATTACCCTGAGGCTTTTTTCATTGCTTTTCATTTGGTACCATCTGCATCATCACTGACCTTATTAATTAAGTCAATGTAGTACCTTTCTTTATTCTGACTTTCCACCTGCAGCCAAGAAGGGTCATTTCAGACAATAACAGTAACTCATCTTTATTCTGGTGTTTAAATGTGAGAGATATCTTAAGACTGCTCACTTAATTCATTCACTGACCTTCTTCCCACATAAGAATTTATTTTGTCACATGTTAATTAATTTTCCACAACAAGGACAAACTAAGTATATGGTTGTAGTGTTTGTATGGCTATTTAAAAACTAATTTAGCTGTTGCGGAAGAGTGACACCATTCATTGGAATCAGAACTGCGGAATCAAAATGCAATTGGATACTGAGAGTCTAGGATGTAATAAATATTTGTTTTGTGACTCAGAGCTGCAGGTGACTGTGATGTCTGAAGACTTTTATAGTTAGAGGATGAAATACGCGCTTCATTTCATAGGGGAAAAAAAAAGACATGGAAACACTAAAAGTAAAGACTCAGCATTTGAATTATGTTGCCTTCTTAGTGAGTCATGACGTAAACCTTTTACTATGCTAAGATGTGACCTGCTATAACCAGTTTCAAAAATTTCAAACCAACTTACTCAATACCTACATTTTATCCAAAACCTTAAAAACTTAAAACATAAATTAAGCAAGTATTAACTCTGATAAATTTCTTTCTTGATGGTTACTATTTAAAGAACTATAAACATTCTTAGGGTTGTTTAGCACACTTTTTTTTTCCCCCAATAGTCACAGGGATCAGTAACACCCAAAGATGGTGTTATTGCAAAGTATAATAACATCCAAAATAACTTCACTATTTTCTCTGCCTGAAACAGAGTGTAGATTCTTTGGGAACTGGGGGATGTCTTTACATAGGTTTATTACTGCATCTCATCTATGTAGCTCAGCTATCCGAATGTTCCCTTTTAATAGATCATTAAACTTCTGACGTCACCGTCGTAGTCTCCTTTCTCCTGACAACTCTTCTGATTTCGCAAGAGTTGTTTTCAGAAGCACAGTCATTGCCTAGTGCAAAGGAAGGAGGAAGTGGCATTAATAACTGTTACTAATTTTCAGTGAGCCCTTAGAGCTGATTTTTGTTTTACAGGAAATTCTCTGAAATACCTTATTTTAGTCAGCACAGTGTTGAGAAAATGTTATTAAAATTCTATATAGAGATTTGTGTTTAGTCAGCTTCCTACTGTTCTTCTGTTCCCATCTGGGATGTTAACACCAGAGAGTTTCATTTCTTTAGATAACTTTAGATAATTTTTCTTTGCAGTGTAATTACTAGAGCAGCGCTGTGATGTTCACAGAACCCACAAGCTCCCAGACCTGAAACACTAAAAAATTGCTATGGAGAACTTAAATTAAACTGGTAATATGAGTTTGATAGAGGTTCTTCCTCCTTTAGAGAGAAGTTAGGTTCTGTTTCCTCTAAAAAGACTTGGCTTTGCCAGTTAATTCATATAAATACCTTTACCCATTGAGAAAATAAGGAACTGTGGTATTCATTACTTCTGCTCTCTCGTTATGTTAAATACCGAAGACTTTAATGGAAGTTGAAGGATAATTTTTAACACAATTAAATAACAGTGAAGTAATGATACTTTTCATTCCCATAGCTTTGAAATGTAAAGATAATTATTTTCCCAGTTCTCTGTAGAATAGGCATACATCATTAGCCTTCGAGTACAGTGAAGTACAGCAAGGTTAAAAAAATTTTAAAGAACTAGAAAAAAATAAGGAAAACCAAGAATAGCACTCTAATTTCTTGTCATCTTGTTCTGTTCTGTTTTCACAAGATCAGCCTTTATTAAGTTGTCATCTGAAGCACCTTTAACAGGTTATACCCATGAAGAATTTAAATTAGAGGCTTTGAAAGTTTGTTTAGGAAATTAACTACCAAGATAGGGGATATAAAAAGCATTGCACTGATGATGAATTTTGTTAAGTACACAAGGTTTAAAGTCCCTGTCACGCTGCTTGCTTGGATGCAAATTTCTTGTGGGTTTCCTTTTCCTGGGTGGAGTGCTTACCAAAACAAAATCCAAAATCTTGATAAGGAGAAATACCTAGGCTGTGGCACTTCTGGGTTCCCTTAAGCAGAACAAGTTTCCTGCTGTTGTAGGGAACCCGAAATACTGGTAGTGCCCTCTGGTACCTTTTGCACTACAAGCCTTACATTTTTCTCAAGGCGAAGGAGAGTGATCTCTGATTTATGGCATGCAGGGACAGAGCTCTTGGCTTTTCTTTGGGCCCACTTTTACTTGCTTGTGTCTGATTATGGGGAGTTGGACAAACAGGGACAACCAACATTTATGGTTTTTTATTCTACAAGATTTTATCAGATCTTGTAGACTTCAAGGTGAAATTGCTAGAAGCAAAACAGTCTCCTGGCAAAATTGTATCATAGATATCCAGTCTAGGCAGCTTTACAAGAAAAATAAGTCTTACAGTGTTTTGTTTGCTTTTGGGGGTTTTTTTTGTGTTTTTTCTTTTTCTATGGGGAAAAAAATCCAACCAAACCAAAAGCAGCTTTACTATTAAGCTGTATGGCCAGTATACCAAATAGGGTTCCCAAAGTGAGTTAAAAACTACAATCCTGACATTTCTATTTAGATTTTTCTTTAGGGAGATCACATTTGGATGAGTTCAAAAGCTGTTTTCATGAGTTTTTTGCAATTTTCTTCTACAGCAAAATTTAGCTGTTTTCACCAGGCATCACTGCAAGTTGCCAGGAAAGTGTCAGAATTCCTCTCAGTAAATCAGTTTCTACAAATTTGTCTCAGGTAGAAAAAACATTTGCAAAGAAAATGAGTCTTATGACTAAAGGAAAAAAAAGTAACAAATCTAGTGATGGGAAAGAAAAATAGTGTTCTTGCTAAAGGATATGTAATTGTATCTTTGCAATTTTTTAAAGACTAATATTTATATCCCTGTAGTAAGCTCTCCTGTTTACTAATCTAATAATTGGTAAGAAGGAATGCTTTATGACCTTCAAAATATTTCTGTGATAGACAAGCATAAAAAGGTTGCTACACTCTCTGAAAGATTTCTTGTGTCATAAAATGTTTTGTTCCCGTATTCTTACTGCCTGTTTGTCATCTTGTAGTTTAGTGAGCTCTCTAGTCCATGCTTAAATAAGTCTGTCCAGTTGCACCTTGAACCCTGAAAACAATTGGACAAAATCAGTTCTTCCTTCAAGCCCCAAATGCCTCTAGTGATGCACACACTGCCAGAGGGGACCTCACCTTCCCATGGTGGGAGGAAGGGTCAGAGATGCCCCCCTACAGAGCTTCATTCCTACACTGGCTCCCCAAAGCAGCGTCACTAAGGAATATTCTGATCAAATACTAGAGTATTTCAGGTAAGACTTGTAATTAAAATCTTTTTTCAACTTATTTTTTCAGAGAGACTCTCATGGTAGTTCAATTTTAGGGCTGTAAACAAGTAGTGCTTCCTTCTGGCACTGGCTCCAGATAGAGTTTTGTTACCAGACTGTTCATCTTACTTGCTGGAGGTCTTAGCACTGTACTGTTAGAATCCTTGGCACTGTAAGGAGAGGAATGCCTGGTACTTAATGCCTACTACTTAAACATGTGGACCATGGTTGAAACATCTCCAAGATCTAGTCTGTGGTTCAAAGCAAATGCTGCATTCTTAATCAATAAAGGAATTGTGATGCTGCATTTGCATCTCTCTCGTTGTTGAATAAAGCACTCTTGGGAGGATTCTTACTTTGGGAAAGAGATGTTTTAAAAGGCTTAGAAGAAATCTTGGTACAGACAAAGAAAAGAATTACAAGGTTAGACATTGCTTGGAAAGGATGCATTCTATAAGAACAAAAATTAATAAAAGAAAAAAATGTGCTTTAATTTGGGATTTGTTACATCTACATCTAATGTGACAGACTTGAGTCCAGAGTGTGTTGCAAAACCTCTGCTGCTGGACTCTCTTCTGTCAGAATTGATGCTGGGGTTTTCTGCAAACTTATGTGGTAACCTTTCCATTTTCCATTAATGCACAAGCCCATATTCAAAACTTGCAATTCTAGAGCTAGTCAGGCTTCTTGTCCAGGGACTTAATGAAGGTCATTCAGGATCTCTGTCTTTAAGGCACCCTAAAATGTGTCACAGATGAGAAGAAATATGTAGACATTTCTGTTCATTTAGAAAAGGATTGTGTCTGCAAGCATAATGCCATTTGTTTTCTTTCTGAGATGTTTTCTTAGAGAAATGTCAAAAGGTAAAACCCTGAGGGAACCATCGTGCTATGATTCCTTTTACATTTAAAGATAGTGTTCAGGAGAAGCAGTGCACTTGTTAAAAGGGTAGGTGTTTTAATATGAAGTGAAAAATTGAAGGCATTCTGTAAAAGACTTGAAAACAAATTCATCACTTCACACATTAGGCTATCTAGAGATGAAATTTTGGCACAGTGTTTGAGGATAAATGGCATGTCTTTTTGATCAAAGTTTTTGGAGATTAGCTGAATATTAAATATGTAAATATACTCTCTTCTAACAGGTATGTAATTGGCAAGAATGATCAAAGTATCCCTTCAAATCTCTAGACAGATACTAAGTATGTATTTTCCTGTGTTCGGAATTTTACTTTTTTTTTTGTTTTTACAAGTGCCTCTTCATCTGCTCTTCTTCAGGAAAAAAATCATTCTGACATAGAAGACTTCTTTTGAAAAGCTTAAAGAGGAGCATTTGCTATGACATACTGATCCTTTGGAAGCAGCTGATAGTGGCAAAGCCCACTCCATCACTTAGGAGTCTGACAGCCCTGGAAACAGGCTGGCCAAACTGCATGAATCTGATTTTTGCATTGCTTACATCCCTGTGCTAGCAGCTGTTGTCATAGTATTAGCCTTCTGTAGTCCTCATGTAACCTCTTGAAACTTATATGGGCTTCATGCTCTGAGATTACCTGCCAAATATTTAAAAAAAGAATCATCATCACCTCTCTCTTTCTTTTCATTTTCCACCTGGGGAGAAAATAGCTTGATTAGTTTGGGTGATGATAGGAAGCTGGAGGAAATCCAATCATGATTTTTCAATGTGAAGGGTTTATTTCCTTTCATTTCATTCATTTCCATTCAGATGAAGGTAATGAGGTTATGCAGGTCTGATTTCAAAGGGCACAATTTTGAAATGATGGGTTTTGCTTAGGTACATTATAGCTTTAAATTGGTGATTTTGATGAAGTTGCATAAACTAGAGTATAATGCAGTTTCTTTCTCCCCTCCCCACCTCCCCAGAGATATGGTGGCTCAGCACTGAAGACATGCAGTGGTTTGTTTTTTGATTTGGTTTTTTTTTTTTTCCTCTCCCTACTAAAGCATACAAGAACAGATCTGCTGAGTAGGAAGTGCTATTTTTACATAATCACTTTTCAAACCAGAGCCTCACTGTAGACATTTTGAAGACACCAAACTAAGCATTCTAGCAGTCACTTCTCCTCCAGCTGCAAAACTGCATATAAGAAGCTGTAGTGTAGGTCATTTAATAATTTAGTAGTCTCCTCTTGATCTGTTCTGCTGTCAACTAGCTGAATTATTTCCCAATAAGTGTTCTTCGCATTTCTGGGGTTAGCCATCCAGAATTTCCTTGCTTACATACAAACAGCTTATCATTTCCATAAAATTTTTTTGAAATCGTGGTATCTAAAAATAATGTAAATGTGGTTATTTTGTTTTGAAAATTCTTTTTAGTTTACTGGGATTCATTGCTATAACATCTGAGCATCTAATTTATTTTCATAATCAGCCCTTTGAGACAGAGAAATTGTTATCCTAATAATTCAGATGAGAATTGTTTTGCTTAAAGCTGTCCCGGCCCTGCATAAAGGAGATGGGAAATAAAACCATCTTTCATATTTCAATCTGAATTGTTCAAATGCTAATGAAATAGCAAACATGATTAAAGTGCTTGTTTACAAGTTGTTGCAGAGGCGTCTCTTCCTTGACCATGAGACTTCCATCCTCTCACTCTTTTTTTGTCTCCCTCCAGCTGCTGCCATTGACCTGCACTTTTTATTCTTTGCACCAGTGATAGGGGCAACATATTTTCCCCCTTCTGACTGAGGCAAAATTTCTCTTTTTTTCAGGCTTTGCTGTAATCTGGAATGACTTTTAGCAACTCCCTAAAAAACCCTCCCTAGACTGTTTTTTAAAACAATCTATTTTTTCAAAAAGAAAAAAAAACCCAAACTGATACATGAAAGACAAACAAAGCCACCGCAAACACATTCAGAAATCATAGCTCCAATAAGCATGTAGTAACTATAACAATTCAAAACATTTGTTGAAAGCCAACCTTTTGGCTAGAGACCATAACTTCTCAGTTAATTAATTACTGGTTAAGATATGGATACATCCATAATCTTTCTTTATAACTGCTGCAGAAGTTTTTACTTAAGAATATCTGGCTCACTTGAGGCAAATTAACCTCTTTGCATCCCAGCTGGGTTACCCTATGTTTGTGATAAACAGAGGGCATTAAAAAAAATTGTGTCAGCAAAAATAGTAAGAAATACAAGGTATTTTGAAAGTTTTCTGCCACTCATTCCTTCCAATATGAAGCAGAAGAGGGTTTTTTTAATTCCTGAGAGCAGTCTCCTTGACTTTGATAGCTCAAATTTCAGAGCACCTGTGTAAGTTTTTATAGCACCATAGCAAGGGACTGCAGGGCCCATATCCAGAAATGGGCTTTGAGCCAAGTTCTAGTTTAGTGACTTATGGGCCTTGTGGGTAGAAATCAGTGTGCTTAAATTCAAAGAACTTTGTATTTATGTTAGAGGCTTTCACAACTCAGATACTGTCCTTATTAACCTTGGGGTTTGAATTAATATTGCCCCATAGTTTCCAATTAATATATATATAATGTTCTGATGGGCAGAACATCTGCTTTTCAGATGAATTAGCCTTTGCTTCCTAGCACAGTCCTTCCTGTTCATAGAGCAGCCTAGATGATGCTGAAAGTTGAGATCATTTTAGGCTTAGCTGGACAAGGACCTCTCTCATCTGTGACCAACAAGGTGTTTTGCTGAGTTCTGAGACAACCAGAAGGAAAATGTACAGAAAGTGTCAGTGAGTCATTTGTGTATGTGCCTCTGGGCATTTATCCTTCTCTTGGGAGGGCATTTTCCCTCTGATTCACTGAAGCAGAATGAAATAATATTTTAATTTTAGGACTGGACTTACATATAAACATTTTACTTTCAAATTGTAGAATTCTGATATAGACATTATTATAAGCTAGTAATTGGCTATGCCAATGTTCAGGTAAGGAAGAAAACTCGCCCTGGATGAACAGGCAAGTGAGTGCATCCTACCCTGTAATGATAATCTGAAATTCACTTTGAAAATGACCCAATGGGCTTTTGCAATCCAAGGAATAGATTTAAGGCACTGCACACCCTTGCCTTGTAAACACATGTAAAATAATTATTGCCTTGTAAAATAATTATTATGTTTACATTCTTACATCTGAAGTTAAGTATTTATCTACAAACCTGAAAAGCTGGATGCTTTGAATAATGTGAAGATCATTGCCTGCTATACTCTTTACATCCTTGTGTAAAAATAAGTGTTGTGCCAAAGAAAATACTTTCCATTCTTACTATTTGATGACTTACCCACATCTTAGATGTTTTTCTTTTCTTACATAACAAAGTTTAATCAATGACCTCAATGATAATTCAGTATTTTTGTAAAAAGAAATGTATTATTTTACAAAGTCTATTCAATAATTTTTCATTTTACTGCATTTTAGAAGTATAGATGATTCCAAACTTTGTCTGGTAGGTGAAATTAAAAAAAAAAAAAAGATTGTTTACTCACATTTCTTTCTTTTTTTAAGAACATTCTAGAAAATTGCTAGGGTGTTACACTGAGGAAGTTGCTATTAGAGTATCTGCTAACACATAACACATATGATTATGCATTGATACAGTAGTATGTGAGCTCTCCTGTTGCATTGCTTTCCCTGAAGACCCTGTTTTTACTGGAAGAATAGAAATGCAATAATATTACAAAGCAGCAGGACATTACTTGGTAAAAAAGAGTTTGTGAGATAACTTAGTTTTGAATCTTGAAATGGAAAATAAAGTTATTTTCATGTGTGAAGCTAAGGGATCATTACAAATGCTGCTAAAATCATCAAACTGTGGAAAAAAAATGCAAACATTAAGCCAATTGCAATGAAAAGCTGCACAGAAGTATGAGAAATGCTGTTTTCTTTGTCTTCTCCTCAGTCATTTTCTTTCAGTTTTAGTGAACAGCATTAATTTTGCTTGATTTATAGGTATTAATTTAGAGGCTGTCTACATGTTAAGTTCTTTGAGATGAAAAAAAATGTTTAGAATCCTTATACAAGATTGCAGACTGGTAAAATAAAAGTAGATTTTTCTAAAAAAATTTTTAAAGGACAAATATACTTCCAGCTGTGCTATATTTCTGTGACTAATAATATGCAAAAGGCTGGCTTCTCAGCTGATAGAATTCAGTATTATTTGACACTAGTAAGGCAAAATCCACATAAACACTCACTAGAAAAAGTCTGCAGTGTGTTAGGTAAGCATCAGGAGAAATGAAACCTAAAACTATGCAATTAATATCGAAAAAATCAACATGTTCCTAAGTTTTTCATCATGTGAATTTGTTGTGAAGGGAAAATATGTCTTCAGTTCTAACAGTTCAGTTTCCATCTTTGTTTACATGTGAGAACTAATTAATTTGCTATTTTTCCCAGTAAAGGAACTACTGAAATGAAAGAGCAGTTGGGAAATACCTGCGAGATGCTGCACTTGGGATAGTTCAGTTTGTAGTAGGCTTTTGATTACTAATGTGGAATGTCCAATATCCTAAGAAGACTAGAGGAATTATTCCCCCTGGCTTTGGAATTGTTTACCGAGCCGCATTTTACTGAGGCGTGCCATGCCCTCTGGTGGCACACGCGCTTTATGGCAAGGTAAAGCCCTGGAAAAACGGGAATCAACAGCTGAGTGTGCAGCCGCTCTTCCGCTCTGATTTTCAGCTCAGTGACAGAGCTTTTCCAGCGATCTGTGTGCTAACTTTTGGCAAGCGGCTGAGGTTGGTAGGGGGGCTTTATTCAGAGCTGCCTCAAAGAGCTACAAAGCTCCTGCAGCCCTGCCGTGAGCGAGGGTACTGCCCTTGGAATAGGTGAGAATTCTGCCAGTGCCGAAGCAGAGATAAAGTCAGATTGAACTCGGAATTGCTCTACCATAGGACTAGAAATAATACAAGTATCTTACTCAGAATTTAGCCCTGTGTATCTTTATTGCACATGGAGGACTATATAGCAAAGAAAGAATTTATCTTGGTAATATGCACAAGGGCCTGTCTTTAGCATTTTTTCAAAGTTCATCTCAATCTGGAGCATAGAAATTGAACACTTCTGTTGCTGAGAGAGATAATAAATTTTTTAAAATCTTTTCTAAACCTTATTAATGCTTTATACACCAATACATTTTCTTAAATTAAAATCACCTGTTGTGAATCTATATCAGTCTTTTTTTAGCACAGTTAT
The DNA here is from genome assembly GCF_027579445.1 of Ammospiza nelsoni. NCBI lineage: Eukaryota > Metazoa > Chordata > Aves > Passeriformes > Passerellidae > Ammospiza > Ammospiza nelsoni. Next base: position 113,785,099 of record NC_080633.1, read on the forward strand.
TGGAATCAGATGGTGTAAATATTTCTTTACCCCAACAGGTAAAAACATGGGAAGAAGAGTAATCTAGCTTGTGTTTTTGTGAAGATTTCAATTTTTGTAGGAGATGAAAAGATTATTGAAAAGATGATGAATAGAGAATGGATATAGGCAATCTCTTCCCCTATTGTCCATTTCCCCTCTCCTCCCCCAACCTATTTATCTGATACCTGATACTGTCTTTCTTTGAAAAACTGTAAATAGAAATAGTAATGGAAAAAAGTAAAGAAAAATATTTGAAATGTTAACTGGAAATGGACTTCAAGCTGCAAGTCAAGGTACTATCTCTGGCTGGTTTATTCCTTCAGTGTTCCAAAGTACAGTATTTTTTTTTTTTTTTGCTCTATCAAAAGGATAACAGAAACATATATGCTAGAATTTTTTTTTAACCCAAGTTTTTAATACCTTTATAAATGTATTGGCTTTCTAATGGAGAAGTCACTTTCCCATGGCAATGACCATCAACCTATTAAGTTTTTAACCTTTACACCCAAGGCAAACCACCAAGTATTACCAAGACATAGAAAGAGGAGAAAAAGAGCCCCCATCATTTACAACTTACACAATTCCAGCAGGAAGGGAAGAAGCATGGATGTATGAGGCTTTTTAAAAATCAGGCATTCTGTTTTGTTCCATGCCAGCTGTATTTAAATACTACTGCTACTGAAAGGTGTTGATAGTATTCAACATAAACTGATCTAGACATTAAAGAAATTTTTGCCTTTGGTTAGATTGCTGACAGTGTTGTGGGTTGCAAAGGGCTTATTGTGAAATCAGGCGAACAACAATAATTCAGAAAGTTCATTTTAATATGACAGAGCTGACTGGAGGCTCATTATAAATACCAGCTCCATATAAAGAAAGGCAGAAGGGAATTGACTTCAGTACTTTTATCCCTGGAGATGGCAGACACACACGCGAAGTGAAAATAAACAATGAATAAATAAAAGCAACTTTGCTTTGTAAAAGGTCAAACTTGTTTCACTCACAATTTTGAATTAAAATTGTTTAAAAACCCCACAACATTCAGGTTACTTCAACTTTTACATCCCTTTGACTGAGTACTGTTCCATGTATTCAGAGAATAATATTATTATTTTTCAGATCATGACTGTTCTGTTACCCTGCTCATGTCTAAGGTCTCTCAAAGAAATTCCTGTGAAAGCCCTGTTTTGTCACTTAACCTGAGATATATCAACTGGCTGAGAAAACTGTGGTCCATTTTTAAGTGCCTGACTGTACTCCAATTTTTAAAAGCCTTAATGTAGCTCTCTGCCAGAGCAGTAAGTTTAGACAGTTTGCCCCTTACAGCACATCTTCAGGTATTTTAGGGGAGGCACAAGTTCAGTCTGACTGCTCTGAGCTGAGTAAAAACTGCATAGCCCATAAGATGAGGACAAGACAGACAGTGCCTTTCAGAGCCCACACAAATAAGTTCTTACTGTATGTTCTCTACACGTGACAACTGAGTAGTTATTCTTCATATTCAATGCTGGCACAGTAACACTGGATGATGCTTTCTTCCTCATGAAAGCCTTCAGTGATTTTGTAAATGTATAAGCATCAAGTAAGAAATGTGCTGAATGCACATCCCAAGCCATTAGCTCTGGTTATTTGTGGGGATGAACACAGAGGATCTAGAACCTCCTACCTAGAAAGCGTAAAATATGTCAAGAGAGCTATTTGAAGGTGTTCACTATTACCTGCAGCAGGCATGAGGCCCCAGAAATCAAAGGCATGTCTTCCAGAGTTATATGGATGCCATTTGGCATGGCAATTTGAATGGAATCTGAAAACTCAGGAAGCTACTGGGATAGCAGAACACTTGCAGACTGATGGTGTGGTAAATCCCTTAGTCAAAGGCGATCCTAATAAGCCCTGAGGAGACTGACTCAGAAAAGGTTAGGGGAAACGGAAACTCATGGCACACATTAAAGTTCAAATGAGTAATTGTCATGTGGATTCTATTTCGTGGCTTACTGTCGCAGTCGAGGTGGTCACGACATAAAGCAGAGACTACAAGTAGTTTTAGTTGGTAACACTTGGCAACAGTTTATTAATGAAAATGGCTGATTTTTTATACACTTTCTAGTTGTTTACTCTTCTTCTACCTTAGCTATTGGCTACAATAATTCAATACTATGCCATTGGTGAAAAGTTACTCTGACTCCACCTAACTTTCTAAAAATGCTTCATCTAGTTGCAGAATGCTCTTATCTTCCTTCTCTCGATCTCTTTGGTTACGGCTTTGGAGAAAGCTCTTTATCAGCTTCTTCTTCTTCTTACTTCTCGCTCTTTTAGCTAACAGGCTCACTGCTAGCCCCTTCCACAGCTTACCAGCTTCTCAGGTTTGGAGCAGAGCATTTATTTTTTTGAAAAAGCTGGTTACATTTATAGGGCATTCTGTCCCTGCATAATTTTGTTGACAACAGGTATGCAGTTATATCTGCAATTGCTCAGACAGTACTGTATTGATTACCTTTCACCTTATATTGTGAACTCCTTGAAGATCAAATCACCTAGAGTACATTAAGGAGTAAACTAGCTTTTAATCGAGTGCCTTTTTATTATACTAGGTAGTTGGGATTAGTGGCACATCAGTGTGTGGAGTGTGTTTACAGCTTCCTCTATTACTGTGCTTCCATAATAACTAGAGGAAGGGAAGCTGAGGCCTTAAAAGAAAAAGTAAATCAGTTAAATCAGTTTAGATAGCTATTCACTCTACAGAGAACTTAATTGACTAAAATATGATTAAGTTATTGGAGTGAGGTCAGACACTAGTATAACTATAGATACTTATTTAAAACTAAACAGTGTGCAAATCAAATCTGTGAAACAAAGAGAAAAAAGGTGCAGATTTCCTTAGACAAGAAAGTACAATGTACAATGTGAAACAAGAGAACTATAGGTGCATGCAAAAAAAAAAAAAAGGGGAAAATGCCCACAAATAAAAATCAGATTTGTCTTAAAACAGATTAATGTCAACCAGGCCAAAAGTGATATGAAAGGAAAACTACCACTATATATAGTACTCTATATGGTGAGTTGTATTTTAGTCACAAAATCTGAAGTGTAGAAAGACAATAATAATGTCAAAATTTGATTATTTATATTGCTACCCAAGTCCTACCCTTTGCCCCAGCCATGTTTGTTTTCTGTTCTTCATCTAGCTTTCCTGACCTATGTCATCTCACTGACCTTTGCTTGCAGGGCTCTCAGTTCATCCTAAGAGGAGAGAAGACACAAGAATTGCCAATACTTTAATCAAGGTATTGATCTGCAAGTGATCTGCGAGGGGATGTGTTTTGTCCAGGGTTAAACTTTCAGTTTCTGCAGCATCCTCAGACCAATGCCATAGTCATGTGACACCTTTGCAACCCAGGAGCTCAATAAAAGTACGATAAGGGTTTTCAGTCTGTCTTTCAGAGCTGATGTTTCTCTTTCAGCCACTAACTGTACTAGGTCCCAGCAGGTGACAGGATGGAGGAGGGAGATGAATCATTTGGATTCTGCTTCCATGGACTGACTTATCTCTGACTTATCTGTGAAACAACTGATGTGTCCTCCCAGAGATGTAGCCAGCAGCCCCCGCTCCAGGACACTTTCTAACACGAGGCCTCTGCCTCCTCCACCTCCTGTGAGCATCAGCTTTGTCAATCCAGTGCTCCCCCACCTGATTATCGGTAAAATTAGTGAGGCTGCATTAATCCCCAGAGAATTTGTTTATGCAGTTCATCATGTTGCAAATTATTTTTAGTCTCTCTTAGTCGCTTCTGGGCAGACCAATCACAAAAGCAGAACTGCAAAACTTACTGTTCCACTTGTGCTTCTTTATTGTTTCTCATCTGCTTGGTTCTGTGTAAACAGCATGTGCTGATGAACATATGGCTCAGGCAGAGTGAGACTAGAAGGTGGGAGAGCACCCAGTAGAGCAAAGTGCTTCCTCCTCTGGAATCATCATAGAACCATAGAATGGTTTGGGTTGGAAGGGACCTTAAAGATCATCTACTTCCCACCCCTCTGCCACCTTCCAATAGACCAGGTTGCTCACAGCCCTGTCCAGCCCAGTCCTGAACACTTTCAGAGATGGAGCAGCAACAGTTCTCTGGGCAACTTGTTCCAGTGCCTCACCACCCTCACAGTACAGAATTTCTTCCTGGTATCTCACCTAAAGCTACTTTCAGTTTAAAGCTGTTGTCCCTTCTCCTGTCACTCCATTTTCCTCTCCAGTTTTCTTGCATAGCCCCTGTAGGTTCTGAAAGGCCACAATCATCTCTCTGGATCTTATTGAGCCTCAGAAGAAGCAAATTCCTAACTAATCTCCCAAGAGTCAGAAAATCTTTTATTTCAACTTAGTTACTTTTGCTTGTTTCTTTGTTTTGTCAGAAAGGAAAAGTTAACAAGCAGTACAGATAATACACTAGGGCTCCTACCTGGCAGCATGTTTTACCCTATGCACAGGATGGCTGACTGGCTCAGGAATTCCATTTTGGTACCTTACATCCTGTACAACCTGCCCCTGGTACCCTAGAAGTTCCAATTGTCTTGTACTGGCTTGGAAGTTGTGCCCTGACACCCCTCTGCTCCAATCACACTATGTGCAAGGCATCAGAGAACACCCACAATGGGACCCTGACAAAAATACCAAACTCCCACCAATATTGTTTAGCCAGATCAGCAGGCTGGAGATTTTAGCTTCATTACAAGACCACTAGGTGGCAATTTAGTAGCCCTGTTTTAGATGTTTAATATATTTGATTTCTTTGTTGCTTTAGATACAAACTTGATGAGTGGCAAATTGAACAGCATTCTGGAAAACCTGTACTGGTTGTTCCTGCCAAATATATCAATGTCTTTCTGCTTATCACACCTCTCCCAGAGATTCATTAAATTCAGTGAATGCCTCTGAGCACTCGGTGAACACCTCTGGCCCGGTGGCAGGAAAGGTAATTGATTATCAAGAAAAAACAAGAGTCCTCCCAGCTCTTTAATAAATTCTTGGTGTTGCAGGCTGTACAGAAGTCATAGCTGGATATGCCATGAGGAGATTGATCCTGTCCCCAGCCACAGCTATGGGACCATATAGGACATAACTATGCATACACTGAGGGTGAATTTCTGTGGCAGCACACCAAAGGCAACAGGAGAGCTACTGTGGCCTTTATCTGGATCTGCCAAATGTGTTTGCAGTGACCCCACCACTCCCTCACCTTGATAACTGTAGATCAGAAAGATGATATGAACCATTTTCCTAGAGATTCCAAGATCCTAAGAAGCAGCTATTGTATGGTTGTCTGAGAGGACTGGATTGCTGCAGAAAGCATTTCAGGTCTGGGAGATTTAAGACTGGCATCTAAACAGAGAGAGGGGGTGAATGACCCAAGTACATGTGTATGTGAGTTTGTACAGTTATTTTCATTGCAAATACTATATAGCTGATAGAAATTCTTGTGATACCACAGGGTATATACCAAAACACATACAAAAGCTACATACAGGTAAAATATTTTGATTGCATACCTCTTCACCTTTGAGATTATAGGTTTTATTGTCCCCTTCTTCAGTGTTGAGAGTCTTTATGAATTTTACTTAGCAGTGAAGTGATGCTGAAATAACTGATCTCAGAACTTTTGTGAAAACTATTTATAGTAGCGCCCACGGTTAATGATTCAATAAGGAGGCTTACAAAGTATTTTTTCCCAGTGATCTCAAGTGACACATACTAAAAGCAGTGAGCTTTTGATGCGCTGACATTTGTTCCTGGGAAAAAAAAAAAAGAGCAATAGCATATTGTAAAATTTCAGCCTTCAGATGCTAAAAATAGGAGGAAATGGAAGAAAAGAATTGCTTGAAGTCAGAAACCAACATAACAATATGTAGTGCTTCTGTAGCTTCAAAGCAGGCTGACTCAGAAGCTAATGTTTTGGTGGAAAAGGTCAAGAAGAAAATGGTTTATGATTTTCAGTGATCTTTATATTAAGTGACTCTTACGTTTCCAGTTACTGAGCTGCTATCTGATGAAAAAAAAATCAACCAGTGTGTTAATATCAGAAAATATTTAAAATGAGTGCAGCTTAAAGTTGCAGGGTGTGAGGAGGGGGAACAGAAGAGATAGTAACATGGATGAAATGTAAAGAAAGGTTTTGTGAAGAGTGCTTCAATCCAGATGAAAAATAGAACAAAGAATGCTCCCAGATAACACAGCAAGAGCAACCAAATTGATCAATAAATAACTGCATTCATAATAGAAAGATTGATACCAGTTTAGAATTTCTTTTTTTCTGTTTCCTTTCAACGGTGGCTTTCATCCCTCTGATAAAGGGAATCTCACTTAAAGTAAGAAGCATTAAAGAGAATCAGCTGAAATGGGGGGAGAGTGAAGAAGAGAAAGTAGCTGTTTCCAAACCATCTAGGAGAAAGGAAAACTGGCTTCTTATTTTATGTACAGCTTGGAAACCGCACAAATTTTCATCAATAATGAATAAGAAGTGAAAAATAGGAAAAGAAATCCCAGGATTTATTGGAATAAGAAGGTTTGAGCACCTCATCAATGTATAAATATCTGAAGGGAGAGTGACAAGAGAATGAAGCCAGGCTCTTCTCAGCGATGCCAAGCAATAGGACAAGAGACAATAAGCAGACACTGATGCTCAGAAATTTCCACCTGAATAGAAGAACTTCTTTACTGTGAGAGTGACTATCCAATGAAACAGACTGCCCAGAGAGGCTGTGGAGTCTCCCTCACCAGACATAAGCAAGAACCATCCGCACACAATCCCGTGCCGCGTGCTCTAGAACGAGCCTGCTTGAGCAGGGAGGTGTGACCTGGTGACCCACTGTGGTCCCTTCCAACCTGACCCATTCTGTGATTCTTGAACACATTAGAAACTGAGGAAGATCTTAGATTTCCCAAGTGTTATGAGTAGAAAAAGCTGCCCATTTTTTTTAAAGGTTGCAGAGTTAACAGGTTAGGCCAGTTGCTGCCAGGGTGGAGTTCTAACTGTTTGTTATTGTAATCACCTGTCGTTTCTGTTAACTACCTGTCTTTGATAGTTAAGAATTCTCCCTTTTGCGAGTGACAAGCTGCTGCTTCCTGGAGGATGGCACCCGGATGGTGAAGGGGAAGGGACATGGAGTCAACATGCAAATGACATTGGATCCAGCATGCAACAGGAGGGACCCCTCACCAAACCTAGCCAAAACCCCCTAAAACAACTTGATGAATCAATGCAATGTCGAGATGTGAGGAACAGAATCTAGCAGTCATCAAGACCCTTTTTACCCCTCACCCTAATCTCAAAGATGTCGGCTAGACAGAGGACATTGAATGTTGAATCAAAAAAGCAAGGGATTTCCTGATGCTCTCGTGAGGATAAAATCCACAGCTCTGCCTACAGACCTGTGGACAAAGCTGAGCTCTTCCTTCTCCTCCGAGTCACTCTGATGTGAGCATGAGCCCGTTGCTTCTCCCCACCTGAGCTGATCACTTTTAATAAAGGCATTAAAAAGGAGAAAGGTCTCCTGCTTGTGTTTATTTCACCAAGTCGTTGGGGGTTTTAAGCTTGAAACCTTCAAAGTTGTAAGAGCGGTCCTGTTGCTTTTCATTCAGTGACTGATAACAGCTGCTGGTTTTGGGTTTGCTCCCAGCCCTCAGCCTGTGTTATCTGCTGGAAATCCCGGTGCCATCAGCTGAAGGAGGGTGTTTACCAGAAGGTACTGAAGCACAAGAACATGCTACTGTGAGAAATAAAACCCTGGAGATGGGAGCTCTTTTTCAGAGTTGTAATTGCTAGTTGATGTTGATGAAGTTGATAGAGTCTTAATTTGAACTGTTGGTCTGTTGTTGAATATTGAATGTTAGCATTCTGGGACTTGCCTATGGTTACCACTGTTAAGTGTTATCATCTTACCCTGTATTCCCTTGGGAACCACTTCCGCTGCTCCCAGAAGGACTTGCACCCGGACTGAATTTAATGAGGGGCCGTTGGTACTATATGGACCCTCTCAAAAACAACAAACCCACACATCAACTATGATTTTAACCTGGCAGAACCACAGGAAATCACCCACCATTGAGCAGAGCCTGATTCTGTCCTGTGTTTAATAATACTCAGTTTGGATGACACCCCTAAACTGTGGGCCAATATTGTTTCTAGGCAAGCCCGTGAGGACGGAAGCCCCAGTTCTGCTGTGGAGCAAAATTTTCTACCTCATGCTCTGTGTCCCCAAAGGCAGCGGTGGTGGTGTGCGTGACCCCTCGGGCCCCAACCCAGAGCTGATCACATAATAAAGGCATCCAAAAAGCAGCAGGTCTCCTTGCCCGTTTATTTCACTACAATATGTTTACATGTTCTGATGTTGGCATTTTTTCACCCGGACTCTTTCTCTGTGCCTGGCTGAGGCAGAGACTCACCACTGGCCTTAGGCCCTGCCACAGAGTGGGGCCTGCTGCGCCCGCCCTCGTCCCTATCCCGATCCCGCATCTCCCCCGGGGCTTCCTGCAGCCTAGCAGGAGAGAGTCCCACCCAAGATCGTCTGTGGGGAAAGGCTGAAGGTTTGGTGTTCTTCAGCCTGGAGAAGAGAGAGCTCTGGCAGACCTTAGCGCAGCCTTCCAATGTCTCCAGGGGGTCCGTCTGGTCATGATAAGAGAAAGGGAAGTGACTTTAAATTGCAAGAGAGCAGGTTTAGATTAGGTATCTGGAAGAAAATCTTTTTTGTGAGGATGGTGAGACAGTGGAAGAAGTTGCCCAGCTTCTCCCAGAGAAGCCCTGGATGCCCCATCCCTGGGAGTGTTCAAGGCCATGCTGGATGGGGTCTCTGAGCAGCCTGGGATAGTGGAAGGTGTCCCTGCCAATGGCAAGGGGGTTGGAACCAGATGGTCTTTAGGGTCCCTTCAAAGCCAAACCATTCTGGGATTCTATGATGTTCCCAGGTAGAGGGAAGCTGAATAGAGACTCCAAAGCTCTCTGGCAAAGGCATTCCTTATTTGACACTGCTTCTCCATATTAAGTAGTTGTTAATTATACTGGTAAAGTCTCATATTTGAAAATTTTTGTACAAAAAACTCAATTAAAAGCACAAGAAGTATTTTTCGCTTGTTTACTTCCCATGTGCAAGCTGAGACGCTTCATGTTCCATCATAAGTAGTAGCAGCAGGAGACTACTTTCTATATAATAGTCCTACACAATTCTTTCAGAGAGAATTTTTTTTTCTTTTAGAGAGAAGAATATTTTAGAATACACCAGAGAGTACTCTAAAAATAAACATTGTCTTTAACCTTAAGAAACACTATGGAGATTTTATTTTAATCAAATATGTGGATTTTGATTCCTGGCAGCCATTTCTTTCTTTATCAACAATTAAAACAATTTCATAATACTTTCTTTTTGATAAAGTAATGATTTTCCAAACACTCATTTTTTTCCCTTTAAGACAAATTAATATATTTATTATATTATCAGCATTTCAACATGACAGGCTTTGAAGCACACTTTTTTTTTAACAGGGATTTCTGTGTTACTTGTTGCCTATATTAATTTTCTCTTTTAAATAAAAAAAAAGCCAACCAATAACCTCTTTTATTCCATATCTGAAACTCATTAAAAAAAAAACAAACTGAGACGCACTGTTATCTAAATAACATACTTAAAACCTGAACTATGAATAGAAATTAAACGCTATAGAGTAATTTTTTTTCCTCATTTTTGTGAATTATACCAGTTGTCTTCCTACTTTATAGCTCTCTTTTATCTTCCAGCCGTGACACCCCCATCTGACTTATGATCTCTCCACAGGAAGTCATTGAGTGACACAATAGAGTTAATGAATTGGTCTTTCACCTCCAAAAACCTGATCTAAATGCTAGCCTGAGATAATGAGCATGATGGAGTTCAGTAATGTCAGCAGAGTATTAACTTCTGTTTAAAGGAAGAATGAGCACTGGCAGGAAAATGGATTTTAAGAGAGATTTGGAGCAATTGCACCTGCATGCATTATGGCAACTCCAGCCTTCCTTCATTAGAGTCATATTCACATTATCCCTGTGCTATTTGAATAGAATTTGGCAGAGGTTAGTCTGCAGAGTGTATCATTTATCAGGGATCTTTCTAGATATTTAAGTTCCCTACCATTCTAATATCTGAGCTCTACACCTTCAATACCTGGTGGTTCAATGTCACAATACATTTATACAGAGAATCAGAGAGCACCACTTAACCAGTCAAGGGTAATATATTTTATCACAGACATACATAATGGCAATGAAATTTCAGGAAAAAAAACCAAACCAAAAAAGCCAAACACTACCATCTAGGAAGCACTGGGTTAACTGCAGAAGTCAGCAGGACTGCAGTGTTTATCTTTTCACCACAGAAAGGCCAAATGCAGTGTACTTCACTGAGGATCATTATCCCTGCCTAAGAGGATTATTGGGGTGTCCTGGGGCCCTTCAAAGGTAATTCTACAGAGCACCCACAGAGGTGTAACACCTTCACTCATTTTTGAAGCCACTTCCTAGTTGCAGCTACATCAAGAAGTTAGACGGAAAAAGAAAATTCCAAGCAGCAAACCCCAAAACTCACCACCAGGAAAAATAAGTCCAAAACAAGTAAAATTTTAACCCAACAGGAAGAGCAGAATCTATCTCTTCCCCAAATTTATCCACACTGAATTTCTTTCCCTGTGTATGTCCAGTGTCTTTGGGAGAGACATTGTGGTATTCCTGACTGCTCCTCAAAACTATAAGGGAGAACAAGATGTTCAGAGTAGCTCTGCTGTTGCCCTAGCTGATATATTTCCCTCATACAACAAAATTCAAGCTTTTACCTCAAAAAACCAACAGTAAAACACTAAAACAAAACCAAAACGAACCAAACAAACAAATGCCACCAAACCCACAAATCCCAACCAAACCTAATCCAGACCAAACAAAAAAAACCCACAAATCAGGTATTTGCAAACTAACCACTGAAATTTTTCAAGGCAATAAAACCCTGAGAAACCAAAGGAAGCAAAGATTTTAGAATAGTGACATAGTTGTTACCATCACGTGTACACAGAAAACACCATCTTTACCTCTTAGCCAAATAAGTTTACTTTTTCCTGAGTGGCAGCAGCATGTGAGTAACTTGTTCCCTGCACAGGAACCGGCCCCTCACACTCTTACACAGACTGAGATTTATGCACTCACCAGTTCTGTGTCTCTCTAACTTTAGGCTTCCAATCCCAGCAAAATATTTCTATTACAGCAGGCACACTGTAAACAGTTTATAGGCTGGTATTCTGTTAGCTTAACCCTTACCATGTTTTTTTTAGTTTCTTCTTGATTTTACCATTGGTTTGGCTTGTTTGTTTTTCCTTCACAGCTTTTGATTCACCCCTAATTACAGTCCATAAACAGCTTTAATATAGCTTTGTCCTCCTCTTGTGCTCTCCTACCCTCCCCTCCACAGCTGCCTGCAATTCCCACCAAAAGGTTGGTTCAGACCCTCACTGTGCTCATGTTTGTATCCAAGTTTATCTGAGCCCAGACTATGCCTGTCTCTGATCAAAGGTTAATTTTAAACTTAAGCAGATGTTTGTCCCCAGAGTTTACATAGTTTATATATTTAGAAGACAAATGTTCCCTTGACTTTTGTTAGTCTATAATAAACAAGCCAAATTCTCTTTGGGTATGACTGACAGGGAGCAGGCAGTGGTGTTCGTGCTCAGTCAATGCCAGGGGCCAGCAGAACTGCAGCAAACATGTGCCTGAAGCCAGGCAGGCCCATGTGTGTGGATACCTGCTCAGTGCTACACTTAGAGTATTTGGCCTTGCCTCTCAAAGCTTGTTTGAGCAGCAAGGATCAGCCCACATCCACCAGGTACATTATTTTCAGCCCTGGATGGCTTTGCTTTGGTCATAATACAGGTGGAGAAAATGCACCAAGGTGTGTGAAGCAGGACCTCAGTCTCTTCTCGGAATCAGTCCCCAGTCACACAGTTTAAGAAGTTTTCTCAAACATAGCTGTTAAACAGATGAGCTCTCTTCTATTCATGGAACATTGTTCTTAGACCTTATCCTTACACCTGGTAAAGCTGAGCTAGTTTCCAATAGGTTTGAAGGTTTTATTTGGGTTGTTTTCTTTTGTCTGAGGCCCAGAGCTGTAGGGCTTGGTGTAGATGACTTTGCCTGGTGGTATGACCTAGAACTTGCTCCAGGTGGCATGAACAGAGCACTCAGCAGGGCACTGATGTGTCAAATGCCGAGCAGGCACCACTGAAGTGCTGAATGAGGCACACAGGAAATGTCCTGTGCACCAGGGACTGGATGTCGTGTGTGGGATGTGCAGACATGCAATCTTCATGGAGTTCAGTAATGTCAGCAGAGTATTAACTTCTGACATGAGCACAACCCAGGAATCACTGCTTTAGAGTGCACGTGTGTGGGGGAGAGGAGGAATGTAATGATGCTTGGGAAGGAGTTGTCTTCTCCTTTTTCTGTCTGCCTATTAAGTCCATTTGTTCTGTGCTCCAGTTGAGAAGGAATCTCTTAGATGTACCAGTACATATTGTCACGGCGCATTTGCTCAACTACACTAAGCTTTGCTGTGAATTTGTATCATCTTAGATGTCTTTTTGAAATTATTTTCTTATTTTTATTTTTTAAAAATAATTTTAAAGGTGCATTATGATAAGATTTAGAGGATATTTTTGGATATATGGGAGTATATCAGTATGCTAGAAGTTTGTCTGGTAATTTCTTTCAAAAGTGTGTGGCAGGTGAGTGGAAAGGAAGTCTCCTTGCCCTGTCCTAGATTCAGACACTAGGTCTTCCTCTGCCTTCTGGAGTTGCCACCTTCCCCAGAAATTCATGGACATGATCAGAGAAGGGAGGATTCACAACTGAAGAACAGGGCAGACAGAAGGATAAATGGAAGATCCAGCAAGGAAACAGCACAGAAAACAGGCATGGGTGGCTCCTGAAGAGAACAACATCAAAATCTTAGCCAAAACAGGAGATAAGCTAAAAAATCACCCTTCCCTAATGTTTGAAAAAGGGCAGTGTGGGCACTTGGAAAGTCACTGAGTTATGAGTTTGAAACCCAGACTGGATGTGAAGGTTGCCTCTGCTATGATACTTGAGACTGAAACACTCTCAAATTATTTTGGTCTTCCCTTTTAGTTTTAAATTTTCTCAGATTTAAAAGTATGCTCTTCTAGCATCTGTTCAGGAATAAACTGGCTTCTAAATATATATATATATATATATAAAAAATTCCTTTATTAATCTGAGAGTGGTTACTTTCCAAGAAAGAGGTTTATACATATCTACCTTACATTGTGGTGTATAATATATCTCCAGTATTTGTTGGTGGCAGTAATTGCAGCCTTTCACTGTGCTCCAGAAGGAGGGAACAGGTTCAGGTTCTGAAGCTTCATCCTGCTGCTTGTTTTGCTGAAGTCATTTGACTGTAGAGACTGAGCAGACAACAACTCAAGAGATTTAAGAGTGGACTTGTTTATGCCTTCCTTCTCTCTGAGCATTGTATATTCACAACTGGATTTCAAAATGTAGCTGTCCACGATATCTCATGTCGGGATATGCTCAGAACAAAATCAGAAATGGCAGAGCCACATTTTGCATGGTGCTGTGGTCAGGTTTATAAATCTTGCAAGCTTTCCAAATAGTATGTCATCTTAAATATCCCTGTGTAGCTTCTGAATCTTCAAAGATTTGCAGCTAGTCAGCTGAAAATATGCAAAGATCAGGCTCATTTTCATCTGCAGAATACCAAGTAATGTACCCTAAAGAATTCATTTATGTGCCAAAAATATGTACACAGAAATAGGAGTTATATTTTCAATCTTTAGGTTTGTTTTTTAGCAAGCTAACAGAAATGGCTTTGTTTTAAAATCAGCAACCATGTCTATAAAAAGAAATGATACACCAGAAACATTAAAATAGCCTTATAGGAATACACAGTATGTCTCTGGTGATAATACTAACAGTGTGCCTTGTGCATATAATTTTATTTGCATGACGGGATAGCAGAGTTCTGCTTCTTTTGATCATCTGCATGGTGGAAAATTGACCAGATTAATGTTCTCTTGAAAAACTGAGATTTTGGATACTCTGATCAGTGTTTTAATGACCAGAGTAAACATATCCTATGCTTTTAGCTGGCAGTGAAATGGCTTTGAAGCTGTAAAACAGGAAAGAAACACAGGCTATGTTTGTAAGATGTTGAGGATAGAAAAAAGAGAAAGGCAAGCAGTGATTTTAAAGCATTGGTAGAATGTTTACTATAACTCAAACTCAATCACAAACCCAGGAAAATATATTTTTAAACTTTCTTAAGAAGTGCAGTGTGCCCTGCTCCTTAGGGGAGGAAACGTGGCTCAGCAGTGCTGCCAGGTAGCAATGAGCCCTCAACCACCCAGCATTTAACAAAGAGGCAGCCATGAAGGGATAGGTGTCTTCTCTTCCTGCTGTAAGAAAGCTACCTTTTGTTTCTTGAAAGCACTTTTCACATTTTTTTCATGGGTTCAAACAGAAACTTATACAGAATTTTCTGTCCAAGGGTTAATTTCCGTTTTTGTGACACTGTAGAACTCCACAATTCATGTGGATAAACAGAAACTATCTGTGAGGAGTCCAGAGATATATCAGATAAACCTCATTCACATGGAAATTATTTGGGATTCCTGGAAAATGCAGGACAATTATTTTGCCAGTTTTTTGCAACTAACCAAACTGACGAGACCTCAAGGCACTCATCTCAGTCCTAGAGCACAGAGTTTATTTAATAGTGCCATTTAAGGTTTTTAAATAGGCATATCCTTGCTCAAAATAGGCATATCCATGTTTTCAGGATCTGAGAGGCAGAATGCAGTGAAGAAAGGGTAGGAACAAGAATGTTTTCCCATAATGAACAGAAAACCTGCACTGATCTCCAGAATTATGAAATTGATGATCTCCTGAGCTACTTGCAGGAGCAAACAGAAGGTTCTGCCTCTTCAGTCTGCTGTATCGGAGACATGGAGATAGTTTGGATTTGTTATTACCTAGTGTTGGTGTTGTCATACTGCAACATGCATGTACTCTGGAGTTTCTGGAATCATTGTGGCCTTGATAAATGGGAATTAAAGATTTCTTATAATAATTTTACTAGATGATCTACTGGCAGTGCTAATTTTCAGTGGAGAAAATGAAAGTTTTCAATTCTTTCTAAATTTAGGGAGACAATAGATCTGAAAGAAAGACAGTAATTCTGTGGTGTAGGTTTTGAAGTCTGCAGTTGTAGAATTTGCTATTTTTAATTTACATTCAAGTAATTTAGATTCATTTTTGAGGACAAAAAACAGATTAGAAATCCACAGTGTGGTTTCAAAAGCTTCTTTTATGTTAAATTTGACTCATGTGGTTACTGCTACTGGGTTTTGTTGTTCAAACTGTCTGATGAGTTTCTGAAGTAGAAATTTATTGAAAATCATTGCTTAAAACGCAGTTCTCCTCAGAACACCTATAAAAACAAAACAGACGAAATAAGAATTAAGACGGAAAAATAATACTAAAGAATCTAATTATACTTAAGATAGAAAGTTATGGAGACTATTTTAAGGATTTCTTTTCCTTTTATTTAGAAAGGAGAGAACATTGAAACCCAAACTATTACCACTTCAGCATTTGGGGCTAGTGTTAAGGGGGGAAAAAATGGAAGTTGTGAAAATCTGGCGGAAAAAAATACATCTTATTTCTGAAAATAAACAAAGGCTACTGTCTACACTTTGTCGTGGTAGAAAACACCAAGCTGCAGGGCATTTAGTGAAAGATAACCAAATAACATGATGCTTGTATGTCACATTGGTACTGGACCCCTGTCTGAAAGCTCATGGCCCCACTGGCACCTTGGCCCAGGATGGAACAGCACCATTAACAGCAGAATAACTTCATTGCAAATAAAATTCCATGTGGTGGAACTGCTTAATTCTGACTCTGCTTCACAAAAGCAAAGCACATAAAAATACATTTTAACTTGAGTATTCAACCTCTTCCTTATCTCCTTCACATGGAAAAACTTATCACTCTACTGCCCCATGAATCAGTTTTGTCACCCTATATTATTCTTTACTGGAAAAACAAAATGAAAGTCCTTGTCAATATTTAAGTCTTCCTTGCCTTCACTGCAGACTTCTCAATATAAAGAAAACCTTAGTCTCCAGGTATGTGTACTCACAACAAATGAAAAATACCAGAACAATGTTTTTAATCAGAATTTAGCAACAATGTTTGGATGCTTTCCTGCTTTACAACACTTGGTAAGGAACTAAATCAGATGGCTGAGTGAGTGACTTTGAATGTCTGTCACACATCAGAACGGGGACATGGAATTAAGAGCAAGCTCAGGAAAAGTGATTTTTTTCCTGTGCCATTTTACAGGTGTGGCACAGGCCTTGTTTACATAGTCCAGAGGCAAGTGGGAAATGCCCCAGCTGGCAGGGACTGTTCCTTCATAGGCAGAACTAACAACTAGCACAATTGTTGTGATCAACTACATGGGAAAATCCCTGAAAATGAAGGTGAGTATTTGCATAGATCCATACACACGTTCCATTTACTTTTTAATTTTTTTAAAATATTATTTATTTAAGTGCATGCCATATGGACATTTGACTGTTTCCTGCTAACAGTATATATATGCTGCCTGTGATCATTACCCTGGAACAGGAAAATTGGAACTTAGAAAGGATTTTGTTAATAAGCCTTTCCTAAATGACACTTTTACAGTCCACCTCTCAAAGGAGTACAGTGCCAACTTTGTTGTGAGGCAGATGGTAGTGAAAAAGGTGGATGTGACTCTGATCATTTAGCAGGGAAATTAATTTATGTGGTACTAACCAGCCTCCAAATTGGGTTTATTGGCTCATTACGGTTACTCCAAAACGCCAAAGCTTTATGTTTTAAAGAAGCTGAAGGTTATTTTCAGGATATTTGTAAGAAAGGGAGAAAGGGAGAAAGAAAGCAAGAAAGCAAGAAAGCAAGCAAGCAAGAAAGAAAGAAAGAAAGAAAAAGAGAGAGAGAGGAGAAAATTGACTGAATAATGAGGATCTGTATTAAAGGTAAGATGACAACTTTAATTCAAATTTCAATGAATGACTCTGCAGATCAGCCAAAGAATGTTGAAGAAATTCTCCTGTCTGGTAGGGAAATGCATCTTTATCCACCTTTCACTGTTGTAGTATGAATGTTAGATTATTAGCATTGTGCTTTTGGCATCAATACACCTCCATTGCACAAAGTACATGGAATGCACCATGGTCTAGCATTGCAACATATAGATATTACCATCCTTTTTTTTAATAAACAAAAAATGTGAATGTCCTTATAGCAGAACAATTCTGTGTCTATTTAGTATATTAAAGCGAGTAAATTCAGAATAAATCTTGGACAGCAAAATGGAGACCATGCTTTATGTTTCACATTTTATGTCAGATGGGAAATTCTTATATTATCTCTACTTGTGGCATTCTATGGCCCATCATTATCCTAAGGACAATGAGGAGTCTTTACTACCAGCCTGCCTGAGGAAACAATAGTGCTCCTAGATCTGGCGCCTTAAACTTGATTGCTTCACTTCTTTCAAAGTAATTATTTGTGCATGTAAATTACCTACTCTGAAAAGGATTTATGTAATGCATTGCAGTTTGCCCTGTAATCTGATGAGATTCGTAAAAATTCCTTAAATTTTAGTTCTGAAGTTCTATTAGGATACTGTAGTCAACTGTTATCTTTAATAATTTTTTGACATTACATGGAATATACTACAACTGCAAGACTAATAAAACACTAGCCTGTGACTTGGTTTTAGACATCTTTCCTTATGCTTGTGTTGGGAGGGACCCAAAAGGTCATCTAGTTTCAATGCCCTTTTGTGCACAGGGACACCTTTCACTAGACCAGGGACTACTGTCAGTTTGAATGCAGTACCCCATATCCTGTCACCACATGCTCTTGTGAACAGTCTCTCTCCATCTTTCCTGCAGGCTCCCTTCAGACATTGGAAGGCCACAATTGCTTTGCTCTGACACCTTCTCCAGGCCAAATGATCCAAATTCTCTGAGCATTTCCTCATAGGAGGAGTGTTCCATCTCTATAATCATCTTGGTGGCCTCCTCTGAACTTGCTCCAAAAGGTCCATGTCCTTCCAGTCTTGGGGATCCCAGAGCTGGATGCAGCACTGCAGGTGAGGTCTCAGCAGCACGTAGTTTGTTTTTAACTCAGTAGAAATTATTTGAGTAGCATAAAATTAATTTCCTATGGATTTTTTCAAGAACAAGTGGTATTTTTGTCTTTCTAATTTTATCACAATCTTTTTTTGTTTTAACATGGAGTGTTGGTTTTAAAAATATTAGCAGTTTGTATCCAGGCACACCTGCACAGAAGCAGGTGATGATGTGATGTGGGTAATACTCCCAGATTAGGGCAACTCCTTCATATCTTTTGGATAGGCTTTTTATAGATCCTACACTACAACCTGAAATTTGCAGGATGCACATGATTGAGCTTTACACTTGAAACAGGAGCACTCTCATAGTTTCCTTGTTTTCATTTTGTGAGCTTATATTTATTATCAGAAAGAGAATCACAGAAAATTTTCAAAAGGAACAAGATTATGGGAGCCAGAAGCTTGGGGGGCTTTGTGGCTTTTGAAGTTTGAAGGAAGGGCTACTTGTCAGGTGACTTAAGGTTCCTTTTCAGATAGTGAACAAAAATTTCTGATGCTTTTTGAAAGTGGGAATGTTGCATAGAGATTCATGTGTGTCTTCTATTGCATTTCAGTCCTGTACTGGTACTCATTTTCTCCAGAACAGATTGTCTGTAATTAGTTGAAATAAATACCTGCTATGGAGTTTAGGACATCCTCCAGAAAGACTTGGCAAGAATCAAGATTTCCCAAATCCCAAAGTGAGATTTAAAATAGTCTTCCATAATCATGGGGATATTTATATTTGACAGCTCAACCTTGTTTGACATGGAAGTTTTCAAGGCCTATGCTTCTAGTCCACTTTTCTAGATGTAAATTAAGTTTGTCCCCACTTCATCCTGTTTTTGCCAGCCTGATTGGGTTTCTCATAAAGTCTCACATGTGGGATGTACAAAAAAAGCTGTAATCACTTTATGTGGCAAGTGGACGTAGTAAAATCTATGCCAAAGCTCAGAGTTCTGAGCATCTCTGTAGGTGCACACCTTCTTTGCAGAGAACAATTCCCTCCCATGTTATTACAAAGAAGAAAGGATTTTTTTCCAGTTCTGCTGCAGTCAGCAGATGTAGATCAAATTGGTTGAAGTGATGACAATACATTGGATTCATAAGTACAAAAAATTCCTCTCTGTTGGTTAGGCTTTCTTTTCAATTACAGCCTAATCCTTCCATAATTTATGCTGAAGACTCTCTACCTGCTCCAGTTGCCTGACGTCTTCCAAGTATCAATATGGTTGTAAACTTTTGAAGGGCCATTAGAGATGAAAGAATTTCATATAAAGCCTCATGAAGTGAAATGGAGAAAGGAAAGATAAGGGCTTCTTATCAAATGGTCTTCAGTAGCACTACTGGAGGGGTGTAGAAGAGGTGCATGAGCCCCTCTTGCAGCATCACACTTCTCTCCTCCTTGCCTGTAATTAAAGGCTGACTTTGGCTAAGGTCTCAGTCTCTCCAGATGCTGAGGTGGAATCTTGAGAAGTCTGGTAACAAGCAACCAACACAGCAGATAATACTTTACACTTTAGGGTGGAAAAAATGCAAATGAAAGGACCTGTTCCATGAAATGCTGCAGGTTTTCTGTTTCCTCTAAATCTATGGCAGTTGTAAGTGTTCACTGCCTACGAAAGATAAATGGATCTATGATATCATACTCAGAGATTCCCATGGGAACATTTTGTGGGGTAGTATAGTTGATATGACCCCAAGTGTGAATCCTCTGGACCAAAAAGTCTACGCACTCCTTCCCGATTTAACTCCTTTCCTATTCAAATGCTGATGTCCACCTGCAATACTATATTCTTATTTGATTAAAAAAAAAGGAAAAAGAAATAGAAAGGAACCAAACATTTTAAATGGCTTTTAAAGTCCCATGCACCATAATTTTAATAGATTATCTATTAATTGATTAACTGTAGCATTTTATAAAGCCAAGATCATACTTTTCAGAGTCATCAGAGTGGACAATGCCACTCCAGGTTTTAAGTGACTGTTTGAAGCATATCAAAGACAGATTTTCAGAAAATGACAACATTTTATCTATAAAGACTGAAAGACTGAGAGAATTTGAATTTTTCAGCCTGGAGAAGAGAAGGCTTCAAGGTGTCATAATTGAGGCTTCCCAGGATCTAAAGGGAGCCACAAGAATGATGGAGGGAGGTGATTTACAAGAGCATGTAGTGGCATGACAAGGAGCAATGGCTTCAATATGAAAGAGGTTTGGTTTATATTAGATATTAGGGAGAAATTCTTTACTGTGAGGATGGTGATGGACTGGAACAGGTTGCTCAGAGAAGCTGTCAATGGCATGGGGTCAATAACTAAATTAAGATCCTCTCCAGCTCAGGCCATTCTAGGATTCTCTGAAGTCAAATGTGTTTCTCCTCATGCTTCATGGTGTTCCAGGTGTGGAAAAATGCAAGGAAGACATGCAGAATGAGATGGGTACCGGCTAATTGCTAATGCTATGGGGATCTCTGTGTTACATGTTAGAGCAGCTCTCTGTAGAGCCACCCTGTATCTGCCATTGTTGGTGCAATGCAAGTGCTTGTAGGATGAGGTTTACCTGAATATCTAATTTCCACTGCTTTAAGCCCAGTTTCTGAAGTGCCTTTGGTTTGCCTTAGCATTAGAATCTGTCACAAGGCATTTTCTGGGAAGATCATGTGTTTCAGGACATCGCATGATTTGAACCTGGTCCTTGTGCAGGTGCTGTGCTTCAATAACGTCTGTCAGGCTACCCCTGAGGATAAAGTGCCAGCTGCTATAGGAACCACACACTAAAGTGGCTCTGCAGGACCCTGTCTGGTGTCCTGAAGAGCTGGCAGTGGGACAGCACAAAAGAGCTCAGCTAGCACCCATGCACTTTCTCCCACATAAATTCTTGGAGATATCTACTCTTCCTGGTATCCTACTAACAGTCAGTTCCTTGTGCTTTCAGCAATACCCCCATTAGGTCTTCCCCCATCTGAATATTGCTTGTGCCCTAGTCCCAAATCAAAGATTTTACAATAGTAGCTCTGAAGTAAATTTTGTTTCTTCAAACCCAAGAAAGAGTATTGACCGTGTTTTTTTCATTGTTGGGGATGTACATTATATAAATTCCTAAACCTGAGTATTTATTTAGCTGGTATATAAGGTTGGCTGTTGACTGACCTTAGGAAAGAAATGGGAGTCCACTTGTTAGTGAGGGTTTTTTTGTATGTATCTTGGCTTCATAAATTCTTGCCTGTCTATCACCCATTGTCTTGGTTCAGTACACAAACCATTTCTTAAGGCTCACCACAGCAGGAATTGTTTTCATTTTTGTTCTGCTAATGGAACCTGATTTGGAAAAAACTCAATGGAAGTCATTGAAGGAGCCTTAGCTTCAAATGAAAAATATGAAAAAATTTTATTTCCCATTGGGGAAAAATGTGGGTTGGATAAGAAAAAGGCAGCAAAAGGAAGAAATGGAGATAGATATAGAATCACAACTCAGTCCAGAGTGTGAGAGCCTAAAACACTGCAGGAGTAATCCAGGTAATGAACTGACAGTCTGAGAAACCCACAGGGAGTTTCCAAAACATTTTGTCTTTGGAGGAGATAAAAATAATTTCCATAAGAATTATATTCATGGGCTTACAACCAACACAGAGATCATATACTATGTTTTCATCCAACTGCTTCTCCAGTGTGTCTGAATAGAAGTTGTTAAAGCCCTTCACTTAGATGAAGGGTGTTGTTCTGCAGCTCATGCAGCAAAAATATCCTTGTTTCAAGTCCTGTTGTCAGCACCCTAGAAAGGATTGCTCTCTATCTTTGATACAGAGCAGAATTTCCAGGTGACACCACTACAATGTTTAGTTTGTTCAGAGTTGAGCTTGACAAATAATTGATAATGCTTCTCAAAAAATTCAGTATCTATAACTAAACTTTTATTTCTTCATAAATTTCCTATAAAAGCTTCTGTGAGTTTTTTCATACTATTTTTTGTAAATATTCCTTAGAATATGGGGAGCAGAAAAAACAGGACACTCATTATTTGCAATTCACTTTATGAGTAGCATTTGTTTTTAGGTTCATGGATATTCAGCACTGTGGTTATCAAAACTCCTTTTGTCAACAAATTTTTGCTTTCAGTGATTAAGTCTCAGGGAAAAAAATGAGGAAAACATCACAATCTAAGGATTATAAAATTGTGACTAAATGGTTGCATTATAACCAATGAAAACAAAGTACAGCATTTGGTATAACTAGTTTGTCAAGCGCTTAGTCCATTATTCTTGAGAATTCTGTGAATTAGTATGATTTAAAAAAAAATTATGGAAGCACTAAAAATAACATGTAGTGTAGCCAGAACTTGAAAACTAAACTGGCAGGCCAGATGAAACTGGTGTTAAAAGCAAGGCAATGAGCACTGAAATATTTGAATCCTTCTCTTAAAGGGGTGATTGGAAACCATGAGAAAAGAGTTTACAAAAATCTCAATCCAGACCCTCTGCCCTGCTTTCTGGTCAATGTATAAGACCAAGCAGGAATTCTTTGAGGCTGAAAAAAATGGAATTTCTCCATGTCCAGCCCCACCTCTTGACTAACAAATCTGACTCTGAACTTCCTTGGTGAGGGCTCTCTTGCAGCTCGTCATAGTAGCAAGGTCCTTCAGAGTTTTGTTGGACCATGACACTCCTAATAACCCCCCAGCCACCAAGTTTCTGCATTCAGCAAAATCCAGATGGATTCAGAGTTGAGGGTACGAGATAATTAACCTCGAAATCTGTTTCCATCCTCTTACTTTGAAGTCACATATTCACAACTGTCAGAAAGCACAGGTAGAAATACTGCTTAAAACATGAGCAAATACTTTCTGTTGCTTAATGCAACCAAGGTCATTCACTCTGGAGCACCTGCTGTAGCTGTGGAAAGATGTGTTGCCTAAGGGTTTGAACTGAAGGATGCGAAACTCGGTTATACTGATATTAATAGAATACAGCCAGATGGTGCAGTCATCAATAATCTAAAAATATCCCTGGTGCATAGTCAAAAGCAAAGTAGCATGAAAATTAAAGTTAAAAAAATGCACTCACCAATAATGTCCTAAAAACCCTTTAATCGCACCCTATGTTTGCTGAAAGGTCAATGCATAGAGACAGTGAAAGTCTTTGGCTGTGAGAAGTCATTGAAAGAGAATCTTACCCCTTACCTACTTGGCTGATTTTAATGTTGTGCTCTTAAGTGAGTTAAAATAAACAGTGGCTTTAAATGACACCAAATTTTGGTTAAAAACATACACTCATCCTTCTGTATACCTGGCCCACTAATGAGTCAAAATTCATGTGACAAGCCTGATTCATCACTCCTGTGTGGGTTTTGATATTGTTTCTAAACCCTTTTGCAGAAAGGGCAAAAATTTACCATTCTGGTACAGTCCTGTTTGTGCAACTGTTGACAACTGTCTTGAGTGGTAATTAAAATAATTCTCATCAAAATCAGAATATATGAATTTATGTTTATATGTAAAGCTATGAGAGTTGAGAGTATCATAACTAATATATATATATATTTGATAGTTGCTCAAGTTATTTATGTGTATATATATATACACACACACATATATGCATACAAATACATGTATTTGTGAGCAGTGATCCACCCTGCCATCTGCATAGAAAGAGTTCTAGACCTCAGCTGCTATATTTTTGCATTACTATAAACCTCTCCATCTAAGACTGTGGTTGATCATTGAATTAAAGAAAGCAAAACAAGCACTAAGCAATAAGCACAATGTTTATTTCAATGTTTATTTAAATTATAATAAGATTTTTAACATGTTTATAGAAATTTGTGAGGAAATAGTCCACATTTAAGTCTTAGCAATTAGTGCAAGCTTTAAATTCAACAATATTTACTAAGGGGGAAAAAAGTACACTCATGCATTTTTTAAAACCCTCACCTGGGATGATTTAGAGTTTTGATTTTTTTCTAGACCCAGGGGAGAAAACGCCACCAAAAATAAATCAATTTTCATTCTCCTAATCCCCAAAGAAAAAGGCTGATACAGTGCATTTTTATTTTGGGCACATAAGCTATTTCTCACTAACTCAAGTCTTTTTAAAGTACATGTCAAAAGGCAAGTAGGATGGGTTTTGTTGGTGTTTTTCTTTCCTCCACAGGTATTCCCTAGCAATGAATTTCGGAGCCTTTGTTCTATGCAAAGTCAAAAATCTCCTGCATGCCTTCAGAGATCTACATGCACAGGCTTTGTAAAAGAAAGAGTACATGGAATTTCTCAGGGCATGTCAGCTTTTATGAAACTGAGCATTTCTTCAGTAACAAGAGAAGCAAATGGAAAAAGACATGGCAGGAGATTATACTTGTCAAGTGGAAGAAATAGCACAAGTGCCTGCCACAAAGCCACCTCAGCCCCACGACTGCCTGTATAGCTCAAAGAGATAACTCAAACCAACAGTGCTTGAAATGCTGATGTACAGGAAAGACTCGATAAACCTTCAGAGCAGGAGAAGATCTGAAGATTTTTTTCCTTGGTTTGAGGGATTTTTTTTGTTTGTTTTTTTGTTTGTTTGTTGGTTTTTGTTTTTTTTTTTTTTCTTTTAATTAGTTTGGTTTGGTTTTTATCTTGGCTCACTTTCCCCCCATGTTGTGCTCTGACAACCTTCTCGCAGATTTCTGTTTTCCAAAGCAGCTCTGGGCTGGGTTGCTGAGACCATGTGGACTTGCTTTGTCAGTGGTGGCTTCTTTAAGTATGGAAAAAAGTTATTTTGGAGGGATCAGACACTGTAAAAATGGGACGCGAGATGGAGGTTGGGATGTAAAGTTTGGGTGTGCTAGAGATGGCACTACACGTAGAATACTCCCATACATGACCATAAGAAATGCCCAAATTATTAAAGAAAAAAGGCCCATTTTTAAAATGGTTGAGAGCTGCTGAGAAGAAAAACATTTGAAGGAAATGAGTAGATATTACAAAACTACTTTTGCTCAAGAGAGCAAAAGGCAACTAAGACAACTAAGGCAAGGTCTTCTGCTCAGCCTCATGTCTCACTACACATGCATATTATAGAAATGCAGCAGCATCAGAAGCATGCATAAAAATGAGATCTGTGCTGATTTTTCATTGGTGTAACCAATAATTGAATCTAGCCCAGATTTATACAATTCTACTCAAATCTTCAGTGGTTGCTTCTTGGAATGATACCTCTTTTCCTTAAAGCTATTCACTCCTTGAACCATTTCAGAGTAGAAAGGAACAACCCTAAATCACACTGAAAGACTAGCGACAATTAAAATGAAGGTAAAACATATAATTTTTATAAACCTTTATTTATTTTTTACACAAAAATAAGACTAGAGGTGTTGTGACTGTTCTTACAGTACAATACTTCAGCAGCTGTAAAACCTGAGACTTCTTTTTCGCATCACCCAAAAAAACAATTCAAAGGGCCAAAATATCCTCATTACCAGAATCCTGTAATCAAAGGCTCACAGCACCCATGAGGGATACTCAGAAAACATTTGGATTTATATGTTAAAAAAATTAAAAGGAATACATTACAATTTTTGGGTTTTTTTTAAAGCCAATGAAAACCAATTTGTTTCAAAGCAATTCACTGAAAAAGCCTGAACACCAATATGATGTTGGGCCTGTTTTATGCTTCCCTTTTTCTCAGACAGCTGGTGATACCCTTATTTCTATGAATAATTTTTTATTTATGCTCACTTCAGGGATGACTTCTGAAGTTAGCAGTGGTACTTGTGAAGGAAAATCACTTTTAAGCATCCAACTTTTAAGGATAAATTTTTCAAAGGCACATAAGTGACTTAGGATCCTCCACTAATTTTCAAAAGTGATTTAAGCCCCCCAGCCTAGTTTCCTGACAGCCAGAAAGATTTAGGATTTGAAGGGATTTATTTAGATGGGTTTCAGCATTGTTTGGCAGAGATGCACAACACAGCTCTTTGACCGCTCACAGCTTGGAATTTCAGCACCAACTTGAGTGTCTGTTTGCAGCTTGGGATCCCTACATGGGAATTGCTAAGCTTGTAAGAAAGGGATTTTCAGCTTTTTAAGGCAAACAGCTGAGCGAGGAAGCTGCCTGAATTAGCCAATAGTGCAAGGCTGAAGAATGGGGCTTATGTGTTTTAGCAACTGATGTGATGCCAGTTTAGAGGTGGCTCCCCTCATTCAGGATCCTTGGCTGGGAGCTCTGCTGGACATGGGCACTGCAGCCAAGTCAACTGCTTAAGCAGCCTGTGCCCTAGTTGTCAGAACCTCTGCTTGTCTTGAAGGCTGTCTCTGCTCACTTATTCTGTTATTCTCATTATCCCTCAGCTGTCAGGTAGGCTGGAGTTGAGCTTTTCTTCCATCTAGAGGTGTCCCTGTATTTGTTTTTCTGCCATGGTGCTGGGAGATAGCCAGCCTCAGGCATACTGAGGACACTGCTGGGTGGGTAAGCCAGTCATAGAATTATATTGTTTAGATAGAAGGATATATACGTTTAGATGTCCAGGCTAAAACCCTGGTGTCAGGGCTTGCAGAATCTTTGCTTGAGGCAGGGCTCAGAGCAGCTCATTACTGTGGTGCTGAGGTAGAAATTGGGCTGATTTGAATGTGCTGGATGGCAGCAAGTGAGAAGTTATCATTACTGATTTGCACTGATGGATTCACCGTGATCTGGTTTTAAAATGTTCAGTGAAGCCTCTTCAGGTGCACAGTTTGATTGTATGACGTGGCCCAGAGGAAGTTGTTTTTGGAAATGGGATTTATCATCATAACCTATTGATGCTGGGATCCCTCAAGGTGATCAGTGTCACAGTATTGCACAGCATAAGTGACTAAATATTTCGGTATATAAGTTTTTGTGTGAATCTGAATCTTACATGCTTTAAAAATAATGAATGTCTATCAGCATCCTCTAATACATAAATGTCCTTTCAAACATAACCCATAACTTCCCTGAAACTCTGGGGTTTTTTCAATTGGAAATTGTTCCAAGCATCTGAATTGCAGTTCACAGATTTGAACATTAAATTATTGTAAACATATTTAAAAAACCCTCTAAAAATAGTTTCTTATGAGATAACTCTTAAGCTATTGACTATTAAGGCAGCTGCACTTTCTATTTCAAACTTCTTTATAATGGAACATGGCTTTATTATTTCACAGTTTGTTTTGAAGTCCTGCCACCTATTGGTTTATCAGAGCACTGATCAGGGCAGCTGGGTGTCGCCCTGTGAAACTACAAAGGAAAATGGATCTTACAGCGTGAAACTCCTAAGCACTGAGAAATCTAACAAGTGAGCAGAAGTAATTTAGCCCCTTTGCAATTGCCAGATAATTTGGTAGTGCTATATTTGCACCGCATATGGACAAGGCAATTGCTAAACCTTAATTTCTCTCCTTTTGAATTTAGAAAAAAAAAAATCCTCTTTAAAGACAAAAACACTGAAGCCCTGGAATCTTATTCAAAGGATTTGCAGACTACACTAGAAAAATGTGCATATGTTCATTGATGCAAAATAGTTTTTAAATATACAGATATGCATGCACTACATTTACTTGTTTTGAGCCAAATTGTGCGTAAATAACTTCTCTCATAGCTGCAAACAGATCAATCACTTTGCCTGTATTTGCAAATGCCACCTTCTCTACCACTAATACACTACACTGGGAGAATATCTGAGAATCCTCTTGTAGCTTATGTTAATGTTATCCTGCTACCACATTACTTTCAAGATCCTTACTATAATACTAAAAACTAACATTAATAAGAGTATCTGGGTAGTGAAAGCAAAGCACAGACAGAAGATAAGAGTTACATGAACAGTGCAGGACAAAAGTCTAAGAGTAAGTATCACCTATATGGGAGCAGAAGTAAAAGCTGGGTGAAAAAATGCATTTCTAAACCTTCTGGTACTGAGATATTTGAAAGTGAGGATTTTTCAAGACATAGCTGAACCTGCTTTTAACTTTAACTTTTCCTAACGTTTTGTTCAGGAGATGTTTCACTTTTGGACAGTGACCTTTGTCACCTCCACTGCCTGATTTCTGCCTGGTAGCCTTCAGGGCAAAATAAAACAAATAACCACCTGAGGAGAGGAGACTGAGGGCTAATCAGTCAACCAGCCCTCTGCTTTCCCTGCTGGTACCAAAGCAGAGTAGGCAAAGTAGCATTGTACAGAAGAAGCAATGATCAACTTGTCACAGCTGCAACCACAGACTGTATAGAATAAGGCATCATTGTCAACAAAGCTTGCCCTGACAGCCCAATCAAGTTGTGTTGTGCTTATTCATGCAAAAGGGTCTGCATGAAAAAGACAAAATATTTTAAGAAAAGGGCTTAAAAATATATATCACCCACAAGAAACTTGCAATTAGTTAATGGTTCTTTAAATATTGGGGAAACTGCTTAATTCAGAAGCCTTGCTGTCTTCTGTTCATTATTTTGTGTACCCAAAAGAATTCACTAAAGTGCACTCCACATGATGACAGTGTGACAAGGGCCAATTTGTGAATAACTTGTCAACAGCTTGAATGAAACTCTAGAAATCCATAACAGGTGCTCGATAGCTATAATCGAGTGACAGATGGATTAGATACATGAAACCACAACAAACTGACTGAATGGGAGAGGGAGAGAGAACAAGGGTGAGAGTGGGGGAGGTTCATTAACTATAGAAGAGAGCAAAAATACATGAATTATTAAAGAAGCAGCATGAGCCAATTTGTGTGGATGCTTCCTGCTCATCTTCAGCAGCCCTGGGAAGAGGAGCTGCAATGCCAGCTACTACACACAGCAGCATTGGACTAATATCTTGACTCTAGGCAGGGGTGTACCAGAGCTTGGCACTGGCCTTGATTGCAGAAATCACTGTTGTATTTCAGTACACACACAAGAGCTGATTCAGCAGTGTACTTGAGTGCAGGCCTTGCTCTGAGCATGTGAATAGCACCATTAAGGTCAGCAGAACAACTGTGTTAACTCACACCAACACATTTAAGCCTCTTGCTGAAATTTCCTTCTCCGTTGAGGGATACAAAACACAAGGGGATGAACCCCAGCTAGTATAAATTGTTACAAGCCCCCTGGGGACTGCTGACACCAGAGTGTTGAGTGCCACTCAGGGCCACAGGCAATGATGAACCAACTCTGCAGGCTTTAAGTGAGGGGATTGCCATCGGGGCCCAACCTGGGCCGTGCAGGTCTGTTCCTGTGCCAGAGGGCCTCTCCCCATAGCCAGAGACTGCCTGCACCCATCCCCACCTTTCCCTGGTAGGGGACCCACAACACCATCAGTGCTGGATGCCCTGTGTTTTAAGCAACCAGAGCCATTGATAGGCACCCACTGACCTCACACAGCTTTGTTCCAGGTGTGTCAGAATATTATATTTAATCTCAGCAGAGAAACATTCTACTCAGTCAGTGCCCAGCCTTTGTCTTCTACCTGGCCCTGACTGCAGGCAGGAGGGGGGCTCCTGTTACCCCTCATAATCTCCAATGGCTTTTCCCTTAAATTTTTTACTTTAAATTAAATCTTCCATTTCCTTATTTTCCTCCCGTGCACCCTGCTTAGTGCCACAATCCCAGATTTGCAGTTATTCTATCCAAACAATGCTTTTCCACAGCTACCTATTAAGGGAACAACCAAAACCTTGACAGCTGGTTTACTTTTATAGAGTAACGTATCTTTTTTGTTCTGTCACAAATCTTGTTGTGTGTGCCTAATAT
Organism: Ammospiza nelsoni; assembly: GCF_027579445.1. Taxonomy (NCBI): domain Eukaryota; kingdom Metazoa; phylum Chordata; class Aves; order Passeriformes; family Passerellidae; genus Ammospiza; species Ammospiza nelsoni. The sequence continues at coordinate 113,815,101 of NC_080633.1, forward strand.
CTTCCCTTGGAGAAAAAATTGTGATATTTTGGAACCTAGTCAGATGACAAACAAAATACAGTTCCTGGATATTTCAGGTGCAAAAACAAGACTTGCTTTTGTAAAAAAAAAAACAAAACCAAACAGTAGAAACTTGATTTCTATTTCTCTTCTCCATAAATGCAATGTAAACACATGGACTAAACTACTGCTTAGGAAAGGAATTTGCTGTGCAGTCATTATCATACCAGAAACCCCTGTGATAATAAAATGCAGCCATTTTGCAGTAAATGTTGTACCCCTAACACCATTTAATTTTCTTGCACTTTGGCATAATACTTCTGTTTATAATATATTCACTCCTGCCACCATCCAGGATGCTCTGTTTACCTGAGGTAAACAGAGAGTGTTCTCTCTTGTTGTGGGTAGTGATCCCCAAAACACCACACTAGCACACTCATACTCCTATGTGAACCTTGGATCAGTGAATTCAAACTGTCAGAATTACCCAAGGAAGGCACTGTTTCATACTTGAATGCCTTTCAGCTCCTAGCAAGGAAAAAGAAAGTTGAATTTCCAGATCCAGAATATAGGGATAAGACAGTCCTGCTGTATTCATGAAATTCCATTTTGTTTCATTTCAGCTCTAGTTTATAGTGTTTCAGCAGCACATAGCTGCTTGCCTTGAAAGATTGCCTGAGAAGATTTCACTGGTTTTTTTTTTCTCTTCTGAGCTGCAGTAATGTTCATCTAAAGATGTGACTGACAGGCTGAAAGAGCATAAGATAGGGGGTGAAGAGATGGTGGGCTCTGATAAAGGTACTCAGCTGTCACCACTACCATGGTGGTCAGTAATGATAATATAATAGCTGACACCACTGCTTAGGACAGAGTAGGCAGGCACATGTAGCAAGCAATAAAGCATATTAAAGGAAATTTCAGTTTTATAGGCAATCAGCTGTGTTTCAGGATCTGAAAGAGTTTGTGTGCTTGGGTAGTTCTTAACCAATGTTTCTACAGATGCAAAACTAAGATTGGAGAAAGTTTCCTGTTTAGTAAGTGAATTTCCTCATTCCTCTTTAATATCTAACTAAATGTTCCTCTCTTTTGGCTGAGAAACCTATTTTATGTATATTAGCCTTGGATCTAGCAGTGTTTCTCTGTTCCAAAGTTAAAAAACCCAATCTGATTGCATGCTCTTATGTCTATGCCTCCTTTGTAATGCACACTGTAATTATCACCATGCAGAGAATTTTGCCTGTCTACTCCACAGCTGTTTGTGGGTGAAACAGCAACTCTGTGAGCAAGTACACAGATGTTCAGCTATTGAATCACTTCTTTGCAATCCAGACCTGACAATAATTAGGATGTCAGCGATCTCCAAGCACCTGACCAGTGTTGGCTTTCTTATTTTGAGAAATCAAATTAAACTTTGACCTGGTGGATTTTAGAGTACTGAAGCAAAAACTGATGGTTATGTAGACTGGGAGAAACTGGCAATTGCACCTTGGATCTACAAGGAGATGTTTATTTTGAACATCTCTACTTTGCCTAACCCTTTTGAGGAATATCTGTAACATAAAGAAGGCAGTCAGCTTCTTTCACTGGAATGAACAAGTATACTAGACAATGGTTTGGGTTTGGTTTTGGATTTTTTGCATCTATTAAGCCAACCACAAAACTGTGTCTGAACTCCCCAAGACTATGTGAATAGCTGTACCGCTGATTTACACTTAGGGTTTCATTGAGAGCATTCTAGAGACCACTGCAGGTCTTGCTCAAGTCTACAGCTAACAGCTAGGTGCAAGGAATGTTATTAGCCCCTAATTTCACAGATGGAAGGTGAGAAAGAAGCAGCAGCAGCTTCTTCACAGTTGTGGATTCATACACTTGTGTAACCAAATGGCAGACAAATGCCTGTGCACATCCTTCACTCCTCCGCGAATAGGAGTGAGAATTTGCACATGTGCCATTTGCATGTGGTCAGCTGTTTGAAGTGTAAATGGTGTTAAACCATGCAGATTTGCTTTTCAAACTCATTCCATTAAGACACTTTGCCAACACATGTAGGTTATAAGTGTTAGAGCCAGGAACAGCTGCAAGGAGAGCACCTTTCCCCTTGAATTGTGAGAACAGCTGTTCAAAGAGGTGTTCTGATTGAATACTATAAACAGAAACTACAAACAATCTAAAATGCTTCACATTATAACTTTTGCAAAATCCAGTCATCTAGATGATTCATCTGCTAGTAGCCCATATGAAAATGAAGAATTTTAGAAAGCCATTACTTTAGCTTAAATAACTTTTCCTTTAGTGGATAGGACCTGAGGACATCAGTTTCTTCACAGGTTGATTTGGCTTAGCACTTCGGCTTGAGCCGTTAGAGAAAAGGAATAAAAATGTCACAAAAAAAGTTTCCCACATAATTCACCATCTTCCCAGCCAACTCCTGTATGTTATTTCTGTGTCAAAATAAAGGAGGCATAAGAGCACAGTTTTTATCCAAACACTTTTCCTATTCTGTCTTCTGGACAGAAAAAAAAAAAAAAAACAAACACCAAAGGAAACTCCCAACACAACAAAGCAATATAAAACCTCCCATCAGAACACTCATTCTTTATTATCAGCCTGTGTCAATGATCTAGGGTGAATCCCTGTGTAAGGACTAGGTCTAGGTTCTGAATTTTCAAATGCTGTTTTAAAAGACCATGAAGCCAGCCATAATCAACATGACCAGACCTCCTTATATTTAAACATGAAGTTAAGAGTTGTTCTTAAGACAAAAATCCATGTATATATTGTAACTTCTAGGTAAATTTGAGACCTGGAATAGTAATACTTGGTTGGATCCTAGATTTCAGTGTTAGAGCTATTCTGTGTTACTGAGGTACATGCCAAGGGGTGCATGATAGTGGATGATATTAGGAGATGTGTTGAACAGACTTCATGTTGATTTTCAGCTCTTCTGCATCTTTCTGGGGTATCTTAAGTTACCGACTGGCTTTTATAATTCATATCACTCTGAAATGGACAAGAAGTCTAAAGGATGAAAGACCTGAATCAGATTTCAAAGATGTGTACTCATACCACAGGGGAAAGAGAGAGAGTATTAAAATTTTGGAAGCTGAACGCTTGTGCCCTCAGGCCAATGCTGTACATTCAGCAGCAGGCTGTCATACCCTAATTGCCTGTACCCCTTTGTGAATCAACATCTTTGAGAAGCCAATTCTACATGAGGCTTCTTTAATATACATCTTCTCATTTGCCCCACGTATATTTCAGTTTGCCATCTGATAATTGGAATTGTGTGGGTAGCAGCCGGTACCATCTGGCTTGTTAATAAGTAGAGGATAAAAATGTCTAATGCCTTGCTCTACATAAATACAAGAATTACCCTACAAATAAACAGCTCCCTAAAACCTCAACTGATGAGAACAAAAGAAAATAGTGTGGTCTTAGCTCATTAAAAAAACACTGAGGAGAGAATGAGGGAACAGTGGGAAAGCCTCATCACTTCCCATCTGAAGTTTTAGTGTAACTAAAACATATGGGGAAAATAATGCAAAATTAAAAGTGATAATGCACTTTTCACACCAAAACATATTGGGCCACTATACAAATGATGCAATTAAAACTGCTGCCTTCAGGAGCCAAAACCTAAGCTGAATAAGTACAGTACAATTAAAGTTTTCGATTTAAAACCAGTGAAAGATTTATCATAATGAAGCTCAGAATAGAGATAATATGACTTGGGGGCATCAAAGCTAAGCTATAGAAAGCCACATGTCCTACAACATAGAGTTAGAATTGGAAGACTGACATCAGCAGATTTTAGGGCACAGAAAGGCTTACAAGTTCATTTGCACGTGAATGGCCAAGACCATGCAAAATCTTGCATGTAAACAGTGTAGTATTGTAATCAGTACTTTAATTAACAGGAAGGCAGTGCAAAGCTGTCTGCATTGGGGAAATAAACTCTGATCCTGTGGGCTGGATGTGAAAGCCGTGCTGTTGTATTTGGAACCTGCTGGAACTTGTACAGCGCCTTATCTGGAGGGCTTCACGCGCGTCACGACAATGTCCCCTAATCTGGCAATAAAAAGGGCGTCATGAGAGGTGGCAGCCAGGCCAGCCAGCCAGGGCTGCAGGCACGCTGCACTCCCAAGATGGTGAAAGGAGATTTAAACCTCTTGCAGGAAAAAAAACCCATCAAGGATTACCTCCAGCCTGGCCTGGGTATGGAGGGGGGAAAAGGGAGGAAACACAGCCGGATGGTGGCTACCTGGTTGGGGCTGGCAGTGCGTGGGAAGGTGCAACCAGGAGAGGGGAAAAGGCACTCAGCCAGCGCCTTGGTTCCTCCTGACCACCAGCCACCTGCACCAAACCTCAGCCTGCAAAAGCAGATCTGCTGGCCTTTGGAGTTTTGCACCTCTGGGGATTTTTCCCAGCAAGGCTCAGCCTGCCCTGCTGATGTTGGGTAATACCTTTATTCTTTCAGATATAAACTCATCCCAGGGTGAACCAGAAGCTGGAGGTAGCATGTGCTTCCCCAGGAAGGAGGGTTAATAACACTACCCCTGATGATCCCATAGAAAGTTGGAGAGGGATTTAGTGTGACAAAATGGGCAAAGACCCACATTTGGAAAACAGGCTTGTTCCGCACTGGGAGGAGCTGATGTAGTGCAGCTCCCAAGGGGCTCCCATGGTTTTCTGCCCTGTACTCCAGCCCTGTAGTTGTCACTATAAACACAGTCCTATAGTCACTGCTTGTCTGCCTTCATTCTTGCTGAAATATTTACACTCACGCATGAGGCTTGCACTATTTACATCCTTTGGTGCTGCACCAAGCACACAAGCACAGTTCTCTGGCCAGCCTTGCGCTAACTCTTGCTGCTACTCTGAGTTGTACGTCATGCTGATCTGGAGCTGGCCCTTGCCAAACAGAAGCTCTAACAGCTGAACCTCCCTCCTCTTCCCTCTTCTCATGAATCATAATTTTGCTCTCATAGCAATCAGCTGATTTTTCACAAAATCTGTAGGAGCTCCATTATCTCAATAAAAATACTTCTGCTTTTATAGCCTTTGCTTCTGTTGTTTTGAAATTTAGCTTCTGCATTTTGAAAATTTAGTTTGAGACTGGCCTGCAGCACTAACTGGAAGATATCTTCAAGGGAAACCATAAAATAAAAACCAGGGCAATAGAATGAAGACTATAATAATGTCTTATGAAAAAAAAAAAGGGGGTGGGTGTTATACGCCCTTACACATCTGCTCTGGCTCTTTCTCCCTCACTGTACACATGTCATACCTCATGCCCCTGTGTAAGACTGGTGTTACTCGTTCTCAATGCACTTTTGGAGTGATTTTCATTTCCCAGATGTGGAAACAGAGCTAGAATCAAGTATCTTGCTCAGGGTTACCTAGAAGCCTGAGTAAGGCCCCAGTCTGGGGTTTCTGAGGTGCTGTTTTGTCTCCTGGCAGCTGGAAAACACAAGGCTGTCCCCACACAGTCCTCAGCACTGGTGCTCCACGTGCGGTACCTCTGCCATGTGTCTGTGCAGAGCTCAGCTCTTCAGTCTGTGGAGATGGCACTGCACTTCCACTGAGGGAATTCAATTTACACCCATTCTTCTGGTAAGTTTTCATGAGCTTTTTAAAACCTTCATTCTTTCCCCAAAACCTTTCTGACCATACATCAGAATTAAAGAAACCAACTCCTAATTCTAGGCACTTCCCTCCCAAAGGAGCTAACCTCATCCTGCATTTAAAGGATCAGATCAGTTTCATCCCAATAATTTTGAAATCAGTCTAGCACCTGGGTCTTGATTCAGACTTTTTTTAATTGTTTTAGAAGTAAGCAGAGGGTGCACGTAAGAGGCTACATGTTACTGTAACTAGAGAATATTGCTAGCCAGATATCTTCAACCCTAGCCCCAGCTTCAGAGAAATGTTTGGACAGAAAATATCATCAGTTAAAGAAAGAATGAGATTAATTCCTTTGTTTTTTTTTTTATTTTTTTTTTTTTTTTTATTTTCTGTGAGAAGGAAAAAGAAGTTTAAAAAAATAAAAAAGGTGCTTACAAACAATAAACAAAGAGTTTGGTAAGGTTTAGAGCCAGGCTTGGGGCAACAAAAGAGATGTTTTCTTCAATACCTGGGATGGGTACAAGTACCCACCTGGAATTTTATGATGTATTGTTTGTGCAAACAAGTATTAACAAGATATAGATATATATAGATATATATAACAATGCTATGAAATAATATGAAAACTTAGTAGCTGGTAATTTGGATTGGCCAGAGAAGAGAATTTGGAAAAGACCCTGCTTGACAAAACCAACTGTGCATTTAGCTTCTAAAAATTAGGTTCCTCCAAGGGATGTGAAGCTCAGCACCAAAAGCTGGTTGGAAGAAATCTTGTGCAGTAACAGTTTCAGGAGCAGACAGCAGCAACCTAAATAGTAATTGCTATCACATAACTGAAAAGTCCTCAGATTTACTTAGACAATGTCCCTGGGAACATTCGTTAAGAATGAAATGCAGTTGAAGCAATTTGTACCATGAAGTCAGACAGGAAATCAGACTAATCCCTGATGCAATTATGTGTAAGCTTGGCTGTCTAAGACTTACTAGAGCAAAAGAGACAGAAGAAAACCAAGCCAGAACGAGATATTGAAAGGTACTGAAAGTAGGTCACTGTCCTACATTACACAAAAGCTAAATGGAGCTCTATCATCCCACAGTATCCTGAGCAAGTTGAACAAAGGACTTTGTCTGGTGCAGACCTCCTGACAGCATCCAAGTTAAACAGCTGCATAAATCATAAAAAAAGTTTAGGCATAGCAGAATTTCCAAGACAGGTAGAATGTATTGGACTGAATGAACACGCGAGGAAAGCAAGGAGAGGACTTGTGCCATAAATCTATGTCACTGCATGATAACAAATTCCCATCAAGAAATCCTGTGACCTAATAAAAGTACAGTAGGACAAAGAGGCATTGAGTAGAAAAGCCATTACACAGTTAGATATATACACTAAGTCAGCAAGAGAGAAGAGATGCTTAATTAGTAAACAGAGATAAAATTCCAGTAGAAAACAGAATCTGTTTTCTACAGAATCTATTATCTACATCACAGACTCAAGCTCTTTATCATGGTTAGTTAAGAGAGAGGATAGGCTTCCTGAGCTGTCAGAACAGCAGATGTTGACTGTTCTTGCTCCCCTTCCTTCTTTTTCATATTTAAATCGTCTTCTCAAATTAATTAAAAAATTGGAATTTATGTATTTTTTCTGAAGTGCTTTTCCCCCTTCTATAGGCATAGTTAAAGAACAATTGTTAAAAATGGAAACTTCAGAAGATGAAAATAGTTTGAAACATTGTTCAAGCACAATGGGTTTGGTTGTTTTGGGGTACCCCCCAACCCCCCAGCTTATATTAGTTTAATAGTGAGTATAGCTTAAGTATTTATTCCTTTTTATTTTTCTAATGGAAAAAGGCCGTAATTTCAACACCAAAGAATTATCAGAGCAAGTTGTTTAAAGATGAATGTAGATAGTCTTTAGATAATAATAATTATTTCATCACAACTGTGGATATCATATTCCTATCCAAAACCACTAGGAAAAGTGGTTTTCTGCTCACAATCCTTGTCTCAGATCATTGGAAATATTTGAGATTAAGCATAGTTTTCTTAGGTCTATGTAGAGTCCAACATCCTCATAGCACTGCCTTTCCCGAATCTTATAAACAGCAGATAATCGTATTTATTATAGAACTTTGAAAGTTACATGAGAAGAGTTGTCTGTCTGACAATAAGGCTTTCTAAATTTGTGATTTGAATTTAGGCAGCCAGACAAAATGAAAATATTGGCCTCGGTCTTTATCTGTTTAGCCTTAAGGCATATTGCTAGGACAGACCTGTTTTCTGCTTCGTCTGTGATGTGTGAGGAGAGAGTGTCCCACTAGTGTCTCATGATATGAAGATCCACAGCAGAAGTTTAATAGTAAATTTTAAGAACCATTAAAATACTATTTAATATTAATTGTCATATGACATAAATAACAAATAACTGGCTTAATAAAAAGAACCTGTTCATGGTGCCCTTGGATAAGTGTCCTAGAACAAAGCAAACTCTGAACTCCACTGGAGCAGAGCTTCCCAGGACCGGTCTGTCTTCATTCCAGCACTTCGCTGACTCTACAGCTTCAAACCTGGCAAGATTTGTGAGCATCCCAGATTCATGTGATACAAATTTTTAAATTCCCTTCTAGCTAAATGCATTCCTGTAATTTTTTATGTGTCAGTCCATTTTGGTTTATCTGAAGATGTCTATTCAAATAAATAATTATCAGCTGCTTTATGGCATTTAAATGCGACTTATTTTCCAAATGAAAATCATTCTCTATATGTGGAAAGTTGGAATCTGAGACAAGAAATGCTCCTGAAGCCATTAGCACGCATCCTAAATAAAACTGTTTCCTACATTCTCTACAACAAGCAGTGCAAAAAGAAAGTCCATTAGATGGAAATATTGTCTTTCTAAAACCAGCAGATTTTTATTTCTGCTATGTCTGAGCACTGCAATTCTCAGCAGAAAATTGCACTGGAACAGTGGGCGGTTCCAAATTGCTGGAAACTTTACAATGGCTTTTATGTTTAAACATCATTTAGCAGCTGTTAAAGGTCAGCACAAATCCTGTACTTTATCAGTATAAATGAAGTCTACAACTGCCAAGAAAAGAATGCATTAAATAATGCAGTGATTATCATCTCCAATCTTTTTTTCCCTTCAGAAGAGAAAGGCACCTCTTAAGCGGTTCTATTTTTCTCGTCCTTATTTCAAATTGACAAAGTAAAACATTAATTAAATTATTTATATCAGAAATTTACTTATGAGGGTGACACATTTTGTACACAAAGCAAGTGAAACATATGACACATCGTATAGTGCCAGGTGAAGTTAATAAAGTGTAATATAAGTCAGCATCTAGAGGCTAAAAAACCCAACAAACTTGCTGCAATATTTCATTATCAATTTTATTTCCTACCATACACCAAATGTACAGCACAGAACACAATTTTGTTGTTTTGATGTAAGAAATATTAATTGTATGAAGAAACAGTATACAAACTACTCCAAATTAAAAAATGCATACATCATTGCTCTTTACAAAAGGTCTAATTTACAGTATAGCTCATCAATGCATTTAAACACAAAAAAAAAGAAAAACAGAAAGAAAAAAAAAAAACAGTGCACATTACAAAACACATCAAGTACGAGGGAGGCAAATAAATACAAACATACTTCACAGAACATCCTCAGCAAACAACCAAACACAGATAAATTAACCTGAAGCCATAGTAAATCATAATAATAAATACATAGGTCAGTAAGAGAATTTTTTTTACTTAAATAAAATATATAACAAATTTGTTAAAATATTTAGTAAATTAAACTTTAGTCTTTGTAATGAGTGAACTCATTTTGTATGCATTTAACATGTATAACAAATGTTTGCTTTTTGAGTTTTTAGCAAGAACAATACCTTTAATAGCAAATTTTTGTTTGGTGTTCTCCTATTTATATTAGACAGCACATATGGTAGCTTTTGAAAAATCAATTTAAAAATAAACACAGCTCCTAAGAACACACATTTTCCCCTGTCTAAACTAAGATCGGAGAGTTGAATCAACCCCCCAACAAAAAGCAAGCCCCACCTAATGCAGAACAGTGACCACAGTGCATGAGAGTTGAATCACTTCTGAATAGTACTTTTGTGCAGGAACAGTAATAATATAATTGTATATGTCAAGCCTGTGAATGCCATCATATTCAATCTAAATATAAATGCGGCTAATAAAAATAAACACTTTCATTATAGCACGGAAAAATTAAACACACGCTAGATCCATGTATACATTTACACTGAGGCACATATGCACATGAGGTGTGTGTGCATACAAAAAAGGCAGTTTAGCTGGTTGTTTATACCTTTTTCTTAAAAAAAATAAATATAAAAAAAACTTCTGAAACAATGCTTAATTACTTACAATCCCTGAAATAGACATTGCCTCTGTTATAGCAACCGCTAGTTTCTGACGGATTCAGAAGTTCCACACCCAGGCTAACCGGATACCTCTGCGCAAGTGCTCGTCTGTCCACACCTCCGCCTGTCTGTCTGCTCTGTAGCACTTGGGACCCTACCAGAAGACTGGTGACAAACTCAGTATCAGCCTAGTCTCAGTGAAGAAGGATGGGAGAAACCAGTCACGGTGTTGCTACCGGTCATTCAGAGGGACAAGCGACCACCGTGGTGCCAGAGGGGTGTTGTTGCCCTCCAGACAGACCGCTGCCTTCTCAGCTGCCATTACCTTCAAACCAGTATTAAATGCCATTTCAGGGGAGATGTGTTCGACTCATTATGTACAAAGCCTTTAGCTTGGGATGTGTTTGCGTTTTTTCAATCCAAATCCATTGCAATACTGGTCACTTGCTTAAAACCTCAACGTCTCATACTAAAAAAGTACCAGTACCTACCTAATTACCCTTCTTGTTTAGAGATAATTGTCATTTCCCTCCATGAGCTAACTCTGAACAAAAGCTGCAGTGGTAAAATAAATCTGAAGTTCTCTTGAAACATTTTAAATAATCATTCTCATAGGCTAAATCACACAGCCAAGTCAAGTGCTTTGCTGATTGCTATATTTCATTATTGCTAACATATTCTTTAACACACTGTTTTCCAGCATACTGTGCTTTTAAGAGCCCAAGTTCCCCACTAGTGGGCACTATTTATCTTCTCATTCCATGCATCTTCACATCTCATGTTACTGCAAACCCATTTCTGATACAAAGCCATTATAAAAAAGCAGGATGTGAGGAAAATAAAACTAGAACCACGGTTCAGTCATTTGTTACTTTCATAGGTTTTTTTTTTCTTCCTGTACAAACCCAGCAAGTTATTTAATTTACAGTATAGCTTTCAGTCTATTTAAAATCCCATTGGAAAATAAATTAATAAACACATTTGTAAAAATATGGCAGGCCGCAAAAATGCTGTTAAAAGATAAAAAAACCAACTCTTTGATTAGAAATAAATAAAAAATATAAAAAATAGTCGCACACACTTTTTACATTCACTTTACAAAAACTGAGTGCAAAAGAAGAAAAAAAAAGAAATTGTACTGAAATAAATACAATATACTAACAGAGTGCATTGCTGTTAATACAAATAGTCTGTTGTGGTTTTATTCTTTTTTTATGTCAGCTGGGAAAAAATTAGTGCAATGTTGCAATTGTAAATGCAGCATGGCAACCTACACCCCTTAGCAGTACATGAACTCCTAACAGATCCATCTGGAGTTTACTGCTGTTAAGTAATTTCTGTTGCCCAGCAGCTTTCACATCCTACACATGGATGCCCTTCACTGCCTGTTTGATACTTTCCAGCAGAGCTTTGCATTCGGGGGAATAGTCCCGTTCCAGATTGCTGTACATGTCTGTGAGTGTATTTACATATGCTTCGAAATTCTGCTCACTGATTGGCCCCTAAATGGAGACAAAACAGATTATAATTGTAGGAGGTAAAATTAAGGCTGAAAAACCCAAACACCCAACCCCAAAGCACGCCAAAGGAGCGATATGGCAACTGGGGAGAAGTCCTGAACAGGGCAGCCATCCAAATTAATGGAAGGGTTGTGGAAATTACAGGAGTTGCACATCCTGGGGGACTCCAAGCAAGAAAAGGAGTTGGAGATATTATGGTTAGTGTAACCTTTTTCTTTTTTTTTTTTTTTCTTTTTTTTTTTTTTTTCTTTTTTTTTTGTGGCTTATTTGTCATTTTGTCATCTCTGGGATTGTGACTGATATTCTCCCTAACTGTCCTTTTTTAATCTTCCAGTGGCATTCTTGACATTTGGAAAGGGGACTGGAAACACGAGCACCTCTGTGGATTTGGCCTTTGTTTGAAAGTCAGATGTGAAATTCTTGAGAATATGGAGCTTGGTTTTCTCCAGAAGAATTATCTCTATGAAACAGGTTTTGATCTGGGAGCAGAGTAAATGAGGGCACTCATGAGAGTGAAGTTTTCACTCTTTGTGCAGGGTGGGTATTCAGACAGGGAGGTTTGAGGGAAAAGCCTGCCTTGCATGGTGAGGTACAGGGCAGAGATACCAGGACTGGCTCAATCCTGAAAGGAACTGCACCTACGGCCACACAGACTTCATGATCCTGCATCTCTGCAAAGCAAATCAGCCTAAAAGTGCTCTCTGCTAATGCAGCTCCAGTGCTCCTGCCAGTCCCTGAGCTTGCTCATCTGCTTTGAATGCTGGCAAGGCAGTCTCAAAAGAAGGTGTTAACCTGCTGGCTGTGGGCTTACCATCTGTGGCAGCTGAATGTCAGCGAGACTGGAGATAAGGGCTTGGCTTAAGCCAGCTAACTCCTTCAACAGGCTCTCGTTGTTCTGCTCTATGAGTTTGTTCTCCTCTTCTATTGTTTTCAAATTGCTCTCCATAGATGTGATCTAAAAGAGACAGGCAGGCACAAACACAGACAGACAAACCCTTGTCAGCATTGTTACTGCAGTTTGAACCCAAAATATCAGCTGGGTGGTTATGAGAGAGGCCATGATGAATCTGAAACTCAGCTATGCTTCGTTTAGGACATAACTTCTCCACAGAGCATTCAGAGCAAAGAAGAGGTTGTATTTGCTCTGAAATGAGGGACTTTGCTGCTGGTTCATGGAGAAACCTTGTGGCAGCAAGGCACTAGAGAGTGCCCCAGAGGGGGAGGAAGGAATTGAGCTTGCAGAGGAGGGTCAGTATGGAGCAGAGATGAAGTGTGGCCTCAGGGCTGGTGGAGGAAGGAGAAAGGAGGTTGATGTTTTCATTGCTGTCCTGCTCTTACAGCATCCCTGCTGCTCAGCCACAATAGCAAGGGCACGGGTATTGGGTATTAGCTGTTGTGCTGCTTTCCTGCCCTGCTCCTGGGTGAGCTCTGGGCTGGCTGGGATTAGCAACAGGCCTGGTGCTGGGAACAATGAGAAAAAAATAGAGTGGAAAGGAAACTGAGAGACTGAGCACTGTATTGCAAAGATGGTCTCTGACTAACAGAATGGAGAGGAGGGTTTTGGAAAGAGCAGGAAAAAGCAGCCAAGGTAGGGAAAAAATGGTATATTTTTGAAGTGAGAGCTCAGGTCTGAAAGCTTAGATGTCAAAAGCAGTGCTGAAAAAACAAAACCAGCAATGGCAGGGTCTGGTTCCCTCCTGCCCTGCTCCTTGTCCCAAGAGCAGACAGCTCAGCAGGGCAGAACCAAGGGCTGCCATCCCTGCGCCCCACCACAGCTCCACAGGGCACTGACCAGTGCAGTCACACCCACAATTGTCATGCCCACCCTTCTTTATTAGTATGCGCTTCTTTGCACTAATTAATTGCTTCCTGCTTGTGGCCACTTTACTTCCTTTGCTCAGGCACAGCCACACAGCAAAACTCCCCAGTGTGAGAAACCCCTTTTTGTGTGCCTGTCGTCCGCTTCAACCCCTCCTCTGCAGGGTGCTCGTAGCAGTCTAACACCTGGCTGGTGTGGAGTAAAAGGAGGTAGGAGATTTATGGCTTCTGCTGTAGTTCAGTTCAGGCTTTGCTGGTCAAGCTGCCTTCACCAGGGAGAAAGTCTAGGGAGAAGAAACCTGACTGCACAAACAGGGCTATCTCCATGTAAATGGCTCAGTGACCACCGGAGAGAACCAAGTGTCCTGAGACAGTGAGCACAGCCCCCCTGCAGTGCAGTTTGGGCTGGATATCCCCACAGCTGCTGTGGTGTGCAGCCAGATTGTTTAGATCCAGCACAGGTGGCACAGGCTTCTACCTTGTTTAGACCATACACGCAGCGGTTGCTGAAAAAACAGCAGGAGACAAGGCTGCTCATTCAAATGTGGTGCAAATAGAGGGGGGGGGTATGGTTACACTCAGTTTGGTTTAGATCTATATCCAGTTCACAAATTTATTTTTATTTCACTCTTATTCTGAAAATTCTGAAGCTTCTGCTCATGCTTTTACCCAATCTGCCCAGGTTAACTTCCAGGTGTACATGAGAGTCTGAAGGGATGATGCTACACAGCTCACTCCATAGAACCACTATCAGCATATTAAAACCAACTTAATCTCTCCAGTACAGAAAATAATGAAAGAGAATGACTCTTTTGCATAACTTCCATCAAAATCCTCTTCTACACAAGCTAGCAAAAGGTATACATTCCTTACCAGCGGTTGCCTGGAGGCAAAATTCAAAGTATTTGAATAATTGGCAGTGGGTGAGCTAAACTAGGAAAATTTTCTTTGGTACTCATTAAGACTTGGAGTGGGTTTGTAAGAGTAATTATCATCCCTGAAAACTCAAGTCATAGGACCTCCCTGGTTTGGTAAGCAGATGTTTGGTCAACAAAGGAAAATGGATGTTTTGTTTGGTAAGTATGTTTCATGTCTGCTAGCTAAGATTAGCTACAAACTGTCCTGAATTTGTCATTCAGCAGATCTTTAGGACAATATCTGCTGCTCATTTACAAAAAACAGCAAACAAGAGCTTGAAAAAAGAAGTGCAGAGGAGACTAGCTATTTTTAAACATAACATTTACATAGCATTTAATTTATTTATCGTGCTTAAACATAGCATAGGAAAAGGTTTCACATTTATGGCATACCTGAGTTTGAAGTTTCATCATGTCAGCTTCAATTTTAAGATTGGATTCATTCAGTTCTTTTATTTCTTCATCCAAGTGTCTTATTTCTTCATCACTCTCAATACCTGTAAATAGTTGAAAATAACAACATCAGATTTAAAGTGTCCACAGGACAATGGATGTATAAGTAACCAGCTGTATTACCTGGTACTTAACCCTAGGAAAATAAGATTTTCAAAAAATGATTGATCCTTATATTTTCTTTGATTTTACTATCAAAATTCTTTCCTTCCTGTTAAACATTTATATGAGCTGAAGCATAGATGGGACTATCTTAGTCCTAATTTTTTCGCACTTTCTTTTTTCATTGCATCATGCAAGTACAAGCTGAAGGGTACAGAACGGAAAAATTGCCCAGAAAGAGGAAAGTTTATCATAAATGTGAGGAGATTTTTATGGTGCTTGGGTGTGGGGGTTTTGTTGTTTGTTTTGGTTTGTGTTTTTTTTTGTTTTGCCTTTTTTTTTTTTTTTAAAGGAATGCAACAGCAACCCTTCTTTTTCAGAAAATACAGCAGGGCAACATCTTCTTTAGTATTGTAATTGTTCACTCGTCTGTACCTGTTTCTGATTTTGCAAGAATCTCTGTGGGGGCAAGCTCCTGTGCAGAAAACTTCCATAAGCACAGCCTTAGTTATATCTGATAAATAGTGAAGTTTAAATAACAGGAAAGGGTGAAATTTTCAGAAAGCTAACAAGTATTACAGGAAAAAAAAAAAAAAAGCAAAACAAAACAAAACAAAACAAAACCCTAAGAAGCCAGGCTTTTTCATCCCAACAAGTTAGATAGCAAAGTAAAAGAGCTTCAGTTCTTTAATGAAAGACTTATCCTGAAATATACTGAGCTGTAGCAGCTGCTGGCAAATGCATGTTCCTGTTTCTGCTTAGTATCATTCTGAGCCCAGCTCTGCCTGGAGATTTGTGCCACTGTTGTTACTGCTTTAAAGCCTAGAACCGAGTGTACTGGGGAGCCAGCATGGGAAATGTGTAAGCAGTAATGCAACCGTTTTCCTCAGCAGTTGGAGGCTAAAGACTAAATTTCCTGAATCCTGGCTCAATGCCCAACTTGCTAAAGCACATAGTATAAGAAGGGAGACTCCCACACATTTTCCCCTGCAACTCTTTGGTAATTATTGCTTTGCACTTAGGTTAGCTAAATTGCACAAGCACTGCATAGATACTAAACCATGTAGGAATGAAGTTAGAGAGATGAGTCCATTTCTGCTGACGATATTTCTCCCTTCCTACCTTATTCAGATAGCTAAGTCCTCCTGATCTGTAACTAATTGTTTATTAATTAAAACAATATTGAAAGGATACCCTAATAAAAAAAATGCTCTGGAACAAGAGCATATCCTCAATGTTCAGTTATCAAGATGTAAATGAGAATAATTTTATAATCTCTCATGCAAATATTTTTTGTTAGTCACGATTTTTTATTGCTAGAGACAAAGTACTGAGAATTAATGCCAGAATGGCATATAGGGGCACAAGTATAAATGGGAGTCAGGGCCCTTCTATCTAAATAAATGTCATCATTTTTTACAGATCTCCTTACCGCCACTTGCTTTAAGCTTGATAGTCATTAATTCTTCCGAAATTTTGCCCTTTTTTATGGTTTGTGCATTCAGAGGACAACCAGACAGGCTGAAACAGATAGCAAAAAAAAACATTAGCACCCACTTGAAAATGGCAACAATCCTTTCAGGCAATATTATCATGCACTTGGACAGACCTCTGTACCTAAGGTCGCATCAGTATCTCCATTATAGCATGGCTTCGGGGAATGACATAACTCATAAAGAGTCATTTAGCTGTATATTCCAGCTTGAAAATTGGCACAGAAATCTCAATCTATGAGTAAACAACTCTTAAGCATATTTCAAAATAAACAAAATTGCAGTAGCAGCTACTGTTAAGCTATATGAAGATGCATTTACAGAATTCGTTAAATTCAAACACTTATAAGCTGTTTTTATCAAGAGATTGTGCTCCAAAGGAGAGGAGAGTGTGGTATTTAAAATGGCAAGTTTACTATCCTAAAAAAAATTAGTTAATGGGATGATATCCACAGTGCCCAATTATTGTATCACTTTGTTGATACATAATAATGATCAATACAATAATAACTCTAGATATACCCTATAGGCTGTAATAGCTTTTTTGAATGGTTCCATTATATAGTCAGTTGGCTTTTTAACCACTGTTCACATTAAATTACATTTTGCTATTTCAAAGCTTACAATTTCATCAGCTGGTAATTATCTGAGGCAATTTTTATAGCCCACTAAAGGGCTAAGAGGAATTGCACTGTCTTAATACTATCTTTATAAATAACAAAGAAGAAATATCCATATGCCGAAGAACTGGCAGCAGGATTTGTTTTTAGGTGTATCTGAGTAAGGAGAGAGGGAAAACTTTGTTCCACAGAAAAGTGGTTGACGTGTGTGTGTATGTGCATGTAAAAATTTTTACAAAAAGAGAATCCTAACAGACATGGCATTTCCACATAGGAAAAAAACACCCAAAAACAACAAAGCAGTAAAACCTAAGCTTTCATTAGCTTGGATAAAAGCTATACAGAAAGATGCTAGTTCTTCAGTTCTAAATTTTTGCTTATTATCTCTGCCCAGAGCAGATATCTAACTGGGAGATTGTTTGAAAGCCATGAGTTACTTGTTAGGTTTCTAACATCCTAGGAAAGGATATAAAACAAAGTTATATCTGCTACATCATTTTAACTAATGTGATCTTGGGAGTGACCCAGTCTCATGTAGGATAGGAATCATCTGTACTATGAATTGCTACCAGCTAAAATACAGTTTTTGCTACTTGCTTAATGACCCACAATTTGCAGTAGTGTCCTAATGAAAAGACTTTTAGATGGGATGTAGGAAATAAAATTAGGATAACACTGGACTCTGACTGAATTTATTCAAATGACCATGGGCATTTCTTGTTTTGGAGAAGTTGGCTCAAAGTGTTAAGAAGAAAGCTAAGGAGACAGAGAATGTAGACTTAATTACTATTAAAGACAGAAAACCAAGCTTGCCAATCAGAATCTTTAATTATTTTCTATTCAATATAGTCAGATTATTATTTTTCACAGTGATAGATGGTGTTTGTTGCTAGTTTTATGTGTGACTTCTCTGCAAGGATAATTTTCTTTGTAAGATTGTTATAACTTTAAACTTTTTTAATCCACATAAGAGCTGCATGCTTATTGTTTCTTCTTTGTGTAACTTAAGCTGCTTAAATACAAAGTTTATAAGTATAACTTTTCCACTGGTAGAAAGATGAAATGAGTGACTCTTGGCTAAAGCTTTTCTGGTGACATTTTCTGGTGATATTTCTCTTTTCTTTGGAAGATATGCAGACATACAACTCCGTATTTCCCTAGGAAAGAACTCTACTTAATTTTAAAGTGCATAGACACTGTACCAATCTGAACACCTTGGAAAGTCATGCTTCAATGGGAACATAGAAAAAGACATAAAATTTAAGTCTCTCAAATTAATTCTGTTTTGTATTACTTTACCTGCAATGTTATTACTCAAAAGACTTTAGCACAATTTATTCTGACTCTAAACTCACATGTTGCCAATTCAGAGTGGAATGTTAAGGAAAAGTGAAAAGAGAAAACACAAAGTTATACCTTCTGTGGGTGACAAAAACATTATTAACATGACCCAGCCCGTTGCAGCCTGGCAAAGGACAGTGTGGCAGCTCCTGTTTGTTCAGTTTCCAGGATAGCGAAGACCCATTGACAGGACTCTCCTTCTGTCTCTTGGCAGCCAAAGGACAACCAGAAGCAGTGCGATGGGAAGTGTATTTACCTGATATGTGACCTTGGCCATCACAGCCTATCACTGGGCATCTACAGAAACACAGCAAAAGAACACTCATTTGCACTGCAGAGAGCAGGCAAAAACATTCTCAAAAAATCCCGAGAAAATCATTCCAGCTGCCTTTGCTGCTTTGCTTTAATGGAGTAAGACTTGGTCCCTGTTGGCACACTGTACCAGAGCATCCAACTATTGTCAAGCTGGGTTGTGGGGGTTCAGCTCATACTAAAATAAGGAAATTTAAAATAGAGCTGTAGAGACTAAGAAAATAAGACGTTTGTTTAGATAATATTTTACTGGAAAAGAAAATTGAAATTCTATCATGGGCAATAAATCGCACTTCTTCAAGTGTATGGAAAGTCAACATTGTCTCATTTCTTTCTTGGTTTTTGGTATGAAGAAGAGGGTGGGTTCCTGTAACTGGAAGACATGCACGGAAATCCATCCAAATATTTGCAAAGACAGGAGAGGGAAGTTTTTGTGCTGCTCTGTCAGTGTTATGCAGTTTCACACATATCATTAGCAAGTATTAAAACAACTCTCCATACAATGAAGTCTTCACTTTTATGTTCTGGCAGTTATCATTTACAAATTTTAATGGAATATGCATTCAAGCCAGGAATGTAGTGAATCTCTACAGAGTTTCCAGTTTTCACTTTAACTGAAATTTTCATTCATAGATATAGAAAAGACTTGAGACTTACAGATATTTAAGTTCTCTGGAAGATATTTTTAAGGTGTCACTCTGATTTAATTAGCTGACATGTTTCACCTCAGTCAGTAATAATTTTCCTTCATTTTGCCAAATTTTTCAACCCATTGGCATAGCACTTTTTAAATTGATTGGAGCAATACAAGCAGATATAGAAATCCTTCCTCACTGTTCAGTCTCCTAGGTGATGGACTCCACCAACTCCACAAGAAGCAGAAATACTTGGTTTGGTTCCAGCTCTGGGCACTATTCTCGCAGTGTTGAGATTAACTGGGGCATCTCCCTATGGTTCCTCAAGTCCTGAACTCTCCCAGGCCATTTCCCCCCTCCACCCCTGCTTCTGTACTCACTTAAGTTCAGGGTCTTCTTTTTCTTCCTTGGTAGGAGTGACTTTGATACCTCCTTTCCTGGCACGAGGGCAGCCAGACAAGCTGAAAGAAGCACACAGAGTAAGAGCCACCTCTTTCTGCTGCTGCCAGCCGAGAGCCCTGAGCACTGCAGCCCCATGTGATGGGATGGTTGTTACCTTCTGTGGGATGCATAGTTCCCTGTCACGTGGCCAGAGCCGTCACAGCCAGGTGTTGGGCACCTATGGAATAATACAGGAATTACAAAATATGGTCACAAAGATACAGAGCAAATAATGTGTACAATCTATATTTTGTCTAGAGTGGAAGAAAGAACAGCAGAGCTTTTGCTGAATAACTAAACCTACCTCTCGCTGGTTTGGTGTTTTTCCTTAAATAAGCATACTCCCTTTTTTGGTGTTTTTTTTTTTTTTTTGTTTTTTTTTTTTTGTTTTTTTTTGTTTCTTTGTTTGTTTTGTGGGGGTTTTTTAAGTAGCAGAGTTTTTATACGGAATATGAAATATATTGTATATGATGTGTTGATTTACTTAGTTTATATCAATGTTTGCATCAAACATTTTTCCTTGTACAGAATCAACATTACAAAGAGAAGAAAAAAGCAGCTTGATATAGATCTATCGGTAAATTTGCTCTTATGTGTTTGTTTATTATTGGTATGATGTTTTCAGGTAGAGATATAAATAAGCACTTTGCCAGTATTTACAGAAAGGGAAATGAAAGCAGAGAAGCAGTTTTACTTTTGGCCATCAATAGACAGTAGCCAGAATTTAAATTTAATAATTTGTGTATTCTAGCACTGTAAGCATACCACAGCACCATCTCTTTTTTGCTTGAGATTCAGTTGGGTGCTCAGCTGAGCAATTGGATTATGCTTATTTCTCATAGTTAAGGGGTTGCTCTGTGTATGTGAGACAAACAAGCCTTTTCAAGTATGAATTTTTAATACTGAAACATCCATACAATGAAAAAAGGAAAAAGCCTGCTGGTTACTGTGCTTTTGCCAGCACTCTGGCAGGGTGGGCTTCCTGCTTGCTATGCCCCAAAAGCCAGCTTGGGTCAGTAGGTCTTTCCACTGACTCCTGTGGGGTTTGGAGTGGGACCTCACTGGTAACACCTTCCATCTCAGAAGTACAGAGGTTTTATTTTTTTATTTTTTCTTTAATTTTTCTTTTTTCTTTTTTTTTTTTTTTTTTTTTTTTTTTAATTTAGGGCTGTTTTTATTTGTGGAGTGGTTTGGCTTGAGGTTTTTTTCAGAGAAGATTAATGTACCTCAGCAAACAAAGCAGAACCAAAAAACATTTGCCTTAGAAGTTATGCCAGCCTTTTCTATGTTCCTGTATTATACAACACAAAGTTCTTATACTAAGCAACCCTAAGGGACTTTGAAGTGCTATTATTTTTACAGAGTATCAGAATTACATAAGGAGTTGTGCCAAATAATGTTGTACTGAACCATTAAGGGCAGTTGTAGGCTTCAATATGCTCTTAAGGGTCCCAGTTGTTACTGAATCTTTCCTGAGTTAAAGAGATTCGTGATTTCATCTTGTCATTGGTAGGCTGCCAGGGAAAACACCTACAAATATAATGGTAATAGTACATCTGGGTGTGCAGGTGCATCTCTTCACAGAATATTTAAAACTAATTTTCTGTGAACAATTAATTTGTCAAAAATCTGACTTCTTTTGGACATGAGCAAATTTATGCATTTATTCAAGCAAAATTCCGCATTATTTCAAATGAAGAAAGGGGTGAATTTTTTTAAATATAATATCAAAACATTTCATGATGACACTTAGTGAACTATATTTTTGGTGGAATGAATTGCCTCACACTGACAGCAAAAGTTAAGGTGGGGGTTTGCAGAGTGCCAGGACATGCTTGACTGTGTAGAACTAAATGTTGACCTGTTAAAGTGTGGGACGAGGACTGGGCACAACGTCATGTGGAGCAGGCAGCAAGGGCAGATGTCTGGAGAGTGTGAATGCTCACAAGTAAATCCAGAACACCTGCCAAAAACTAAGGAAATTAATTTTGGCTACTTGTTTTATCAGATGATCACAGATGGAAGGGCTCCCTGCATAGACTGGAGGTGGACTTTAATTCAAGAAAATCTTTTTGTGTGAGACATTCAGATCTGAAAGTCTGGGAGTTGTGAATGTACTTATAAAGGATACTGAACTAAATTTTATATCACCCCATCTGTAGTTACCACTTCTGACAGCAGACAGATTTCCAACTGGATTGGAGTCCAAGCTATTCTGAGGTCACTGAAGATTTCAGGGTGAGATATTGTCAGGACTAATTAAACTGTAAAAGGATATTTCAGGTAGGCTACTGACAAACAAGTAAAAAGCTTCATTAGCAAGACTCCTAATCTTGACAACTGGATTGGGTTTTCTAAATATTGGTTATATCTTTGTACGGATTGTGAAATTCCATAACACAAAATACACCAAAAACCTATTTCCTTTCAATCAGTAATGCTGAGGAATTTCATCAGCTTTTAAGTGGTGTTTGGACTGGTGCCCCAGTTTTAGGGAGTCATCCTCTATAATCAATTCCTGTGCAGAGCCAAGAAAATAAGATTTACATCAAAGGGCCAGAGGTCTCAGGACATCAAATTAAAAGATGTCAACCCTCAGGTGGGTGTAGGTTACAAGTTCTTTCACAATTCTTCCAAATTTGTTATTCAAAAATAAATCTCTGTGATTTCACATATAAATACTTGCAAATGGGCATTGAGTACCTTCTGTTTTGTCCCTTTCTCCAAGAGGATTGCTTTATCTTTAGGAAGATGAACTACAATTACAAGTAAAATTTAAATGCTGAGCTGCAGGTTTAGGAGCATTTCTGGTACATTTTCTCCCTCAAAAGCTGAAATGCTTTTGATCAGAGGTGTTGGATATGAATTGTAGTCAAGGCAAACCAATGGAGGTCAGCTGAGAAAACCATTTTCTGAAATTGTTATACTACCTATGGAAGGCATTATAACTCAGTATAAATCAGTATCAATGTTTTATGTGGGACCCATGTAGAAAAACTGCTCAAATCTCTCGTAAAACTTGACATTTAACCACTGCAAAAATGAGTATAAGGGTAGGACTGACCACCTATTCCTAAAAGCTTCTGAATTGTAAGTAAATACCTCTCTAAAGTACATATTTAAAATTATTTAAGGCTTGATAAGCAAGCTCTTTGGTTAAATAGGATATCAGCCCCAATTATCCCTTTTAGCTTTAAAATTTGAGTCATCATCAAACTTATGTTTTAAATTGACCACCTCAGATTGTTCTGAGCAGCAAGAATCCTCATATAGAAATTTTCTTGAATCTGAGTCACAGGCCCACTTTCTGAGCAGACCTTCCTTATTTCCAAACTGTGGATCACATGGAAGCCTTGTATCTTTGCTGGCATAGAGTTTCATAATTAAAGCCAAAATCTTATCTTGATTCTGGCAAATTAAACATGAATAACATTTGGAAAAAAATACACAGCTTTTTCATATTCATGCCTAACTACATGAGGGTACTTTCCTGGCCTGATTCTATGAGCATTTATGCCCTCTGCTCACATAGCAATGCTACAATTAACTATTGCTGTCGCTATACCAGAACAAGAATGATTGCAGCATTTTGGAAAAAGATTTAATTTAGAGAGAAGCAAAGTTTTGTTCAAAATATCACCTGAACTATGTTTGCAAGAACCTAAATTAAGGTGGTACATTTGTGAAAAGTAATTTTATTTAGCCTTTTTTCCTTTTGCAAATTGTCTGTGAACAGATTTTGATTTTTGCTCTTTTTCTAGTTAATTGAAATTAAATGCTAACTGCGTTATGCAACATATTTCTGTCTGTGAAATGTCCATGAACTTTGACTTTGTCTTTCACAACTCACTTATTATACATGGCGTACAGTGTGCAGTTTGTCATTTAAGTCATATGCTGTTGCTCCTCTTTCCTTATGGCATGACCAAAACTCTAGAAGCTTTAGTGGAAAAATAACCATATTGGTATGCAAATTTACTTATTCACACATGAATGGGGCGGGGGGGTGATGCATGAGGAGCAACTATTCAAAATATTTGTGTGAGTGTCTTTGTATGGCAGAAAGCCAATAAAAGCAGGGACAAATATATATGACTCAGCAAATGACTTCGAATTTGTCAGCATTTCTGCAAGCCCGTTCCTTGCTAACCGTTCTGCTCTTCTAAAACAAACTAAACCCAAATTTTATACCTTTTGGGATCAGAAATGTCAAAAAATGCAGCATTGTGCCAGAGTGCCAGTTTACCTACTGGCTTTGTGAACTGCTTTGGACAGCTGCCTGTATAAATGTTCTTTCTTTGCTATTTTGCTGCATCTCCTGTACATTCAACTTCATACCATCAGTTCAGCATTTCAATTATAACTGAAGTTGTAAGGCTAGGGAATGAAACCACTAACATTGGATCTGGGGAAGCCAAACACTGCTCCAAGCCTAAATGTAGCCACTTCTGCTATTAATATTATTAGAAAAGGAAAATAGTGCCATGATCAGACTTTATTTTCTTCTATCTGGACTAGGGATGAACCTAAAGGACAGAAAGGACAGTCACGGGGTTCTCCCCTTTTTATATGCATTCATGAATTTTTCCAAGCCATCTATTATGGGATCCAATTTACAAGTTGCAGAGGGAAAGCTATGAAAGAACTCTAATTATCCTTCCCTTTTCCCCACATCCTTATTGACAAAGCCAATTCAATAACTAGATGACTGGTTGCCAGTGCCTCTCTTGACTACAGATTTTTGAAATATTCATATGTCCCTATACATCTGTCTATATAGCAAAGCCTGCACAGTCCTTTTGTAAGTGACATTTCATGGTGAGAATTATGCCAGCATAAAATATGACTTGATGCCTGCTTCAGTGGCATTAAACTCATAGTATAGGGTAGTGACAAATAAAAAAGGATTTGCAGGTATTCTGGTCTCATTTTTAGATTTATTCTAACTACATTTATTTCTTACTAAATAATTCCAATTAATTCTATCTGAATCAGTTGACAGATCCATCTGACATATTAGATATTTTCTATTCCTTTCTGATTCAGAAACACTGAGAAAACTGCATCTTTCCTAGTGTTCACAATTTTTGTCCCCCCAGGCCCTGATTAATTAATGGCAATGAAGGGGTACGAGCAAAAAGAAAGACAAATGGAGAAAAGTAAACTTTATTTCACTCAAAAGCTTTCAAACCAATTCACTACACTTTTCAGGGAAAAGTTTCAGAGATACTGCTCAGAGCAATTCAAATTTACAACTTCAATAACACAGGGAACATGTTTGTGGAAGATAAAGAACAATAACATTTGTGCTATTGTCAATACTTACTTGAGCTCCTGAGAGTTAGCAGCCATAAGGGATTTTAATGTCTTGTCAGCTAATGGGCACCCAGAAACACTGAAAAGAAAACCTGATGTGAAATATTTTACTAAACAAAAGCATTTATTTTTATCTAAAACACCAACATCCAGACAATTTATGATTTATATTGGTTACAATTATACTCTCAAATATTTATTCTCGGCAAAAAGGACAAACATAAGGCTGCGGTTCTTAACTAAAAAAGTATGTAGTTTGGGACAAAGGTTTCTAGCTCCTGTAAAGCTTTGCTATGAGGGGACAGTGGTACACAGAATCTATCCTTTATGTTTCCTATATGAAGGACAGCTAAAGGATCTAGTCCACGTGGCTGGTAGAAGGCAGAAAACATTTCCATTCTGCTCCCAATGGAAATGTAGGAAATTGTTGTTTCAACACCTAGGTTGGCAGTAGGTTATTTTGAAAAAAGTATCTACTGCCCTCAGGTTATAATAGCAGATTATGAATTTCAAAGCCGTTCATAAAAAGGTATGCAGAAACCTCATTTATAATCAGACGCAACAGCATCTGTATAGAGACTGCTTGTATACTCAGGGAAATGCAAACTTCACTAAATGACTTCTGCAGGTCTCAGCTGAGAAATGCAGCTACAGTAATAAGCATATGCTGCTTAACTGCCTCAGTGTATTAAGTCCACACCTTCACAAATATAACAAAATCAGGAAAAAAGCCACGTTTCTCTGTGGATTATTTTCTGCAAATTGTTTTTGAATACTTATCCATGGTTAGTGCAAAGGGGTTCAAAGATGACAAGAGCTACAAGTAGCTCTATTTCCTGTTTCAGGCTTCCTGTTGTTTCTTACCTGCGGTGTGAGGCATAGTTTCCTGTTACGTGACCGCTACCATCACATCCTGGGGTTGGACAGCTGTGCAGAGAAGAAGGAATGAGAAGTGAGGGTATATAAAATACACCACACAGCTCACCATACTCTGCAGTGAATTATGTAATGATCCTTAGGGCAGTCACGTTCATCATCACACACTGTCACGACACTGCAGTAATCTAGAAAAACCTCATTCTAGTTTTTAATTATTACTTGACAAACAGAGGAAAAGAATTTTTCCTATTTCTACAATGCAAATAATTCAAACCCTTATTTTATCTGCATAGAGTTACCTTTGCATAGGTATTTTGCTTATAAAGTGAGTTCTTAAAAAAACTATTTTATTATTGGCACAAAATTTTCACAGCAGTTCATAAATGCTGGAGCTGAAGTTTCTGATCTGACCTCAAGTATAACATACTGGACGCCTGAGAACAGTAATATTTAAAATAATTTCTTTCACTTCTGACTAAAATAAGACACCTTATTTAGAAACATATCAATATTTATTTACTGATGCAAGTGAGAAAGATGTTTGGATTACTTGCAGAAGAGAAAGCACGTCAATATTACACATCTGAATTTCTGAAAGAGAACAAAACTTTCTCAAGCTGTTTCTCAGATGAGCTATGAAGTGATACAAAGGTTGTTTTGGTTTGGGAATGGTACTCTTTAAATTAATGTTCCCACCAAGACTCTGTAAACCATAGGCTGCTTGCTCCCCCTCCCTTCCTCCTTCCCCCGCGGCAGGTTGGAGAGTAGAATTGGAGGCACAAAAGGTGAAAGCCACATCTCGAAATAAGAACAAATCACTGGAAACAGCAACGAGATAACAAAATGAATGGTAACAGCAAAAATATCCATAAGAAAGTGCACAAGATAGGCAAATGATTGCTCAGAACATATTACCCACCCCCTGCCTTTGCCAAGTAAACGTGACTGGGAGGAAAACCTTCTCCCTGGGTGAGGTTATGGAATAACCCTCAGCCACCTCACCTCCTGGCTACTGCCAAGTTTAACCCTGTCCTGGCTGGAACCAGGTGCACATTTAACAGAACAAATATACTCATTTAAATAAAGAGATGGAGGCATGCTGGAGAAGATATAGTTTCTCTTTTTCCTCAGCCATTCTTCAGCTGTAACACTGAAGTCAAGCTGGGATACAGTCCTCTGCAAAAGAGGAAAGATACCAAGAAATGCAACTTGTGCATGGATGGGGGGGCAAATTAAATACACCTTTGTACAGTACTTTGAAACACTCTAACCAACCCTGGAGAGTTGCCTTATAAAGAACTGTTTTTCTTTCACTGGAAATATGGATAGAAAGGGCAAGCAGATGCTGCACAAAAACTGTTAGCTAGTGCTCCATGCTAATGAAAAAAGGGTGCCTGAGATGCTCACCTGGCTATTTTCTCTGAGCTGGCAGAATGCTAGGAAGTTTTTCAAATCTGTAAAAAAGCCTTAGGAAGATATCAGCCTCATTTTCACAGCCCATTTCAAACTGAGCCATGCTGTTATGGCCAACAGAATTTACATGGAAAAATAGAAAGCACATACTAGATGGTGAGATTCATACAGTAGTTTGCTCCAACTGTGCTAACCACATTCAAAATTTTTCTCTGCAAGTGCTTATGTCATTTTAAAAGCTTCCTCATGATGGAGCCAACTGTACTGAATTTTTCAGTAAAATATCTGAGCTCAGTGGGATCATAGGAATGTAGTCTGATCTCTATATTTCTTATGGATTCTTCTGATAAATTAAAACTATTCTTTATTTAATTTTTGGCACAATTACATTTTAGATACCTGCTTTTAGATACTTTTTGAACCTCTGTAAGTTCATCATTGCTCTAGTAAATACTTCGATGTTATTATTTAGGAGAGTAGAAAAGTATATTACAGGTATCTCAAAACAGGTCAGTATCACAAAGGAATAAATACTACAAAAGAAAAGCCATTAGCCTTCAGCAAATAAACTCAGTGATTTTTGTATGCATTTGTTTTAGAAGAAGAGGCAAGACAACCTGACCTGTAGCAATTTAGGTCATGAACTATGACTGCAGATATAATGTGGTGAGTAGACAACATGCAGACTGCATGACATGGGGGAAAGAATGGCTCTTCACAGCAGCTTGCCCCAGGGAAATGTAAATTCTAGGGACAGAGGCAGCTCTAACAGCTTCAGTGCCACGAGTCTGGAGAGCAGGACACAAGCTGGCGTGATGTGACTTGTTCATTCATGGGTGAGCCTGCAGTTGTGGGCTATCATCACAACCACACTTGTTCACAGAGACCTGGTCTGCTTTGGGATAAAAATAAAAGTGCCATAAATGATTGCTGAGTCCTGATTGACTATTGCAGTGAAAACTCTATGTTAATATCAAAATGATATTGATGTGAACCCAAAGGGATTTTGTGAAGAGCCTAGATGTGATTTTTAAAGAGTGACTTGAATTATGAGCTGCTTGGGACAATTTTAGTGAAAAATTCTAAACAGAAGCAGGCTATTTTACACAGACAGATTTAATAGAATTTATTTTTCATTCTAGATAGTAAAGATTTGGAACTTAACACAGACTAACTGGGAAAAGAAAATATCAGCCTATAGTCCCAGGGTGTGAATTTCTACAGCCGCTGCATTTTCAGCAGGACTGAAGAACTTATTCTGCTTGGAAGGAAGCAGATTAAGGACTTAAACCTGTTTCCGACAGGTTGGAAAGACCCATTCTGTATTGTATGTTGTCTTTTTTTGAACTCTGCATGTTTTCTCTCTGAGAAATCCTAACTGCCTCCACACAAGTTCTAAGCAATGGGTCTATAATGACGATTGTTCAATCAAAGCTTATTTAATTATATAAGCATTAGCAGAGGCAATCTGTAGCATGTTATGAAATGGTGTGTTTTGTAGAAGAAGTTAAGTGCAAGTGCCCACTTGTTACCTATCTATCTGAGGAATAAGGAGTGGCACCCAGTATAAATTAGTCATTAATCTGTCCAGACCCCCAGGCACACTCTGGCTTGTTGCAGCTCCAAACCTCATGTATGCATATCCACAGTGTGGAACTAACTACTGGCAGGGAATTGTGCAACTCTCCCTGCTCAGCTCCTGCAAATCTACTTCAAAACAGAAGTCAGAACAGCAGCACACCCAGTGTTTACCAGAGCAAAGGAAAATGCAGCATTTTTTGTGACTCACGTGATGAGTTCCTTTTTGAGATCTCTTGAGTGGAGCTTGGGTTTAGGACTGGGTATGGAGACATCTCCTGGGTACTTCTTTTCCTCCATGTTTTCTGGAGAGCTCACTGGATCTTTCTGAAATATTAAATGAGAATGTAACAAAAGGTTTCTCTCTTCAAGTCCTCCCACACATTCCAGAAACAATTTAATTTGCCATGGCAAGAAGACAACCTCTTGAAAAGTAGAAAAAAAAGTATTAAAAAGATATGATGGAGAGAAATTAAGAAACTTTAGTATATCATAGTTTCAGGCTCTTACAGGCAGATATTTAAGACTGTTGTGTAAATATTTCTGAAAGCAGATGCTAGTTTAAGGAGACTATACAGGAGAAATTTTTGTTTGTTTAATAAGACAGTGATAAAGGCCAAAGAAATGTACGCAGAGAAAAGAGAAGTGGTTGTTGGTGGAGCAAAACTAGACTTTGGCAGTTATATTCTTTTTATTTGCTGTGTAAGTACATTGCTGACTTTTGAACACGGTTAAAGTGGTGACCATTGCACCATAAATTACAAAACTGCAATAAGAAATTTTAAAAAGTGTTATTTACATAAGCAAATGCTAATGCAAAGCTGTTTAGATCTGTGGAATGGAATGTCCTTTTATCTTATTGAAAGAGCAGATTCTTGTTAAAATAAAAACCATAAAGAACAAAACAACTTTGAAGCTTTCTTAATAGCAGGCTGCTAAGGGTAGTTCTTGATTTGTACAATTTGTAAATCAAAATCATCACTGCTACCATGCTGTTTGGTGGATAGTATGAATCATGAGCATTCGCTCCATTGGGAAGGCATTTTGGAAAGCTGGAATCCTGGTAGGAAATGGAATTTCTGTTTTCTGAAAAATCTTCTTTTATGATTTCAAAATAATTTGGTTTCTACTGTTTTGAGACTTAATGCTTTCAATTATTATTGTCTTTATAAAAGATAATTATCCCTTTCTGGAGGGATGCTCAGTAGCTATTTTATCATTCAAGAATTCTCCAAAGTTTATAGCATCATTTATCAGACCTCTATGAATCCCTTCTTGGACTTCACGTTGGTTTTGTGATTCCATTCCAATACTCAGGTGTTTCCCAGAGATTACCATCTGTAGGAGCAGAAACTGCTGCCCATGGCTGAGAGGGGAAGGTCCCAGCCTCTGCTAAACCCACAGTGCTGGTGCCATGGATGCTCTGGGCTTGTGCAGCTGACAAATGTGCCAGGACAGAGGAGCAGGCTTGTGTGCAGAGCTGTTAACACAGAGCGCAGGGCTGAGTGGAATCTGGACTGAAAATGGAGTTTCTGCCTCCTGGGTCTTGTAAGCTCTGCAGGGGTGTTTCTTCTGATAAAGCTTCCATATGGTCCTCAATTCTGGCAGCTCATCTTTGCCTGTTTGGAGGCTGGATCCTCAATATGACATTCTTCTGCGTTCAGCTGCTGGCTACCTACTGCCTACTCTAACTCACACTTCACATACGTATAGAAATGATGCCATGTTATTGCTGTATCAATTACTACTGATTTTTTCAACCACATTTTTGGGGTTAATTTGTTTGAGAATAATCTAATCTGATACAAATATAGAAAGCAAAAATACCTATATTCAGCTCTACTAAACACTCACAGTAATTAATGAGTAATTATTTTAAATAAATAGAAAAATCCTCATATATTTCAGGCTTGAGGAGTTATAATTCTAAAGGAGAACTTCAGATAAGGAGCAACAGAGAAAGTTAGCGACTACAGAAGGTCTTGATGTTAGTGCAGCAATAATAAATGATTGTAAGTCTTCCAGACATGGAAACTAAAATGCTAAAATGCAAAAGTGGAAAAATGGATGTCAGCTTTGTTCAAGACCCAAGAAACATCAAAGATATTTTCCAGAGTTGGGTTAAATCTTGTTCCCAGTGGCATATAGGAGTAATTTTGGCAGTGGCACATAGGGGTGATTTTGCCATGGGTATTTGAATTCCTGACTACTTCTATCCACAAGTTCTGACCTACCTTTCTTACAAACACATAAGTGCAATCAGGGATCGTCACTGGTACGAGTTACTGTAAAACTGAAAGTTCCCCAAGGAAACAACCAAAAATGCCAATACCCTGTTGCCAGCTAGAAGTAATCAGATGTCAAAATAACTTCAAAAAACACAGATAAAATGGTTTCCAGTTAATTTAATGGAGGTTAAAGAAGAGTGGTTCATCAGTTTCCTGTCTAACAAGTAACTCTGCCAGGCTACATCTGCATCACTGAACTGATGTGTGTTTCTAAAAATTTAAAGCATGCCTTGCCTGGATCCATGTTTCTAAACTAGCCATACATCAGCCACTTCCACTTCTTCTGAGAGCAGCCTGGATTAAGGGGTGCAGAAAAGGACCTGCTAGCATTCCACTGTGATCCTGATCTGGGTCATGTACCTCAGGATTCACCTGCAGCACACCAGAATTGCCCTAACTGTTTGTGTTGCAGGCTATGTTCATATTTTCATATGTGTAACTTGGGTTCTTTGTTTATAATGACAGATATTCTGATCTTTCGCTGGTGATGGACCAGAAACTTTGTGTGTGAGTGTGTGTGTGTTTTTCATCATGTCACTGTCTGATACCTGCTGCACAGAGCAGACTGATGGAGAATTATCTATGTGCAAGGCTTGACAAAACACTACAGTATTGCAGTTCACAGCTTCATTTCACTGAGTCATTTAATAAAAACAAGACTTCATGGTGAAGCCTGACAGGAATACACCTATATCCGCCAGTATAACTGATATAGAGGGTTTAGAATTGCAGTATTTTAGTTTTCTATCTTTAAATAGTTAGGGTTTTTTCAAAATCTTAATAGTGAATTTCCTGAATTGAGCTATTAAGATTTCTAATTTTTTTAAACTAAAGCTATTCACACACATACATACAGAAACAACAACAATTTTATACCGTTTTTCTCCTAGTATATTTCCCAGGAGTAAGGAAGATATATATAGACATTTAAATGAGTGACTTTTTAGTCACCTTTAGTAATTTTCTTAGTTCCTTGAGGGATACTTGGTGTTATTCAAGCAACATAAAATCTTCATATGTGTAGAAGCTGAAAATCAGGACAGTGCACTGGAAATGCAGGCAAAGGAATACCGAAACTCTGCCTTTCTAGAACATTACATCACTACATGTGGCCCAAATGGTGTTGCATCTGTCTGAAACACAGAAGGTCAGAAATAAAGAACAAATACTTTTTGATCCACTGCACTTAAGACTAAAAGCAGAGCATCATGTCTTGGCTTGTGTGCTTCTCCAGCTATTTATCGTTAGAGGGAGAGATAATCCTTTGGGAAAGCACCTTTAGCACTTCTCTCTTTCTGATATGTTGGGTGATGATCGTCACAGCTACTCAAGCCCAACTGTATGTATAATTTTTCCTTTTCAATTTGAATGGATTTATAGTTAAATGCTATTAAAATCTAAAGAATTTCAGACTAAAAGAAAAATCAGAACCATCCCAATTGGTCCAAGCACTACTATTTCCTGCAAAGAGCATGTGTGTATTCATGCATGCACACTACTGAAAGAAAGCAAGCAATGATACTCCATTAATGTACAGATGGAAGTTTATATTGATTTCAGCAAAGACCAGAACATAATGGTAACATGAATAACAGATAATAGCATCTGGCACTTTTAACATTTTTAAGCCCTGAAATCTTTGGAGAACTGACAGTTGAACTAACTGACAGCTCTAGTTATTTCTCAGCGCTTTCCTTTTGGAGAGATTTTGAGCTTTTTCCAAATTCGGATTTTTTTTTTTTTTTTTTAAGGGGGCATCTGGACAGGCTATTTTGCTGAGAGAGAGAGAGACAATATTTTCTGGAAATTACCACCAAAATTAAGCAACTGTTGTGCATATGAACCAGATAACAATGAATTAGAAAGAGATATAATCAGTCATTTTCTTTGCATAAGGATAACTGCCAGTCTTTGATTTTGAAAACCAAGCCTCTGGCCCTGTTATCGCTGGATGTATCAAGGCTCCCTGGGACACCAAAATCTCACAGCAGAGATCTGGGGCCAGATCTTCAATTAGGGACAAAATGCACAGTGTCAAAGCAGCAAGTGCAAGGGGCACCAGTGCCTGAGTGCATTGGACCAATATGTCCTGTTGGGCAGTTTAGTTGCCTCCAATTCCCTGTGCTGGAAAGAGACAGGGAAACATCCAGACACCCATCCTCGCCTTGTGAAAGTCAGGCATGGACTGGGGGGCGCGGAGGTGCTCCTGTCTTGGCTCTTTTGCTGAGCTGCGATGGCAGCAGGGAGGAGGAGTGACATGACAGGTCCCCTGCCAAGTCTGTGGCACCCCTTGGTCCCAGCAGCAGGGCAGTCCTCTCAAAGCTGGATGTGCCTGCTCATCCTGCAGCATGAATGAATGGGAAAGGGCCTGGGCCCTCAGCCTCCTGCTTCAGACGCTCTCCAAAACCCTGAGACACGGATTGTTCTGTCATTGGTGAGATAGAGACCATCACTAGCCCCAAAGAGACTGCAAAGGGCTCAAGACAACCCAGCCTCCAAGAAATGCAAGCTTTTTCAGTGGACACGTTGCAACCTTCTACCCAGCGCTGGTAGATTGTTTCCCTTATTGAAATGAATTATCTTCAAATTCCAGGTGGTTTTTGAACTGGATGCCTTGATCCCCCAACCTCAATTATAAATAGCTTTACCCCATCTATGTTTTCTTGAAGTGTCAGATTTGATTTTTGGACAAAAGATAATGTCATATTAATATAATGATCAAATTCTATTACTAGATATGTAAAATCAAACAAGGAGCAAGTAGTATAAAACCTTCCAACTAGGACATCTTTTAGTTTCTTTCTGAAAGCTGTAGCATAGGCTTTTATCTAATCAGCCTTTTATAGAGCTGGTGATCCCTTCCTGATTTAAGAAAACTGAAAGCAACCCATATCCTGAAAGTCAGGCTTATGAAAAAAAAGATATTAAATCGAACTTGCTAGCAAAGTAGAAGAATAAGAGAGAAAGGCCATAGTAGACTATGCTGCCTTGTTTTCAAGACAGGATAAACAGATATGAAAGAGCAAAACAGAAACAAAACCAAAATTAGGACAATTATT
Source organism: Ammospiza nelsoni (assembly GCF_027579445.1). Classification (NCBI taxonomy): domain Eukaryota; kingdom Metazoa; phylum Chordata; class Aves; order Passeriformes; family Passerellidae; genus Ammospiza; species Ammospiza nelsoni. Next base: position 113,849,314 of record NC_080633.1, read on the forward strand.
GATTTGGAAGTAACACTCTAGTAGACTGATCACATAAGTTGCAAGTTGGAGATCTGACACTCAGTGGCAGAAATTTATTGCAGGATGTAAAATAAAAAGTTTTCCAGTAAAATAATGTTACAGACAAGATTTTAAGTCTGAGTTTAAATGCTTAGATATCAAGTTATCTAGAAGTCTAAAGAGTTGGTATGGAAAAATTGTCTTTTGTTTCAGCATGAAAAAACTCTCTTGGTTTGATTTAATTTGTTGGGGTTGTTTTTGTTTTGTTTTTCCATTTTCCCCTGGTGATTGCTAGTCCATTTGGGTGTTTGTGTTACAAGACTGAGCCATTAGGAACAAAATTTAAAAAGCAGCCTCTAATGATGGTAATCTTTGTTTCCCTTACCTTAGAGACTTACAGACATTAGCAAGTAGGCTCTGAAAGCAAGATTTTCCAAAGTGAGTAGTGGGTTTGTTTTTTTATATCCCATCCAAGAGACCATTAAAACCAGATCAGTGCTCACAAGCCTCTACCTGTGGAAATTGATTCCCTTTAAAATGTACTACATGGTCCTAAAGACTATCATATGGTCTCTCATGCAAGGGAGAAAGTCACTCAGAAATTGAAAAAATACCTCTTTTTCTTCTTCTTTCCTGCCATGGGTCTTGCTGTAGTTGATTGGTGTATCCCAGCCTTCCTGTTCACAAAGTGCCTGGTAGAAGGCTGCATTTACCAGGATGCTACTTGCTTTGAAAGGAGAAGAGGTGGGAGTGGGAAGTGCTGTGCTGGAAGAAGTGAGAGGCATAACTTTGTCTTGGCTTCGATTCTTTTTCATGCTCAAATCCAGTGTGCCATTTTCATCCACTTCTATCTCAGCTCCCTGACATGCAACAGGAAATAGAGACATGTTTAGATGTGGACGTGGTAAGGCTGTAGAATAACCATGTGGTGCTTTTAAAGGATAAATATAAATGCACGCTCTTATTTAAATTTATCTGAATCTAAACCCAGCTTTTCGATTTATGTCAGTTAATGTCCAACTCTTAGGCAGACTTAAGGGTAGCTTCAGTAATGGTATCCCTGCATCTCAGCTTAAACATAGTAAGTAGAATTTAAATAAGATGCCACTAAACCATAACCTATACACCCTAAATCTAGTTTTATTTAAAAAAAGTTTAGCTTTAAATCTTCTTGATCTTTTCACTCTTACAGAGAACTATGACCCCAATTCACAGTTAAAAGCATTAATGCATTGTTTAGGTCATCAACAGCATTACTATTACATATTCTCCCTTCCCCCCACACCCTGGAAGCATTACAACATCTGTATCATGGTGGGGGAGAAGGAGGGGGAAAGAAATACATCTAAAAGTAGCACAGTAGGAGAAATTTTCACTGGGTTTTCTACATCACTTGAAATGCTCTACTGCCTTTATCAGAATTTGACTAGGCCACTAAGGCACAGGTCTGCACTGAGACCAATAGATGGGGAGGTACAGGAGGATTTTGGGGAGGTTCTCCCTAATGGAGATATTCTGCCTGAGTTAACAAACCCTTTGTTTCCTGGGGAGTACAGCAAAGAGCAGCCTCTAATTGCAGAGGTGTGTGTGCAGTCTGGGGAGAGACCCAACCTCTATTTCCAGTCTGGGAGAAGCTCTCCTGCTCACAAAAAGGGGCAAATGCTGCTTGGGTGTACAAGAACAAAGGAAGGAAATGTCATTGATCTGCCTTACACCATTTGATCACAGAAAAAAGAGGATAAACTCCTCTTCTTGCAATGGTAAAAAGCTGCTGAAAGTGCAGTTTTCTAATGTAAGCAACAAAAATTTGCTCTCATGCTTAATATGCTTGCTGCATATTGACATATCTTCTATATAGGGATGAATATAAGACTAGTCCTTGCTGTTGCCAACATTTGCTGAAGGCACCTAGGGAAAAAGATGAAATGTGGCTTCTGGAGGACTAGTTTGTAGTCTAGTTCAGTGTTTTCCTGAATAATGTGGAAAGCATTCAAAGACTATGGAGATAAATAGTCATGTCAGAGATCTACGAATAGAATACTGTAATTAACACTGCTCATTGTGATCACTACTGTTTTTAATTTGAGTCACCACAAAGCTTGGATGACACTTGGGAATTTGGGGTAGATGTGTGCAATGCTGTGTAACTGTAGGAGACAGCTGTATAAACCTAGATTTCCTACCTTGAGTAATAGGAAACTCACGGTGTAAATGAATCACCCAGATGTTGTGTTGTAAATAGAAAAGAGTCAGGCACGCCCAGGGTGCAAGTTTGTCTGTCTTTCTTAGACCTCTTCCTCAGAAAGACATTGGCGGGAGGAGCCCCTTTCTTCTTCTGACCATTAAATATTGCTGGGGCATGATGATTCGTCAACCATCGAATTGCCAAAGATAGGGCAGTCAAACCTGTCCTTGCCTGAGGATCTTTAGAGTTGTGGTGAAACAGGGAGCTCTTCCCCTCTGCTGAAAGTGTGGCACGGCCACGCTGGGTGGACTGAGGGTGGAGCTTCCTTAGTGCAGCCTGGCCTTCTACCACTGCCAGTGCCAACGAATAATTCAAAGGTAAAATGTGATTGATTAAATCTTCTGAATCAGAAGGAAAATACTGGTGCTAGAAGACAATTTAAGGCCTGTCAACCTCTCTTCACTCAGCCAGCATGGCTCCCTTTTGCATCCATGCAGATGCCCACCTAGGCTGAAGCACCAGCAAGCCATCTGCTTGTCCCTGGTTCAGAAACTCAGGCACCTCTTATGTTTGCTTCTCCCACACAGCCAAGTTCACATTTTCAATCACACAGCTTAAAGAGAGAGATGTTTTATTATATTTATGGGAAGTAAATACACTTCTAATATGTTCATACTAAGACGCTTTTGTTATATCTTTCTGCCCCTTTTTAGTAAATAGTTTAATCTCCTGTGATAGTTTTAAGCCCTGAATTTGACAGTGCAGCTTATCCTGGATAATAACTTAGTAACCACAACATCTTATGCCATCTGTATAATATCAAATACATTTTTATACCAGCATTAATAAACCTTAGTTACAAAAATCCAAGATATTAACTATATCAGTGCCAAGCACACACTCCAGGATCTGACAATACAGCTCTGCCATGATCGCCCCAGTGTTTTTTGGCTTTGTAGTTGCTATGTAACTATAGCAATGAAACAGAGCTACAGTAATCAAGTTTAATGACCAATGTAAAGTAAAATGCTAAATATTGTAGTTGCTGACATTTTTCATAATAAAAAATCTTGGGTTAAGTCTGCACAACCAACATTCACATAAAATTCCAGACCTCTGTGACAGATGGCTTAGGAAAGGAAGCCATGTGACTGGGCTGCAGTAGTTTTATAGTGCAAAACCCATAAATAGTGCAGATTCTCTCTACTGAAAAAATATCTGCTACTCAGAAGGCAACAGCAGCAGCAAGAAGGACCAAAAACAATCAAGGTTTCCTTCTTAATGCAACTTGACATAGAATAATATCAGAAAATCATTCTCTCTGAGAAACAGATACCAATAGCCTCCACAAGGAGCTCTGACTGATAAGCAGAACATTTACTATCATGGATATTTAAAGCTTTCTCAACACTTGCCTGAAATTCATGTAGAAGTTGTGTTCTCCAACACGTACCTAATTCCAATCAGGAAAGGCTGGGTAGCCAAAGTGTGTTTGTGAAGTAGTGTGCAGATGGAGTTTAAGTGAGCTCACAGATGCACGCAACAATTAAATAAAGACATGGGAAAAACATCCCCTTTGCCCACTGCAGAACTGATCACAGGTTCTCAGCATGGCTTTTTACTCAGAATGGTATAAAAGAGCTATTGCTTTGGTGCCTTCCTAGCAAACTCCAAATGACAGAGCAAAAAGAGGGAAAAAAGTCAGAGTTATTGCTCCAGTTTACATTCCTACTCTGATCCCACCCTCCTCTCAATATGTCTCCTTTGCTTGCTTTTCCACATTTATTTTTACATCAATTTTTAAATGTAACTAAAAAGGCAAAAATGGCAAATGGGAAAAAATGTTAGAGCAGTGCTCTGACATGCTGACAGAAGATGGCACTTACTATGCTTAGCTCAAGCTTGTAAAGGCCGTGTTCTCCTCAGTGAAGGCAAGATCTTATTACTGTTGACTCTAGTGCATGTGTGAACAGGCCTATATTTATCCATTTATCATGACATATTTAAAATACAGCTACTAAAACAATGTAAACTGTTCTGATTATTCCTTAAAACTGTAAGCAAAACAAAGATGAGAATGTATTTTTTAGCTTCCTAACTTATGTTTGTTTTAAGCTGTGTAAGTCTTTGCAGCCTGATTTTGATCTTACTCACATTTATATTTACACTGGTGTAAACCAGGAAAATATCCACTGAAACAACGAGGAAAAATCAAAGAGCATGATAGGAGACACACAGTAATTAAATTCAGGTTACTTCTTACCTAGTACCTCATAAGTGACAGTCTAATCCCCCCACCTCACATTTTACAAGCAGCTGGTAAAAGGATTCAAGAAAAAATAATTAAAGAAAAATGATGGGAGCACATTTTCTTTATTCTAGTAGCTATTCAGTGAAAAAAATAAGGTACAAACAGTAATTTATTACCAAAAATGAAGACTTATATAAATATGAAAACCAAAACAAAAAATTGGTCTCTATACTCCCCAACTGCTTTCTACAATAAAGTCAATCTTTCTTTCAGCCTTATCTTATGACATAAATATTAGGGAATATTTTCTAGTACTTAATTAAGTCCTGTACTTAGAACTGGATTACAACAGCTAGGACAATAAAGGATGCTATTTTTTTGTGTCAAATTTCTCCTCCATTTTTTCATATGCTTTTGGACCATCTGATCACTCATAACATTTAATACTCTCCAAAGTCTCCAGTAATGATTACAAGTTAAGCTTTATCTCAGCTGGATCAGAAAGAGTAAATTATTGTGTCTGCATGTATCTTATTATCTTATTTCAAGCCTGTGACATAAGGGACATTGTGCCATGACATATAAGAAAATTCATGTTTTCTTTGGTTGGTATCAGTCATGGAACTTAATGCTAAGCAAGTCCAAAGGAACAACATGATCAATGATTTGCATTCCTCCAGCAGTTCAGTCTGATTTGGAAAGCTCAAAAGAGCTCTTAAGTTCTGGTACTGGGAGTAAATGAGACTCCTATCTTGCCACGTGTCTGAATAATATTCTTAATACAGGTCCATCCAAAATGGTTCAATCTTTCCTATTCCCAGCCAACAAAAACACATGGACCAGGTCCTTCATTTTTCACACCTAAACTTAAGCAACTGAGTGCTTCTGCAGAAAATTAAAATATTAATTTGGGTCAAAATGAGAAAGCTTGTAATAGCCCAACAACATCTGAGACAAAAATGGAGTCACAATTTAGGCCCCAAGCAGTTCACAAATTAAAAAAAAGCTAGCCAAGAAGGTACTTAGAGAGCAATATGCACAGCAGTATTACAGGATGGTACCTAGTGATGCTCTTGGATGATTTTTCATCCTGTATTTAGGCTTTAAGGTATTTGGAGTAAAGTACTGCCTGACAAACATGCTGAGTGCTAACTACAGTTTTTAAATAATTGATGCAATTTTCACTGTCATCAGTATCCAAGAATGGAGAGATAACACAATTTTGTTCAAAAAATAGAATTTAAACTTTAAACATTTTTAGCAAGTGTGATTTTATTTTTGCATTTTTTGTTCTTGTTTTATTTAAAGGCATAGTGTGCATATGCCATTTTGTCTAAACAGGTGGGAAAAACACCAAAACAGTCAACAAAATGTTTGGCAAGCAGTAGTGATGAGGATACAGATAAACTATTGCCTGCAGCTACCTCACTGAGACATGTGTGGCGAGGGCTGTAAACAGGGGAGATCCCTGGAAGTTATGATGATGTGGATTCTTGCACAGAGCTAGAAACTGCAGGCTAAGCCTCCTAGGGGAACCCTTCTGCTGACTTCTGTGGGAGCTGAATGAAGCTACACCAACTGCAAATCAAGAGCAACCAGGAGACTGCCTTGGGGTACTGACTGCATGGGAATTGCCTGGTTGGGATTGTATTCAGGGGAAAAGTTTACTGCAGTCCCAGGCTGTATGGCTCAGACAGTGCAACATTAATGTTGCATTAATTATTTTGAAAACTATATCATCAAAGTATCTGATGATCTTACTATTTTGTATGCAACTGACACATGATTCATAGATAAAGTTTAAGATTAATTTTACTGCTCATTTCAGAATAAATGTATTATTTTAATGGCTTATTTTTTAAATTAATACTTTTTAAACGTGGGATATTTGTCAAATCACCTTGAACATAATGTCTCTTTGGAAGTTTTTCTCGCTAGTGGTACTGTTAATGTGAAATGTGACTTCTCTATTCTTGCTACTCTTTCTCTTCTGTTGTCTTGGACTCTCCCTTTTGAACTGATATGTAGAGAATATTTGAATATCCATTTGAATATTGGACATATTTGAATGTCCATCAAATTATTGAAATTTGGAACTATGTTAAAAGATACATTTACTTTTTCATTTAAATGTTACCTGCATATACAGGAAAGGAGTGAATAACCAGGGTAAACCATCTCACTTTCTAGGAGAGGGACAATGCTTTGGGGGTCAATAAATAAAATTTAAGAGAAAAAAAGAAAAAGAGATACTTGGGAACACACTTGTGCTAAAAAGCATTTTGTTGTTTTCCCCACTTGTTTAAGCAAGGCAACATATGCATGCCTTGAGAAAATACAAGAAAACGCCACTTACTTGAAATGTTTGAACTTTACCTTCTGCTTTTAAAACTTAGAAGCACAATATTTTTACATCTCTGACAATTGTGCTACTGGCAAAATATTTCCAGCAAGACTGAGAATTCCTCTGCAGTCTCACATATCCTTGTACTACCACCACACAGCCTCCCATCTGTAAGGAACCAAGGACTGGATTGCTGCGAGGCTCCTGATGCTCAAACACCTTTACAAGTCAGGAGCTTTGATCTGCTGAAGTATTGACGATGCTAATCAGGTTTTCTTAGAAAAAGGAATAAAAGGGTGTTTCAAGGGGCAGGGCTGAGACACTTGATACTGTGGGGCTCTGAACACAGCCGCTCCACACAGTTATTTTCAAATGTGTTGAATGTGTGTGCTGTTGAGTAGAAAAAGGAAATATTTGACTCTGTAGTAATGTGTTGCGTTATTTGAGATCAAATACATATAAAGTCTCAAGAGGGTTTTTTAATAATCTAAAAATTTTTAAGATATTCTAGCAATTAAACATTTACATTTGTGGCCACCACCAGCCACAAAACAATTCAGAAACACTGATAAATAGTATTTTATTGTTTCATATTTTAAAATTAGAAAGTGCCTTCATTGACGAGAGTCTGGCAACTTAATTCACAAATTTTTGGTTTGAATCCTGTGCGATCAAGGTAATAAATATCCAAAACCAAATAAAAATCCGTTTTGTATGCTTTTGGACACCAAATCTGTTTGGGGCTTACTTGTCTGTATTTTGGCCAGAAGCTAATTCTGATTCTTCTGTCAGATGTTTTGTAGCAGTATGCCCTCCAGAAAGTCTGGCAAAAGTGGAGGCAGGCAGATAGCAAGGTAGGCAGGTGATTTTCTTTCAGGCTGGATTCCTGGCTGTGAAAAAGGAGTCAGCTATGTGCCCCAAGTGCCCCTCTGTGTCATTACTGTTATGTTCACTTCCATTCAATCCTTCCCCATGATTTGGCAACTGTGAAGCAGGTACATAGGAGAAAATCTTTGGGTTATGCCTGGTCCCTTTACTGCTCTTCTCTGGCAAGAAAGGTCTATTGCTGAGGTCAGCCAAAGGCTGCTGCAGCAATTTAATCTAACCATTGGCATCAGTTTCCATTTCCCTACTAGAAGAAGTCTCTATTAAAGACTGATAAAGGTTTTTTGCAGCAGATATCAAGGATGGATTTGTCATTAGGAGAGGTTCTACAGAATCTTTGGAACAGATAATGAGTTACAGGGAATACCTGTGACCACTCTAAAAAAGTTTACCCTGTGGCAGCTCCCAATGTTGATTTTAATGTCCAAAACTTCACACACAAGTAGAAAACAAAAGCAGCAAAGTAGGAGATACCACTCTGCAAAGGCACAAGGCTCAGAATACCTGACAAGGTGTTATGCTGGTGGCAAAATTAATGGTTCCACTCAAAAAATAATAGCTAACCTCCTAGCAGTGGTGAATAAACCCTCAACCAAAATGTAGCTCAACAGCTGTGGAAGACACACCTGGCCAGAATGAGCCTTGTGAGGCTCAGATAACAGAGGAATAAGGCGGAGTGACACTGACTTGCAGAAAAACAGATCATCTGTCTTTTGAAGAACACCTGCTATGCTGTGTTTTGACAAATGCACCTCTTTTCATTCCCCAGTGACTTCTCCTTAAGTTCTTGTAATGACTCCCTATTATCTACAAAGAGCTTTCAAAAGTTTCATTGCAGTGGAACATGTGTGACTTCAATGTAAATAATAAACAACAGTGCTCCCACACCACTGTCGTCAGAAGAAAATCTCGTCTATTTTCATCAGCATTATAATACTATGTAATGACACAGAAAATAAGGCTCACAGCTCACACAGCACCATTTGTAAATCATAAAGATCTGTGAGGAAATGCAGAGCAGAAAACAAAACACGAAAGCCACACAAACATCTACAAAATTAGGCATCTTTCCATTATGACAGACTTGCCCAAATTATCTATCTCCAAACGCAGTGGGCCTGATTCTCCACTCTTGCCAGCAGAAAGGGGAATGTTACCAAAGTCAGTTGTTATTCCCCCCTCTCCATCTTGCCAAACTGTTAGGGGCTCCAAACACAACACACTCCATAGGTAGTTCTGTTCCATTGCTAGCAAATATCTCCTTGATTAATCATATGATCTTTATATTTTTTTAAGTCAGTCTCCAAAATGATCACTAATGGCAGGTTTCAGAGGGAGAAAAATTCCCTCTTAAAACAGATCTTACTCATTATCTGCCACAGATTGTTGTTGGATTTCAAATAACCTTTTTCTTTTTTCCTCCCAGAAAACTCCCCCCTTGTAATTAGTGCTCAATTATGAAAAGAATTAACAACATAATTCCTGCTATTTATTTAGTTTTATCAGAACTGGTCACTGCGTTACTGATTTTTTTTTTTTTTTTTCTCTCTCTGCCTCTCTTCAAAAGAGCATGCAAACAGAAGCCTCCTTTTGGGGGATTTAATGCAGTCACTAACATGAAAGACAGTTTATTCGCACAGTTCAGTAGCTAGCACACCCTCCAGGTTCTTGGACTACCCTACCTTGGCAGACAGACTCTGTGGTTTGTTGGAGAGGATCTCTGCTGCTTCCCTGCAGCGGGTGGAAAGGTTCAGGATAGCAGCAGCTGCTGCTATGTGGGTGTCTTCACTACATTGACCGTAGCTATAAGAGTTGGCATGGCAAGGGCTCTGTGTGTGGGCGCTAGCACTAGGCAGCCGATTAGAAAATTTCACTGGATTTGAAAAATGCTTTGCTGTTGAAGAGAGATTTGATTAGCAATTGCATGTATGAAATTTTTCCCGTTAAATAGTTTCGCTTCGCAGACTACAATTTCATACATAAAAAAAAATATATATTCCAAGACTACATTTTAAAACAATCAATTTGCTATTGCCAGTAAGGGTTTGCAGTAAAAATGGCTTCAGAAACACAATAATTTAATTTTTCCTCGAGAAATACACATCTGTCAACAAACCTTTCTGAGATTTTTTACTCATATTTTACTTATCCTTAACTCAAGCATTAAAAACAATGATGTCAAAGGAAAGACTGAGCAAGCATTAGTGTGGTATCCACCGTGATTTGACCACCCCAATGGAAAAATGCAATTGTAAATGTACTCTTATAAAGGTTTCCTCTTGGACCTCTAATGTGCAAAAAAAAAAAAAATCAAAAGTGACTTCTCCAGTTTTAGCAAAAACAATACTGCTTACTCTACTTAGATGAATAAGTCAGTTACCTAAATAGCTTTGTTTATGTGGCTAAGGAGAACAAAACCAGGCTCTTGAATGAAGCAGAAAAATCAGATAAAAACATTACTTGTAAGGAACATTCAGTGCTAAGTGTTTTGTGGAAATATTTACAAATTTAAGTCTACCCTTTAATCAATAAAAATAATTTGAACATACATATGATCTTTGTTTACAGTCTTTTGTTGGCTATATTTGCAATAATACACAGATTTATTAGGCACAGGGAAGTCAGTTGAAAATTAAGTACTAACAGGTGAACAGAAAAGCACTTTCACAAACAAAAGTGGTGTGTGTGGTTCCTTGTTTTCTTATTCATCAGCAGCATTTACTCTAAAACAGTTAGAGAGAACTCTGCTCTCTCTTCTGGATTTTGGAGCTTGAAATGGCATAAACTGTTGCAGGGAGAACACAGCACCATGGTTTCAGTTCTAAAGAAGCAATAATCACTTCTTTTGTCTGCAGCCCTCACAGTGTCCTACAAAGATAAACTCAGCAAAATCCAATTTCTCAGCCTACACCCAGATACATCAAGAACATTTCTGCATATGGCCATCTGCTCATTCCCTGAAGATCTGAGCCCCAAGGCTCTGGATGTCTTTGGATGTAGAGCTTTGGCTGAGTGCTTTCTAATGCTAAGGCAGAAGAGAACTCATCTTCCCTCAAACTTGGGATGCTCTGAAAGAAATGCTGGTTTATGTGCTTTGACTGGAGCTGAATACTATATTCCATTTCTCTAAGCACTAGAGGCATCTCAGTAGAGCAATACATGAAAGCCTCATGATTCAGTCCTCCCTTTCTCTAGTGAAAATTAAAAAGGATTTATCTACCCTGCTGTAAGCACAGCGCTGTAGCACAAACAAGACAGTCTACATTTTTAACACTTACTACAATGAAATTTACATTGTGTTTAAAGATCAGAAAGTGCATTTTTTCATTACCTATCCTAAAAAAACCAAAAAAAGAACCAATCAACCAACCAACATAAAAATCACCCAAGGCTTTAAAGGGTGTATGTTTTGTTAAAAATAATCAAACCAACAAACAAGTTTACAAATGCAGAATCCACAGAGGGCTAATGATGGGCTTTTGTCTGGCTGCATATTTACACAGGACTCTGAACCCATCACTGCATAATCAGCTTCTTATTGCCAACTTTTGTATACCTGAAGAGTTAAATCAGTCACCAGCTCTTTTACTTTCACCTTTCCATTAAAATAATAGCTGCACATTGCAATCTTTGCAAGAACAACAGGCTGTAAACTTCAGTTCTGATATACTTCATACATAAATTTCATGTATATGTATTTGCATTTGTATAAAAACATTTCAATCATTTTTTCCTTGAAATGAACCTGTGAAATAGACATACATCTGTGCAAAAGAGACAGCTAATAGGGAATATTCAATTTTACAAACAAAATTGGAAAATCTGCCACCCAAGAAGCTGGCAATGCATATATTTGCTTTCATTTAAGTAAGCCTATTTTTCAGGTCAGATAAATATCTACTTTTCATTTGCAATTTTAAATAGAGTATTTGTATATATACACACAAAACCCAGATACCTACAAACATATATGTGTGTTTTTGTGTACTCAGACATGTACACAAATAAATATAGAAATACACAAAATTTTATAAATATATAAAACATATATAACATTTTGTAGTATTACATGCATATTATATTATAATAAACTTATATATAAATTTATTCGTTAACAAATTTTTTTGCTTTTCTGTTCACCTTGCTATGAATGGTTTTCTTTGTTGGAGTAAGTGGGACAAAATTTGTTTTCCTACTTTATTTTCCTTTTGGTCATTAACAAAAGAAAAGCCAATTAAAAAGTCTTTTTTTTCACATTGTTCTGGTTCTGTTTCTTCTGAACCCAGTCTTGGTGGAATGAAACATTTGTTTTCCATTTCCCTCATGGGAACAGAATTATTTGTTTATTTAAACTAAAGAATATTTTATAATGGTCAATTCAATGGCAGAACCTTGCCAGTGTTTCCCATGCAGATTCTGAAGAGCATCTGCAATAAACTTTCAGTGTTTGCACTGTGGTATCTCATTTTTACAGAGTAGTGCCTCAGAAAATCTGTAAATGATGCAAGAAGAGGAATCTTGATAACAATTTGACGCATTGAATATGACTGCACTATATGTATGATTTAGTACAGAAATATGACGTACCAAGCCAAATTTACCCCAGGCCCACAATTAATGTAGCTGGGGCTCATGCTCATTAGGAGAAATAATACCAGTGTAGATTCACCTAAATGGTACCTGCAGTATCTTTAAAACTTAACTTGGATTTCTCTGTATTACAGTTCATTACACCTTGTGCAGACAGGTTCCATGGGACTTGTCTTCCATCCCATAATGATACCTCAATTTAATCAAGGAAGAAGGTAACAGGTAATATATAGAACATTCCTTTTACTCCTCTTTTCCACTGATAACTGCTTTTAAAAGAAACATTAAAAAAGTAAACATTGTAGTGACGATATTTAGTGTTTCAAAATTCTGTCTTTCACAATTTAGTGATTCTGTCTAACGTTCTAGACACACATGATTAAAGATGGTTTCCACAGACCTTTTTAGAATTCTAGAAGTTTGAAAGCAGAACAATCAAAAAGGAAAAAGAAATCATTGACATTTTGCCCCTTCTTCAATAGAAAATTGAATTTTGAGCTTACATTCAAGAAACTGAGGTGTTTTTCGACCTTGTGTCACAGGTGCTGTTGTGCGTTTGCCAAAGACTTGTGCATCAAAACTGGCGTAATCAAATGGGACTTTCCCAAACTTCTCCTGTTCTTTCCCCGGGGTGCCTCTGGAGGAAGTGACTGACTGTGAAGCTCTGTAACTGAACTGAGATAGCTCAGACTGCTTTGTTAAATTTGTCCTGCAGAGAAGAGAAAAAGAATGAAGGAGAAAGATGAGAATGTCTTTAAATAACATTGTCTTGAAAAATAGGATATGATTACATCTCACAATCCAAAAGTGTGCTATTGTCACATGCAAAAATTCACAAACTAAAAGATGGGGACATTAAAAAATGCAGTATTCTTTAATAGCAGTTTGGGCTACTTACAAGGAAGTTACTCACCGCTAGATTGCCATTTCCTTTAGTTCTGAAAATTTGTCTGGATTTTTTTCCTAGCTTTTAGTTTTTTTGGATCAGTATTGTTCTCACTTTACTGTGAATGAGTATGGTATAAATATAATATAAGATGACCTGAAATAATTGCTTGTGCTGTTTGGGAAGAACGAATGATTTATGGTGTGTTATTCCATTTAGTTAATGTTCAGTAACTACTTGTCTTTAGTAATTTCCTTAGGACTTTTCATATGTAGAGTTAAGGCATGTGCAGTTGGCAGACACATGGACATAATATTCTGTAATGGCTCTGAAGGAACCGTTAGAGCTGATCATGTCAATAATCCACAAATTAAAGTGTCCCCAAATAGACCTGAATATAATAGGTTGTAACGGTCATGGTGCCAATGATGTGCAAATTATGCGTGTCTGTAGGGTCCATATAACTCAGACAAAATACAATTGCACTAAAAAGTGTTTCTCCTTTTTGATGTCATTGTATAAAATATAAATTAAAGTAATTAAACCAATAAACTAAAAATAAAGAAATTCTATTAATTGTTCTGATCAGGTTACTTGTTTGGAAGTAAGATTTAATAGGATATATTTGGTTGCTTATCCAAAGATACACCTCTCGTCTTTAATGTCAGCCTCATGCACACGAACCAACAGAAAAATGGTGGTTTGTTTTGAGAATCAGATGGTTTTGCAGATCCTCATTTTGGAAAACTGGGTAACCACTGAAGCTGAAGTGGGTGAAAGATCTGAGGACCAGTCAACAGAGTTTGTGCATAGATAAGAGTTTGTTTGTTGGGAGAAACTGGTTTGTGAGGGGTCCTACCTGTGAGTCTGATCATGGCACTGCCCAGCTTTTGGAGACTCGAGCTGGTTCTTTTCTTGGGACATTGCCAGCTTTTCAGCTGCAGCAATTGGACAACCAGAAAGGCTGTTGAAAAGCAAAGGTGAAGAACAGAGACAACAAGAAAAAAACATTGAAATTAATTATTGTGCAGAGGAGATCTGTGCTGTTTTTCTGTGGAAACCAGTGACTTTGATAGTCTGTGCACTTAAGGGAACTGCTGTTGCTATTGCCCAGATTCATCTGTTTTTCAATCCTTAATGCAAAACTGTGAAATCTGTGTATTTTAGGTGATATATCTGGAAACTGAATCATGTAGGAGTTTTCCACAGTTCAGCTTTGATGTTTTGTGTCTGGCAAGTCACTAGTAAATTTTTTGACAAATGACATTTACTTTATCAGCTAAACCATGCATATAAGCCTCCTGCTGATTAAAAGGAAAGTGAATTTGGGAAAAAAACCCAGGGATATATGAGAGACTGTTACCAAAGAACACATTTTATAATTTTGAGTTGTGCTAGCTTATATTTTCCTGTTTGTTTTATTAGATTAGAACATGTTTTCTTATCCTATTCATGGGTTGCTCATGATACAGCTGATGTGCTTCAAAGATGACTAGGGATTTAAAACAGGGAAAACAAAGGAAAAATATCTGCTTGTTCCTTATATATTTTTATAGAAAAGCTATTCATATGTCTGGTAAAGACTTACTAATTTTTGTATTAAAAGGGTATGATAAATTTTAATTTTGGTGCAGTAACAAATGAATCAATAAACAAAAAGCCCCAAAATCTCACAGAAATTCAGATCAACAAAGAGAGTTGGTTTTGAAATTCTTATGTCACAAGTTTGATTTTAAGACTGACATTATATTTTCCCAATTTCAGCAGTATGATGGAATATACTGCTTCCAGCAGAAAGCAGTACTGACAAGAGCTGTGCTGA